>NC_047531.1:2069115-2698615 GCF_012275295.1 Melopsittacus undulatus
GTAGTGATAGGACAAAGGTAATGGGTTAAAACTTAAACAGGGGAAGTTTAGATTGCATATAAGGAAGAAGTTCTTTCCTGTTAGGGTGGTGAGGCACTGGAATGGGTTGCCCAGGGAGGTTGTGAATGCTCCATCCCTGGCAGTGTTCAAGGCCAGGTTGAATGAAGCCTAGGGTGACATGGTTGAGTGTGAAGTTTACCTGCCCATGGCAGGGGGGTTGGAACTGGATGATCTTAAGGTCCTTCCCAACCAAATTCATGATTCTATGATTATTTCTTTTCTAAGACAGAAAGGAATTGTCTGCCTTTCTTTATGGTGGATGTAGTATATCAGTTGGCTAGTTTCTATTGTAAGCTGTGAAAGTGTAGATTATCATAGTATGTGATGGTTTTCCACCTGTATGTGATGATTTTTTCCCCCTCTGTAATGTGTCACCTTGCTCTGTAAGTATAAAGTTGTGTGATTTATATCAGGTGTTCGTTTATTAGATTCCTTTCTTTTTACGTCTTACCATCACTTGATATTCTGAGCTCTGCAAGCAAATATGCTGGTGAAATTTTGCCAAGCATTTGCAGTGCTGACCAATAACCAGGTCTGCCTGATATACAGAAGATTTTATTCATCTTCATTGCAAAAGAATTACAATTCTTCACATAAACAAAAATAAAGAAAGAAAACAGGGATTCGACAGAGCAGCTGTCTCCTTGTTTAGGAATGTCAACAACAATGCCTAGCTATATCTTTTAATATGTTTAGTGCTAGAATATTTCTAGTTAGACCACATGCCCCAGTTGGTTAGGTATTATATGACTAATATACTGGAAACATGAAGTCCTTGTACTGCAGAAATGAATTCCACTTTAAATTAAAGCTAAAATGAGAGCTATGGGTGCTTGAATAAACATTGCATTTCATACTTGCCATTAATGATTGCGTAAATGTGGCTTTTGAGTTATTACCACAAGGCTTTAATTTCAGCCATGGCAAGATGTCACCGGTAAAAATCAGATTGTACAAGCAATGTGCACAAGGCATTGCAATTGTGTTATAAATATTAAAGCCTATAATCTTGTCCTGATTTAAAACAAATGTTTACAGCTGTGCACAGGTTGGCTACTCCTCCAGCCTTCATGGGGATTCACCTGTTCCTGCATTTCTCTAAACAAGTTGTTCCTTGGAGTTTTTAATCTTACGCTGTGATGTATTAATCTATTTTTTTTTGTTCTTCTTTTAAACTTCAAGTGAACCATATTTCTATTATTAATTCATAGCAGCAAAACAGTCTAATTTCCCCTCCTACATCACATCTTCTTCCACCTGCAGCTATTTCATAGCATATAAAATTTTAGGTGTTGCACCTTGAAATGATGAAACTAATAACCACTTTCCCACAGTCACTGTGCTTGTTGTATTTTGTCTGATGGGGCTGAAAAAGCCTTCTGTAATGCTAGAAATGTAACTCTCATTTCTGCAAGCAAACCTGATGTCTTTTCTCAGGGCATTAATGACTCATAGAACCACAGAATGGTTTGGGTTGGAAGAGACATTAAAGCTCATCCAGTTCCAACCCACTGCCATGGGAAGGGACACCTTCCCCTAGACCAGGCTGCTCCAAGCCCCATGCAACCTGGCCTTGAAGACTGAGGCCCTGTGCCAGGATCTCACCACCTTCATGGTGAAGAACTTCTTCCTTATATCCAACTGAAATCTCCCCTGTTTAAGCTTATACCTGTTACCCTTTGTCCTCTGTCTACTGTCCGTGATGAAGAGTCCCTTTCTGCCATCCTTGTAGCCCCCTTCAGACACTGGAAGCTGCTATGAGGTCTCCACACAGCCTTCTCTTCTCCAGGCTGAACAGCTCCAATTTTTGTTACCCTGTAGATTCAAGGCTATATTTGCGGCAAGGATTGAACAAATACTTCTCAAGCATTAATGAAAGTGGTGAAAGTGTTTTCAGTGCAAGCGATGTAAGTGTGAGCAGATGTGTCTGTACTTGGAATGTGTTGTCTGACTGTCAGGAAGGATTAGACACTGGTGGCACTAATTTTTTGTTGTAATTAAAGCCAAAATCGAAGAACTGATGAAAAAGGAAAAAAAGTCTCCAAATTTTACATAGTTGACTTAAGGGAAGTTCAGGATTTTTCCTAGAAAGCCTTTGTAAAGGTTCTGAAGTTACAGAAGAGAGTATTTTTTGCTGTCTCTTATAGTAACCAAGTGAGGTTATGCGTGTGTGTTTTTAAAAGAGCAAACATAACAGTGTCTTGTAAAATGGTGATTTTTAATGTAGTCATTTTCCATTAAATATTGCTGATTGTTCTCTAGTTATTATATTTAAGAGGAAGAAGAAATTACCTTCTTGCCAACGAAGAATATGTATCATTGATAGGCAAAAGCAGAAAACTGAGTTGGGGGGCATCATTTAGAAGGAAATCTGCTAGATTAACTTTGCCTGTAGAAAGACATGCACGATTATATTGAGTCAGTTTTAATTTACCAGTTATTTCTGATGATTTTGGGAAGCTCAGGCTAGGGAAGGAATTGAAAATTTCAACTCAAAATGCGATAAGGAAGCTTCACAATTTGTATATTAAATGACATTATTATACCCATGAATGTATATTGTTTTATTGGAAGAAAGGCTTTCTGTATGCAACAGCACATCAAAGAACAGATCTTCACAAGGAAAACTTTATAATAATATTAAGTTGTTCATTGCATGACCTATTTAGAGTACTCAGATACTTCTTGTTGTAGACTACATAATTAAATTTTAAATGGAACATGATAAAGAAATTATACTGGTGATCTCCAGAGATTTGAATACCCTATTTGGATCTTTACAAGAGTGTAGCAAAGGCATACTTTAAAATTTAATAAAGGTCTGGCCTATTTTTTTTCCCCTTTTAGAGGTTCTATAGCTGCTATGGCAGTCCTATTTGATACTGTATTTGCTCTCAGCACTACATAGATGATACCTGCACTACAGACCAAACTAAAGGTATTAGAAGATACACAGCTCAAGAAACCCACTGTTTAAACACACTGCAAAACAATTAAAGAGTTAAGATAATCTCCTAAAATCTTGACCAGGCTTGTCACCACCTTTTTGCAGGCCAGTATCTGAGCTAAGCAATCGAAGGGAGTCGTAAATGAGCAAGGTGGAGTGCTTGAGCACAGTGCAAAGCCCTATGGGCATGAGGGAGATGATGT
The DNA here is from genome assembly GCF_012275295.1 of Melopsittacus undulatus. Taxonomy (NCBI): domain Eukaryota; kingdom Metazoa; phylum Chordata; class Aves; order Psittaciformes; family Psittaculidae; genus Melopsittacus; species Melopsittacus undulatus. Next base: position 2,072,326 of record NC_047531.1, read on the forward strand.
TTGGAGCTTAAATAAGAAAATACTCAGCTTCAGTATCAAAGGAGTGATTCCAGTCTCTAGTCACTTCTGTTTGTTTCTGTGGAAGTTATTTTATATTTAAAGAAAAACAAATATTTTAAATATAGACTAACCACATGGATTATTTATTTGCTTAATGCTAGGTTAGTAATGATAACAGAAGTAAATCTGGGCTACTTTTCCACTTCTGTGTAGTGGCTCAATTTTACATTTCACTCAAGAGGGGGAGTAAAGTTTAAGTGGTCACTTCCTCCTCTGAACTGTTCTTTCCTAACCCTTAACAGAAACTCAAGAATAATTTGCATAGATTTTTTCATACAAAAACTGGTAGAATTTAAGCAGCCCCTTCTTAAATCTGGAGCATAACTCAAGAAAGATTGTATTTTGAGGTGAAGGCCGTCTTAAAACCGACATTAAGAAATTTCTTTAGAGGGGTGGGAGGAAATCTGCAGTAAAATATAATGGCATGGATTCATTGATATAAAAAAGGTTAAGTGTTTTCAAAACAGAAATTTAAACCTTCAGCTTGTCATAGAATCATAGAACACTTAGGGTTGGAAAGGACCTTAAGATCATCCAGTTCCAACCCACCTGCCATGGGCAGGGACACCTCACACTAAACCATATCACCCAAGGCTTCATTCAATCTGGCCTTGAACACTGCCAGGGATGGAGCATTCACAACTTCCTTGGGCAACCCATTCCAGTGCCTCACCACCCTCGCATTAAAGAACTTCCTCCTTATGTCCAATCTAAACTTCCCCTGTTTAAGTTTTAACCCATTAGTGTTGTCTTAGAATTACAGCAATTTGCAAAACAGTGATCTGGAGCAGGGCACGAATTTTAAGCCCTCTTGAGTTGGGAACTTATTCTCTGCTTTTCTGTTTCTTTAATAATGGCTAAGTTCCATTTACTGCAGAGACTTCTGTTCTTGCAGGTCTACAGCATCTTGAAAGTAGAATATAAGTACTGCAGTCACTTCTGTACTTTTGAAAAATGTTAACCTGCAACTTCACCATTATTTAAATCTAATGCAACTAAGCTTTTATCTAAAGGGAGAAGAAGAATTGACAACCCACCATATGACAAGCAAAATGAAATCTCTTGATCACTAACTGTCAGCAGTCTTTCTAATACCATTGTGTTAGGGAATGATATGCCTTCCAAGGAGCTAAGTACACAAGGTTTTGAATCATTTCTGTCTTGACAGCCTAACACAAGTAACTACTTGTAAGTGCTTGGATGAATTATAAAATCTATGTGGCTCAGTAGAGTGAGTTAATAAAACATCTATGAACATTTTAATTACTATACAATGAAAACGACTATTTCCTGACAGTAATAGGTGCATGGACTAAAGACTTACTTGACATCTCAATTGCTTTCTTCACTGCTTTTGCATGGACAGTGGATCTGGGGTTAGCTTCTGTGTTTGCTCTTCTGCTTCCCCTCCAGCTGAGATCTTCTGCCAAGCAGTTTCTCTCACTCTGAGAACACCAGATTATGCCTTTCACCCCTCATGCTTCATATACTGTAGATGTCCTCTCATGTTGCTAGTGCTGCTTTACAGTCATCAAAGGCTTGAATACCCATCCACCTACACCATACGTGTGTCTCTGCCAGACTATGACAGAATTGTCCTTATCTTGTTATAATGTTTACGAAAGTTTTATTCTCTCTTAAATACAGCAGGGATTTGGCATAGTCCATTTGTGACCCTGTCTTTTAACGAAGTTCTGCTTTCCAACTCCAAATTCCTTCTCAAAACTCACTTTCATTTAGAGACACATAAATAATAGGTCAAGAAAATGTTGTTCATCCCGGGTGTCAGGTGGTGGTAGCTGATAACATTAAAATCTCTTGAATGTCAAACTATATGCAGCTAAGCAGAGTCAGTCTTTGGAAATGATATCATCTTGTACCTTTACTGAAACCACATCATTAAAAAGAAAAGAAAAGATTCCAGCCCTCGGTATTTAAATCTTCTCAAGTCAACTGTCTTAAAGAGCAGGTTTTCCATAATTTGGATGCCTGCTATTTCCTTCAGAAAATCATTATTTTAAATTGAGACTTGAATTTAAGTAGCAATTCCCTTAAAAAAATATGTTTGACTTTCTTTATGCCTTGGATGCTTATTTCTAAATATTCTCTTCTTTCATCTAACCTTTGAGATATTCTTCTATGGTTCAAGCTGGACTGCCTGTTACCCATCGTGTGGGCTGTATCGGAATGCCATGATGTAGTTTGGGCTTTCTGAGGTGCTGTAATATAAATCACAGTAATTATTTGGGGTAGGAACACGTTTGCTGTTAGTGTAAGTGAATCCGTGTTTTTTTTTCAGTTGTCCCTTCACTATTCTGCCTTCTGTCTTTTCTAAGGAAAGCTTCAGTATCATTAAAACATGACACGAATTCATTCCATCTAGTAGCTGTTGGCATTTATTTTTGTTGTTTCGCATCCATTTTGAAATATGTTTTTTACAGCTAATGTTAATCTTAAAACATACTTATGTGCAATCTGATCTGTTTCTGAAGAGCTAACTTAACAAACTTAAGAGGAGCCCAAGGAGCATGGAGGTGATTATCCATATGTGCTTACTGATGACTTGCATTCCAAAATTACTAAGATACCAATGGCAGGATTCACATCACCTAAATTTAGCTACCACAAAAGTCCTCAGTCTGAAGAACTGAGGAAGAAATGAAGAGAAATAGGTACCTCATCTCAGGACAGGGTGAATAACCTTGGGGAACTGTTTTTCTTTCTTCATTGCCTGGGAGTTGAGCCTGGGGGAATAGCATAGTCTAGATGTTTCACCTGATGATTGCTTTAATTTAAGGTGAGTGCTAGCAGCCTGAGTTTTATAAGTGTTAAAGTGTCAAATGACGTAAGCTGGTGCCTACTGGAGTTTTGAGGACATTGCCATGCTTAACCTCAAAAAAACTTTCAATATTTGGTACTTAAGTCCTAAATATAGACCTGGTTGGGGGGGGAGTCAGACAAAAATGATGGTTGGACTTGATATGGCTCTGACCCAGAAGGCAGTAGCTCTTCTCACAGTGCAGAGCCCTCAGAAATCACAGCTCACAGTCTGAAACAGTTCCTAATTTTACATAGCCTTTGAATCTTAAAATGAGTGTAAGTGATTTTACACAGCGTTGGGTTTTGAACCCACAACCATTTTCACCAGCCACTGTTAGCACCTCTCACAAACGCTAATGGATTTGATAGCAAACCTTTATCTTAAAAGTCTGGTAGGGCTTTCATTTTTATTCCCTGTTGTAAAACTCTAAAACTAGAGACATATTCCCTCTTTTTTTCCCCTGTTATTCACCTTTACCAGACTTCCAAGCATCTTTTTAACTTGCCTTACAAAGCACTGCCAGCCAAACGTGCCCAAAGAGGATAATGTGCAGCAAAACGAAGGGACTCAAATCTATTCCTTTTTTTTCCATTCCTGAAGGTGAATTCCAAGATCATGATTATTTTTACTTATACAGTGCCTAAAGAGTGCTAAATACTTTATGGAACAAATAAAAGACCTCTTGTAGAAAGCACGCATTCCTATAATCTAATTTTAGTCTCAAATCAGGCAGTATGAATGCTAAGCAGCAGGACTTGAAGAAAAATGGAAGGTATATGAGGGCTACACTAATAAGATTGAGCAGTTATTTATGTTCATTATCTGTTGCACTTAATAGCACTGCAGTATCTTACTGGTTTATGTTAAATTTACATTGGTCTGTGCAGAAGATTTGACTGATACAGCATGGTATTGCTTGGGTTTGCTTAAAAAATGAGTCTTTGAACAGCAGTTTGAAGGAAGACACAGAAAGAGACCATTATAGATGGATTTTGAGAGGCCATTCCAATGTAAGAAATGGACAGCTAACTTAAAATACAAAGCTTTTCTTTCCCCTCCTCGCTTCATTTGCCAGCTTATTTGAAATACTTGTGCTCCAAGCTGGTCATTCATGTGTATACTTAAGTGTTACTTTAGCACTTAAGATTATCAGCACAATGTCATTTAGACAGTCAGTGTAAAGCATTAAACTTGTGGGAATAACTTCAGGTATATATAGATACGCATTTGTGCGTTTGGGGGAAGGTGTGTGTATATCAGCTTCTGGAGAATCAGCAGCAACTGAAGTCAAGGAGAGCTTTGTTAACATTGATGGAGTTAATAAGTTTTCTCTTAGTACCTCTGCAAGACATATGTCATATATTATATATATGTGTGCGTGTGTGTGTGTGATTATATAATGGTGTACTACATGTTTTGTAAATTCTTAGAAATTAACTGCTGATCATTTTGTGTATCATCCTTACCATTGGTCCCAGAACAGCAGTAGTAAGATATATGGATGAGGCAGTGTCAGGAGACCCACACTGACACTCCTAAGACAGCAGAGACTCCAGTTCAGTACTCTCCTCAATGTTCTTTGCCTTCTGAGCATTGCTTTTATTTATTAAGTAATAGCTATTGTAACCTTTACAAAAATTGCAACTGTTTGAATGGTTTCAACAGATTTGCTGTGAATTAGAAGTAAGTTTTACACAATTCAGAGTAAATTATTTAAAGAGGTTTAAAGAAAACCCAGGAGCCAAACACGTTCCCCAGTGCTCAAGGTTAACAGTTTATACTTCATCTACATTATATTAAAAACATTTTTACTGGATCCCATAAACGTTGCACATTTTAAAAGGCAGTGCTCACAATGGGATTAGATACGTTACATAAAGCCAGACACAAGGCTTGCAAACAGCAATTGGTGGCTGTTTTGTACTTTCTGAAGGTGCTGAATTGAGACTCCTCCTGTGAGATGATGCAGTTCTTCCCCTCTGTGCCTCACCACTAGAAGCAAGGCAGCCCCTAAAGCTCTTCTGTGGTCAGCAGAAGACAACTGTGAGGCTCAAACTTACGTGTTTGGAGCAGTGTCTCATAGTGGTGCCATAATTCTCTTACCAGCAGTGATGTTTTGCCAGTTTGGAGCCACTGAGGACCTACCCCACTTTCTGTGTATGTCCTCCCTATGTGTTTTGCAAGTTGTGCCCTACGCAGCACTTCTTCAACAGCAAAGTGCCGGTGCGGCACTTCTCTTAGCTGGGCTATAATGGAAGATATTTTTCATTGAGACCCTTGGAATTTTTAGAGCTTTCACATCGTTTTCTGCAGGGAACATTTAAGCCTCAGCAAAGCCATGATGTTGTAGATTTGGATGCAAATCATGTCTGCTTGCCATAATCTAATCTTAATGAATGTCCATGGAGAAAGAAAGAGGGAAAACAGGATACTAAGCTTCACCCGACACACATTAAAAGAAGAGAATTGACTTTCAGCCTTTTCTGATTATTTTGCTTTTGAATTTTTAGATACTATTCTCACAATGGTTCATGTGCTTAATTTTGGGAATAGCTCTGCTGGTTCCAAAGTAACTGCACACATCAGTGGAATTTTAGCACGGGTGCTGCTGCTTGCTCATTGCCGTGAAATGAATATCACCTGATTTGATCCTGAGCTTGTCACTTAGACTATATAGACAGCTCTACTTGATCAAGAAAGAAGAATATACACATAACAACTTGGGTTTGGTAGCATCCGCTTGAAACGTGAACTGAGAATCATAAAGTCAAAGTTTAACATAAGGGCCTAAATGGCTCCTAATGCAATTTAGATAGATGGTTTTGGGTTAAGTAAGAGTACTACTGACTTTGGTTCAAAGGGCAAGTGTGCTTTCCTGACCCAGGCTATTAATTCAAGCTTTTAAAAAGTGACTGTGACATTTTGGATATTGGCAAGGGCTTGGAGCTCAGGAGCTTGTCTTTTAACTGGGTATTCAAAAGGTATTTTCTTTATTGATATATTCTACTGGGGGGTACAAATGCACCTACACTGACGATGTCGTGAATGCCACAGAGACTGTGTCATTTCTCAGTTGCTGGTAGCTTTCATTCCAGGATCACATAGTAAAGTAAGCAGAAGTTCCTAAAAAGTTTAATTTAACAAAAATGAAATATTATTATTCATGTCATGAGTAATTGAATCTGCAGATGTTCTCATTCTGTATCAATGGCTGGGGACAATATGACTCTAGATAGACTGTGACAACATGAATTGATTTCTTTCTCTTTTTTTCCTTTTTTCTTTCTCTATTTTTTTAGTTTCTTTTTAAACCTGTGAAGCGACTGTGGAGGTTTTGGGTTGTTTTTTTAGCTGATTGCTTGGAACTGACACTACGGGCTGTGCAGCTGTAAAAAAGACCTTCTCATTTTCATTGAGAGTAAATAAAATGAAGTATTGCAGAAATAGCATTGCTTTTTCTCTGGTCCTGCCCTTGCGGAAATAAACAGAGATAAAGCAATTGAATTGGGAATGGCGCTCTCAGGAAGAGATGGTTTCTGCTAACACAGAATATTCAGAATATAATAATGAAAGTAATCATGTTGCTAAAAAGCCACCTGTTACTTCCTTCAGTTTTTATCTAAAGGATAGAGTTCAGGTTTTTTTGTTTCTGAATTGATAGCAGGGATGGGAAGCCCAGTTCCTTCAAATCCTTATTATGTGTGCATGATAGTAATTCCTTATTAAAGTTGAGTAGAGAAAGAAATGATGCTCGCTAACATTTCCAAAGCTGTAAAAGATGAATGCTTCCACAAAGGAACATAAGTAGGAAAACTTTAAAGTGCTTGTTAAGGCATGCACACAGAGCACATACAAGCAATAAGTCTGTTTTGCTGAACTGTGAAATCTCACTGAGTAATTTCTCTAATAACAGAATAGATATTGCACCTCTGACCCCAGAGGAGCTGCATCCTCAGTGCAGCAGCCGGCCCTGGCATCAGCAGAAACTTGTGCAACCAAAGCACGGGCTGCGTGCTGAGTGGTGGGAAGACAAGGGAAAAAGGTGGTAACAGGAAAAAATGTGATATACAACTTGTAAATGTCCTGGCTGGTTTAAAAAATCAGAGCATGATTAATGGTGACGGTACTTTACTTATTGATTTCCGCCCCTCAGTGACCTATTCTTCGGTGGAGCTGCACAGTTGTGGCCATAGCTGTGTGTTTGACAGCTCCCTCCTAATTCCAAAGAAACCATTGAATCCGCTATGAATGTACAGTAGCAGAAATTTTTAATTGGCATTTTCATGTTAGCTTTCTCTTCTGGAAATGATGCAGCGGTGATGCTTTTCCTTTGTGTTCTGGAGAATGCCTGTGGAAATAACAGTTCAGTAGCTGGAGCAGGAAGGAAAAAAACCCTACTATCCCTTAGGATAATGCTGCACGTGCAGAAATGGGAAAAGAAAACATATAAGAAAACCATTCAGTTAAAGCAGCAACTTATATCTTCTATTTCAAAACTTGCAAGGTGAAAAAGAGTGATGTGGTTTAAAGGGGATATTGATTTGGCTGAGCTATGCGTGAACTCATGCTACAACCTCAGTGCTTCTCTGGTCTCTGAACCTCTTAGAATTAATGCAGGGGTTTTAGATTGATTGCTTGAAGTTTTTTTGCTGTAAAAACAGTGAGGCTGATGAATGGCAAGTACTGTGGGTGAGTCAGAAATAAATAACTAAAGAAGTTACTTGAAGGACTGAGAGCAACTTTGTCAGTTGTACTTCCCTGTTTTGCTGTGTAGTTAGAGCAAGGTAGTAAGAGATACCATCTCATTTCTTCTGCCTTTCCATTTTACCTCGTGAGTGATGACTTTCTTCAGCAGCTCCATCAGGCAGATGTTGGAAATCTGGCAATCAAGTTTAGCTTGCTATTCTAATGCAGGTTTGAAAATGTTCGTCTTAAGCAGGTGATGCTTTCTTAACTCGTGGGATGCTGTGGGGGCTTGGTGGTGAGTGCCGGGTAATAGAAAATATGCAGCAGGAGCTGTTTATTATTTAAGGAGCTCTTAACACAGCAGCGTTCAGGAGGAAGCCAGGGGTTCATCTCTTCATCTGGTATTATGTAGCAGCTGCTTTGAAAGACAGGCTGGCAAAGTGGGGGAAAGGCAGCTATGCAAAGAAATATCTGCAGGAAAATCTTTTCAGCACCTACACAAACCTCTTTGTACAGAAATCAAATCCTTTATACCCTTGTTTTCTATGGGGTTTAGGGCTTTTATAACTCCTGATATTCTACTTTTTCAAGAGATACAGGTGTCCAGTTTTGGTCTTTTACCTGTAATGATGATTTCTTCAGATGAAACAAAGACAAAAACTTGTTTCCTTTTGTACATTCAATTTGGATGAAAATCGTTCTCTGAGACAAGACACAGATTTAAGGAATTATAGCTAGAAATTAATAAGGAAAAGCCTAAATTACTTTTTTTTTTTGGTCCTGTTTGCCTGTATTCTGCATGCATCAAATCTGGTCTCTTCTGATCTTCTGAAGGCTTACAAAATGAATGTTCTCTATGTATCTTATGGTGAAGCATCAAGTCTAATATAAGGAAATCAAAATGTCCAAAGTAAAATGGTACATAAAATAACAGAAGTCCAAAACCTCCACCAAATCCATCATTCTGCCTATGTAAGAACATCTAAGGGTAACTAAGAGACAGTAGCACATGATTTGCCTGTGCCCAGTAATGCCAGCACAATGCTCATCATTGGATGCTTCTCTCACCATGGTTTTTAATCTTCCATATATGCAGAAATGCTCAAAATGTGCTTTCAAAAATAATCTGTTCCAAACACCAGTTTCTTTTACTGGTATTTCCTGATTGAAAAAAGGGGCTTTTATCACATATCCCATATGTGCTTTATGGTGCTGAGACTTGATAACTGAGATATGATTTTATAATGAAAAATCCCCCAGGGAAGCGTGCAGATGTACTGTGGAAAGATACTGACACTTTGTGCTTTATTTGTAGGGAGGGTATGAAGAATTTCTCCCCTCCTTTTGAACAGAAAAGAACATTAAATTGAAAAGTAATCTTGTGTCTCTTGTAACACTCCTGAAGATATATGTCCAAGTGGTGGCTGAATGATGTCCACATTAAAATGGTACTCTGCAACACATCAGCCTAAAATATGGAAAATATACCTGATCACTGATGGTATCGCTGTCTCCTTCCTTTCAAGTAAATATGAAAGAAAAATAAATCTGAAGCCTTTGGAATTTGAAGTGAATCCTACAGCTAAGGAAATTCAGCATGATTCTAGTAAGGGGGGTATTGATGCCATGTTCCATACTGGAAAGCTGTCTTGTGATTGAATGCAAATGTGACTTAGATATGTAAATCATATTCAAGATTTCATCAGTAAGTCTTTAATATATCTAGAAACTATCTTAAAGCATTTAAATAAAATGTTAATTGAAAGTATGAAATAGTGTTAGCAAGCTCTTTCAAAGAAAGCTTCAATTCAAGGCACGTAACAAGGAAGCAAGCGCTCTGATCTAGTCAAACAGAACCTCCCATGGTAAAAACCTATAATTGTTTTAAAGTTCTCTAAAAACCTACATCTCTGTTCTCATCTCATCCCACACACTGTGATATTCCTTATGTTCCTCACTCTCCTCTCTCAGAGCTGACTTTCTTTGTAGCCTTCTCCCACTCCCAGCGTGCTGCCTTCTCTCACCTCCTACGCATGGAGCTGCCTCCTGCTGCCCATACAACAAGCACTTTTCTACACATCTCAGCCCTTTCCTTTCCTTGAGCTTGTCTGTGCTGAATTCCCTATGAAGCCATCAGGATGTCTTACCCTGCACCAAAATCCAGAAGGTGAACTTTGTTTCCAAACTGAGGAAAATCTCAGTAATAAGCCAAGCTCTCTTTTGAGAGCAGTCATCAGATGGAGCAAATGACTGATCTTTGTATTTAATGAAACCAAGCCTATTTTAAATAAAGACAGAGGGGTTGAGCTAGACTGCAACCCTCTAGTGCTTAGGGAAATGCCTTCACAAGCAGCAGGGTAGTTCTCAGCAACGTTGCCTTTGGTGGTTCAGCTTCAACCAACCTGGGTTCAATTCATCAACAAAGGCTTGATATTAGTCCTAAGAGCTAGAAGCGTGGGAAGAAAGAAGCACGAACATCTCTTGCTGCAGCTCTGGTTTTGATTGTCACTCCCTACCTATTCATTAAGCAGAGGGATTTTGGAGGTATTTGCAAAGTTACCTTCCTATCTACAGATGGTCTGCAACAGTGACAGCAGCTGTTCCAAAAGCAAGCATGAAGGGAGGTGTTGTCTCTTCTTTGCTATGTTTACATATTTTTAACAAGACTACTATTTAAAGTATATTCTTTTGTGACTGCATGCAATATGTTATCATCTAAATGCTGCTGGATTGATGCAGGACATCAAAGGGATGTGTCACGGATAAATTTCTCTGCTTTGGAGCGGTTTCTTTTAGAGCTTGTGTAAATCTCGTAGTTTTGGGCCGAGGTTGCATAGATTAATACTGTAACCTGTGACTTGTGCTCTCATGACGGGGTGAAAGAAGGGCAGCCACATGACAGTGTTCAGCTGACAGGAGTTTACAGAAGAAGGCTGGGGAAGTGCCTGGATTCAGGAAACACATAATTCTACACTGAAAAGTGAAAAATAAGGAGAAATAACGCACATTTCAGTTTTGTGTGTTGAATGTGCTTTTGATGGCAGAGGAAAATACCAGCGTGGAATGATTTTCATAGTCTTTTATAACAAATCTCAGCAACCACAGCCTGAAGGAAGTGAGAGGTGTGCTATGCCTTTGGGAGGCCACTGGAGAACTGGGATGCTCTTGCACCTCTCCAAGCAGCAGCAATTCGGGCAGGCTGTGATGCTTTAACTGTGATGCCTCATGGCATGACCAAAATGACAAACCTATGCTGGTGGGACTCAGCTCTTAACAGTGTCAGGACCATATCAACCCAAACCCATCCATGAGGGATGAAAGCTAAGGTCCTGCTCAAGCTCTTCTAGTAGAAGCTTCTCAGTTTCACAGAATCACAGAATCCCAAGGGTTGGAAGGGACCTTGAAAGATCATCTAGTCCAACCCCCCTGCAAGAGCAGGGTAACCTAGAGTACATCACACAGGAACTTGTCCAGGTGGGCCTTGAATATCTCCAATGTAGGAGACTCCACAACCCCCCTGGGCAACCTGTTCCAGTGCTCTGTCACTCTTACAGTAAAGAAGTTCTTCCTGATGTTAACATGGAACCTCCTATGCTCCAGTTTACACCCATTGCCCCTTGTCCTATCACTGGATATCACTGAAAAAAACCTAGCTCCATCATCCTTTCTGCTGTGTTTTACATAGAATGGTTGCCACTTAAGATGGTTGGGGTTTTTGTTGCTTTGCACCTCAGCTGTCAATGGGGGTTTCTGTCTTTCTATAGGAAGTGTTCACAGGGGAAAGAAGAGGGGAATGCATGTAGTAAAAAGTTTAAATATAAAATCTAAACATTTGGTAAGGAAGTGAAAATCCAAACAGCCTCATTTCCATTGGAAGCATGTTGAGTTTCCATGTGGTTCCCCACTCCTGTGACTCATTTGCTGGTGTTCGTGTTATTCCCACTTGGCTTTGAAATGCTTCCCCACCTTCTCAGGTGAAGGGATTCATCCCACAGTCCTTTACAGATCCATATTGAAGTGAGATGAATCATTCCTCTCTGTTTTCACTGTCGATTTGAAGGGTACCTACGCAACAGGGTTCCCATGGAAAAGTCCACAGTGGAGACAGGTGAAGTTAAGGGGGAAAAGTTTCACTGTTGTCTTTGCCATCATTTTAGTGAGACTGGAATTCCATTTCTTGAAATAACCCAGGGAGTGGGGAAGTGTCCCACTGTGTGGTACCACTTGGTGAACCACACAAGTTAGGCTGATGAATCGAAGACTGTGGTAAAGTGAGAATGTGTTGTGTGGTTTGGGGCATTAAATGTTAATGTAATACATGTTGGCTAGTGAAATAACTTTCTGGGAGTAAGCGACTGTCATTTCTTGATAGTGCTTGGATGTTGGGAAGCAGAACTAGAAAAATGCATCTAAAAATTGCACCTTTCTGAACTTGTTTAATCAGAGGTCAGTAAAATGTAAATGGGAGAAAAAGAGCTGATGTAGATGCTTCCAGCTTGTGTAGATTCGGTATGAATACAGGAAGTTCTACAATGTAGGGCTCAAGGTTATGCAGGAGTTCACTCAAAGGGGAAGGTGAGTGGTCTGGGGCTGTTACCTGTTAGGGGAGGTAGAAGTAAAGATCATCGTTCTCTGCAAAATCAAAAAGCCAGTATTCACAAGACTGTTCCTGTATGTATTATAGCTTACAACCTCTCCATATAAGTTTTCCTGTCTGCTGCCATCCCCCTAACCTTTGAATACACCTGTGTAATCAAATCAGAGGGTAAAGGTCTATCGTGTACTTCTTAATACCCTTGGACAGATTGCTGTCTCATTAGAAAGACCCGTCAAAGTAACTCAAGAACTGTAAGGTGCTAATAAGACCCTGGCTTTAAATATGGATTGGCTGAGTGGAAAGTCTGGCAGGACCCCAGAATGAATATCTGGCCACAGGCTGGAATTATTGCTGTGCTAATCTGCTTGGTGTGTTCAGAGGATCTACTTGCATCTTATGGAAGTGGGAGGTTTGGAAGCTGCTGCCCCATGATGAGCTCCCATCTGTGGATCCAGCTTGCTACAATGATGTGTGGCTGGTAGCTGAAGAGTTTGCTGTTTTCTGCAGCTACAGTCCATGGGCCAGGGCATAGTTTATGAGTAGAGGCATATCCTGAATATGCCCAGTCCTAAACTGTATTTACATTTCACCAGGGTGATGTATAGGCTTTATGTAGCTCTGATTGCTGTGCTGAAGTGAGCTGTCAGAGCTCATCAACCTAACTTTATTTTTACTGTGCATCCTTGGGAGAGGAAGCTTTGGATTTTAGAAAGGGAATGGCAAAGAGAGAGCTGACAAAAAATCAGAAACTGCACTTCACTGAAAGTGACTGGGCACAGCTCTTTAAAATACAGAGTTTGCAGTTGTACAGAATTGATCTGGAAGAGATGCAAATTCCATCCAGAGCTAAATTCAGATTTAGATTTAAAATGCTGCTCACATGGGCACCAACTAATACACTAGCCAAATTCACTCCATTATTAAGTTAAGAGACTATCAGGTGACCCCCATGAAATGTATTAACATAATGTCAATAATGAATCTTTGAATAGGAAAGTGTGGGGGGAAATGTAAGCAGAGTTTGTAATATGGTACTGCACTTCCAGCCTGGCTTGTTTCTCGTTTCACAAACCTTTATGTGATGGATCCATCTGTTCCCAGGAGATGAAAGTGTGTTGATGCCATTTTCATGGGAGAGTTTGTTTCTGGGTTGAAGCTTTCTGAAGTTGCCTGAGACTTGGTATTTGTTGCCTGGGGCTAGCTATTGCCAAGACACTTAGCACAGCTAGCAGAGATTGCCTTCACAGGCTGGATGGGCCCTTTACTTATCTCTATCAAGGCTCATTAAAGCTTCAAATCTCTGAATGCACATTCGAAATTGAGTGACAGTAACTTCTGGGAAAGTTTTGTTGAAAAGCCTGGCATAACTGAGTAATTATAATATAGCAGTACTTCATATGCAACTTGATTGTCACAGCCTGTGTCAAGAGAACTCATAATTTCTGAAGGATAAGACCATATGTTCCAAAAAGAGCTTTCAGAATGTGGGATACTTGTTTTGCAAGTTTGGTTTTCTTTTCTTTCCTCTTCTTAAAAAACAAACTGTTATGAAATAAGATTAAAGAAAATCCCCCACACTTAATTAAACTGATTCCCCAAGAAGGAGTCCCAAACCTCTTGGATAAGCATCTTCTAATAGCTGTGGTTTCTGGTTTACTTCTGCGTGTAGCTGAAGCAAAATGTTGCAAGAGTAGTTGAAAGGACACTGGTATCCTAATATAAATCTAAGAACATTTTTCTGCTTACAGAGGCTAATGCAGTAGTTAAGGATCTCTTCATGTACTATGGCAATCACCTTGTTTGTTTTAATTGGCCCTTGAAATAAAGTATGGACAGGAGAGTCTACCAAATGCCCAGACAGATTTGTGTATAGCAATTGTGAATGTTACGTGCTGTGGGTTACATCAGCATTGACTATAAATTCGTCATTTTCCATTTTAAGCTGTATCTAATTCACCCGTATTGTCCCGAAAACTTCACACTTCTTGAATGTAATGTGGAAAGGTAGCTTTGGCATTGCTGGTGTTTAAAAGTCAGAACTGAACTTGAGCTGACATTTCCGAGGATGTAAGACTTATCCTGCTCCAACAGGAAGGAATAATAATGACTAACAAGATCTCAGTCTGCTTTTGGAGACCCTGAGTGTACACCATGGTTATATTTTTAGAGTACAATTTTATGTTCATCAGCAATAATATTCCAATAATGGGGTAGTGAAAAGCAGCTAGAGTCAGATTGGTGGCTTGGGATATTTTTATTCCCATTAAGTGACATGCACACAGAGAGATGTGATTATTGTCCCAAGAGATTACAATATCATAGTCACAAGCACAAATTCATCAGCTCATTAAGGATATTCCTGTAAGATTTCCTGATGGATTTTTTCTGTATTTCATATTGAAGAAGGTGCCATACAGCAATCAATAAAACCTAGCCTTGCTAGGGAGAGATTTTACTTACATTGTTGTAATAAAATGGGATAAAATCATTCTTGTATATATTTTATTTTCCTAGCTGGGAAACAGTTGCATCATCTTAGCCGTGCATGCTCAACTTCCTAATGTTACTGTCAGCTTCCTTTAAATGAGGGTAGCATCATATAAAGTCTACCTGAAAATTTCCCCATTTTAATTACTTGGAATTTTCTAAATTATGTGTGTTCAATTTTACCTGTTTTCTTAACACTGCATATTTCAAACATCCTCTTATTACTATGTTCCTAGTAAATGCTTACACAATAAGTGGCAGATACCTCCACTGGAAAGAAGCTACGTAGATTTGACATTTGTTAGGATTGTAACTTCTCCTGATCCATGATTTGCATGGAGTTGTGAATTGAGTTACAACGTGTTGTAACTGCATATATTAGTATCAACCATGTAGATGTCCTCATCTGGACTGGCCATTGCATGATCAGTAGAGAAAAACAGGCACTTTCCAACAAAACTTTTTCCAAGGTAGGTATTTAAAACAGGTTGTATGGAGTGCTTCGTACTCAATGTGGAAAAATAGGTGTTGCTACACAGGGAGTCAGAAGTAGCAGTTGAGGTGTGAACGTCTTCTCTGAAGAGGTCTAGAGAGCCTAAAGTCATGAGAAATGGATTGTACCAGCTTGCCACTTGACTCTTTATGGGGAGGGAAAAAGGAAATGCTTCCATAAATCCTTTCCATTATGCTGTTTCATGGAATAACTTCTAATGGACTGACAGATGCTAAAAAGATCACCCATTTTCCATGATCTGTCAAGTTAATTAGACAGATTCTGCCTATATTCTTTTCATGTTCCAAATCCCAGTGATCTGGTCGGCTGAGTTTTGGCTGACCAACTTGCACTGTCTGCAGCAAAGCATCTTGTCTGTAAAGGCTTCACTGACTGATGTCAAGAATAAGCTAATTCTGTGGAGTATAGCCTCTATCGGCCAGCTTCTCGTAAATGCTAATGAGTAAGTAGCAAGAGGTGTTCCAGAAGTGATGTGAGCTGCCTCCACTTAACAAATACCCACCTTTTTCTTAGTTCTAGCTTGTCCCAGTCTTCATTTCCTAATCTAGGCAAACCACAAGAGAACTGTTTAGCTAATGAATGATTGAAAAGTATGAACTCCGAATTCAGTAAGTCAAGAAGAAAACAAACATAAAACCCCACAGAGATAACAAAATGTATGCTTAAATGCCTCATTCAATTACTCTGCTCACTCTTTGCTTCCCATTACACTCTCCTTTGTCAGTACACAGTGTATCTAAATGGCAGTCTCTTTGTGACAAGAAACTTTTCTTCATGCTTTTACCTGCTGGTGCAGAACACTGTTGGTACTTTGCAAATATCAAACAGTAAAAAGAATTGACTACAAGCAACATATGAATTGCATGATAGTTAGTGAAGCTTCTCAGAATTTTCCCTAGCCAGTACTAAGGTAGCCACCGAAGCTTACAGATTTGGGCAGCACTGATCTTTATGAATGAGAAGGACAATTTCAGGTCAACTACTGTTAGAAGACTGTAGTTCCCCAGGTCACCAAGGGCCATACAAGCCACAGAAGGATTGTGATCAATATGGCATTATTCTTTGTTTTTTCTCTCAGGATAAGTCAGCCAGGAATCATATTGCCATTACATGCTTAAAACTATTTGTCCCTGAGGGTGTAAGTTTATCAGGTTTTGTGCTCAAGCTTTTCTTTCTTGAATGTTCCTAGAAAGTAGGTTCATCAACTTGCCACAACTGAAGCAAAGCAGCTTTTCTTGCTTAGAGGATACCCTTATGATAGAAACCAGAAGTTCCCTTGCCTCAAAGAACAGAGCCAACCGCTTTGTCTTGCACCATTCTTAACAGGTCTCTTTAACTGCTTAGTGTGAGGTGTCCCTGCCCATGGCAGGGGGGTTGGAACTAGATGATCTTAAGGTCCTTTCCAACCCTAACTATTCTATGATTCTGTAATAGGAGTGAGTCAAAGGCAGAGCTAATATTCATATTATTAGGCTGCATGGCATTAACGTTTCTTGGGAGCTCAAGATACGCATTTTCACTGTACTAGCATCTGAAAATGATTGTATGATTCCCCAGAGCCTTTGCTTGGATACTGCAAGCAGCTGTTAGGAAAAAAAAAGAGAAAGAAAATGGATAGTGGTATTGATGAGTCCCATCATAAAAAGATAAAACAAAAATGTCATTACCTTTGCATTGCTGTGTATCTTAAGATGATGAAATGCAGCAGTTATTATGGAAGAAATGGTCTTTTTACATCCTCCAGCTATAGTCTATTGAATATGATTAACACTTGAGTCTTTACTAATTAGCTTTTATGGTCAAACAGTTTTCATGAAGTTGGTTTCAAAGAAATAAAAATTAAACTCCTTACAGCTCTGAAAGATAGAATTATGGAATATGAATGCATAGATAATCTTTACAAGCTAGAGGAAAATTACCATTCAGCAACAAAAGCTATATAAAAAGACCCAGTAATATCTCAGGTACTGCAAAACAGTGTGTGTGGCTAAGTAGTGACCCTAGGACTTTATAAATACAGTCTAAGTAGGGTGGGGGATATACACTATTATCTTTTGTCTGATAGCATAAACTGATGAAACTTTACATATTGATGCTGTGAATGCAGGTGGTATAGAACTGAAAACAGCAGGATGCAAAACTTCCTAGGATTACAGAATGGTTTGGGTTGGAAAGGACCTTAAGGTCATCTTGTTCCAACCTCCTGCCATGGGCAGGGACACAGACTGCTCAAGGCCTTGTCCCCTTTACTCCTCCTTGTTAAATTAACAAATACAAGAATGGGATGTGGTTGACTGAATTCATCCCATCGGAAGAGCTGCCACAAACCAAAATGAGTAATTTCCTGCTCCATTGTCTTGCTCCTTAGTTTTTCTTTGCATTGTTTTCTTAGTGTGTCATACCTTCTAATAAAACACTGCTTCAACTGACTTCATCCCACAGTGTTGCACTGCATCTTCTATTTGTAAGTGTAGTGACGAAAGAGCTTTTAAAAGATGCATACACTAAATGAGGTGTTTCTTTTCCAAGCTGAACTGCTTTCATTCACCTGTGTGTTTGTGCAGATAAGCTTTACTAAACTGTGGTCCAGGAAATATCCTCTCTTCAGCGAGCATGTAGCAATTACATATCACAGAAGGAAGGGGAAGCGCTGGGTTTAGTACGGTTTTCAAACCAACTTAGTTTTATAGCAGAAAGAAAAACCCCAACCAACAACATTTAAGCATTTAGGGTCTTTTATCCCTGTCACTACTGATAAATTTCTGGCTCCCAGATGATTTAGCAACCCAAGTACTTTTGAAACATCCATCTTTTGCTCACTGAATCTCATAGATAAATCACAACCATTTAATCCTTTCATAGAAGAAAGGGGAGGTCTTAAGTTTTGAGGGGACTACATTTGGTATCGAGACTTTTGTAGTGGACAGCTGAGACAAACCCACCAAACTTCAAAAAGGCTAGATGTCATAATTAGTTTCATTAAATTTGCCACATTTCTGTATCATTAAACCCTTTGGCATATGGCAACTTTATGTCAAAGAGATTCTTAGACAGTTATTACATATTAAAGATAAACACAAAAGTTGTTTTCATAGGCTGGCTTTTTCTCAGTGTGATTTCATAGGAAGGCTTTATTGTTCCAGTTGTATTGTGGATCCCTTCAACAGAGATTTTTGCAGTTCTGATATGATTCACATATCTCAGATTGCCCAAACACTGTTTTCTTTGGTCCCATTGTTAACGTTGGATTCTGTCACAGGCTAGATTATTCCAGCTCTTAGAACCTGGAGACTTTGATTTGAATATTGTCCTCTTGTGACAGGATTTTGGTTGGGTTTGTTGCTTTTAATATGGTTTGAGATTTTTCTGGGGGGGAAGGGAGAGGTTGTACCTAGTTATACAAATTCCCAGTATTACTGTTAACAAATAAATACATATACAATTGTAGAATCTTACCTGTTCAGAGGAGCATCAGACTGAATGAATTGGAAGCAATTGGGTATATATAGACAATTCATGTTTTCAGAGTATCTTGCAAATTCCATTTTAAACCAGGTGGATTGTCTCTCAGGATGAGGCACTCTCCACAACATCATCCACTGCTGAGATCTTGGCTTCCTTTTTTGACCATTGCAGATGTAAAACTTGTCTTGATTTTGAGATGCACTTTCTACCCTAGAGGTGCACTGATGACTGTCTGTTTGTATTCAAGATTTGTATTTTGCTAAGGCACTGGAATGAATTGACCAAGGAAGTTGTGAATGCTCCATCCCTGGTGGTGTTCAAGGCCAGGTTGGACGGAGCTTTGGGTGACATGGTTTAGTGTGAGGTGTCCCTGCCCATGGCAGGGGCGTTGGAAGTAGATGATCTTAAGGTCCTCTCCAACCCTAACTATTCTACGATTCTATGGCATCACTATCCAGTAATCAACACTTCCAGGGGGGTTGGAACTGGATGATCTTAAGGTTCTTTCTAACCCTAACTATTCTATGATTCTATACCAAATTAAAAGACTTGAAGCCTTGGAAATGCCACAAGGAGTTAAACTATGAAATGGCCCAGATGCACTCCATTAATGAAAGAAAAAAAAGCCTACCACTATTTCAAGTGTTTGGAGAAGTTTCTTTAGTGGTTATAAAATAGGTTCCATTGCTCAAGAGTCTTAATACACAAAAAAGAGCTGGCCCCATTATATCATTAAGAGAATCCACTTCTTATTTACAAGTTAGGATTAATTTTACTGAGGCTTAAATGCTATAAACCCTGTTGTGTGGCAGAGACTGTGACATTCTCTTACAGGTTAATTTCTTTCCTTGCAAATTAGAAAATAGTGTGACTTGCAAAACAGGGGGAGAGAAAGGGGAAATATGCCAGCAGCTGAGCTCAGACTTCTTTGCCTTTTGGCTTCTTTCATTTTCTAGTCTGCTGCACTTCTTCTTTCAGTGCTTTGGATGCTGGATGCCAATTTAAGTTTCCAGTGCATTTAGCGTCCTACAATACCAGGGGATTGAAAAGAGAATTAAGAATGTAGACTGCACAAAAAAAAAGGATGAAGTATTTTTTCTCCACAGTCCTTCTTTTTATTTCTCTGTGATCGCAGTGATAACAGAATCTGGTAAACTACAGCCACAGACAGACAGTAGCATGTTTGTTTTGCAAAGGTGTGTTTAGAACAGGAACTAGACTGGGCTCCCTCGCTCACAATCTGTAGAGGGCTCTTTCACAGATCAACAGACTATAAGATTACTTTCCTGAATATGAGCCATTGATGGACCCATACAGGCTACTAAGAGTCATGTAAGAGTCTTTTATCCTGTCTCAGCAGGGACATCTTCTCCATGGGCTTCCAGAGAGTGTTTTCCTAGCAGCAGATTTAATGGGGGGAGAGAAGGGATGGGAGGAAGATTAATGTTCATGCCAGTTCCCCACAAGTTCACACAAAATACTGGCTAGAGCAGGAGTGGCCCTGACTCCTGTCATGCTCCAGCCTTTTCTGTGTACTCAGAGTGGCATATTTTTAATCAAATGTGAAATACAGCTTTAGCAGGTCGAATGGATTAGCCTTCCTTGTAAGTAACTCTGTCTGCTTTAGTCAAGAGTGCAACTTGTATTTTTAAACTGTTTCACACCTAAGGCTGTCGCCTTTAACTTACATCAGTTTAATGTGTATTTGGAGTTTTAATTGTTAAAGGTGGCAACTATTTTAATAACCATATCCAGGTGAGTTTTAAAGTATGTTCAGTGATGACAGCAATGTAAGAAACTTCTCATCTGATCTGTCATAAAAGCTTGGAAATGCTTGAGACAAACAGGGCATGATCTGTTCCTTTTTTAATACCGTATCAAGATTACAGCACTTGTAAATATTTAAGTTTTCCTTGCTTTGGGCTTTCAAATCTGCCTACATTTAGAGAGTTAATATCCTTGTATTCAAAAGCTGGAAAATCTGTTCATGACAATGTACGTAACTGATTTCCTTCCTTTAACGCTTGTTGTTATTTATCAGCACCTCATCAGTCTCCTGATTTTACACAGCATTGAAGCTATCAAAGAACGAGGGGGATTTTCACCTACCTTATTTCTGGGCCTCTGAATCAGCCGAGCCTCTAATAAAGTTAGGCTGTTCATATCAAACCATCCCTTATCAGTAATGCACTTTGAAAGCTGTTCTATCTGGTTAAATCCCAGTGAAATAATAGACCTCGTACCTGTCACATCCTCAGGCTGCTGTAAAGTGTTGTTGCTTCGCTAAAATAAAGAGTTCAGGTGATTTCCGTGCACCAGAAATTGATGTCAATATTGGAGATCATTTTAAAAATAGCTTGATTTTCAGAGTACCTGAAGGTTCTATATATTAATCACTGCCATATTTCAGTGGTATGAAATAGTTCTCATTTTTTCCTGCAACACAGACTTTAAAAGTTTAATTTTCTTCTTTTTAGTACTATTTGTAATTAGCATTTACATTTCAGAGCTGTGTTTCAATGTGTTGTTATAGACAAGTTCCCAGGGACTTGTTCATTTTACTAAGTCCGGTTATCAAAAAGTAAGATTTCAACAAAGCCAAAATTGAATCAAACCTCAAAACTTTTAAAGCTGTCTTTGTGGGAATTTATGGGATTAGAAGCCTAAGGAGAGACAGGAAAATAATAATTTATCCAAAAAGTCATGGGCTCAAGCAGGTCTCTGCCAATACTCTTAAGTTTAATTCTATTTGCATAGAAGTAGATAGGAAATGTTAACATAAAGTAGAAACCAACATTGACTTCTCTGAAGAGCTTATCATAAATGACTGCCTTCCAGTCATTGTTGTCATGTTGAAATTCTTCCTCCTATGTTGCAACACCCAGCAATGTAAGTGCATACAGCAAAAACTCCAGCACTCAAGATACTCTAGAATTTCAGACAACAGAGAACAGGATATCATCATAGTCTGACCATAGGCCATTGGGTTAAAAATGTGAGACATAGTCCTTTGATTTCTATGGGGATCATCTTCCAGTCATTGCAGTGTAACGAAATTCATTGCTTACCATAATAGATGTCCCAGAATCGTAGAATGGTTTGAGTTGGAACGGACCTTAATATCATCCAGCCTCCTGCCATGGACAGGGACACCTCACACTAAACCATGTCACCCAAAACTCCATCCAGTGAACACTGCAAGGGATGGAGCATTCACAACTTCCTTGGGCAACCTGTGCCAGTGTCTCACGACCCTCACAATAAAGAACTTCCTTATATCTAACCTGAAATTCCCCTGTTTAAGTCTGTATATTAAGATTTATATATTTTCATTTAAAAGAAAAATAACAACAAAGCAGTGTAGCCTGGTAGTATTGCAAAAGTTGTTGGAACAAGATCTTCTGGTTCGTATTCCCAACGCCTTACAAGTTCCAGTCTCTGTTCTATTCCACTGCCTGCCTGTCCATTATGTAGGAACAAAACTCAAAGGGTGCCTGGTGTGTTTTGTACTTTTCTAATTTGAATGTTGGTTCAAGGCCATGTTTCAGCAAAGCGTGTCAGCAGTTGTTTCAGTCTCGCTGACTTTAGAGATGAGTGCAGTGTTTTGAGAGAGCAAGGCCTCTGAAGTTCTGCAGAAACACTACATCCTTAGTATAAATAATATCTCTTGTTTTATCTGATCAGTGATGGGCCATGCTCTTTTTGCTTTTTAAAGCAAGTGCCTCCATTTATCACCATCCAGGGACCTATTTGGATAGTCAGTGGACAGAAAATAAGGCATGAATCTGTTGGAAAAATCATTTGGCTTGTGTAGTCCTGTCTAAATATAACTCCCTGATCAAAGCGCAGAGTGTCTTTTGTAAGTCCTATCCAAAACGGGTATTAGATGAAAAATATACAGAAGCCTTCAGATTTTTGACGATGCCTTTTCAAAGGCATGCCATTCTGAATGTAGCATCATGTGATGCTGTTTGAACTGAGCATTTTGCCTTCAACTTCTCTTTCCTTACATTTGTGCCACTCTACAGAGATAATTGTGTATACAGCTAAAAAAAACCTATGTAATAAGTTTAAAATTCAATTAAAATGCTGGGGATGTTTGAAGACTGATGGAGAAAACCGGTTGCAGTATTAAGTCTTAGAAGTGTTTTATTTATTTACAGCAACTTATGGACATAAATAAATTGTTGTGGGGTTTTGTAGTACATTAATAAACATAAGGGCCCTTGCAGCTGAAATGGTATCCTTCTGAAATGACACTGAATAAAAGCTGGTTTTGATTTAGCTGATAACTAGATTTACTAACTAACTAGTTTATCAGTGTCTTTCAGGTGACTCTTCCTGTTTTGGGAAGAGATGCAGGTGTAGGCTTAAGAAGGATATGACTAAACCCTGGTGAACCTTTACCAATTGTTAATTGAGCACTGAGATTTGATTGCATCTCTCTTCCAGTGCTGTGGTTTTACAGAACAAAACTGTTAGCTGTTCTGGGGATGCAGACACAGGAGAGAGCGATGTGCAGGGACTCAACGCTTTCCTACTAGCACATGCTGTAAGAGTGGGTGCTGGGGAGAGAAAGTTGTTGTTTTGTAGAGCTGCCACAAACAGTGCTAATTAATACACTGATTTTACAAGTGATGGAAGGGACTTATACAGACAGAATTAATTATTAAAACCTCTTTCTTCAAAACACTGTTTCTAAGGTGCTTTGCATGATTATAATATGAACCTGCCCTACAAAGGAGGCGCAGATCTGAGATCAGATTCAGACGAGAGTCATGTGCTTTATCAACAGTTTGAAGATGAATGTACGCACACATCCAGTGAAATTAGGGAGTCTGGTTTGGAGAGATGCTGTCAGGATCAAAGCCTGGGGAGTGCAACATAGTGAGTGAAGTCAACAGGCATCAGGGGAAAATAAGACTTTACTAAGTCAGTCCCAATATATGGGGCTGCTCCCTGGCTTTCAAGGTTTTAATGTATTAAGTTTCTTGATAGTTTCATGAACTTTATTGTGGGTTTTTCTTCAGAATGCAGAGAGGAACATAATAAGCAAATCCAGCTGTGCTTATGCTGGAATTGCACCCTCTTGGTGCTGGATTTTCTCCTAAAAGCCCTACAATAATCTGCAGTAGCTACTCTCTAGTGAGCTGGGTTGTTTTTTTCTCAGCTATCTAATTGGGGTTCATGCTTCAGGAACCTATTTTTAGAGTTATGGTGAAAATCAGACCTTGCAGTGGAGAAGGGTTTGTAGCAGATCAAAGGCCAAATTGTTATTTCTTATGCTGGTTTTATTCTTAGCCCTGCATAGTGATGCTCCTCATGTCTGGAACACAGATAAAAATGAGATATTGATGACTTTCAGACTCCAAAAGCCTTTTGCTTGTCTAGAATATAATTATATAAATGGCAGTAAGTGATGCCTGAATGAGACTAGTATAGGCTGCCTTGCTCCTCATTGCTACAGATAGGTATGAGAAGGTCTAGGAATGACTATTGAAAGTATTGAACAATTAAGGTTGGTAGTAAAAATGGGAGACTGGTTGTTTCTTTTTTTTCCCTTTAACTTCATGAAAATCTGAAGTAATGAGTAGCTGCATTATATAAACCATCAGGTGTGATGATGCATTACCTATATTATTTCATTTAAGAGTAGCTTCAAAAGATCTAATGCACCTTCCCAACCTCATTTGAAGCAGTCGGAGAATATTTAATAGTAGAATTATCTCTTTACAGCCTCAACATTTCTATCCATCTAAATTCATAAAATTAAAAGCAGAGTTTGTGTAATTTGAAAGCAATTTAGTCTACCAAATAGTGCACAGAAGGAGGCTCAACCTCCACTGATAGAGTTATGTCTTTCTACTGGTTAAGTTTTGGGGCAGAATCTGTTCTTGGTTTTATACCTCCATAAACTGACAATGATTTCATTAGTGCCATTACACTTAATCTATGTAATTCAAGTAAGAATTGAGACCCTGGAGGTTGAAAAGCACAATGTCAAATTGCAATAACTATGAAGTCAATCACTGTATAATTTCCCTTAGGTTTCATGGACAGTGAAGTCTCTGGATACCTGGATAAACTTTGAATAACTAGGGGAATTTAAATGCATGGATTTGTGTTGAGGAACTGAGCTTTAAGGGAGGGTGTTTGTTCAGTTGGGGCTTTTTTCCTGAGAAGGTGAAAATATTACATTGATTACACTGATGTAATTGATGTGTGGCAGCTCATTTGCTGCAAAATAAAGCACATCAGAGGAAAAAAGACTTACTTGAAAGTATAATATTAAAATCTGTTGAACTTAAGTGAATCCATTGAATTTCATTGTGAAGAATCACTTGCTTGAAAAGTTACCTAAACTGACACTCACTGTGTGCTGGGAAATGAAGCAACGGAACGAAATTCTGATCTCATTTATACAGATATAATTAAGGAATATTGTAGGCCCTTTGGTCTTTGAGGTGATTCTTGTGCATGAGTAGGGCCAATAGGGGCCATAATAATAAAACTGATATATCTGAGAAAATCACTGGCACTGGTGTAAAGCTGCTTTATGGGTAAGAGGAAAGCTGATCAGCAGATAAAACATTCACAATGCATTTTTCTCAGGGGGTTGTTCACATAACACACACATGAGCATGGGAATGAGAAGGGCAATTATCTTTTACATTAAAGTCTTTTATGTCCCCATGGAATATAAAGCAGTTATAGGAAAGAATTTACACCTGTGTTCAGTTCCCTGCACATGGTGTCTGAAACATAGAGAGAATACACATGTGAACGGGGAGAAAGGCCCATGTAGAATATATCTCAGTCCTGAAAAGGGGTTTTTTTGCTTTGCAAAGCTCATAAGAAAGCTTAAGCATGGGACTTTGTCCATGTGAACCCCAGATTGTGCTCATGCACTTCGAAGGAGCAAGTATATTCACGGCAACATGAAATTAAATCCAGTAGCCCTGTCTGCACTGCAGATGGAGGCAGGAAGGTGGCCTCCCTTTCTTCTTGCAAGCCATTCAGCTCTGCAAAGGGAAATCTGGGGTATTGAGCTACCAGCTGTCCCTGCCGCAGGTGCATCTGAGGATGCTGCAGGGGAAGGATTCAGACTGGGGCCAGGCAATGTGGATCAGACAGAGTATCTGCTGTGAACGCTTGTGTGCACCTTATAGGGCAGCTGGTGTCACTGGTCTGTTTTTTGCTTTGGGGCTCTATGGAAAATCCCATTTATTATCTTACAGAAAAAATAGATCAGGATATATCCGCAGCTCTTCTATCCAGAGCAGCATTCTGATAGCTGTTTCATCTCTAACTCCTTTAGTGTGGATAAAGCTGTTGTCTCTCCTTTACTAAAAATTAAGAATTAAAACATATTTTAAATACATTTATATCTATAAATATATAGAAATGTATATTTTTAAGTGTGGCAACTGTGCAGCGCATCATTCCTGTGAAACTCTTTTGCAATGCCCGGTATTTCAGAAGTATTCTCTAATTAGGGCTGCCCAACTGGGCCTGATTTTCACATCTTCTGAGTGTTTGTTGCTTCCATTGATCTTTAACAGGAGTGGATGGTCAGAGCATCTGAAAATCCGTGAGGCAGGCAGATGAATGTTGATGAACCAGAGGGAGAGTGTGGAAGGAAAATGCTTTGTTTGATATTGCTAATTGTTTTGTTTTGGCTATTAAGTATTTTTTGAAGCAAGTGATTGATTTGGTGAGAGATGAAAAGGGATTAAGTGTGACCCACGGAAACTCCTTCCTAGCCCTAGCTGCTTATTATGAAATTAGTTTTTGTTTCAGAATGAAACACACAGACAGACTTGGTGGTATGGAAACTATCAATTAGCTGGATATACAGAGAAATCCCTCTCTGTAAGATGTCATCTTCTTATGTGACAGTCTTCTAAATATATTCTTTTGAGAGTTTTAATTATTTGGTGATTTTTTTCTTCTTTAAAGCAGTGATAAGGAAAATAAATAGATGGTGCTGGAAAATAACTGAAAATACTTGTTTACCCGTTTATTTCCCCAAAACATATTCAGAACAAATTCTTTTGGCAATTTTAAAACAATGCTGCTGGTTTGGTCAAGGAACATAACCCTCTGTCAAGAGTTGTTTTATACTGTTATCATGAAGTATTGATTTTAGTGCCTTTGAGTTAAAGTAATAATAATACCATGTTGTTTGCTTCAGTTTTTTCCTCATCTGAGGAGGTGGAGATTATTATGAACTTAGGTGGTGGGTACAGACTCAAGCAGGAAAGTGTTTGTGTTACTGTATCACATGCACAGACATTACACAGAATGAGCTTAAGAAGACTCTGTAGTGTTTGGGACACCTTTTTTGTGCAGAACCTTTTCTGCAATAAATGCCTCATTGAAACTCAATCTCATGTAACTCCAAAGATTTGGGACCTAATTTTCCACACAGAACAAAATTCAATGCAAAAAATCAGATCTTAAAAAGTATTTGCTTTAAAGGAACATTGAGGCTTCCCACATACTTTAATCATTTTATAAAACACAGGAGTATGGCAAAAAACATACCTAGGATGCCCAAATTTTGATTATGTTCTTAGGAACATGAGTGGATTTCACAGAGGGTTGGTTGCATGCATGGTTGGTGTAGCCCCTTCCACAAGGATGATCCTTGGCCAACCTTGGGTGCCCACCCAGCCAACCTCCAGCTCCATCTCTGTCTCTTTGTGGATAATTTGTCTTTGTAGCTACAGCTCTCAGTGCAGAGATGAGCAGCTGAAGAGGACATACAGAAGGAAGCAAAGAAGAAAGAATAGAGAGGAAGAGAACACAGCTCTTAACAGTACAGCTTGATTTGATGTTTTGCCTGAATCTTCACAAGTGTAAATATTTGACTGCAGTTTTGGTGCTTTTTTTATTCTCCTTCAGGTAAAGTATTTGTTTACATAGCATAACATTTCCTCCTTCCTCTCTTGTGTTCTTACACTCCACGAGTGAAAATCTGCAGCATTGTTTTGGCAAGGGTTTAAAGATAATGGCACTATGAGCGTGAACGCTACTCTTCCTTGAGATTGTATACATCATTCTCCTTTTACTAAAGGTTCCCATGGAGAGGGGCATGTGAGTTTTGACCCATTTTTTTTCCAGCCTCACCCCAGTGGGAGTCCAAACGGACCTGGAAATCTTGGTTAACAAAACCATTACATTTCTAACGTGAACATCCAAGCTTCAAATTCTTGCTTAGGTGAGATCTTCCTTACACAGTGGAGGGCAATTTAGGATTTAATGCTGGAAATCTTGCCCTTGACATGAGCGCAGTTGGTGCAAGAGTTCTATTCCCAAGTCAAAAAACATGAATACATCCCTACTTTTAGGAATCACATTCATTATTTACTGTTTCATCCAGGCACCATTGCCTCCAGCACGTGCCATTACACATGCTTATGGAAGGAGGGTTTGAATTGAGAAGAATTTACCTTCTTTTTGACAGCTTTTTTGGAAATGAGAGGGACTCTACCATAGGTTTTTATTTAAGTTGTTTATTGAGAGGGTGGCAACAAACAACTAAACATATGTTCTTTCAGTTGTGTAGATGTAGAGACATTTGGTTATAAGCCTCAGCTATATGAAGGTTGCTTTTAAATGCCATAAAAGAAACAAAAAATTAGCCTTTAAAAATCCATAAACAAGAATGCGTGTTGACATTTGGCAGGTTTGTACCCCATTTACGGGATCTTGTACAACAAAACAGTCACAAAGGACATTTAACACTGCACCATCTCTGACATTAAAAAATCTGCCTCTTTTGAGAGACTTTGCTCAAGTAATAGTTGCGAGGTTTAGGAGTAGCTTAATTTAAGCACATTGAAACCCGATGATAGAGTGAAACAGCTTTTCCTAACGCGTACCTTGCTCCCAAGGCAGAGAAGATGACTTGCAATTTTTTTTCTTAATGAAAATGGAATAGGAAGGAATTAGGTTTCATAGGCCTCTTTCAGAATTGCTAATGCAAGAAGCAAATCAGTAATGAAAGTACAGATCTTATTTTTTTTGTCATGCAAAAGAAAGTCAGTGAACCTGTAATGACTGACAAGGGCGGATTTTCACATTACTAACAATTTTCGCTCTACATTTTATTATGAAATTACTTGACACTTAAATGCCTTAATGAAATTATCAGGTTTAAAAGACCAGCATGGGAGTGTGTGGAAGATGTCATGCTGTCACCTGTGCAGCTTCTCATTAAAGATTCAATCTTATTTATTTTGATTTATGAGTTAGGAAAGAAGGTCTTTTGTAGAATAACCTGCAGACGCATCACAATTAGTTGTTCGCACTCATGGCATCTCCAGAACAGAAGGTACCCGCTAGGATAATGATTTTCCTGCCTGACATTGGTCATATTCCTTGATTTATGGGACAACATATGATTCAAGATTGTAATATTCTTCTAAATCACAGAGGACTGGCAAACCCCTCTTATCTGGATGAGGATGGAGCAGATGTGTTGAAGAGTATAGCAAAGCTATTGAAGTAAATAGAAATATTTGGGGATGGAGTTTCTGGCACCCAAAATATTTTCTTGAGCTTAACTATAGATGTTTTGATATGCTATTAGGAATGTTTAAGCTATATTTGGCTTTGTATCCATAGGGTCAACTATCTATAAAGCACTGTTCTCCATCTCTGGAGAAAGGAATGCTTGAAGACTGGATTTAGTGTCTCCTTGGGTTTTAGTTCTGAATTAATCCTTTGGGAATGTCATTCTCCCTTCAGTTCATCCATCATGGTCTTTAGGAATGATTTTATACCATTTGAAGAATTGAATCCAACTCTCTGACGTACTTGACACTGTGTGATCTTATATAAGTGCTGTCTGGAAAGTAGTACGTAGCTAGACTGAAAAATGGACAGTGTGGGTTCCCATTAGCTGAAATACCTAAAGAATTTGTTATATTTAGAGTTTTGTTCACTTATGCTTAATAGATCTGCACTTTAACTTGGGGAAAATTAGTTTCATTTTCTCTTCCTACCATTAATAGCTATTAGAGTTGAAAATAAGGCTTTAAACATATCATTAAAGTACACTTAAGTAACTTGCAATTGACAATTAACTCAGCATGGTAATACATTATCATAACATTTTCCTTTGAAAGGTTTGTCTCTTAAAAGATACAAGGAAAGACAAAGGATGACTTTGTAAGACTCACGTTGAAGTTATTTCTGGTTTAATCTTCCAGATTTTTGTATTTTATCAGTGGAATGTGTTCCATCATATATTCAAGTACCATTTATTTGGTGTTTGGTGGTGGGCAGTTGTAACAGACTGTGTTGAGGGGGTGTCTGGGCTCTGTTGATTTGTTTCTGTGGGGACAGTGGTCTGCTGGGATGGATACAGAGTAATCAAAGGAATATATGGGCAGAATTAAGATCCATATTCAAACACGTTTGGCTCTCAGGTTTTATTAATGTCCTCTTCAGCAGAACACACAATAAGTTCTAGGAAAAAAGAAACTGATTACCAACATCTCAGCATAACATTCCATGTGTTTTCCCTTTCATGACAGTAGTAAAACACAGTACTGCACTTAAACTGAAAGCGTTGTTTGTCCTGTACCTAAGACCCAGAGTTAATGGTGAGCACGTGAGTGTGCAGCTCCTCAGCATGGTGACCAAGGACTGCCACTCTCCAAAGCTGAGTTGGAACGTTACTATGACAGTTGCAGCACCAACGACATTCGCTATTCCTTGCACAGCCAATGGGCATTGACCTTATCCTGTCAAAGCATGTAAAAAGCAATGAGGGCAACACTGGCTTTGTGAAAATCGGACACATTTATGTAGGACATTTCACCGCATTATCATATAGTGAGTTGTAGAAGTGCAGCTAAAATACCTGCTGTGCTGTAAGGTTTTTTTTCAGTGGAGCTAGAAATGCAACAAAGGCAAGTGAAGTCTGAGCAAATGTTTTTTCTAATGCTTTAAAAGCAAAACCACTGGTGCCAGGCATGCAAAATCCCATCAGTTCTATGTCCCAGATCTCCTCTCCTGTTCTCTTGTAAATCCACTCTCAGACATACTGGTTTGAAAATTGCACATCTTAGGGCTCTGCAGCCTGGCATACTGAGCAGTTTGTTTCATTTTGAGCACTTTCACCATGCTTAAATCTGCAGAACTTAAAGAAATCAACCTGTTTGCATACATTCTGCTAAAGCTGATAGGAGCACAGCATTCCAGTGTAGTATTTCCTAGCTCACTCTCCTTTCTTCCCCATTCATTTCTTGAAAATTCCTTCATAATAACCTTATCCAAACCATAAATATGAAAGTCAAATAAGCCCAAAGGAGATTTATCATCCTCTGACTCCACACTCCTTTTATGATTAATAATGACATTGATTCTTTTAGAAATGAAACAAAAATTAATTTAAAGGTTCTGATTGGTTTTAGTATTAGGTAAACTTAACATATTGAATGAGCGTAAAACAATTATCAGTCGTATTAACAAAATTAGCTACAGCAAATTTACCAGAAGGAAACTGTTGCTATTTAGCTCCCTAATTATGTCACTATTCTTTGTGACCAAATGATATAATGAAAATAATTTGATCTACTGGTGTTGCATAGAGAATTTCCAAGGAGCAGTTGAATATCATAATCTGTTTTGAACATATGGTTTCCTACTCTTCTTCTGTTTCAGAAAGTAGAGGTCAAGGGCTTCAGAGAACTTTGCAGTGAACTGTGCTGGGCAGAATATGGAATACATTCTTTACTATTATAAAATGTTAGATAACCCATTATTCAAGGCCAGAACTCTTTGACTTGCTCAAGTGGTTCACGCTGCATGGATTTCAGGGTCTGGAAAAGCATAGGATGTCTTTCATTCTGCCTGCCATTAATGACTAGAACTGGACTTTTTGTCCTGTGCTGTTGTCTACATATTTGCTTGCACTGTACATCCATCCAGGCACTTTAACTTGGCAAGTTCTTCTTTTCAGCCATGAGAATTAAAAATCAGAGAGGAGTTGGATGGCCTTTAGCCGTAGACATTTCAACCCAGGGGGACAGCCACCTGGCCAACCTTGAAGGCTACCCAAGCAGTGGTGATATGAAGAACTTGATGTTTGGGTGCCATCTTTCATCTCTTCTGTGTGAACCTATCCTATGCTCATGGGTTAGTGGTGCAGTGGAGTAGAAGCAATGAGAGCTGATGAAGCTAGTGGGTGAAATCATAATATGGTCTTGGAAAACTTCTTCTTGCAAGATGTCTCTACTGACCCTACTGTAAAATTCCACCCCAGCAAGCATTTAAATGGTGGGCTCTCAGAGTGTTTCCTTCCAGCCAGGTCTGCCTGCTCTTCTTGGCTGCATCCTGATTTTGCCAGGATATGACCCTCCCAGTATGTGTTCTCATTTCTTTCTTCCATCTGCCATCTGTCTTCCCTGGATTGCCATCAGTGGGCATTTTGGGTTTAGGTACATTTCCTAGCACCATACCTATTACAGCTGCTCTGGGGAAATGGTACCTCTTGTAAGTAGGATCTTTCCTCCCTCCCTCCTTTATGAAATGGAAATAAGGAGATGAAAACATTTTGCGCAGTAAGAAACCTGCAGAGCATGAGCGACCTGCATATTGTAACACTGCCTTAGATTGTAACAATGAACTTCAACATGATCAACTCTAATATTAAACCACACAGAAGACATGAATGAGAAAGCTCCGGTGGAATAGAAACCCCTTGAGTACGCCTCCTGGCTGCTTGCTTAATGCTCATGAAGATGCTCTGAACTACACAACTCATTTTCTTGCCCATGCTATGACTTTACATCTTTCCAGTTTGTGTCCTTTGGGAAACATTTTATTTTTGTTTCATTATTTAAAGCAAACCTAATATTAATGATGGGGCATGTGTATTAAAGCACTGTGCTACCACATCAGTGTATAACTTTTGGTGAGTCTTTCTGCATAATTTATGTCCGAAGGAGGGTATGCTGACACAAAATTGAGGATTTAAGCATGTTTACTGCTGTTTGCAATAATTAGATCATTTCATACTGGAACTACTAAGCAAGCATAGCAAGGTGGGCCTCTGGGTAACTGTTAAATTTGCAGTCTTCTCTTAACTGGTCAAACATGAAGATACATTTGAAATACATTTTGTGGCCTGTTCGTTATGTAGCATCATCAGAAACTCCAGATGTTTTAAATAAGATACTTGGGTGCCATCAGATGGAACACAGCAAGAACTGGCAAACAAAAATGCTGTCCAAACCACAGGGTTTGACTAATCATTCCCAAATTCCTTGAGTTTATAAAACATCCTACAGTGGTACTTGAAAGAGTTGTCCAAGAGCTGCATTAGGCCCCATCAGAAGTTCTAAATATCATGATTTGCTGACTGTCTCAACACTTCTAAATATGACTGGAACAGAAAGGGCTTTAAATGAGATATCAGAATCAAATGTATGCTTCTATTAACCTCTGGTTTGGTACATTTTAAATCGCTGCACACATTTCTATATACAGTTCTATACTTGGGTGTCCCTTGCAACATTCCAGAGAGCTCTTTCTGATTTCCTGATGGTGACTTGTTTCTTTCCTGAATTAGACAATACTTATTTACAGCTTTTATAGCAGCTTACTTTGTTTCTATTTAGATACCCTGAAGTGACATGTGAGGGTGGTGATCTCTACATAGGGTGCCAGTTACATGGGGATGTGTGTTGGGTTCTTCCTGATATGTCAAGAGCTGTAACCTTCTCCTAGACATCATCCTGCTTACTTTTGGATGCATTTCCTGAAAGATTGGTTTTCACTCGTATGCAGTACAGATTTCAGAAAAGGCATCCAAAATCAAGCAATCTGTAGCATATACCAGTGAATATTCATCTCTCATGACTTGGGTTTTGTGTGGGCTCAGTACAAGCTTCCCAGTCTGCGTCTTTTGCTAGGAAAACAAGAAACTGTTCTTCTCCAAATCCCGATTCAGTTGGGCTGCATATTTTTTCAGTGGGTCAGAAACACCTGTGCAATCTTGGCACAGAAATTCCTGTTTACAAATCCAGTTTTCTGGTCCCTCATGCAAAGTGATGAAGAAAAACACAGTTCTCACATATGTTACTCCTGTACTTCATTTCCTCAGTCATATCTACAAGTGAAACGCATTCAGATGCCAAAACCACGTAGTGTTTCTGAAGCTGATTGTTATTAATATTGTTCTGTTTGGGTTTTTTTAGCTAGAAACCTTTTTGAAGTGCCTAGCGAACAGTGAGAGGAGCAGTTTTGGAAAGGGGAGACAACTTTGAAATCCAGGGAGCAGAAGCTTTAATCTCCAGTTGTGACTGACATCAAACAAAAGTGCAAAAACTCCCTTTGTTCTTGAGCACAAAGGGTGTGTTTGTTGTTTGTTCAGGGTAAGTGAAAGGCCCCCATGAAGTCCCACTGAAGATGTTTAATGAATCTGGCAGACTCCAAGCTGTCTCTTCTACAGAGTAATCCTAACGACAGACCCATCACACACAATTTAACGGAGTGTGACACAACAGTCTCTGCTCAGGAGAGACTTCGGAGAGGGAATACTTTCATTACTCAACAGCACAGACCCCTTAGGGTCGGTGCTGTGGAGCAGAGCTCTTGGTGGTGGTGGCCACACGTTTCGTCTCTGAATTGAGGAGATTTACGCGCTCAGGTATTGGATGTTAAGCTTCCTAAACACTGGCTTTGAACTCATGGTCGAAATAGAGTGAATTGTACTATGTATAGTGGAGGGGGGGGGGGGGGGCTGGGATTTTGGCAGCCTCAGCCTGTAGTACAAGTTAAAATCAAGAATATCTAAGAAAGGAGGTCTGCTACGAAAATCATGTTAAACAGAGACATGGGTATTAGGGAAGGAAGGGAGAAATAGCATCAGGAGTGGAGCGATAGTGGAAAAGACTATAAAATTTGGAATATTTCACTAAAGGCTTACCATATATATGTAATTTTCTTACCAATTCATCCTAGTTGGTCAGTCTCTGGATGACTAGAGTAGGAATGAGGATGGCATGTGTCTTTAGCTTCCTTCTTCCTTTCTTTGGTCTAATGTTTATAGCATTTGGCATTATGGAAGTTTGGCTGCTTGCTGCCAGGTCTCATGTTCTGTTTGCCAGGGTAAGCTTCTTTTGTGTGGCTGGGAGCATGTGAGGTAGCTGGTGTGTGCCTTTATGGTCTGGGCACTTACCAGCTGTGAATGGGGCGGAAAGGACTTAAATCCTCTCTAGACTTGAGTGCTCAGGTGGGAGCAATATCTGAATGTATTGTTCTTCTTTCAGCAAAATTTGTTTTTAGCTCTGCTTCATGCTGCATGTGCAAATTTGGGCAATTAACTTAATCTTTGTCACCTATTCCTCTATAAAATGGGCATAATCTTGTTTATCTACTTTGGGATAAGCTATGGAGAGTGACTACTCACTACACCAGAGCCTGTGAAGAAGAAACCACTGTTTTCTTGGAGAACACCATATTTGGGGTTCTTTTTTCCCCTTCTTTATGACATAAATCAGGTTTTATCCCCACTGTGGATATAAATGCAAAATCCATTCGTACTGTAAATGTCAGCTTCTCCAGGGACTGCTGAAGAGCTAAGCACTACCTGCTGTTGCATTTGATCCCCATGCCAATTGCCAACCAAAGCCCCACCACACATCAGGTCTGATGACTGGGATTCAGACTCAGTGCCAAAACAACACTGATACCCTGGAACACAATAGACAGCCCTTTTCTAAGAGCTTTTGTGCCCACTACCACTGTTTGAAATAATTCCTTGTTCTCTCTTGACTTGCAAGAATACTGTAGGGTCTATCTAAAATAGCAGTCCCCCTTTCCCTCCCTTCTCCCCCCAACCCTTTATCAAATCAGACGTCCAAAATCAAGTGCCTGTGTGCTCTGCTGACAAGCACAAGGGGATTAGGGAGTGATGGGTTTAACAAAACTGGCTCAAGGTTTTGTAAAATGCATCTTGGAGCTTGAGCTCTGAACGAGCCATAAAATTCCTCCCACGAGGTGGAAGTGAGGTTTCTGCAAGACTGGATCAGAACTTAATAATGCTTTTGTAGGTTACTTTTCTTCTTGCTTTCAAAAAGGAGCTACAGAAACGTACGAGTTTTGAAGATGCTGCAAGACTAACAATGATTGAATGTAACTGTTGTGCCAAACGGTGTTTTACCACCAGCAAAAAGAACTGATTTCTGGGCTGCATGCAAACCATTTGGGGCAATTAGCATGTAATGTAATTTGCATTAATCAGCACAGGGTCAGCAAGAAATTAACTTTGGGTGTAGGTTTTACATATAACAGCATATGAGAAGAAGGGAGGAACTGTTTTTACAGGGTGTTAATTTGGAGTTAAGTGCATTCAGGGAGTTCTACAGGGTTTGGCCTTGCAGAAGAAAGATGTATGATGTGGATTTGGGAGCACTGAAAGCACAAAACGATGTGGCAATTCAGCAAGCGTTTAATGTTGTAATATGTAAACCCTTTAACAGACTTCTTGGCACTGGTAAAGATCAGAGCACAGGTTCTGCTGAAGCACTGAACATGCTGCTAGTGCTGAAGGGATGTGTATGGCGGGACATGGATGGGGTCCCACAAGGCTATGTGCAGTCACCATGCTTTGACCCAGATGATTCAAGAACCCAGATAACCCGAAAGCTCAGATCACTGTCCAGCTCCACAGTATTACCTTACTGAGAGCTCTGAAGTGGGAGGAATTTAGGCAAATGACTTATTTCCTCATGCACCCCTTTGGCTCTCCAGGCTTTCCCTCTGCTGCCATTTCATTTCACATATTCTCCTGGGGCTCCATAAGTCTTTGGTGCTAGCAACATGGTAAGTGTTGTGAGAAATCCACAGCTGGAGACACAGAAATTGGGTTTGACAAGTGGTATCTGAGCATCTGGTTATGGGAGATGAGATGCTGAGGAGTCTGGTGGTGTTTGGCTATGTTTAGAGGGTAGATAAGATGTATATGTCTGTTCTTATGGCTTTTTCTTTGAATGAATCACACGATGGTTTGTCTTGGAAGAGTCTTTAAATATAAACTAGTTCCAACCCTACTGTCATGGGAGGCATAGTGAAAAGCAATTACCAGTTTTGTGGCATGGAAGGTGTCTGAAAGCAAGTCTCTTTTGCTACATGTTTTTTTGCAGAGGATAATCTCAAGGCACTTTGGAGCTGCCCTGTATATATATATATATATATATATATATATATAGTACACATACATCTTTGTTATATGAGGGTCAGAAAGAAATGTGGGCAACATTGCACAGCCCAGTTCAAGAGAGGATCCCATTTGCAGGTCTGCACCCATTGCCTAAATATTTTTCTGGAAACAGGATTTGTGAACAAAGTAGACATGGACATCTCATCCAGTTATTTATGCTCAGCTGAGATGCTGGTCTTGACCCTAGTTCACCTATGCTTCTTGCCTAGTCAAAGGAAGATCTGTGGTAGGTCTGGTGAGGGAACAGTGCCCAATGGGCAGGGCTGCACTCGGTGCTCCCTGGTGCAGGTCCTGTTGCTGCAGGGCTGAGCTGCGGACGCCATGAACGGACAGCAGGGTGTCAGGGGAGCTGAGAGGGAGCAGGACTGCTTGCTGCAGGCCCAGGCTGTGCAGGGGCTTCAAGCATCCCCTGAAGCTCATGGAGGAAAGAAGGAGGCCGTTGACGAGGGAAGCTGGGAACTAGTAACAACAAAACCAACAAAAACAGGAGGAAGAGGGCAGTTAAAAGCAAGGGGCTTCCTCCTGAGTGTGCTGTACCCACCCAGAGCCGCTTTGCTGTCCTGCAGGGGGCTGATGAGGAAACGCACTCACACCAGAACACCCGGCTGGGGCACTGCTAAAGATCTCTACTCGGTGGATAAAGAACTGGCTGGATGGCCACACACAAAGAGTTGTCGTCAATGGCTCAGTGTCTGGCTGGAGACCAGTAACGAGTGGTGTCCCTCAGGGATCGGTGTTGGGACCGCTCTTGTTTATCACCTTTGTCACTGACATGGACAGTGGGATTGAGTGTGCCCTCAGCAAGTTTGCTGATGACACCAAGCTGTGTGGTTCGGTTGATCTGCTGGAGGGAAGGAATGCCATCCAGAGGGACCTTGACACACTTGTGAGGTGGGCTGATGCCAACCTCATGAAGTTTAACCATGACAAGTGCAAGGTCCTACACCTGGGTTGGAGCAATCCCAGGCACAGCTACAGGTTGGGCAGAGAAGAGATTCAGAGCAGCCCAAGGAGAAGGACTTGGGGGTGTTGGTCAATGAGAAAATGAACATGAGCCGGCTGCAGTGTGTGCTTACAGCCCAGAAAGCAACCGTATCCTGGGCTGCATGAAAAGGAGTGTGACCAGCAGGTCGAAGGAGGTGATCCTGCCCCTCTGCTCTGCTCTCGTGAGACCTCACCTGGAGCATTGTGTGCAGTTCTGGTGCCCTCAACATAAAAAGGACGTGGAACTGTTGGAACAAGTCCAGAGGAGGCCACGAGGATGATCAGGGACTGGAGCACCTCCTGTATGGAGACAGGCTGAGAAAGTTGGGGCTGTTCAGCCTGGAGAAGAGAAGGCTGCGTGGAGACCTCAGAGCAGCTTCCAGTATCTGAAGGGGGCCTACAGGGATGCTGGGGATGGACTCTTCATTAGGGACAGTAGTGACAGGACAAGGGGTAATGGGTTAAATCTTAGACAGTGGAAGTTTAGATTAGATATAAGCAGGAAGTTCTTTTCTTTGAGGGTGCTGAGGCACTGGAATGGGTTGCCCAGGGAGGTTGTGAATGCTCCATCCCTGGCAGTGTTCAAGGCCAGGTTGGATGAAGCCTTGGGTGCCATGGTTTAGTGTGAAGTTTCCCTGCCCATGGCAGGGGGGATGGAACTTTATGATCTTAAGGTCCTTTCCAACCCTAACTGTTCTATGATTCTAAGATATGGTGCAGCAGTATGTCCACCATTAATCTCTCTATTAAACAGAGCTTTAATCTTTAAGTCACTTGACAGATTAATAGAAGCAAATTTGAACCAAGAACCATAGAATCCTTTAAGTTGGAAAAGACTTAGGATCATGAAGTCCAACTGTAAACACAGCACTGCCAAGTCCAACACTAAACCATGGGCCTGAGCCCTACATCTACGCATCTTTAAAACACCTCTGGGGTGGTGACTCTATCACTTTCTTGGGCAGCCTGTTGCAGTGCTCGTGGTGAAGATATTTTCCAAATATCCAGTCTAAACTACAATTAGAGACCATTTCCTCCAGTCCTATCACTTGTTACTTGGGAGAAGAGACTGACCTCACCTCACTCCATCCTCCTGTCAGGCAGTTGTAAGGAGTGATCAGGTCCCCCCTGAGCCTTCTCTTCTCCATCTGAACCCCCCAGCTCCCTCAGCCATTCCCCATCTCTCTTGTGCTCCAGGCCCTGCACCAGCTCCATTCCCTTCTCTGGCCCCGCTCCAGCCCCTCAAGGTCTTTCTTGCAGTGAGGGGCCCAGAACTGAACACAGGATTCAAGGTACAGCCTCCCCAGTGCCCAGTGCAGGGGCACAATCCCTGCCCTGGCCCTGCTGCTGCACTGGTGCTGATCCAGGCCAGGATGCTGGGGGCTTCCTGGCTGCCTGGGCACAAGTTGCTTATGTTCAGCCAGTTCTTGACCAACACTCCCAGGTCCTCTTCTGCCAAGGAGCTTTCCAGCCATTCTTCCCCATGCCTGTAGTGTTGCATGGAGTTGTAGTGGCCCAAGTGACCCAGCACTTTGCTTGTTCAGCCTTATAGAACTGGCCTCAGCCCATTGATTATTCCTAGCCTCCAGCAGATCAACATTCCCATTCATCCAAATAATTGATAAAAACACTTTCTCTTCTTTGTCCTCTGACATTTTAAGGAATCCCTCAGCCTACAACCTCAGTTTGCCAGGTTTTTCATCAACAGTTTTCAAACATACCCAACTTCTGGGTGTTTTCTTCTTCCCCACAGATCAAGATCCTAACTCTGGAAGTACTGCCCCTATGAACGTCTCTGAATTTGGGCAGTAGAATCACAAAAATAAATCACTTCTTAACACCTTGCACAAAATTGTCAAGTGTTGGATGACATAAGAAAAGTCGAAGAAAAATGTATTGTGTAGTAAATCTAACTGAAGTTTTATATCCCAGCTCTTCCTTTTTAATCAATGCTAATAGATTTTTAAGGACAAAAAAAAAGAAGACAGAAAGGAAGACTATCCTTTGGATAAAAAATGTTAGGTAGAGAGTTTAAAGTATTAAAAAGTGACATGATTGGGTTTTTTCAATCATGCAATAGAATTACTTAGGGAGGGTAAAAGCCGCTGAAACAAGGCTTTTTGTTAGTTCATTTAATAGAAATATTTTATAGACATTAGTTTTATGGCAACTCTATAGATTGATCCACTTCCTTCCTTCCAGAGGAAATATATGTATTGTATGTAGTCCTTTAAAGTATGACTATGATCAGACAATAAATCAAGAGTTCTCAACTAGTGTTTGCAACCAAAGATCACTTAATTTGATTTGAATTATACGACTTTCAGTTTGTTTCCCTTCCATGTCAGACAATGCTGTATTACCTGCTCTTTCAGGCAACCTAATGGATAATATGTTACTCCAAAAAGCCAGTGGTTCATTCTGATGGTGTACAAGGTCCACTTATCACAACACAGTCATTGCTAAAGGTTCTGTTAGTAGATGCGTTTACTCATCTAGATCCTAGGTGTAAGAAATTAAACTCCTCATTTTTATTTGTACACGAGTTTCTGTTGAACATCACTCCTTTTTGTGATATCTTGTTTTTAAATATCGATGTTCATCCCTAGAGTTGGATACATGTCATGGATGTGTGAAATGAACCTTCTGCCTATAGCACCATAATATCATTTAAAAATAGACTCAATAGAACTGTTAAATGTGATTCTTTTTCTATTTTAACTTGGGAACACAAGTAGCCATTAAATTCTCATCTGTAACTATTAACACTTTTCACATTCATTCATGTGTGTTTAATGTTTATACATTTGTATATATTGTTCAAGTTTACGTTCTGTAGACTGTGCCCATAAGAATATATTTTCTTGATAGTCTACATGGCATATAAAAAAATTATGATCTTGCCATTACTACAAGTCTAAACCAAAGATATTCCTGTTTAAACATAGCAGGTCCTACTTATATATTAAATAGTCTTAAAATTAAAGCAGAAAAGATGTGATTCTACAACCAGCTGTGTTTGTTCTCTCTCTCCTTTCTTTTTTCTCTCAGATCTGGTGCTCTCTTGCCTCCTCTGTTTTAATTTGCTCTTTTGATCAGCTTTTTCCTTCTTTCCTTTACTTGCAGGCCAGATGCTCTTGTGACATGTAGCTCTTTCCAAATAAATTATTTGCTTTGTAGAGTAGCCGTGTCTGCAGTCACAACCTGGCCAGTTTTAAGTTGTTTTGAGTGATATCTTTTCTTTACAAAACACACCGATATGTTGCTTATATGTTAGAACTTGTGATCTGCACAAGCTTCAGGTTTTGCCCCTTCCTTGTTGAGGGCTGGGGAAGCACCAGAACACATCACTTAAGTAAATAGAAAGGGGATTGTTCCTTCTCGTGCCTCTCTCTTCCAGATGCTGAGATAGAGAGTCAGCACTGCTGAATGCTAGAGGGAGGCAGTGCACACCTTTCCTAATGGACGGAAGCAGTGGGTTTAAAACATACAGTCCTTCTGTACACTTTAAATACAAAACTTCTTATTCCCCTGCTGCCCTAATCTTACGCCCTTAGGGAACATTTTGTACTTCTGCATTTTCTGTCTGTGCTATTTAATGTTCATAATGCTCATTGGGTGCTCCTTGATGAAAAAGTAAGGCTAGAAAAGACCTTTTGCAACATCCAGACTGACCTGTGGGTGTGTAAGTGATTTCTACCCCCGTGACTCAGACAGGAAAGCTAGACATGCAACCTGAAAGATCCACCAGAACAAGCAAAAGGAGATGTGGGCAAATGTCAGACTGGTTTTGTTGCCTGCTTAAACAAAAAATCCACGGTTTGCTGCATCTTTACTGCAGGTGCTTGAAAATAATTCTCCTTTTCCTGCACACAAAGACAAGACCACAGATACTGCGGTGTGATTAACACACACAATGCATGCAGAGTTAGAAACTGACCTGAAGACAGCATGGTCTGCACATGTGCAACTGCCTCTATAGCTGATCAATATGGTTTTACCATGAAATTGGACTAAGATGCTTACTGGTGAGGCGCTGTGTCTCCCTGGCTTGTGTTTTCATACCCTGCAACAGTAAAGAAACCCCTACACTTGTAGGTACATGCATAATACAGATAGCAAATGCAGGACTGTCTGATACTACATGGTTATAGCTCTCCTGATAAAGCAGTATCTCAGATGTCAGATTGCTGGAGTTCAGGACCAAAATTTATCTACCATCTTAATGGTTGTGTAAACAAACAACCAATCGACAGAGAAGATGGAGACAGAATGCAGTAATTTGTGCTACATAACAATGAACAAGAACTTCAGTAAGGGCAGAGGCAAAGCTCTAACTGATACAGAGCTTTTACCCTTTTGTAGAGATATACAGCCTTTTGAGTTATAGTCCTTTCCTAGCTATTCACATTCGCCAGAGATGTGGTCCAGAGTACTCTGGTTCTAGAAACACCTGGTCTTGTGTTCCATGATTTCTAATAACGTAAGTGCTGCAAGCAGTGAGTTGCTATTTTCCTAGGAGATTTTAGGAGGAGATACCTGAATGAACTGTCTGCTTTCTCAAAGCATGCTGGAAAGACTCTGCTTGTTCCACTTGTGAAGCTGAGGCTGATTTCCTTTGTACTTCAGATGTGCATAGGAGTAACGTATTAATTGCTGTAGACATCCTGCAGGCAGGTGACAGCTACACCTGGAAGTGGCAGACTTGCTCAAGATATCTAAGCTGCACTTGCACAGTGGTCACAGTGTGCTTGGTGATGCTGAAAGAGAAACACAGGATTTCTCACTTTTGCTTTAGGCACACAGGTGCAATTCATCTTGCCTAATTTTATGTGTATACATATATATATATATATAAGTAAGGGGTTTTATTGCTTTACAGTCATTGGAGGGAGATGATAACACTCTAGTTTAATTTCTCTTCACTGATGATAGGAGAAACTTAGGTGACTAGTCAAGACTAATTGCTCAACATCAAAGGTGGGATTTAGCTGTCTAAAACAGTAGAATGCTATCAAAGAGTAACTTTTCACACCTATACAAATGTGATTTGAGCCTAAATAACTTCACAGAACAACATATAATTGAGACGTAGCCTACAAGTCTCTCTTGTGAGGAGAAGACCTGCTATAAATGTACGACTCACAATAACACGTTTTTATAGAGCTTCTAGTGTTCTGTATTATTGTCACAGTGTTTGGAGTTTATTGGGGCTTTCTGTTTTAAAGATGGAGATGTGAGCAAAAGGTTAATTGGTTTGCATGAGAGCTGACACGGGGACGTGTGGTGAAATGGAAAAATGAATCAAGGCTTTCTATTCTTCTCATGGTTGCATTCATGCTTTTGGGGCTATTGTCCTGGATGCTTGTCCACCATTCCTCTGTCATGAAATGTAGTTCATTGCTTAGGTGGCAGTTTTGCTTCTTGAGTATAGCAAAATGGGGTTGTATTTGGGGTTTCTGAATATTGTAAGAATAATGTAAACAAATGGACTGGTCAAAGAATATACTTAAGTAGAATAGGGAGGAGAAGACATTTTTAGTTTATATAAATTACTTATTGTTTGCCACAGAAGTTTCTCTTATTTTGCCTCTGTAAATAATTGGTATTCCTGTGGCCTTTCAAGGATCTGTAAGATCACATGATTAGTTTGGCCATACATAGAAGACTTGGGTTTATATTAAATATAAGACAACAAAACTATTACATTTCCACTGTCTGTAATCTGTGCAGAACATTCTGCTATATATACATATCAGCTATGAATCTACAATCAATTTTCCTGTTAAATGTTGAATTTAGACTCCACAGCTGGACTTTCATCTTGAAAGAAGCCAGATAGCCTTGTACATCTGGTTTAATCTTCCCTTTAGACATATTATTTTAAAGGCACTCCTGCTTAGTGCATATTGCAATTGAAAAATAATGCTCATATTCCCTCTCATCATCAACAGCTGTGATCCCTCTGCAGATGTTGCTCTGTCGGACATTTCATTATGCATGATAGAAAGCGTAGGTTCTTTTTGTGTGTTTGTGTTACTGCTTTGTGGATCTTACTTTCTTTTTATTCATT
Organism: Melopsittacus undulatus; assembly: GCF_012275295.1. Lineage (NCBI taxonomy): Eukaryota > Metazoa > Chordata > Aves > Psittaciformes > Psittaculidae > Melopsittacus > Melopsittacus undulatus. Next base: position 2,116,254 of record NC_047531.1, read on the forward strand.
CCTTTGGCCGTGGATGGGTCCTTCCATATAATACTTCACTTTATTTCCTATCACTGCTGTTTTGCCTTCTTTTTAAGCACAGAAATGATCAAGAACTTGCAACTGTGTGGGGCCGCCCGACAGAAGCCCATTGATTCCCCACCAAAGGGCTCTGTGTGAGCCATTCTACTCCAGCCTGAAAGGAAAGCTTTGTTCTCTCAGCTGGTAGTGTCTTAAGATGCTGATCCTTGCCATATTTTTGGAAAACTGTAGCAGTTTATCAGAATGTTTGACACTTCCCATTCAGCTCTATATGCTGTAGCATACCCTGGTATTTGCCTCCTCTCATACACCAGTCCCACGAGCACAAGATTGGTCTGGAGCAGCCCAGTCATTGCAATGGGTTATGCTGGGCACAAGTCATTTGGAGGTGAACAGTGAAGGAGGAGGAATCTGGAGTGCTGGTGGCCATGCCTGAAATGGTAGTAATGGATTTAGTATTTGGGGCAGGAGGTATGGGATTTGTCCTGTGTTGGTTGAGTATTTTCCTGGCTGCCTTCCATGGCTGTTCAGTTATTTTTAGCATGAAGTACAAGCTATGACCTTGGAGCATGACATTTTAACATGGAATTGGCCTGAACTGCTAATCAGAAAATATGATTTATTATTTCTTATTACAAGAGCAACTAAAATCCCAGTCATGTTTTGCAGATGAAAAGAGAAGCAAACTGAAAACTGGCTTTTCTTGACTTCAGGCCTCCATGATATCCATGCTTCCTAAACTACCATCTTTCTCTTTGCATCCTTAAAAGTACACTATGCCTAGGTTTGTTTCTTGACTTGTTTTCTGGTCATTTGACAAATATTATATCAGAATGACTGAAACTAATCCCAAGGTCTCAGAGTGCTCAATGAGAAGTGTAGAACAAAAGGATTGTTTCTGTCGCAAACAATTTATGACCTTAATAGAAGTTTACAGCTGCTATCAGAAAGGCAAGATCTTGCTACCAGTATATTCATACTGATGATTGCTCCCTCTGTGCTTTCATTCCCAGAGTCAAGTTTACCAGAAAGATCAAGCTCCTAAATGCCAACTTCTGTTAAGGAATTAGAAGTAGCAGCACTGTATCAGGATGTTCAAGGCAGTAATATACAATGTAGGGAAGTAGGTTCAGCCCAACCACAGACATACCCAGAAGTCTACGAAAGTCTGAATTTATGTTTTGAGGTCCAGATCTATTTCTAGCTCAGTCTATTCCACTTCCACTGGGTTTTTGACTAGTTGCCAGGTTTGGATGACTTGTGTTGAGTGAGTTTTGCATGTTCTTATGTTAAAAGGAACTCAGAGGCATCATGTTTAAGATGTGTTTTACTGCCACAGTGGTGCAGAAAAGCCCTTGACTGAAAAAAGCATTTGAGGTCTTGTTGGATTTTTTGCGTACTAAATAAGCACCCATTCCATTATCTGATGTAGACTTAAAAGAACTAAAACAAACCCAAAACAAACCGGCCATCTTCCTACCTCAATCACAGCTGCATGGTTTAAAGATGTACCCAGCAGAAGTTGAAATCAAGACGTGAAAATAAACCTCTCTGATTTCAGGGAAACAGCCTCTTTGGCCCTGCCTGGCAGATCCACCATGGAATTTGCAGAAGCAGGTTATGGTCTTCCCAGTTGCCAAGGTAGTCAGTGTCACACTATAGTTCCTTTCATGCATAGGAAGTGAGTAAATCATTGAATAATGCAACACCCTTTACCGCCTGCGAGAACTCTGCCAAAGCCAAGTGTAACGGTCTGGGTTAAAGCAAACTCAGTTACTTGGTAACTGAGCTGTGTTTTGGAGGGGTTAAAATCGGAGGATTTTGGACTTGTGTTTTTGGAGGGGTTAAAATTGCCAAGAAAAACCGAAAACTTGAAGAAGATCCCCAGGTGCCTGCATTAATACTCCCTCGCCTCTCTGATGTGAGCTGGCAGGTCCCATAAAGCCACTCAGCCTTGAACAGGGAAGGGAAGGAGGCAGAGAGCAAAAGCTCCAGCTGCGACTCCAGAGCCCCAGAAAAAGCCTCTAACCCAATTCCCTTAAAGTGCACAAGCATCTGTTTGCCACTGTATTCACTGAGTTTGCAGGGCAAACAAAAGATCCATATCAAGGATGCATCCTTCCAGAGAGAGAAAGACTTCCCTCATTCACCCATAGATTCCCCCCCTTTTTTTCCAGTTAAAAATCTATATTTTTATTTGTTTTTAGAGTAGGGATATGGGAAGGGGGGGGAATGTTTCTAATGTTATTTTTTGGATGGTAATTAAGAGAGCTAACACCAGCTAGGCTAGAGTGAACGCAAACAAGACCCCTATAGGCAGCACAGTGCATTAATGTAAAATATGCCCAGACAACATAACTTGTCAGAGAGGATTATTTCTGCTTAGTGAATCTGCAGGGGCCCCTTTGCTCCACCACTCAGCGTCTGCCTAGAGAGAGAAAGAGAGAAAGAGTAGCCATTAGTGAGTAGCTACTGTGGCATTGATGTTTGAGCGCACTTCTGAACTGGCTTTTGTTGAGAATATCGGTGCAGAAAGCATGCGCTGTCCCAAATCCGCTGTTACTATGAGAAATGAGGAGCTGCTTTTAAGGTATGTTGTCTCCTTTGTTTTAACGCGTGCTTTCGAGTTGCCTGGGCCCGCTGCAACTATACCGGTGCTGTGTATTAAGTAGTTTCCCTATTTAAAGGAAAAGACAGGCGTTGCTGTGTGCAAGTAGCATTTTTCCACTAGTTAGAATTGCACATTTTCATGTATGATGACAAATGGATGGAGAGGGCAAGGAGGGGACAAAATAAATATATAATATATCTTCTTTTTTTTTTCTTCCCCCCCCCTAAATGAGAGCTGATATTTCTTTTATCACCTCCTTTGCAATGTTTCTGCCTGCTTCATTATTATGCACTGGGCATGGAATAAGCATGGAAAAAAGCTCAGGGAGACTCCATATTAGAGCTAGTGCCCTAAATACCACTTTAATTTTCACTTAGCCTATGTAAATAGTTACTAATGCTCTACCTAGCCTTTGCCACTTGAAGATGCTTTAAAAATATCTAAATACTCCCATCTGTGGGATTACACATATATTCTCTAATGTTCCAAGGTTTAGCGGGGGGCCAGCATCGACTACTCTTTTCGGAGACACACACACAGACACATGCACACGTACACATCAACACAGAATTATGCTGGAATTGGCACCCCGCTTTGAAAAATGTAGTCTTTTGTTTATTTGCTAGCAGACATTGTAGCATTGAGTACATCTTTCGGTCTGACAATGGGACAGCTGAACAATGGTGCTGTCAAACTAGCTTAATGTATGTCTGGCGCTGGGGTGGTTTGGGGTTGGTTTTTTCCCCCTTTCCTTTTCTCAACCCCTTTGTAATTTCCGTTCGTCTTTATGTATCTGGGAGAATATGAAGTGCATTGCCTATTTTTTGATGGTTGTTTCATTTGATGCCCGCTAATAGTGCAGGGAGGGGGAGGTTTGTATCTTACAATTATGCCTATTGCATTAAGTTGGGAATTTATTACTAACCTCTCCTTTAAGTGTGGCGAGAAAACTTATTGATTCTGCAAGCTCACAATAGTGCTGTCAATCTGGCAAACACAGAGTTGCCAAATGTGCCCTTGCCTGATTTTATGCCTGATCATATCAACTTTAACTGCTGTTTTGGAGATGCTGTTTCTAATTTTGTTTAGGTAATGAAAATGCAATAAAAATGATAAATCAGATCTTGAAGTGTGAGCCCATTGCTACTTCCCATTTTAATAATCCAGCTATTAGCATACGTTAGAATTTTTAAGGTCAAGCAGAATAATTTACCTGGATGATTCCTATCCCAAAATCTAGCAAATTATTCATATGACATTTCAGGAATTATCTTTGTGTTTAGACAGCCGTAGTTTAGCATTAGAACAGTTAACAATTCTGCGTTTGAATTTGGCAGGATGCTCGGGTACCTTATGCATTATGAAAGGAAATCGTTATGGAGCTTTTGAACAATTCTGAGTTACTCCTTGGACAGCAGCTTGTGTCTTAAATCAAATGAATTGTCATCAGTCTGCGGAGTTCCTGAAACTGTTTGAAGTCTTTAAATACTTTAGATGTTAAGTAAATATATTGCTTTTAATAATAGCTGCAATCATTTGCTGTGAGAAAAGAGATATTTATCAATGGTTTCTGTATTTGCTTAGATCAGTTAACTGTAGGGGTTTCATGCTTTCTTAAACTGGGTTCTAGTGCCTGATTTATATGGGTTGAGGGGTCTCTTGGACCCCTTAATTAAAAAAGAAAGGGCATTAAGGATTTCTTAGTAGCAGTCAGAGCTCCCTAAAGCGTGTATTTGCAACAACAGAATGCTTTATGGGGAGCCTCAGAGTACTTGCTGTTCTGGTTTGCATTTTTGTTGTTGTTGCATCTCCTTGCCTTGTGTGTTGAGATCAATCAATAGGAAAGAGTTTATGTGAACAAAAAAGGTAATATCACATATAAGGCTCTGGCAGCCTAGAGGTTATGGATTATCAGGTAATGCTTGTTTGCTGTGTGTTGTGCATAAACATGAAGATAGCGAGGATGGTGTTTAATGCAATGGGACCATGCTATAATTCACTTTCTTGGAAGAAGTTCTTTGGAGATAAGCATTAACTCCTTCAGAACCGCTCTGCTCTGCCAGAACTGGAGGGGGGTATTTTTTATCACTTTATTATTTATACCATAGCACATTATCCTCCTGCAGCCTGGGCTTTGTAGCAGCTGCTGCCTTTTGTGGGTGGCAGTGAAGTGGATCCCTCGCTCTCAGTTACACAGAAATGCCCCTTTAGTGGTTGTCCAAAGTAGGGTGAATTTCAGCCACTTTTGTAACAGCCACTACCAGGCACCTGGCAGCACATTTAAGGACTATTCGACACTAAAACTGGCTCCTAATCTGTCTTCTCAGAGGTGAGTTCATACTAAACTTACAGTAGTTCTTATATTTTCAGATAAAATACTGCATTAAACACATATAGCACAGATTTTGTGTCTTGGATTGCCAATTACTCTGTTCTTTTCCAAGGGTGTTTTCTGACACTGCATTCACATCAATGACTAGTTTTTTAATTAGTCTATGTGAGCTTTACTAAAGAAAATATATTATTTCTATGCAGATTTACTGAAATATTGCTTTTTTAAGCCATAACAGTTATTATTGACATCAAAGAGAGTGAAGCAAAATGTGTAACCCAAGCCATTTCTTAGCATGCTGTAATAGAAGTGTCACCTTTTGAGGGACTGTATAGGTTTAGAGATCTTATGCCTGAACATCGCAGGTGTCCTTAGCGTTACCTAGTTTGAATCTCACCCATTCACAAAGCAAGGTGGTGCCCTGCGGTTGTCAAACTTGGCAACATCTGTTTCCACAACAGCGCTGGGAGAGGTAATTCAGACTCTACATGAGCTGTTATTTGTTCTTGCAATGACCAGGTGTGATGTCAAAAAGAAAGACGGTCCTTGGTCCAACCTGTCAAGAGCAAGTGCAGGATAGGTCTTAACCTGGGAACTGGCTTTCCATGCTGCTGTAGGAGACTGAAGTGATTTATATTTATGTGTTAGCCAGGAGTCTTTGTCTGTTTTCTCTTTTTGATTCAGATTCATGAACCACAAGCTCTGTATCAATAAGTTGATATGCTCTTTGTTGAATGAGAATAAAACTTCAAGTGTTTTTCTTGCCAAATTTAAGTATGAAGGGATAGAGAGCAGCACTGCTGAGAAGAACTTGGGGGTACTGGCAGAGGAAAAGCTGGACATGATCCAGTAGTGTACATTTGCAGCCCAGAAAGCCAACTGTGTGCTGGGCTGCATCAAAAGGAGCTTGGCCAGCAGGTGGAGGGAGGGGATTCTCCCCCTCTACTCTGCTCTCGTAAGACCCCATCTGAAGTCCTGCATCAGGTTGTGGAGCACCCAATATAAGAAAGACGTGGACCTGTTGGAGGGCGTTCAGAAGAGGCTGTGAATATGCTCAGAGGGTCTGAGCAGCTCTGCTCTGGAGCCAGGCTGAGAGAGCTGGGCTGGGGCAGCCTGGACAAGAGAAGGCTCCTGAAGGGGAGACCTGAGAGCAGCTCCAGTGCCTAAAGGGGCTGCAGGAAAGCTGGAGAGGGGCTTGGGACAAGGGCCTGTAGGGACAGGCCAAGGGGAATGGCTTGAACCTGCCCAAGAGAGGGGAGACTGAGCTGAGCTCTTAGGCAGAAGCTGTTCCCTGTGAGGGTGCTGAGGCGCTGGCACAGGGTGCCCAGGAAAGCTGTGGCTGCCCCATCCCTGGCAGTGCTCAAGGCCAGGTTGGACACAGGGGCTTGGAGCAGCTGCTCCAGTGGAAGTGTGTCATGGGGTTGGACTATATGACCTTTAAAGGTCCCTTCCAAGCCAACCCCTTCCATGATTCTGTGATTCTATATAAGATTAGAGACTATACCTTAGGGGCTGAAAAACAAAGGAGAGCATTCAATTAATATTCATATCTAGAAGTTTTACTGCAAGTGTAGATTGTGCTTGAATACTTAAGAAGTCATTCAGGAGTGAATCAATACTAATTATTGTAATCAGGAGGGTTAATTAGCTGAAGATGCTGCTGATGGAAAGTTCACTGCTTACAGCCCTGAAAACACCTAAGTTGATGAAATCTGAAAGCAAGATGTCTAACAGGACTTGGTATGGAGAGAAAAGCTTGGCTTTTCTCTGGCATTTAAAGAGTCGGTTGTTCCAAAGGGGAAACATAGCTTGTACTTTCTGTTTTGCATGATATTAATTCAGAGGGTATTAGAAGATGCAACTGTATCTGTCTGGAAGATATTTTGTGGTAGTTCCTCATTAAATGCAAGTACCATTTTGGATAACCTGTACCGTCTCTGCATCATTCATTTGTAGATTACCATAAATTAATATGGATAATCTAATGCATTTGAAATCTTGTTCCAGAACTGTTATTGGGAACAGTTTGGTTGTTTGGTTGTTTTGGGGTTTTTACCATTTGTGTGCAGGCACAGGGACTTTATGTGGTATGTGTACATAAATTACACATGCTCTGTATCTAATACGTGTGCATATGTACACCCGTACACATGTGAACACACGTTTATGTGTTTTTCATTGAGGGTGTTTATTTCTATAGTCAGTGCCCTCAAACTTCCACTCAGTTCCTATCTGCAAACATGTATTCGACTAAATATAATACAGAGGACAGTTACTGAACAAGTAGTTCAGAGAATTTCAGTTAGATGATAAGGAATTAAAACTAAAAGAAACGACTGAAGGAAATGCTTTTCTTTTCCCTTAATTAGAGCAGTTGTGTTTCTTAAAGTGAGCATGACTGAATTCCAGCTCCACAAAATCTTTCTCACAAGCTAATTGCAAGATTTCTTCTGTCATGCTGCATGTTTTCTTGGTTGTTTTCTCCCCCCCACCCCTTTTTCACTAGTTATATCTATTAAGATTATAACAAACACAAATGTATGGATGTTTATTCAAGGAGGGGGAAAAACTCCATACTCAAAACCCCCTCTCAGTCACACATACACTCACATAACCCCCCTGAAGTCAAGTGATGCTTTCAGAAGAAAGAAATTCCGTTTCAAAACACATCCTTCTTTCCTCTCTAATGACATTAGAGATTATCACGCGCAGGTGCTATTTATCTTTGCAACTGCTTCCCTATGACTGTTTTACTGCTTCCAACATATTTACTTGTATGTCAGCCATAGAAAAGGTAACTGAAAATGGCAGCTGTTGAGAAAGCATGTCGCCATGCCTGGAATGACATGCATTATCGGGGCAGCAGGAGTTGCTGGCTCTACAGCCCATTTCTACTTGACCTGCGGAATGATTGGCTGCCTGGGACGGTGATGAATCGCTGGAGTTTATGAAACAGGACTGCTGGCATCCTCACAGAGGAAATAACAACAGGGTTGGGTTTTTTTCCCCTCTAACACTCTTGCTGTGGCACAAAAAAAGAAGCTTCTTTATTTCGTTTCGCCTTTGTGTTATTTCACCCCGCAGCGGAAGTAAATGCATCAATTAAAGGCGCTTTAATACTGTTCTTGGTGAGTTAATGGTGCACTGAAGGTTAACTACCTTCATTGGATGGATGGGGGGAGGAATTTCCCCAAATTTGGTGTAAATCTTGATCTGGGCCTAATTATCTCATCTCTCACTCTGGTCTTGAGACTGAGCTAGCACAACTAGCAATCAGCTCGAGCAGGGTTTTAGCTGTTCTCACGCACAACTTCATTTTCTGTCATAGTCTAAGGATCAGGGACCATTTTGTGGGCTAGTATCAGACAGATCCATCTTCAGGGATTCTGAACTAACGGCTGAATTGACATTTCTGGAAAGCATCGGCTCCCAGATTTGCACTCAGTTTTCCAGGTGGTTCGTGAAATTATATTATGCATTAAGCCCACATTACCAGATTAGGCTATTGTGAGTCAGTGCTGGTAGGAAAGTCTTGCAGGTCTGTAAACCTGCCTGTGCACTGACTGACACTGACACTGTGTGGATCACAAGCTGCCCTGCAAAATGCAGCCAAGTCAAAATGATCCTTCTATTTCAATTAAAACACCCCAAATTGTGTTTGGGGGTGGGGAATGGAGAGAATTACTTGCTTGTCTCTCCATGTGGCATGCTTGTGGTTAGCTTGCGTCCCCTATTTGGGTAGAATAACCTGTTTTGAAGTTAACACTCTCTGGTTCAAAGGAATAGGGTTACCAATGAAATTGCTCAGGAAGTTTTAAATATGGCAATTAAATGAAGCTAATGCTTTCTGCCATTACATTAGAGAGGGGTTTTTTGAGTCTCATGCTTTGCTGCCTAAGCTTTTTCTCCTCTAGTTTGGAAAAGCAATTTGCATGCTCACATTTGCTATTAGACTTTCTCACCTTTCTCCGAATAATAGAGCAGTGGCTGCTGCTGGACGCTGGAGAGGCTGCAGCACTCTTGTTATTTAAGGCACAGCCTCAATGTCCCTGCAAGGCTTGTGCATTAGAGGAGGGCAAAGTTTTACTGGAGAGAAGGGTGGCATGGGGAACTGTTGCTTGTGCCCTTTGGTGTGCGAGGGGTAAATGCTGTCCTCGCTCTGGAGTTCCCATGGCAGCAAATCAGCGGGTCATCTTCAAGAGCAGCCTTTGAGGATGCCAGACAACAGTTTGTCGCTGGGAGGAAGACAGAGCAGAGCACTGGATGAGGAGGATATGGGAATTTACTATTCCTATTAGACAAATAGAGGAGTGAAGAGAAAAGAAAGGGCACCTCAACATAGATCATCTGGAAACTGAACCTTGCAAGTGTAGATAGCTGTGGATGATATGAGAGCTGTGCTACAGAGTGAATTTCAGATTCAAATCCTGCACCTGCTCCCCCTGCAAGCCACAGGTCAGCATGTGAAGAATTGAGGCCCTCTGGAAAGGAAATGGTGAATTATTGGGAAACTTAAATTCTTGGAGACTTGACTTTCAACTGTAACAACCTCTTGGTTTCATTTTCCTTCTCCTCAGCCTAAAACCGATCTGCCTTCAGCTGAACTGCGAGGAAGGAGCTCACTCCAAAGCCTGAGAATTTGCCTGCATCATTTCAGCCCACATTTAATTTTAATGAGGGAGTTATATAACCCCCTTTAAAAATAACAAAACACTAACAGAACTGCATTGGCAACACCAGGTGTTCTGCAGTGCTGCTCCAATGAATCATATGGAGATCTGTCTGTGCGCGGCTGATGAACGTACATTTAACTCAGTTAACCCCCATCCCCGAATATAGCAGTTCAAAGTGACCAAAATGCCTCTTAAAGAGCCTTTCTCCCCCCAAGGATGCCAAACGAGATGACTGCACTATGAACTTCATGGTTTCAGCATTTTCCCCGTTACAATATTGTGTTATCAATGTTTGGGGTTTTTTTAAAGTTGTAGCTGAATTATTGTGTCTTTACTGAAGTGAAGCATTTTACGTGAAACACTAAGTTGGGTTTAATGTTCCACTTCACAAAAGAAAGCAAATGTTCCTGTTTGTTGTACTGAGCCCCAAACCCCTGAAATTGTTAAGAACAGCCCATTTAACAGGCAGCTCTGGGAGTAATAAACATATGACTTCATCAGTGTTTCCTATGGAAAGAGAATGGGGGGGGGAGGAAATTGAATCAGCAGTTTTGAGCCTGGTTAAACATGTTGGTTTAAGTGCAGTCTTTGACTCGGGGAAATCCCTCAGCCACTGGTTGCTGGGAGGTGGGAAGGATCACAGTGCACTTACCATACTCATGCTCTTCCTGTTTGTATGCATTACAAGTCATTATCAGAGCCAGAGTCATAGTCTAAGCGGACCTTTTGGTCTGACCTATGTGGAAATTCATTCACTGTTCATTTGGGGCTGGGGAGGGAACAACAAAACCAGGCACAGTGCAGTTTTCTGCCCATCTGAATGCCTTACACTTACTGCAGCAGCCTTTTCTTTCTGTCCTTCATGTCTGAGATTTAATGGATTCTGTCTGTGGAAAATAATGATGCCAAACAGGAATAGTCACTTTACATATTATCGGGATGATTGTTATTTTTGAGGACTAAGGTGTATGCTAAGCACTTCATGAACAAGTGAAAAAAAACAGACCTGTGAAATTTCCTACCTTAAAGATGTCACAGTTTGAGCATCAGGTGAGATCCATTCATTTACAGTGGAAAAGGAAGAAAAACATGTGGTAGAAATGAATGAGAAGGGCAGATGGAGGTTAACCCTTTGAAAATCCTGCTGTTCAAAGTAGAGTGCAATAGGTTCATTCAGATGTTGTAATAAACACCTCAGATTTCATAACATTTGCCTTTAAAAATAAGTCTACTTTTGGCTTCCTGCATCTTTTGACCTCTTGGCTTCCTGATGCCATGTTAGAACTTCACACTTGCCTTTGCCCGTTGCTTTTGGAGTTGGAGCTGGCTTTCAGCATCTGCTCCTGGTCCAGCCTTTAGCTGTATTCAGCCCATCTTCACCATGTGCTTCCCTGATCCTGCATCTCTCCCAGTATCCAGCCTCCCTGGGTGGGCAAAACTCTTCCAAAATCTCAAATTCACACAAAATGAGAGGTTTTTGTGTCTCCCAGTACTTGTTGTGGGTTTGGATGGTGGGGAGGAAGGTAAAAACCTTCCTCTGTTACAGTGGGCTTTTTCCCTTGCCCTGTGAAGGCCTAAGGCTCTTCTACATGGTGAGGATGGAACAACGCAGATAAGCACCAGACGTGTGATTCCTCGTATCCTATGTAATACAAGATCATACTTTCACATGAACATAATACAGTAGCCTAATCAAACAACACTAAGGTCCCTCTTTCAGTGTTGTTTGGAAAGGTGACTTTTTTAACCATAAATAATGAGCCTGCTGTCTAGTAGGAAATCAGGTCTGCCCAATGCATGCAGTGCCCCAGCTTCTCTCTTAGCTAAGTAATGGTTGTTGATAGAATCAGTCAGTAGATGAGAAGATAAGGTAGTCCATACAAAAAAGGAGGGGAAGAGGAAAAAACAGTCAATGCCTGTTGCCAAGTGAAGGTAAGACCAGGCTGACAATAGCCGTCATCCTGTGTCTATATGCACAAGGCACTATGCAAAGGCAACACCTACAGATCAATAGCGATGCTCTTCAATAGTGGAATAAATAAATAACAGGACAGTAAGATTTGCAAATATTGTAAGTATTTATTTGTTACTGCTTTAGTATTTGCTACATACAGTGCTGAGTGTCATGGATAGCCCAACTGGAGCAGATGGTACTGGGCAGCTCCTGCTCAGCACTAGGATTGCGCAGGATTGGACCTGAGGGTCCCAATAGACTATCCCAAGTATCTGCATGCTGTTAACAAAGCAGGATGTTCCTCCAAATTAAAGGCCTTTCCTAAAAGCCCTCCACCACATGAGCCTTGTGCCATAAGATCTTGCCTATTGTTTTTGGAAAGGTTGGATTATTACCCACAGAATGGAACAAAGGCCTCATACCCACAGCAGGATGAAATCACCTCTTCAGTGGTATAAAATAGGAAGAGGGGGAAAAAAAAGTGAGTGGGAAGTTTTACTATAGCAACCAAGTTTACATAATATCAATGTGCTTCAAGTGAAAGCTCTAGAAATGCTCAATTTGAGGTACCTTTTCACAGGGATAATTTTAAATGACGTTTGTTTCTGAAATTACTGATCAGCTACAATAGCCTACAGAAGAGGGGGGAGGCTCACAGACCTCAGAGACTTCAATACTTGAAATTCATTCATGACCTTTAACCAGGGATTTCATTTTCTTATTTAAAAGGGTTTTGGTTACATGCAAATTGTTTTCTTTCTCAAATAAGATAAACCACAGAGTCATAGAATAGTTAGGGTTGGAAAGGACCTTAAGATCATCCAGTTCCAACCCCCCTGCCATGGGCAGGGACACCTCACACTAAATCGTATCACCCAAGGCTCTGTCCAACCTGGCCTTGAACACTGCCAGGGATGGAGCATTCACAACCTCCCTGGGCAACCCATTCCAGTGCCTCACCACCCTAACAGTAAAGAACTTCCTGCTTATATCCAATCTAAACTTCCACTGTCTCAAGTTTTAACCCGTTACCCCTTGTCCTATCACTACAGTCCCTAATGAATAGTCCATCCCCAGCATCCCTGTAGGCCCCCTTCAGATACTGGAAGCTGCTCTGAGGTCTCCACGCAGCTTCTCTTCTCCAGGCTGAACAGCCCCAACTTTCTCAGCCTGTCTCCATACAGGAGCTGCTCCAGCCCCTGATCATCCTCGTGGCCTCCTCTGGACTTGTTCCAACAGTTCCATGTCCTTTTTATGTTGAGGACACCAGAACTGCACACAATGCTCCAGGTGAGGTCTCACGAGTGCAGAGCAGAGGGGCAGGATCACCTCCTTTGACCTGCTGGTCACGCTCCTTTTGATGCAGCCCAGGATACGGTTGCTTCCTGGGCTGTAAGCACACACTGCAGCCGGCTCATGTTCATTTTCTCATTGACCAACACCCCCAAATCCTTCTCTTTGGGCTGCTCTGAATCTCTTCTCTGCCCAACCTGTAGCTGTGCCTGGGATTGCTCCCACCCAGGTGTAGGACCTTGCACTTGTCATGTTTAGACTTCATGAGGTTGGCATCAGCCCACCTCACAAGTGTGTCAAGGTCCCTCTGGATGGCATTCCTTCCCTCCAGCAGATCAACAGAACCACACAGCTTGGTGTCATCGGCAAACTTGCTGAGGGCACACTCAATCCCATTGTCCATTTCAGTGACAAAGATGTTGAGCAAGACCGGTCCTAACACCGATCCCTGAAGGACACCACTTGTTACTGGTCTCCAGCTGGACACTGAGCCATTGACCACAACTCTGCATATAGCCATCCGGCCAGTTCTTTATCCACTGAGTGCTCCACCTATCAAATTGATGTCTCTCTGATATAGAGACAAGGGAGGGCTATTGTGTGTTTAGTTTCATAAATAAAAGAATCCTTACTGCAAGGTCAAGGCTTCATAATGTAAAACTTTATTCCAATGTTAGATCTAACCGGCAAAGGGGGATTTGTTACAGACAATCAAAGCCTTCACAAACAGTAGAACTTTGGTGCAGAACCTGTTCCATTACTTTTTGCCACTCAAAGAAATACACTGCTTTTGGTTTTAATTGCTTACAGCTTTTACGCCATTCTTTTGCTCTGCCCAAATGCTTTGTGTAATGTGCATTCATGTGCTTTGCTTTTCTCTCTCCTTCCATCTTTTTCTCCCTCCAGAAGTCTGCTACTAAAATATTAGGGGGATGTGCTTCCTCCATTATAGGCAGATAGGCTCACATCCCGCTGCACAAACTAAAATGCTGTATTCTCTGCTATTAGCCATGCTATGCCTTCCAGGCTCCTGGTTTGCCTGGAAGGTTATTTCTTTGTGAAAGACAGGGAACAACTCATTTGCATTCCCTAATGCTATCTGGACCAGATTTCTTTTTCCCCTTGCATTAGCAGAAGATCCTGAGTGATTCCACTGAAGTAATTTGAGCCCGCTCCAAATTTACACCGCTGTCGCTGAGCTCTTGCTTCTGCCACCTCTGTTAGAAACTGGCTTTGATGCCAGAGATAAGCTGAATCCCAAGCATGTTCATTGGCTTAGGGGGGAATAAAGCAGAGGATTTGAGCTCTCTTCATACTGCCTTGCAGGCTTGGGAGAGAGTGAAGTAATTCAGAAACTTTCCCTTGAAGTGCTTCCAACTGTAGCATTTCCTTGGCCCAGTACTGGGGCAAGCTGATTAAAAGAATGGCAATTAAGGGAAGGATGAGGAGGGGCTATGGAGAGGTGATGTGATGTGAGCTCCACGCTGGATTTGGCTGCAGGATCTGGATGGGAAGGGGGGTGTCTGCTCATTCTGTCACTTGCTGAATGGAAGCACAGGCAGTGATGTCAGAGTGAGCTCATCTGCTCGACAGCAATCCACCACCCAAACCCTGTCTTTCTCCTGCTGAACTTTTTGTGGGTTTTAAGGTTTTTTTTTGCTCTGAAGAAGTGTTCAGTTTGCAAAGGTTGTGTTGTTTGGGGGAACTGTATATAGCTCCGTGTTTGAAACACTGCTCGAGCGGTGACTAATCTGCAAGGCATGATGTGGAATTGCTTCATCTGTCCCACTTAGACGTATGGAGAAACCGAGGCACAAAGAGTAAATGATTTGAGTGCAGGGGCAAGCAGGCTCTGGGCCTCCGAGATGAGACGAGGGTGGGTAGGAGGTCACGTTTGGACTAGTAGATGGAATAGGATTAAAGCCTGAGGATTGTGATTCCAAATTCCAGGTTCCTTCCTCAAAACTACCATATGCTCCACCAGCTGAAAAAGCTTAATAGCGGCAGGCAGCGATAGCACAGCAATAATGCAGCTCCTCTAAGCCAGTGTTTAGATCTATTGTATGATTTATGCTGTGAAAATTAATGCAGCTTCATTTGCGATTCCCCCTCCCCATTCCCCTCTGTGCCACAGGAATGGACCAAAGCTCCCATTTTTCCCCTCAATTTTTAATAAAAGTTGCTCTTTTGTGCACACGTGCCAGTCAAGACACTGGCATTAATGTGACAAATAACAGAGCTGAGCCTGTAACAGTGTGTGAAACATTCAGGGGTTTGGGTTTTGTTTTTCACCACTTACCCTCTGCATTAGAGAGTTAATGCATACACAGACACTACATAATTTATGTTTGAGAACCAAATTATTCGAGTGCAGTTGTGCCCCATAAGCTCTCCTTGAGTCCTATCTCAGTATCTTCTATAGAGTGGGTTCCTTTTTGCATTTGACCCTGTTCCTGCTTCTAACTTTTAAATGGCAAAAGCAAATGTGCTTTGAAAAGTGTGTTACACTGTAGTTGTTAAATAAAGCAATAACCTATGCACTTGTAATGCTTTCTCTATGACCTACTTACATACTACTTCACCCTCCTTATAGTATGATTAAAAGCTGCTTTGAATCCACTATTCCCTCAAGGGATTTGAGGCTAGAATTTAACAAACTGCTGAGAAGGCTTAAGTCAGTAAGAGGGCTTCCCTACAGCTTCTTCCAGCTAATTCACATGTAATTAAAAGGAAAATAAATATTTCAAAAGAACATACGTTTTAATGAAGCATTTTTAAGCACTTACACCTTGTGAAATGGGGCAAATTTATAAAGATCTCACTATTCCACATGCAGATTTTAAGCAAAATCATTTGTGATCCTCTCCTTCCTCCCCCTTTCGCATCCTGTGCAAAAGGCAGCAGCAGTGGGGATGTGGTCCTTAAAAGCGACAGGCTGGCGGGACTGAAGAGCCTTACACTTAGCACATACCAAGTAAAGAGGTGATGGAGAGGTGCAGATCCAGCCGCACAGGGCGCAGGGGGCGTGGATACCTCTTACTTTAAAAGGATATCTTCATCCTCCCTGAGCTGTCTGCATTTCTCCTGAGCTAAAACCTGCCCCTTCTGCAGTGGCAAGATTTGGAAATTGAAAGTTAATCCAACTCTGCTCTGGGCTGGATTAACCACCATGGAGGCCTCAGATCAAAACCCAGGTGGCTGCTTCCAGCTGGAGAAAGTTGTGCTGGCTTCTCCTTTTATTTCCACTTGGCACTGATTTTCGTTCTATCCACTGTATAGTCCTGTGCTGGATGGGTGGTGTGGAGGAAGTGCCATCAATTTAGGAAAGAAGAGCCATAGCTTTGCTTTGTGCCTTTCTACAGAGAAGTTTAGGTGCCATGGTGACGAGGACAGTATGCCAACATATAGAACAGAGCAGATTAATAACACTATGGATATCTGTTCAGGATTGCAGCTGTCCTGTGGGGATTATGCTGAGGGCCAAGTGAACCTTTTCTTTCTTTAGACTTGCAAAGTAGGCAAAAAATTTAGCAGCCTGGAGGGTTTTTATCTTCCTTTTAACTGTTTAAGGTGGAAAAGTGCAATAAACCAAACTTGGACAACTTGCTTGGTCTGTATCTTTATCATGAAATCAGCGCTGGTCAAGATGTAACTGAACCTTGGCCTGAATGCTGCATATTTACTTATTTATTGGTCGATTTGTTTTAATTTCAGAGTAGTCTTGGAAAAGTTTAAGCAGAGTAATTTTTAATTCGCGTTTGTTACTTTCTTGCAAGTGTTGACTGTCGAGAACAAATCAAATTATAAATCCTGGAGAGCAATAGGGAAGGAGAAGCGCACACAATGCAGGGAAGCGTTTTGTCTGTCTAGACTGCTCAGATCAGCCAGTAATCTTCGTAAATATGTTAATATTCTTTTGCCTGGAGCTGCTTTTGTATTGAAGCAAGGAGGGCTTGGAGATGCAAAGGAAAATTGATACAGATTTTTAGGGGGCGGTAGCGTGGGGAGGGTGGCTCCAGCTATTTGTATGTGTGGAATTCTGTGTGCGCCTGGATGGTGTCACTTGTGTGTGCTGGCTGCGGCCAGCTCCGGGTGCAGCCGGGTTGGGAACGGGCTTTTGGCAGGTTAAAAAAGCATGAGGCAGGATTTATCGCTGTTACTTATTTAAACCCCCCTATTTCTGATCACTGAGGACAGAGTTACTACTAACAGTCTTCCGTGAGCCAGCCACATCACTTTGAGCGTTCAAACGAGTACCGAGGGCTGAGGAGCAGGGATTTGGGTAGAGAGCGCACCCTGCCTCAGTGCTCCCAGTTCGGCACTGACCGCTGCGCCTTCCTAATGCGCTGGTAGCAAAACCAGCGCAACCTCCTGGCGTGTGCCCGCAGGACCTCAACCACCGTGTTTCCCTTGCCCGTTCACTCCGCGGGGGCAAAGCTCCCCCCCGCGTACCCTCCGCGATGCCCACCCCAGCGGCGAGGCCGCAAAGTTTGTCCGAGCGCTACCCACGGGTCCCGAACGGGGCTGCGCATCCCCGTGTGTGTCCCCTTCCCGTCGTCCCGTCCCCGCGGTGTGGGCTCTAGGCCTCTCCCCGGGGGCGCAGGGGTTAACGGGGAGCCGCAGCGGGGCGATGGCTCCGCCTCCCAGCTCAGCACCTGGCGCTCCACCGACGGTTGCCTCAGCAGTCGATTTCGGAGGGGATTGGCGGAAAAAAGAGCCACCAAGAGAGGGGGAAGAGAGATGTGACAACTGCCGGGGCTGGCGGCTGCCGCGGGGAGGCCTCCGCACCTGTGCCTGCCTCTCCGCCGCCCGGCGCAGTTGTGGGAGCCGCCGAGCCCCGCCGCATCCTCCCTCCGCACCGCGCCCGGAGCACAGCATGACTTCTTCGTTCAAGCTGGATTTCCTTCCGGAGATGATGGTCGACGGGCGCTTGCTGGTGTCTGATAGAATGTAAGTGGCGGTGCTGGAGCTAACGCTGGGTAACCCCCCTCTGCCTCCTCCTCGCTTTATCCCTCCCTACATCCCTTCCCCGCCCCGACCCCGCGTCCCTTTCCTTGGGAGGGGAAAGGGGGGTGTTGTTGTGTGCCCCCAAGTCAGTGTCGGTGGTCTCCGCTCTGTGCCTCGCCCCGCAGCCGGCTGGTTGGTATTCCGGCGGACGCGGGTGAGTGCCGGGTTCGTACGTGCTGCTGATGCAACGTGGAGGAAGAAGCGCGCTGCGGCCGCGCACAGCTGCCTCTGCACCCTGCGGGAATTGCGCCGCGGACACTTGGCCCCTGCACCCAAACCCGCTCCCTCTCAGCCCTTCCCCCGGCCGGTTAAAACCCCTTTGCTGAAGCTTCGGCAGTTTCCGAATCCACATAAACCACGGAGCATCCTCTGGGATTGAAAGCAGGCAGCAAGAAAAGGTTTCCTGGTTTTCTTTATCCTGTCCCCAAGTGCGCCCTGGTCCGGAGAGTGTTGTTTAGGGTGAGGGTGGTTGTTGTACATGCGGTTGAACTCGTGATGGGATTTTTCGGGAGATGCTGAATGCTGGTATTTCACAAAGAGAAGTATTCCCCGAGCCCGTGTCTGCTCCATTAATCTCGATCTGAAAGTTTCTATCATCGTCCTCTTGGGCTTTGCCAATTGACAGGGATTTTCAGGTAACCTAAGCCTAATATGAACACATAAGAGCTAGAAATGAGGCAATAGTCACTTGTTGAAAGGTACGAAGACCGAGTGCTGAGTTTATTACAGCATCCAAAATGCCTTTTATTTCGTTGCTTTTTCTCTCATCAGGATGACAAATGTGGTTTGAGTTGCATTAGAACAAGGTTAGAGGCTTTGGCATTGGAGCTATTCTGGTTGAGGCAGCAGTTAAGTTACAAGTGTAAATAAAGCCGTGTGTGCAGCAGGGACTGTCACCTGCGATTTGCTGCACACTGTGCCCCCATCTAAGACTATTCAGACTTTTATTACCTGCTTTACTGGCAACCAAACTTTCTCCTAAGACGGAGTGCTTTCCCTTGCACCAGCAAATGCTCTGAATGGAGATACTCGATAGTTGCCATTTGTTGCAGCAGCTGACATTTATAAGCATGTAGAAGAGGGGAAAGAGGCAGGGGTAGAAGCTTCTTGGTGCAGGTGACTGTTGTTACAGTCCTTGAAGGACAGCGAAGTATTTGCCTAAGTACTGCCCGTTATTTCTGTTTCGTGGTGTTAAATTCACTGCTGTGTTTTGGTTTTCCCATTGTAAATTCCCAGTTTTCATTGGCACCAGTCAGTTTTTTGGGGAAAAAATTCATTTGTTTCTTCCCTTTTGCATCAAAATTGCATAGGTTTGACTGTTGGGGTACAAAGCTGCAGCTGAAGGTGCATTCCACTTGCCTTGCAGCCCTCTGTAGGGACCTGCCACAGCTGAGCTTCCCCTTGTTTTCATCATCTCAGCTTTGATTAGACTTTCTACCTGCTGTCCTTCCAGGCAGTCAGAAAAGACACTGCTAACAAACATCTCCAAGCTCAAAGGCACTATTAGCTGTGGCTGATGATGCCCTGTTGTCACTTAGGCTTATATAACTTTATCTCCAACTTCCCCCCTCAAGGGGGGGAGCATCATGTCAAACTCCTGCTCCTGCATTGCTATCTTTATACTCCTGTTCTCAGGGAAGCATTCATAATGTATTTTAACACAGCTTGAAACACAGTCAGTGCTCAGTAGACGCAGGTCTTAGTGTGTCCAAAGAAACAAAAATTACCCTGGAGATGTGTCAGCTTCTGAGTGGATCTCTAAATACAGAAGTTTAATAATGGAACTGTTACATACACACATGCTGATTGGGTTTGGTGCTGGTATCTCATGTATTTTGGGGGAGAGTGGGATGACTATGTAATCTTGAAGGAAAAAAAACTTTACCTCCTGCATCTTCAGTGGTTGTGTTGTGGTGTGCTTCCCTGTATTAAACCAAGCTTTGCTTTGCGGCTGATCTAAGTAATCATGAAGGTGTAGGATTTCAAGGGACCGTGTGTCACGCATGCAGATTAATAGTGAGGCTAAATTGCTGTTAACGAAGGGGAGCTTCTATTTGTAAAGAAAAAATAATCTTGAAGGTAAATGCTGCCTGTGGAAGCTTTGCTACACTGCCTCTCCAAAACTGTGTAATTCACTATACAGAAGCATCCTTATTTTGTCCTTCTAGCTGGGTTGGAGATACACATTTATTTGCAAGTCCCCAACTCTCTGGACTAATCAGTGCTGACGAGAATGCAGTTTGATTACGTGTAAGGGGTCATGGGCACGAATGCACCTTACCCTTTAGCTGGCCCACCCCAGGCATGCAGCATTCATGCGGTGTTCAGCAGGATGGCACAGAGCATAGGAGAGCAGGCTCCAAGTTACGATGCTGCACAAAACTTTTAACCTCACCATCTGGTCTAGCCATTGAGTATCGCTTAGTTCAGTCTTTAGCAGAAAGGAATTTCCTATTTTAGAGTGAGGCAATTAGCGAGATATATGTAAAACTCTTCTGCTTCACAGGGAGAATTTGCAGAACCAGATTTATTTGGGTTTTCTTATGCCGATGGTGTACCAGATGTTTTAGGAAATCGGTATCTTACAGTACCAGTTTTTACACAGTCTTTTATTACACATCTACACGTTCTTTACACATTCATCAATTCTTTGGAAAGGGAACTATTCTACAGAATCATCCATTCTTTCAACAAGCAGAAGGAGAATTCTCAAGGAATAACTTTCAGTGCATACCTGATGTGAAAGTTAACTGACAGGTTGTAAATAGTCGAAGTTAAAATGCTCTTACCTCTGTAAGACTTAATTGCTCATAAGTGTTGATTCCTTCCAAATTTTGTTTCTGTTATTGTCTAGCAAAATAGAAATGAAATAGAACATCAGATACCTACACTATATGTATGGCATCAGTGTACCTGGTTAGTAGCTGAATGGAAATTTTACTAGTAAAGTAAGTAATGAAATGACATTAAAAAGCAGATACTGTAGGCTATGAAGCATAAAAATGCATGAACTTTTGTTCTTGAGGACAGATGGCAAGTTGGATGCTCTAGTCATTGTCAGTGCTTGCAAAGAGGCTGCTTGGTTATTGCTCTAGCTGCAGGATCACAAACTGATGTTATCTGTAGCTTGTGTGCAAACTATGCGGAAGAAGCAATTTTGAAGGAAAGATCTAGGTGGAAGTGTGTGTGTGTGTATTTGGGCAGGGTAAGAGAGGGTTAATGGTTACCAAGTGTGGTTATAAAATCTGAGTTCAGTGTAATTTGCTTAGTAATTTCTTTGACTTACATGTATGTGCCAACTGGATGGTTGTAAAGTGGTTGCTTTGAGGATGAAATGCTCATCATTGTAACCCCCCACGTTGATTTCTGCAATACCACCAATGATTTTTCCATTCCATATTGCACATTCCACTGCCCGGGATTGCCTTTAACGTGAATGAGTAAGAGTGTTTGCTACTACTGAGATAAACTCAAATTTGACTTTAATTTTTGATAGCTAGATATGATGGTAATAAAATACATGATGCTTAAAGCAGTGCACATGCAACTGCATAGCTTGCATGGCAATTATGCATATTTAGCCTTTGAATTCCTGCCTCTTTGAATCTGAGATGAGTCAAAATCAGATGTATGTGCAATATGCTGCTTTTTAAAAAGGCAAAGATAAATTTTCCATACTTGTTGTTTGCTTGTATTTATTGTTTAATAGATAAGGGATATCAACATTCATGGGCTATTCTTGCACTTTAGACCACCAAAACCTCCCTTTCTGCATCAAATCTGTAAAACAGGACTTTTCCCAGCACAAATTGAAGCTATTAAAATTAATTGTTATTATTTTTAAACTTCTCAGATAAAACTCAACACACTGTCAAAAATATTCAGTCTACCTGTATTTATTTGTTTTTATTCATATGTAGAATATGAAATCCTGAATTGCTGATGGAAAATGGATAGCTGGATATCAGCTGGTTTTTATATCCATGGGCTCATCCTTATACTGGCATTTTATTCTCATTTTGATTCAGTAATAGCTTTATTTCAGGTATTATGACTTTAGTTACTTGCATGACACATTCCTTGGGCCACTACTGATGGAAATCAAAGCAAAAGTATAAAATTCTGGACTGTTGACAACAGTTTCAGAAAGGAAAAGAAATCTTTGGCTGTTGATTAAGTAATTATGATTTCATGCTGTCCTTCTCCCCATCGTCTTGTCTAGTTCCTGCCTAGAACCCCGTTCAGTAGTTAACCTGTGGTAACTCTCAGCACATTAATGTTTAAATATATCTGTCACTTTCTATGATGTGATCTCACAGGTTTTTAGCCTCCCCCACATGTATTCATCATCCCAATTAATCATCAGTTATGATTGCTTCAAAAACTTTGATAGCTCTAAATATCTCATTGCATTTTAGGATGTTTTTTGAACTGAGGAGCATTTGGACTATTCAAATTTCATTATTAATTCATAGATTAATAGAAAAATATTTGACCCAACCGATACAGGGAAAAGGTGAACAAAATCTTTCCCAGTTTTTAAAAGCCCCTGGAATGCCAGGAATATGCTTTGGCAAGACAACCCTCTAGAGAAAAATCATTGTTTTATAGTTTGAGCATATAAACCCCACTTTCCTTCTAAAGTGAAGTGATTTCACCCCCCTTCGTTTCTGCAGACTGTGTTTCCTATAGCAGATTATTGCTTGTGTGTTCATATAATTGCAACGTATATTGCATCTCTTGACATGGTTTCCTTTGATTAAAACAAACTGGTGGCAGGGTGAGGTTAACCAGAGGCTAAAGTCACGAAACAGAGAATACATGTAGAGAGTGAAGCTGAGGTTTTCTTAGTGAAGAAGTGGGAAAACAGGAAAAACCTTCCTAGGTGCAAGAAAAATACATGAGCAAGAGTGCCTATTTGGAAAATAAAAACTAATTAGGGCAATAAATGTAATGTTCTCAAGTAATTGTGTAATAATTATTCCCCTTTAGAATCATCATACTTTAATTGCTTTCCCCCGCGTTCTGCATGCCTATGGTAAGGAAGAGAAGCGTTCGTGTTCCCTCCAGGATTTCATTTTTCATTTGGAGCAAGCTGCTGGCTTTCTTGTAAAGGTTCTCAGAAATATGTTGCCTTAAATGCTGTTGTGTTCTTCCATCTGGTGTTAAGTAGAAAAGGTGAATGGCAGATGCTGAAGCTATAAATTCCCTCCTATCGTCCAGGTAAAGCACCTCAAGATTTAGTTGTGCCGTTTATCCATCCTGTGTATCACAGATTTATAATCAGACTCTCATTTTTATTGAGACTTGTGTTACGTAAAGAGGATACACTTCAGCAGTGTATTCTTTTTGCTCACAGCTTGATCCTTCAGAAATCAGCTGACAATAGTTTAAAATTACAATATTAATAAAGAGGAGATCATCTGGCCTTCAAAATGACATCTGAAAGCAGCTTCTGTTTTGTGTTAAATCTTAATTACTGTATTTAAATGAATGCCTAAATGAGCCAATTCACAAAGGAGTTGCCTACTGTACCAATAGTGCCTGTTGGGTGATTTATATTTCTTTGGATTTACAGAAATACGAAAAATAGTTCATATTGAAGAGAATAGCTATATTATCTTAGAATATATATTCTAATATATATAGATGTATTCTAATATAGAATATTCTTAGAAGTCAGCTGAAAAAGACTAAATACCTTGTGTTTGGTCTCTGTCCTGAGACAGCTTCTCCCTTTCCTGGCTCCTCTGGCCTATCAAATGGTGGCAATACTTAAAGCCAAGTTCAAAAGCCATGCACCAAAAGAGGCATTGATGCAAGAGCAGTGGGAAAGGCTCTGCATTGGCCTCCTGAATGTTATTTTGTGAGATTACCCATCACTTACTATTAGGGCAGCATATTGTCATGCCTGAGGGATGGAGTAATGGCTTAGGACTGGGGAGAGACTTACACCATGCTTATAAATGCACCGGCCCTGCTGTCTTGGGTTAGGCTGGAAGGGACAGGATCGTATCCAGCTGAGCCCAGGCTACTCTGCAAGGCAGTCATGCTCAATTGTGCCCACCTCACCCCGCTCCCCACTGATGCTGGGGATGCACTCACCCTCTGTGAAGGAGTATGCAGGAAATTAGTCCTTTCTTTCCCCATCAGCCTATGAAAGTTTAGCCACTTCAGGTGTGCCAGGAGGATGACAGCAGTGATCTGAGTATTTTAATGTATAATTTTCACACCCCTGTTAATTTCTTAAATTGCTTTGTGGATTTTACTCTGGGTTTTTAAAGTTTAGGACCATGGTTATTTCAGAGATGCAGCCGTTGATCATGAAAATGGCATTACTGATACCCTGATTTATTTATCTTAAATTATTATTGCCCTTTTTCATTCAGTTAGCATTATAAAGAAAATACAATCCTAGTAGAGAGGCCTGTCTCCCTGCAGTGTTGGTATTTCATTGCAACACTAGTTTACAACTTTTTAATGTATTTTCCACTCAGATATCCTGGCCTCTGGACAACAGTGTATAGTTGCTGTATGTGTAAAGAGATAAATGCATCTATTTCTTTAGCTGTTGTGTGTAGCTGGTGTGTGTAGCTGGTATCTCCACATTGGGAGAACAGGCAGTTCCTTTTGGACCAACTGTATGACCCTTTCTGTCCCAGACTATACTGTGCATTTTCTTGTACTCTGTTCCTATATCCTTTGAAGCAGTTCCAGTCTGATTGCAAGCCACAATTGACAAGAGCTATCTTTTGTTTCATAACCCTGAAAGATATTGAAGATCCTTCCTTCTCTTCATCCAAAGGCATAACGCTGTCTTCTTCTTTAGCATACACACACTCTTCCTGTTTCTTGCTTCTTGACACCTTTGCACCACTAAATTGCTCAGAAATGCAAAAAAAACCCCAAAACAAGCCCACAGCTTGTTTGACCCATCTCTTGTGTTATTGACTCCAGTCCTTGGTGACACTTGATCTGGTCTCACTGATGGTGCCTGCCCTGGTATGAGACAAGTGAGATAAGTTGATTGGCCTGAAGCAAGTAGTCGAAAGTTAGAATCATAGAATAGTCAGGGTTGGAAAGGACCTTAAGATCATCTAGCTCCAACCCCCATGCCATGGGCAGGGACACCTCACATTAAACCACGCCATGCAAGTCTTTGTCCAACCTGGCCTTGAACACTGTCAGGGATGGAGCATTCACAACCTCCCTGGGCAACCTATTGCAGTGCCTCAACACCCTCACAGTAAAGAATTTCTTCCTTATATCCAATGTAAACCTCTGCTGTTTAAGTTTTAACCCATCACCCCTTGTCCTATCACTACAGTCCCTAATGAAGAGTCCCTCTCCAGCACCCTTATAGGCCCCTTTCAGATACTGGAAGGCTGCTCTGAGGTCTCCACGCAGCCTTCTCTTCTCCAGGATGAACAGCCCCAACGTTATTAACTTCTGGCAGAGGATAACTGTATTTGAAAACCTACAGAATCAAGTGATCTATTCCCTTCCTCTCCCTATTTTTTTCCCCTGTCTCATTCAATTGCTTGGATCTGTCAGCCTTCGCCTGCAACTCATTGCTAGTGAGGCACATCTGGTTGTGCCCGTTATCAATAAATGCTTTTATTTTGTTTTTGTGTCTATTTTACCACAGGTGGATCATAGAACAAGCATTAGGAGTCTGAAATACTGTTAAACACACTCTGCCCAGTGGCTACCACTTAAAGGAAACCCTATTCTGTACCTGATTTTAAGAGAAAACTGTGTAGAAATTTCAAGTTAGGTGGCTGCCGTTTTGCTTGATTTCACCTTGTCATGTTTTTTTGGGGTAGGAATCTATCATTTTATCTGTAATGTTTCTGTATAAACATATAGAAAAATGGATAATTTCATTAGTTTGTAAATGAACTTTCAAAATTTTGTTGTTTTTTAAAAAAAATTAGTTTAATTTCTTCTTCCAACAACTTATTCCTTAGAAACCTTTTTTCATACTTTAACTCCCCTGTGCAAACTACTTCTACTCCCTGCTGTGCAAAAAAAAAAGAGAGAGATAGAAAAAATTCAGGAATTTACAGAGATTATTATACTTCAGGTATGAATTTCACCTTTAAAATTGATTCCAGAAAATGTCCTGATTGGAGGCTGCTTCAGAGATTTTACCACATAGCCATAAATGCCTATTTAAGGAATAACCACGGCTCGAGATGATCTCTTCAGAGAACAAATTGCAAGTCATTCCCCTTGTCCTAAACTGCCCTATGTAACTTAACTCCTTTCTTAAAGCACTGAAATTGTAGGGTTGCAAGGTGAGCACTGGCTATCTCCAACAGGTTCTGACTTACTAGCTGCTTATGGAGTTGAGTATTGAGTGTGAGGGGACCAGAGGGAAGAGGAAGAAATAAAATTAGCATTTAATTTGCAGGACGTGGAAAAGTAGATGGTAAATGGAGCAATTCTTAGAAAAAGAGAACCTCTCTGGACATGTAAAGCACTATTATCTGATATTTTGTTACTGACTATAGCCCACAGTCATGTTCAAGCCAAACTTCCAACGGGTTTAGAGGAGCTTGGCTTGAATGAGGAATGCATAATGCTGGGCTTTGCATCCTGTGCCAGGCTGTCCAGCTCTGAACCATGAATTGCAATTGTATAACTGGATTTTGCAGTCTTTTTTCCCCATTGCTCACTTCCAAGTGATGCTCAACATGGAAACAAGAGGCAACTAGCGTTTCAGATTCTACCTTGCTGGCAGATGAGTTGCTGTCTTGCTGATGGAGGGGAAGACAAGTCAATTTTAATTGTGGGGGTATTTTGAGGGATGTTCAGACATCTCAGGTTGGGGCAGGGGGTTTCTTTTGTTCTTGACGAACCTTTTCCCCTTTGCCAGAGAAGAGGATTTGTGTCGATGCCTGAGGGCTCTCAGTTTTCACCGACATACATCTCTATGGTTTGGCTGCAGTAGACAGAGTAGAACTTCTTTTAAGTTGGTTTGCAGTCTGTGGAGGAAAGAGTAAATGCAGCAGCTTCATAACAGGGCTCAGATACAGTCAAAGAAAATCCTCCACTGTATTGCATATTTTAGAAACAGTTGTGTTTGCCTGATTTCATTTTTGCTTAAATGTAGCCTAGTATTTCCCTTGCTAGATACTAGCAAGTATTTATATTCAAGGTAAAGTTGTGTAGAATAGGAAGACCTCAGTTTCTTTATCTACTGACCATGCTCGTTTCTGTGCTGTTCCTGGTTATTTCACTTGAATGGAATGAAGCTTTGTATGGTTTTTTTTAATGTATTGTAGAGCATAATGAATTAAGGGCAGGTTCTATATACTTTGGACCTTTTTTCCCCTGCAATCGCTATTACAACATGGCCATAAATATATTGATGTAGTGTTCCTAGCTGTCATTGTAAAGTAAGGCAGAAACAACTCTTCAATATCCTATTCAAACCCTTCCTTTGGGACAAACATGCAGTAGTTCATACAGGAGTGAGATCTGTTTTCCAGACAGAAATGCTGTTTTCAAGCCTTAGTTTGGCCCAAGCCATCTCCAACAGCACTGGCTGAGTGCTGTGTTTTCAAAGCACTATTCCAGGCACCTTTAGGTCATTTTTGTGTGCAGTTTATCAGATTTGGGAAAAATCCTGCAGCAGCACTGCTGTTGCCTATGTGTCTCTGCTGAAGAACAGCAGGTTACCCATAGCAAGAGATGCATGCCGTGATTCAGAAAGGACCAATTTTCAGCTCCCGAAGATGCCCATATTTGCTACCTGGAAACTCTGCAGGAGCTAGAGACTTTTTGGCTGTTTCTGTGTCTCTTTGCTCCCTCTGTCCTAACCTCCACATCAGGGGATACTTAGACTTCTTTACTTTGCTGGCCTTCAGAGGATTTGAAGGTCTCTGAGCTTCCCTAGGCTCTCTGTTTCCACTCAAGTGGGAAAGGAAATGGAGAGGACTGCTGCTGACTTCAGCCAATCGGGGCTCTGATTTTTCTGTTTGGTTTGAAGCCACAGATACATGTTTGGAGTTGAGAGATGCCAGGCCCCTGGGTACCATGGATATTGTGGGAGAGAGATGTGCAGATGAAAACAGGGGGAGAAAGGAATGTATTTAGGCAGACTAACAGATGCAAATTCAGGATTACTTAGCTGATATAATAATCACATAAAATGATGTTGTATTTAAGAAGTGGAGCATCGTTTGTGTTAACAGGAATGAAGATTTTCTTTTTAAGCTCAGCAAAGCCTCAAATCCTAGAAAATGTAGAATTGCTACTGATAATTTCTGGATGTGAACCTGGGAGGCTTCATGGAAACTTAGACGGAAATAAATGAACTTCCCTCTCCTTCCCCAAAACTCTATGGGCAAAAAAAGTCTGTAAATATTTAACAGCGAATAATCACATTGCCAAGAACCAGCAAACAAAGCCCTTTCATCCAGTCCTATAAATGCTGTAAATAATGAACCCCCTCATAGATCTAGCTGGAAAATGGTTGTTTTTCTCTTTTAACAGTGAATAAGCTCAGCATCTAGCACTTTAAAAATCCATCAGCATAGCTGAAACTCTTTTTTTCCCCCAATCTCTTACCACTTCACGTCATATTCTTCTCTGTCCTTGACATGCAATTTGCCCTGCTTATGTCTGTTTAGAATGCTGGGAGCTTTCCGCATGCTACAGCATTGCGTGCCTGCAAGAAGCCTTCCCCCTTTCCTACCTCACAAAGTAAGAACTGCCCTGCTCTGTTCTCCCTTATCACCACCCGTTCAATATTCAAACACCCCTGTGTTTCCTACCCAGCCTCTTTGGTGGAAGAACTTCTTATAAATATCTGTAAAACATGTACTTTATTTTCCTCCTTCTTTGATAAGATAGGTAAGAGAAACCAGTGGAACTTGGAGAACCTCCTAGAATTTAGATCTGAAGGGCTTAATGATTTTATATTTTACTATCCAGCTAGTGACTCATATCTTGAACGTCCCTTGAACTACATACATCCTTTCTGGTCTGTTCTCACTGATACAGCATATTGGAATTATCAGCCCTGACTATGTTATTCTAGGTCTTCTGTGGATCTGTTGTCTAATACAAATGTTGCTTGGCAAAATACAATAGGTTTCCTTGTATTTTTGTAAGGGATGTTTTATTTGGTTCTGTCAGCTTTGTTTTTTAAGCAGTCTCCAGCACCACTTGTGGACCGAATACAATACTATAATGTGTTTTGGTTTGGTTTTGTGTTTGTTTTTCCCACAACCACACGTTGCCCTACTTACGCAATGCAAATCACTGTGGATCTACGTAATACGACTTCCTCAAGGGCATCTCTTAATTCCACATGATAAGCTGAGAGTTTCAGCCGGGAACATTCAGCACTGAAAGAAGACCTGGCTAAACTCAGTAGGACGTGAATCAAATCTTAAGCATTTCTCCCAAATTATAGAGGTGTTTAGGTGAAACCTTTATCATTAGGGGGAACGGTATTCTATACAGTAAGTGTATGCACCAGAAAGATATATCTTCAGTAGATTGTAGCCCTTTATTTAACTGACTCTATATACAGTGAAACTGGTGAGAAAACTCAACTCACATGAGTAGTTCAGAATCAGCTGAGAGGTTCAGATTCCAGAAAGACTGGTTTTTGTGAATAAATTAAGGGCTGAATCCATGGCTTGTTGCATCCATGGGCAGGCTCCCTTTCATTTCAAATCACGCTCTATCTGTGATCCAAATGCACCGTGAACAAATAAAGACAAAGAATTTATGTTGATTGGACATATTCAGTGTGACAAGAACTGAAGTCTGATTCTCCGAGTATGAAACACAACTGTGTGCTTCTCCCTAGGGTTGATGGAAGACAAGTATTTTGGTAGTTGCATGCTAGGACTCCCAATTAGTGCAAGTGCTGGCTCCTAATGCTGAGAATCGCAACGCTCTATGAAATGGAGAGAAAGTATGGTTGATAACAGTTTATTTTGGGGTTATCCTGATTTGCCCTCAGAGTTTTAAGACATTCATTTATCCTATTTTTTTTAATCCTTTTAAACAAATCAACTTTATCTGTTGCAACAGTAAGTTTAATGGCATCAAAAGACTTACAGTTAACTTGTGGGCTTTAATGAGATGAGGTTCTCTGCTTGCTGACTGCCCTCTGTTCTCATCCTCTTGCTCTCATTGGGGAATGCTTTGTGGCATCAAGCTCTGGGTCTGCCTGCCCCTCACACCTAATTGCCTGTGCAGTTTTGGGATACTGTGTAGGTTCTTTGTTCTGATGTGCAAATATGCATCCTCTTCTTCCTGTGTGTAAAGCTGTCTTCTGTAGGAAGAAGGTTAATTTTCTTAGTCAAGGAGCTCAATGAGCTCTAAGGGATGGATGTGCTGGAAGTAGCACCAAAGCAGCATCGAGATCACTTATGCCTCAGGCTGATTCTGGTTTACCACTGAGGTGGATGAGTAGTTACACTGAATATGGAAGCACAAATCACTTTCACTTAGGATATGATTAACTTACATGAAGCAGAACTCCTCTGATATGGATTGCTATTTTACTATCAGATACATACATTTCATTTCACCCTAAAATAATTTACTCTGTTTGGATCTTCTAACCAAATGAAATGCTTGATTTCTCTTCCTGAAATTCCTGATCATGTTAGCTTTGAAGCAGTCTTCATTCTCATTTATAACCTGAACCTGGTGAATTTGTCTCAAAGTGGCTTCCGCTCTTGCAACATTGATACCTTTTCACTTGCTGTCCTTTTGGTTTGATCCTGATTTACTTTTGCAGCTGCAGAATGTGTGGTCATTTCAACTAGTTGTGCTGATGTACCCCTATATTTTTTTATTCATACCAGATTTTCAAAGTAACAAAATTAATCCTTGTTCTGGTTTGTGTAGGTTCCCTATGCAAAGAGTAGAATGATGGGAAAAGTAAAAGCAGAATGTATGTATGGGTTAGTATAAACCACAATCCTTTTCATGCCGATCATTAGCTTCTTGAAATGCCTCCACTCCTGGCAGAAGACAAGCTTCGTAACCTAAGAGGATGTGATTTGAGTGGAGTTTTCATGCCCCATGTGCTCACTGTGTTCTTGCCACTGATGCAAACATTATCTATAATTACCTTTTCAAGAGACTGAAAATTGCAGTCTTTGTGGAGCAAAAATGCAGCTGAAGAATGGGATGTATATCCTCTCCACCCTCATTATAAGTCTTATAAAAATCAAACTATAGGACCCAGTACCATAGGTTTCAGATGCAGGAAGCAGGCACTGTTAATATGTGTTAGAGTACTTTTCACTGAAAATTATGGCCTTGTGATGATCAAGCTAGTGCTGCTATTTCCAATAGTTTGCTGTTGAGCTAAAATTTGTAATTGGGATCTGGATAAATAAAGTCAGGGAAGTTGCTCTGTTCACTTATTGATAATACTATTTTCATGGCTTTGAGATTTTCTTCATGATTGGTGGAATCACCAAAGGTTTATTAGGCAGGCCATAACATGAGTCCTGAAACTTCCTATCACACCACACTATAGAACAGAAAATAGTAACGAAAATGCTGGGTTTATGATGTTCTCCTGGAAAACAAAGTGGTTTAGTGTTGCACCTCAAACTCTGCATATCTAACTAAAGCACTTGTTACCCACATCTAAATGTGACCATCTTGCATTCCACTAGCTGAAGAACCAGAAGTAGAAAGAAAGTAGAAAGAGGTATCCATGACCTCCTAATTGTGTAAAACAGGAACTGGAAACTTAGACAAAAACTTCTAGGTGGAGAAAGGTAATACTGAACTTCTGCAGTATGCTTTTAGAAGTAGAAACTCACAGAATCATACTCTATTAATCACCTCTTTACAACACCCATCCATTCTTTTTTCTCGTATGAGATTTAGTTTTGAATAGTTTGTTTTTTTTCCCACTTTTAAGAGTGGAATTTGACTCCAGAGGGATGATCCCAGGGAGATAAACACATTTGATGAGAGGCACATGCAGTTACTGGTTCTGTGATTTACAGCATTGAGGAGTGGGGAGAGGTGTTGAATGATCACATGAATGCTAATAAATAAGGGGTAGTCCCGCATATGTGTTCATCTGTGAGCAATTAGTAACTTCATGCATGGAGGTCAGTGGATTTATTGCAAGAAGCACAATTAGTCTGGACTAAAATGAGAGGAAGCCCACTGCTTACTTTTCAGCCTGGCTGATTTTTCTTATTCTAAAGAAAGTGAAAATTTTCATGTTTTTCTTAGGTTCATGGTTATTTTAAAAGCAATTTAAAATTACTTTCAAGGAAATAATGAGTCTTATCACACTTCTGTTTGTGACCATCTAGCTTTCTGTAGCAGGGGCTCTGGCAACTCCATATTGCAAGCAGGGCAAATAGAGCCATGTGCTTCATGCAGTTGCTGCCCGAGTTGGTAATTCTGCCTCTAACTTCTGCTGCCTGATTGCTGCAAGTTATGCACAGGAACACCATGGTGATTGAGTGCTGGAGTTCCCAGGACAGCATCTATTCTTAGTGGTCCAGCAAAACTTATTAAGAAAAGTAATTAGAACAAAGCTCAAGTACATTAGCCTCTTTAATGCTCCTGAATTCTCAGAGCTATCTTCAACATTGGCAGAGGCTGTATTTCCAGTAGAGAAACTGAAACTTCTTTGCTGAAGTTAAATCCTTATGGTCTTAGCATTGTGACGGGAGATTCTTCTCACACAGTGGTATTGAGACCCAGACAGGTAAGGGGGTGGTGGTATCCCAGATAATACCAAAAACCTTTGATTTTATTTCTGTGATCAATTTCTGTTGAGACACAAGGTTCTGTGTTTCTGCCTGCTTCTTATGCATGGTGTTGTTCTATACCATGTCACCTTATACCGTTCTGCCAGCTCCTGAGGCTCAAGAACTGTGATGTGGCTATAAGAGCTGTCTCCCTTTCAAAAACCATTCTTTCTCCCTTCCTTTCTCACCTGTTAACTCTGGCAGGCAAGGAATGTATTTTCTTTCTCTGCTTGCAACACCACCCGGTGTACATTTGTTCAACAAATCATCGCCACCATCCTCCTGAATACTTGTTTCTCCGCTGGAATCCAAAAAGCATGTCAAGCCTGTTCAGTCTTGTCTGGTGCATCAAAACTATGTCCCCTCAGGCCTTCATGATGTCTCTGGGGAGATCTCTTTGGCCTTTAAGCTACTTCAGAAGTGTGAGTGCCTGTCTTCCTCAGATGGGAGTATTCAATAGCTCTGAAGACCTTCAGTACAGAGAGACACATGCTCCACTGAGTGGGCTACGAGGGGAGCTGCTCTTGATTTCTCCTATTATATACCTATATCCATTCAGCTTGCGTACTTATCCCCTTCCCCAGGCGTCCCTCTCCTTGCTAATTCTGGTATAGATGGACAAGAGATAACAAAGTCTCCTTTGAACTTTAGGATGTCCAGTTAGGTAGGTATAGAGAGTTCAAACCAGGCAGCAAAATGGGTTTCTAGGTTTTACAGGTCCAGACTACTCACGTTCACTTACTGAACAGTCTTTTCATAACAGGAGCTGCAAGCTATTTTTTTCCTTCCCTAATGCCTATTAGTGACAATATTTAGGTCTTCTGCCACACTCAGATTTTTTGTCTTTGCTCTTCAGTTGCCTTAGAGAGGGCTTTTGATGTGTTCTGTGCTTTTGCTTTGTAGGCCAGATAGTCATGTCTGGTGTCACTGCTGACAACGTGCAGTCTGAATGGTAAATTTAATAGAATAACACTCATTTGTCCCTTAAAAATAAGCCCCTCATTCAGTGGAAGCTGCTGAATTCCAAGGATTACACTGCAGCTTGTGTTTCTGTGGACACCTGAAGACCCATCACTGGGACCACACCAGTACTTGGTATTTGGTTTTCAGTCTTGGCGACCTTGGCACCTGTGGGGGAATGAAGCATAGTTTTCAGTGCATGTCTTGATCCTGTATTGAGTCAGGCTTGTCTAATGTCAGGTCTTTGTGTCTTACATTTCCAATGGCTCTGAAAATATCCCATTTGTTAATTTTAGAAGAGTTTCAAGACATTCCCGAGGATGGAGAGGAATTATGTCCCATTACTCTGAGGCAGACTGCCTTTTACCTGGCACTGCAGGCAGGATTGATGTTAGTTTCACAACCAACTTTTTAATAAAATACACTGTTTGAATATAAATATTGCAGTAGTCAGAAAAGAGCCTGCTGCTACCTGCCTTAAAGTTACTGCTTCCCCACGCTGAGGAGTTGGAACGCTGATCCTCGGGCTATTTTATTCTGAGATGCTAATAGCACTAATACAGTACCATTGTGTTTGAGGCTTCAAAGATACTATACAAGCATTTTCTTATGATTCCCTGATCTTTGCATTTATACCCAGCTGTTTGTTATTCCGTTCAGCCATCAGCATCTAAGTCTCAATGGACCATGTAATATGCAGCTGTAGCCAGATGTAATGCTTCCTATTCCTAAATGTTTCTGTTAGAAGCTAAGAGTGGCAGGCTAAAGACTACTGATAACAGTGTTGCTTGCATTAATTTAAACTGCAGAGCTACACGGATTCTGTTTGGCAAATTTATTCCATGGCCAACAAGCAGAGCAATATTTCCAATCTCCATCATTGCTAGCAGTGTTGACATTAAATACATCGAGTATGTCTGCACTGATACAGAATGTACTTATGGTGCTAATTCAAATAGGAGAAGGATGTCCAATTTGCATAAACAAATATATTTTCAGATACTGTGCTATTTAAAGGAGATAAAGACAGAAAGGCCCCTGTTCTAAACAATGACTCACAATAATTTGGAACAGTTGAACAAATCTTCGACCTCTTTAATTCTTTGCTTTCTATGGAGAGCTGGGGAACCTTTACAGTACTTTGTTCAAGCTGCAGGCGGGTCTTGCTCTGCTCAGCTTTCATGGCTTGGGTGGTGTTGCAGAAGGGAATCACAGTGAGTTTTGTGCCACAGATCACTCCAAAGCATTTGGCAAATAGCAAGTGGCTTGGGTTGCACACATGCCTGGGGAGTGTTGGTCTTGCCCTTCACTAGAAGTTGGTGCCCATGTGTGGTATAGAGGCTCCGGAGAAACTCTGGACAGGAGAATTCACAACCACAAAATGCTCCATCAATGGGGACTCACATACATCAAAAGCTTTACATAAATTAGCTTTTCCCTATGGACTTTCATTTGCAGAGCATCCTTATAACACATGCTTGAAGTTCTGCTTTGTCATTTCCAGGTGTATGGTTTAACTCACTGTAAGAATGACAAGGCACATGCCCAGGATGGTTTGTGCTGCAGAGCTGAAGGCTTCTGCCCCATGCACTGGCCAAGACGTGCTCATGTTTTGATTCCAGAGTGAACCGCATTACACACAGGATTTGATGGGGTTGTAATGAATTGCATAGGGGAAGTGCTTGTTTGAAATCAACTCCATTAACTCGCAGCACAAACCATTGCAAAGTCAACAGTTTTTATGAGTGGCCACCGCCAGCCATCTCTTTCGAAAGCGCTAATGGGCTGTTTAATTAGGTGATGAAAATTGTTTACAGTTGGTGATCCCAAGTTTAGTCATTTTAATAATGGTTAAATTCAATCTCTTATTTGATTCTTGGCAACTCTCATTATTTCATAACCTGCTTACGTCGAGTTTAATTCATTTGCATGTATTAAAACCAAGCCTCTCTCATGCAGCAGTGGTGTTTACTTAACTGCACTGAGTCATTAGAATAGGTGGGGAATGACTAATACACAACAACGGATGTTAAACAAGTAAAGCATTGCAAAATAATATTTACATTTGTGGAAGATGTATTCCTTTTGTGCTGATTGTAAATGAGACCTAAAGATAATCCTGGCAATGGCATCTAGGTTTCAGCTGTTCCTGTGCATTTGTTGCTCCTGGGGTGTAATAGCATCTCTTCTCTCTCTCGTAGCATTAATAATATCTGTCACTTTGAGGGACTAAAAAGGGCCAAGTACAGACGTGTCCTCATATGCTTGATTTTGGTTTCAGTGATGCAACCAAGAGCAGAAGTTTT
Organism: Melopsittacus undulatus; assembly: GCF_012275295.1. NCBI lineage: Eukaryota > Metazoa > Chordata > Aves > Psittaciformes > Psittaculidae > Melopsittacus > Melopsittacus undulatus. Next base: position 2,152,176 of record NC_047531.1, read on the forward strand.
CTTTTTCTCTCAATTTGCTGATTCTTGTCCTTACTTAGAGAAGGTGGAATCATAGGAAACACTAAATTGATTGTTACATCTTTTTTAGTGTTTATAGCCACATGATGCCTATGGGCTGTTTTTTCTCTTCACCCTATATAAGCATACTACAAAGACCCACAAGTCCCTGCCACAACAAGCATAGTCTAAACAACAGGAAAAAAATGGTTGGAAGGTGAAGAATAAAGTGGAAACATGCCTGAATTGCAGGAGGTGCATCCAGGCTCATTGGATGGCACTGGCAGAGGCTAGGTGATGCCTGGTTCCCTGTCTCTTGGTCCTGTGGCCACTCAATGGACTTGGATTTTGGATTGGTTTGTGATAGCATTAGCTACATGCTACATATTTTGCATGTATGTGTTTGTCTTTTGCACACTTGTGGTTTTCCTTCCCCCTCCATTTCAAGTGTCACATATGGGTGTGAATTCAGAAGGGGTAACAGCCTTTCAGATGAGATTTGGACACAGACTGTTTTTTTTAAGAGCTGGTTACTGCTCTGCTCAGAAATCAGTTGGTTTCTGTGAAATCAGGTTGATTCTCTGATATGAAACCTTCCAACAGTTCTAAACCTCTCTGCATCTGCTCTTTTTGTGTTGCAGATATAAAGGCACCATTAATGCAAGCATGCAATATCCTGCATGGGGAGTTAAATCATTCTTGTGTGGTTTTCCCTTGCAAAGAGGTACAGAAAGTAATGATATATGACCGCAGTAGGTAAAAGTTGTGCTTCCTGGACTTCAGAAACCATATAGGAGAAGGCACTCGATGGCTTCTAAGTCCCAGTTACTTTCAACAAGCCCTACTTTGCTATGATGTTTTCAGGGAAAGCCCTTCTGCAGCTCAGCTGTTGAAGTGTTCTTTAGCCCTTAAAGCCCACAGAAAAGGGCAAAACCTTAGTTATAATTTCAGGGCAGGTGTTGCCACAGAAGTTGTATGTGAGTGACCAGCTAAACATTAAAATCAGGGCAGTAAGAAGGCTGCACATCAACGGAGGAGGCATTTTCATGCATGACAATCCTCATTTAAGGTGTTTTCTGCTGCCATTGTGTGTACTTAGCTTTCGGGAATCGAGGTAAATAGGCAAGCTGTGGTTTGTTGTACTCCTGGGTCTGTGACATTACTGGACTTCTGGAAAGCATTGTGATGCTGTTGTAATGCAACAGGTGGTCTGTTAGATAAGTAAGAATAAATAAAGGAGGAAAAGTTTATGTTCAAGGAATGGAGTCATATAAATAATCCTGTTTCTCCTGTTTTCAGGTGGCTGAATCATTCGGATGTTCTCTAAATATGCATAGAAAATACAACTAAAATAGGTTTTTTGAAGATTTCTAATTGTGTGTGCTGTTTTCTCCCTAGGGAGCAAACAGATGAGCCAAAATAAATAAGGTTTATTTTCCAGCTTTAGTGATAAGGGTGCTTGACCTGAATAATGATGGAAAGTAATGAATGCAAATGTTTGCAAGAATCTGCCATATATCTTTATTATGTAATCATAGAATCCCAGACTGGTTTGGGTTGACGGGCCCTTAAAGTTCATCCAGTTCCACAGGCAGGGACCCCTTCCACTGGAGCAGCTGCTCCAAGCCCCTGTGTCCAACCTGGCCTTGAGCACTACCAGGGATGGGGCAGCCACAGCTTCTCTGGGCACCCTGTGCCAGCGCCTCAGCACCCTCCCAGGGAACAGCTTCTTCCTTATAGCTAGCATAATTCAACCCTTCTCTTTCATCAATACATAAGAGTTGGGATTATGCTCACACAGCAGTGGCACACCCTATTAACCTGTTATATTTCACCATAAATGCAGTTTTTAAGATTAACACTTAAACCTGCTTATAACAGATGTGCTTAACAACCTTTTCCTCCTTACCTTTGTGTCATTAGCTATACATTCAGAAATGTCTCTCTTCTTTACTTGAAACTTTCTATAGCAATCTGCATCAGAAAGCAGTTTGAGGTCTGTTAGGGTTTTTTTTTGGTCAAAGTTGTATTAGTTTGGCTATTTTCAAAGCTGGAAAGCAAAGGGTTAAAAGGAGACTCTGCATTTCTCTATTCCCAGACCACTTAAATTGAAACATAGTTTTATAAACATTACATCTGAATACCATTTCTTTTTAGAGGATCTTTTACCTCTGGGACACTGGCTTGAATCGGGATCTTTTTTTTCTTCCTTGCAACAGCTGTTGAGTGCATGAAATAAGCTAGTGGATGTGGTCCAGTTTATAGTGGGAAAGAGTCCATCTCAAAACCACCATCTCACTTGGCACTAAGTAACATCCTTGTCTCAGCAAAATGGCCAGGAATTGAATGAGCATGAATAATGAACCCTTTGCAATTGTCCAGGTCAGGTTGACAGCAATTTTGCCTCTGTGTATTGATAAACTTGGCAAAGGTTCATTTCCAGGCATGTAGAGACCTTTCTTAATGATTAATTCTTTAAAATAAAATGCACCCAGTTTAAATGCTCGGTACTTTCTACTGCTCATTAATACAGCAATGTAATTTTGAGAACATTTTAATAGAGAGAAGATCTACTTCTTGCCCTGAAGAGTTTTCACTTTAAAATCATAGCTAGAGGAACAATAAAAGGTGGTTTCATGTTGCAGTAATCCAGGATATGAGATTTAAATAGTATAGATTGTCACATGACCTAAATTGTCAAATTTGGGTGCCTAAAGATAGACACTGAAAATCAGGCCAGTTATTTTAGTCTTCCTACCCATTTTTTGCAAGCACAGAAATACATTGTAAAGCCTCATATTCATTTTCTGTGGAAGTAATGATGGCTTAGTTTTAACCTAGTGCTTTTTCTCTGAGGAGCTCTGAAGGTTTTTATGAAGTATGTCAATGTCTTGATAAGGAAAATGTGGTATTGAAACACAGGGAAGTTCAATCTGTGCTCTCATCTTACAATACATCTGCCCTTTCAACCCTGCCTGGAACCTTTGGAGGTATTTGCATAGGGGATTATCTTTCTTGGCTTCCACCACAACCAGTGGAGAATGAGAGGCTCTGGTTTGGAAATGTCCTATTAGAGCTAAATGTTGGTGCTCTGCATCATCCATCTGAAGAGCTTTCTGTCTGGTGTCTGTAGAGGGAACCTGAGGCACTGGATTAATATGCCTAAAACTAGCTTTGTTAGTACCTTCTTATATGGAATTAATGCAGTGCACAAGGATAATGATTCTTGCATGGTTGCCACCTGGATGACTTTTGTCCTTTCAGGTCCTGCTTTTTCTTACCCTAGGGACATCCACAAATCAAACTCTATAAAACGCCTGAGTGGGGCTGATTGATCTTGGTTTTGTCAAGTAATCACTCAGGAGTAAGTCTTTGCTTTTGAAGGGCCTGGTGGGAAACCCTTGTGTTGCACAAAAACGAGACCAGACTTTTCTGTTAGGTTTGTCTTTAGTCCATCTTGATTTGAGTCAAGTTAGTTGAAGAATGCCTTCTTAATTGGCTGGTCCTATATGACACACTTGTCCAGGCTTTCAGCCATTCTGTCCAAGCCAGCTAGAAAGCAGTAAGCTCAGAGAAAGTGAGAGAAGCATCCCAAATGCAGGGTTGTCTCCAAAGCTCTTAATCAAATGCTGAAAGGGAAGATGGAGACTTAGATTTCTGTGTGGTTTGGGAAACTTCCAGTGAAAATACTCTTGTTGCAAAATGTCAAGTCTTTTTGTTATCACACTTGGTTTTGTAGGAGTATGCCAGCTTTCTGTCAAGGAATAGTTCTTTCCTCAGGCATGGAAGTGGGTGAAAATAGAGATTGATCTAGATGAGCTATCAAGGTACTAAGTGGACCACTGTCTAGGCTGATCTCATTTGAGTGAAAAACTTGAACCTTGGTGTCTTTATATCAGCCGAGTTCGCTGCCTACCAGGCTGGCAATTTCCTGTGCAATGGTGGAGAAAGTAGGGGCTTTTCATCCCTCCTGTTCAAATTCATTGAGCTCATGACTCACATGGACAGTGCAAGACAAATGTAGTCTTCGAAATGAAACATTTCCTGGCTTGTAGAGGTTGTAGTAATTCTTAGTTGTGTTTAAGTCTCATCCCATATCTTCACTCTCCAGCGAATATCCAGTTGATCTATACATACCTTTTCTAAGCTTAGAGTGAATCTTGTTTCTTTAAAGGAAGGCTATACATCCAGTTCTGTACTCCTCTGGTGATACTAGAGTACCCTTACTATTTATTAACGTGCTATACAACTCAAAGGCTGCTTTACAGAGTAAATGTCATAGAAGATGGTCTACACACTGTCCACTTACAGTCAAGAACTCAGCTCTGTCCTGAACTCTTTCTACTGAATAAATTTGCTTCTCATTTCAGACTCATTTGAGACCTTAGACTGTGCAGGGTCTTTAGAGAAAAGACCAGTTACTTGTACTGTGTTCATATAAAACCTAATTCTGGGGACCCTGATCCATGAAAGATCTGAACAGCTCCTACAGTGCAAATAATCATTTAGGAAATATAGACTTAACCCCTGCAAAAAACAAATGTATTTGCTGGTTATTGAAGGATGGAAGGGGGAAAAAAGTGTGCATAAAGAAAATGGTGTCTGGTAGGCTGCTGGAAAATGGACCAGTCTGTTAGGGATTAGTGCTAACAGGCCTCTAAGTTTCTTTCATCAAAATTACTGCAGTCCAGAAAAGAAGTACCACTTCACATTTGTGCTTAATTTCACCTCTGTTTATTCTCCTCTCCCGTTCCCTGAAGAATGTAGATGAGGTTTAAGTTAGTTTTAATAGTAATAGGTTTGGAATCTAGCACACTTTCACAAAATTAGCTTTGCTTCTGTTGATCTGGGAATTAAAATGCTTCATTAATTTAGCAAGTCCTGGTTTGACAGCCAAATAATGCATTTTGTGACTCGGACTCTTAAGTCTGAAGTTCTTACCTGCAGTTCTCCATGGATGTGTCAGACATTCAGGGCAGCTTGGAGATCAGCATGGCCTAGAAAGGAGGTTGATATGTGTGAACGTGTATACCTACAAGTACTATAATATAGTTTAGATATGTCTAAGCATGTCTTTAAGCACTGCATAAGTAGGTAGCTATCAAGAATTAAATTTCTCCCCTCCATTACAATGCACACTTGTTTATAGCTTTGTTTTGTTTTTTTCTCATTGTCAATGCAACTCAACACAAGCAAGGAGGTATTTGGTGAAGGGAAGAAGGCTTGGAGGCATGATGGATTGCTATGCTGTATCCCGGGGCTGGAGGAAGGGAGCAGAAAAACCCCAAGCCTATAATCATAGAATGGACTAGGTTGGAAGAGACCTTGAAGTTCATCAAGTCCAACCCAGGTAGTTGTTGTGAGATAGGTATCAGTAGCGATAAGGTCCCCTGAGCCTTCTCTTCTCCAGACTAAACAGCCCCACGTCCCTCAGTCATTCCTCATAAGACTCATAAGGTCTCCCTTGGTGGCCCCTACCATTCAGGATCGAGACTCCTGGATGCTGTGATTTCCCCATGCTCAGATGCTGAAAGTGTCCTCTCAAGAGCTACTCACCTCAGCTGGTGACCCAGTGTCTGTCTTAAAGGAAGAGGTTTGTCATCTCTCTTCTCCACACTGGATGCTAGGTAGCACTGACTCCTGGGAAACATAAGAGATGCCTATACATACTCTGTAGTTGTATATTTGAGAACTTGGTGGGTGTTTAGAGTGTTCTTGTGTTCTGGGTTCAGCGGTGGCAGTCCTTTTTTCTCCTTCTTGGTAGCTGGTGCAGTGCTGTGTTTTCACTTTCGGCCTGGGAATGGTGCTGATAGCACCAATGTTTTTAGTTACTGCTCAAATGTTTGGTTTGTCCAAGGACTTTCTGAGCCACATGCTCTGCCAGGAAGGAGAAGGGGAGGCCGGGAGAAAGCAGTGACAGGACACCTGACCCAAACTAGCCAAAGAGGTATTCTATACCATAGCACGTCATGGCCAGGAGGTAACAGAGTTACCTGGAAGGGCTAGGGCTCTGGGGGCATTGGAGGAGGTATTGGTCGGTGCTTGGTCAAGCCGGGTGGGGTGAGTTATCAGTTGGCAGGTGGTGAGGTGTTGTATTCTCTTCACTTGTTATTTCTTTTCTCATTATTATTATTATTGGTAGTAGCAGTAGTGATTTGTGTTATACCTTAGTTATTAAACTGTTCTTATCACAACCCGTGGGAGTTACATTCTTTTGATTCTCCTCCCCAACTCTCCGGGATTTGGGGGAGAAAGGGGGGAGTGAGTGAACGAGCTGTGTGGCTGGGTTTAAACCATGATATCTTGTGATACTGATTCCAGTCATTCTGCAAATGCTCCTTATGCTATAGAAGTTTTACACAAAATATATCCAGGAGCTATGTGAACCGTGCTATGATCATGTAGCAGGCTTGCAGATTGTGCTATTGTGTGATAAACACTTGCAGAGGACTTTTATGGTGCCACTGGAGTTTCCCTGTCACAGAAAACAAATCTCTTCTTCACATCTGTTATAAACATATCTGATGCCCCCAAAATCACTTTTATTTGTATTGTGGTGGGTCTCAGGAATTGCTTTGGTTCTGGGCTATAAGGCTGCACACTTACATTGCATGGGCACAACCCAGGCAAAGGGCAGCAAAACACAACTACAGAAAGACCCCAGGATCTTCAGGCCTCCATAACACTAATTGTAAAGCACTGAAATATAAAACAAGTGGAAATGGTTTTACTTTATTGGTATCTAGTAATGCCTTTTCCCCTTTAGCGTCACCTCAGAGGGGTGCAGTCCAGCAATTTAACAAGGAAATGATATAAAAGCAGGTACAGGTTTCCCAGCATGAAGCTTCACTGGATTCCAGGTTATAAAGGTAGAGAGGTTCAGTCATCTCAGTAATCCCGCTGGATGCATATCCCTCAGTGTAGTGTAGCATGCAAGGAACCAACACAGTAGAATCAGACTAATTTGCACTTTGCTTCTTTGCGAACAATGATGTATGTTTTGTCGGTGCCTACTGAAATGCCATAGGAAGACAACCAACTGTAAAATCCTGTCTGTGCCCTGCTGAAAAAGCAGGACTTTTACCCATGCTGGATGAGTGGAATTCTTTGAATTTCTCTTCTCTGCTCTGATTATCATCATAAAGATCACTCTGTAGATTCTGTAGCTGAGGCTAATTGTGTTTTGCTTGGGAAAGGATGCAAAGTGAAAAGCAAGGTGTATTTTCATGATGTAGAGGCGTGAACTATTTTTTATCCCTCTTTTCTCCCCCCCCCCCCCCCCCCCCCCCCCCCCCATTGCATTGCTTTGTAACATCAGTTATTTCAGAGGTAGCTCTTCTTTAATATGGTTCAGATAGCAAAATTTAGTATTTCTGCCTCTATTTTGGGAGGGGCTGGGGAAGAGTTAATTTTGCTCTTCTGTTGTCTAGGAAACAGTGGTTGTACTCACTTCCCTTTTGAAAATAGATAGTGAATTCCACATTCAGGGAGCAATGAATAAGATAAAAAGCCACAGATTAGAAGCTTGAATTGGACACCATTCGAGAGAGCAAAGATAAGTTCATGTGTGATGGAAACTTTTAGGTTCTGCTAAAGTGAGTAAGAGTGGAGCTAAGATCTGTTTTTAAAGAAGGTTCTCAGGGCTTTAAGGCTCTGGGAGTATTGGCACTGATTCAGCAAAGCATTTAAGTGCCTTATTTTAATGATATAGGATCCCACTGAGTCCACAGTTAAGGATATGGTCCCATTTGTACATTAAGAAGTGCTTTTTCTCCCACCAGTTGGAAAATTCAACCCTGTTCATATAGTGCTAAAACCAAAGAGAGACACCAACGGTTTCAGTTTGGGTGCTGAAAACAAGCTATCCATATAATTTAGTGCTGTAAATACTAAAATTGGAGATGGAGTTAATGACTGGGAACAACAGAACAGGAAACAGGATTAAAAACCCCCAAACCTTGACAGTTGACACAACAGGCAGTAAATGACGAGTGCATTTCAGTGCATGCTTAAGAAGATTATACTTGGAAGAAGGAACTAAAATATAAAGCAAGGGCTGTATGAAACGCTGCACGTTCAACTGGAAATGTAGGTTATGTACTTGGTACTAATTCATGTCCCAGCGAACAGGGAAAAAAACCCTCTCTTCAATTCAGATGGGACTTGAGCTGTAGATTTTTCTGACTAAAAAGCTCTGGATAATTCTTTTCTTATGTATTATTAATAGTTCTATTACATGAAATCTTAGGTGCTCAGAATGATCCTCCGGAGGTGTTTCTCCCCCTTTCTCCTTTGTTCCCAGCCAAAATCTAGGGTGACTGTGCTCCTGGGTAGGTGAATGTGGGCTTGGGGAACAGGCACGCAGGTGCATATGAAGAGAGACACAATTTGCAGGACTAATTTCTTGCAGGCGATTCAGCAGATGTGTTTTCAGGAGGGATTTTAGTGCAGCCAAGGAGGTGCTGCCCTCCAAAAGGAGCAGTTTGGAAGACTGCAGAGTCCTGGGAAAGAAGTGCTGAAGCAAATGAATGGGAAAGGGGGAGGGAATGATAAAAAAGGAACATGTTTGGAGTGGTGAAACAGAAGGATCCTGGCAGGGAGTGACAAGCGGGTGTTCTGGGTGTGTTTGAAAGGGCAGTGTCAGAGACAGTAATGCAGAGTACATCTCCTCTCAGGGTTTTGTGATTACTATGTCATGATTAAGAAAACAACACAAAAGCACTCAAAACAAGACAGAAAGTCACATGCAAAATCCTCCTGACTCTTGTGTTACTGATCACAAGGCAGCTCCTTGTGAAAGTGGCCAGCATCACTACACAGATACGTGTGCCATGCGTCTGACTGGCAAATTCCAACCCTCCCTTGAGGGGAGCTTTAAGGGTGGTTTTGGAAATGAAATGCAAAAATCCAAAACCCGAGAAGGAATATGGAAAATGGCAGATGCTCAAGAGGATTTGTGATGGCTTTGTGGACTGGAAGGAGAATGTGAACTCTGAGGTTGGAAGAGGTTTCTGGAATGGCAGTCAATTAAAACTAGATGTGATAGGAGGTTGACAGTCTGCATGATTTCAAACAATGGCTTGCAGTATGGTAGGTAAGGTGCAGCACTTAGTTGAATGTCCTCCTATGGTAGTCATTAGTTACCTTTTCCCTTCCTATAGAGCAGAGAGAGCCCTAATGATAGTGTATATAACGATGCCTTCAGGGATGCTTAAGGAGTAACACAGCTCCTATAGCTAGGTGCAGCCAATTCCCTTCATCTCCTCTGTTTCACCAGTATATGCAGGAGTCAAGGACATGCCTCAGGGGTTGTCAGCCCCTCTCATCATCACCCGTCGTCCTTGGACATCCCAGAGCTGATAGAAAATTAGCGGCTCCTTCCTGCACACAGCCATGAGCGGAAAGAGAGCTCCATCTCCACCACCTCACACAGGGCCAGGAGCCATTTGACCTCCACCTTATAGGATCAAGAAGTATGAGTTACTGCTCATCCCAAACTGTGCACTTCAGTGTAAAGGGTTACCTCACAGGTCCTTTGCGAGAGCCGTTCCATGTCTCCCGATGAGCTTCTCCGGTGCTGCTCGTGCCTCATCTCCCTCTGACATCAACTTTCCCAGGCTGCTGCAGCCTTATGTAACTGCCCCAGCAATCCCAGCAGCCTTGTTCTATGGGAAAAGCTGCTGATTCACCCTGCATGCAAGTGCTGCAGCGTGGCTTCTATTGCAGCTCTCGGGTTGGGCAGCACCAAGCTCCGCTACTGAGCAGGGCTGAAGAGAAGAGACAGGGGGGAAGTTGAAGCTTGAGGGAGGTCACACTGCAGCGTATGTGTTTCTGCCTCTCCCTTAGAGATGCTTGCAGGGGAAGGAGAAGACAGACCTGATGGATGCTTGAATTTGCAAGAGGATTGAATGGCACTTAATAAACCCATGCTGCTTTCTGGGGTACACCTCCAGCAGGCTTTAATCCTGCAAACAAAAAAGTCATGATGGCAGAGACAACCAGGTAAACCACATGTGTGCCAGGTTACAGGAAAAGTACCATTGGTGCCTCTTTGCTCTCACAGTTGATATTTGGTGATAATTAGAAGGACTCAGTGTACCAGCAGTGATTCTCCCTGCACAGGTATTGGCATTCACCCTGTGTGATGCTTGATTGTACTGCAGAGGTGGTTGTCTACCTGTGGATCCCTGAATCCCAGTGACCTCTATATTACAGGTCAGATTATCTTGAAAAGGGACTAAAGCAGGAATTATCAACCCTGGCTCAAGCATCCAACTCTGAGGCATGAGGCTGTAGTCTTGGGTTCTTCTGGCCGCTTGACAGAGGAGAAGGGATGTTCATCTCTTCCTGACCTGCAGGAACAGATGGCCGTGGATGGCCAGTTTCTATCCATTGGTGAGAGAAGGAGCCAATGAAGTGACCTACACAGCCTCAGACATCAGGACTTCATGCATCTGAGATAGGACAAAGGGCTATATGGAGACATGAGTAGAAACATTGAGTAGAAACCAGGAAATGGAGGCATTTTAATAAATGTGCTGTTTTAATGAATGTTTTCAAAGCAAACCAAAACTGTAGTCTCAGGATAAGGCAGTCTACAAAGATGCTGGACTTCAAAGGCCAAAAAGGAGGAGATTTCAGTGTACAGAATGCACGATATATAAAAATACATTTTTGAAGACTTTGATAAATTCAGAAATCAGAGTCAAGAAGGAACGGCAAGAAGAAAAGAAAAGGTGAGTTGCGAAGGAACAAAGAGGGTTTCAGGGCTTTCTTTGTTGTTTCAGTTTGGTTGGGCTTTTTTACTGCTCGTCAAAGCCTCCTGCAGGGACTCTCCATTACTTGGCTCTAAGAAACTGTCCTAAGAAATGTCTCGTCTCACAGGGATTAGCTGCTTGTTGTGAATGTGCTAATTTCTAATGGTAGCTCTGGGAGTGTATTTGCTTTCCTTGCTGATAGCGACCGTGTTAGCCAATAAAAATAATTAAATTTATATTATCTAGATGTAATTGGTGATTATGCCCTCTAGGTGGGAAAAAAAAATGCTTTCAGATGAGCAGAAGCCTATATTCTCTGTTCAAATGACTAAACTTCTTTAATTTCAGCACAAGTGGACTGCAGGGAGAGTGGTATCCCCCAAGCCTGCAAAGAAAGGGCATTAACAGCCGTTTCCTAAAGTAATTTATAGTATAGTTCATTGTATTATGCCAACTCTAACAAACTCTCTCCTCCTTTACTGCTAGCATGGCTGTAATTCCAGATGCTCCACTGGGAATCTGGCTCTTGGAAAGCTAAGTGATTTATAAATTTTTAAGAAGTGATGCATACAGCTAATCTAAAGGAAAATGGGCTCTTGCAGCCTATGCACCTGCTGTCTGGGAAGGGAGAGGCTTTCATGCAGGATTCCTCTGCCAGAATGGGAAAACACAGACAGTCTTTAAGGTAGCTTGGTTTAACTTGGTATTGATGAAAGCCTTTGGAGCTTCAACCCCTCGGTTACCCAAAATTGGTTATAACAGAGATAAGGATTTTGCAGCTCAGTCTTGCATCATAAATATTAATTTCCCCAATCCTGGCTACTTTGCTTTCTGTGCAGAGGTGCAGTGTTTTGTGAAACCATGGTGGCCTTTAGTTAGGTTGGACTCATTCACCCCTTTTTGCATCCCTCCCCAGCATGCTTTTGTCATGGCAAACAAAAGTCTGTGTAGGAAGCAATCTGTGAGCAGCTTCTTTCCTTCCAACTGTGACTTAGGGGCACTGGAGAAAAGAAGTGGGGTTCAGGAGGGCTGCAGGGCAAGGAGCATCAGAAGTCTTCCTTGGTCGATTCATGCTGTAGTAATGTTTGATTTCAGGAGCCTCAGAAGTCTTCCTTGGTCAATTCATACCATAGTAACTTAATGTTTGATTTCAGGAATTGCCTCTGAAAGGCTTCATGTATGATTACCCATGACAAACATACACTTCAAAATGTGCCTTAAGAGAATTCAATAATAATCCATTTACCCTTAGTTTTCACCAAGGTCTAGGTCAGAAGATGCGCGGTGATGCAGGTGGCACCTGATGCAGCAGAGAGATGGAGGAGAAGCTGCTCTCTGCCCTGCTTCAGTTATTAGTGTGTTATTGTTGCTAGAGAAACACAAAACCTTGGACTGGGATTCTGGCAGAATAAAAGCCTTTCAATTCATATTTGATCACATTTAAAGGAGGGGGAAGGAGGGACCTTGTAAAAACCCTGTTCATCCACTAGAGAGCATATAGGCAGTGCTGCTTCTTGGAGAAAATAAAATTGTCAAGCTCTTATAATACGCATAATGCAATGCAGTTTAAATGTTTACTGCTGTTCTACCAGTCATGGTTACGTGTAGAGAAGGGAGTGTGAAAACTGGAAGAAGGCTTTGCAAATACATATAACATTCATCTTCAAAGGCTTCGTAGCTACTTGGTAGCGTTTAATATCTTCTTGTTCTTAAAGAACGTTCCTATTTCCCCCCGTGGAAACGTTAAATTATTTACAAAGCTCCTAAGAAATCCAAGATTGGACTTGAGAAGGTGCAGAACGGATCTCTGCAAGGGCATCTTATGGCTTTTGGAGAATTCAAGTGTTTAATTTCTAGCTGATGTAGTTGGGAAGAAGCTTCTGCAAACAAGCTGATGCGAGGCTGCCCATTCTGCAGATGATCAGAGCAAGAAGCTGGTGCTGAGAAGGTGATCTCCTCTGAAGTTTAATGATATTAGTGTTGACTCTTCAATGTTTCATGGCTGTTACTCCTTTGTAGTGATTTGAGTGCTTAAGTTATGAAGCACACTTTTTTCCTAATCTAATTACTGTTTTTACCCTCTAAACTGCCTCCTTCTGTGTGTATAAAATACACATATGTAACTTCAAATTTAAACCATAGGGATTTGCATGCATTAAATGAATGGTGGATAGTGGGAGACCCTACTAGTTAATCTCCCTCCCCCCCCCCCCATGGCAATACTCTTTGTTATTACAGGTTAGAGGCTGTTTCTTCCAGTGGAATAAGCCACTGACTTCCTCTGTTGCCCTAGTTAACCTTATTCCCTCCGTCTGTAGGTTACAGATCATTCCACTTACACTTGTAACCTGCTGTGAAAGATAGGCATGAAAAAAAGTGTATAAAACCCAGGTAACCCTTGTGATGTGTATCTTTTCCTCTGGTTTCTTTGTGCTTGTCTTAAGTTGTGGGTGCTAAAATTGTTCATGGTGAGCTTGATAGGTTCATATACAGCAACATGGGTTTGGTGCAGCACAGATGTAGATTTATTTACAAGGCCTTTCCTGGTATATTTTTACTTGTGTGCCATGAATCTGACTTGGTCATTGTCAAAATACTTGTGTAGTATTTAGACACTGGATGGATTATCCAGAATAATGGGTAATCTGGTCAGGTTATTATTTGCCCTTAGCATCAAACAAAACTCTCTTTTTGTTGCCTTTTGCAAGTGATCAGTGGATCCACTTACTTTATAAACTGGAGTTAGGAGCAGAATTATATGTTAATATCTCTCATTGCAATAAAACGACTGTTAAAGTCCATTACTTTTCTGGGGAAAAAATGGGATGTATTTAATTTTAACTGCCTCAGTAGTGTACTGGTGCATATATAAATCCTGATGAATGAAATCAAGCAATTAGGATTAGAAATGAATAACACAAGGCATCTAGTCATTGTGGAGACTTTGCACTTTGATTCTGATTGATTTTTCTAATATTTGCTAAATGCATATGTATCAGGAAAGGCTCTGTATCCATATGCTGTATTTTAAAAACGCCATCATGTTGACTTGTGGGATCTAGATCTGTTATTTGACAGCGTATTATGATTTAATTTCAGTGATCTGAAAAAATGCACCATTGAAATAGCTGACGCAGAATTTGAGCACGTCTGTTCATTGTTCTCTTTTTCAAGGTTTTTGGGAATTACGCTTGATGCCTAACACTGCAGAGTCAGCTTACATTCCAGGCAAGGTTATTTTTCCTCTTTGAATGACAGCAAGTATTTGGGTGCATGCATGCAAATGTGACATGAAAATATGAAGCTATCTGCCTTACAGTTTTGTTTCTGCCTTTTAATTGATATTTGGATGATATAAAGTGAGCAACTGCCATATGACAATAAAGTGGACCAACTTTCCCAGCTGGATGTCATATTTTATGAAGTATGTAACCAGAGAAACTGTGAATTATGTAAACAGCTAAATAGGATTCAGGGTGTAACTTATTACCCCTCTGGCTGGAAGACACTGCTTGTTACTTGCACTTTCTGAAGCAACATTATTCTGGCTGTTTCTCAGAAGTGCTCAGCTTTGTTACTGGAAAACACAATAATTCAAGGAGTGAGTGCTGTACTTCTGGTTTCCTATGGTGAAGGAGTGGGAGGTTTTGGAAGGCTGAAAGTGAGTTGTATTGGGTATGACTTCTGAACAGTTGACTGCCATGCCTTGAGTGTGTCTGCTGCCCTGCTGCCTCCAGGTAGGGACTGGGATGAGCTGGATTGTGTGAGAGCTCACACCGAGGACTGATGCTGCAGTCTGGGTCTGCTAAGTGTTCGGTGGGCCAGTTTGGGGTGGTGGTTTTGTTTTATAATCTGTTATCTCACCAAAGAATGATTTATTTGCTTCTTGGTGTGTCCCTTGGTGGTTTTGTGCCTGTCTTTTTCAATTAAACTGGATTTCATAGTTTATTTCTACAAGAAATCTGGAGAGGGACTTTTTAGAAGGGCATGTAGTGACAGGACAAGGGGGAGTGGCTTTACACTGACAGAGGGTGGATTTAGATCAGACATTAAGAAGGAAGTTCTTTACTATGCAAGGCTGGTGAGACACCAGAACAGGTTGCCCAGAGAAGCTGTGGCTGCCCCATCCCTGGCAGTGTTCAAGGCCAGGTTGGACACAGGGGCAAGCTGCTCTAGTGGAAGGTGCCCCTGTCCATGTCAGGAGGGTTGGAAGTGGATGAGCTTTAAGGTCTTTTCCAACCCAAACCAGTCTGGGATTCTGTGATATAGTTCTTGAAATATCCCTTTCCTGATGTCATGCATTTGCTTTACTGCATAAACCTAATGCAACGTCACTAAAATAGACATGTTTAACTTTATCCTCAATATAAAACTTACTATTTAATTTTTTTCTGCTTTTCAACTTTGCTGCTTTTCACACTGCATCTGCTTTGCCTGCTCAGTGTCCCTGGATTTGCAGTTGGATCATGTGCAACACATTCTTGTTTATCAACCATCACGAGTGCAGTAGGTGCTCTGTGGAGGCAGGCAGACATTCTGCAGTAGCATTCAAATTGTGTCAGAAGCTTGTATCTATGTGAAGCTATGTGAGTTGGTTTGGTTTTAGGAGTAAATGCTCTTTGGATGGACAAGATTTGGCAAAAAAGCTTTACTTTTGTGCTAAAAATTGTGTGGCTTGACATCCTGTAGAAGAACTCACTGCTCAGAGCTGATAACCTGAGTCACAGTAGCTGTCAGATTAGTATTTATGGAAGGTATGCACATCAGAACATTGTCCATATCACTATGTTATTGGGCTCTTCTGTTGTGATGGGGCAGTATTGAGGCTTTAAGCAACCTGGTCTGGTGGAAGGTGTTGCTTCCCATGGCAGAGGCTTGGAACTGGATGATCTTTAAGGTCCCTTCCAACACAAACTATTCCATCATTCAATGTTTCTGTGAATATTAGCTGCTGATGTGAGCTAGGTTTCTTATTCAACAGCACCTTATGATTTAGGGCTGAATCTTGAATGAAGAGCAGTCCAAGAAGACAGCATGAGGAGAGATGGGACATGATGATGAATTTATCAAGCCTGCTATTTGGATTTTAATGTTAACATTTTACCCTCTCCAAAAAGCCAGATGTGTCAGGCCTGATGAAACATCTTGAGCAAATACCCCACATCTGCTTCTCCTGTTTACCTTGTTCTCGATTAGAGCGCAGGCTATAGGAAAAATTGTGGTAATAGGCAACAAGTTCAGTATTCAAGTTTTGAAACAAATGCGTTCATATTTCTTCCCTTTTTTATTTCTGAGTTTTCAGGTTCTATGTTTTTTTATTGCCTTTTTTAGTTCCTTCCTCCTCCTTGCATGTATTTTGACTCAAAGCTGACAGTGCCATGCAATGGGAGAGACAACAGTTCTCTTCAAACCTTTCCAATGTTCCTTTCTAGGACATGATTTCCTACACTTTTATGTGTGAATCTTATGTAGGGTGAAGAAAGAACAGGGAAACGCAGCTGCGTGGCTGGGCGAGGGAGCCTTGCTCTTGCTGTAACCACAGTGAATGGCAAACCTCCTCTTTCCTGAAGAGCTGGCCAGATACTTTCCTGCTCTTGCAGCTAGCAAAAGGCACTTTCTGTTTCAAAATCCCACGGAAAGAACAGGAAAATACCAAGAATTAGAAAACACCTGCATTACCCCTCTTACAAAACCTTCCCAACTAGGCAGATGAAGCATCTGGTATATGCCACCAGGAAGGTTTAGGTTTCAGCTCATGGGTATTTTCCTGCATAAAACCTTGTTCCAAGTATGTGGGAACAACTTATAGAGTAACCCCATTGTGGTACAATACATTGTGAACTAATCTTTTACCATAATCCAAAGGTTTTTGGGGGCAAAAAGCTGAATGTTGTCACAGTAATGAATTGCAAAGATCTTTTGCTGCTGGGTGCTGTGACCTTCACACGGGAAGCTCTGTTACAGCATGTAAATGGGGTGCACCATAGCACAGATATTTGCACTGTGTGCCTTCCTTAGTGTTTGTTCTCATTTTTATCCTTAAGGTCTGCAAGGCTGGGCAAAAATGACAAGAGAAAATCAGTTTATACTGGGGGTGGAGGGGAAGGTCTTGCAGAACCTCTGCAAAATGACAGATTCTGGGGAATCTGAAAACTTGTAAATAGCTCATCCTTCTCCAGCCTTCCCCAGAATACTTTGTTGTTGCATAAATTCCAACTTTTCCCTGTTAATACACTTTATTACAATTCTATGATGTTTCACTCCAACATGAAGTTAAATCTCAGTTTAATATAGTAGCCTTTAGGCAATATGGAAAGTACTTGAAAATTCAGAAATGTAAGAATTGGTGTTGAAACTGGGATTCATCTGTCAGCATTCAGGCAATGGCATAGCAGTCATTGCCCAGCAAGTCCTGTTGCACAATGCAAAGCTATCAGGCTTAGCAAGACTATTAAAAATGCAACCAAGCTGAGTTTTCCGTTGCTTTCATGTTTTTAGCTTTTAGATTCAAACTACAGTATGAATGTAAAGCTTCCTGTCTAGGTCTCGTCATTTAGAACTTTTCTTTTTGTGAATGTGATAATGTGTTTCCATTTACTCCTTGCACTGTAAGATCGTAGACATTAAAGAAAGAAGAACATTTGGAGACTGAAGAAAAAGTCAGTTTGATATGTTCTGTGGAGTACTTTCCTATGCATAAGGACCTTCATGAAGAGAAGGAATGTAATTTTTCCCCCTTTTTATTAACTGTCAAATGTCTTAGGGTGAAAATTGGAAAGTATTACAGACTTCAGTACTCTGTATTCAAGTTCTGCTTTAAAAAGCTTGTGGCAGGGTTTTTTCTGTCAATTTGCTAATTTCTAATAGATTCCCAATTTTAAATGCCCCATTTTTCTAAGGTTTTGTGAATCTTTTCCTGTTATTGTAGTTGATCTTTGTGTTCCGTATGTAATTAGTCAGTTATGGGGAAGAATTACCAATATACTTCTCTACAAACCCCACTAATATCTCTGCCCTTCACAAAATAACACCAAGCTTAAAGATATTGCACATCATTTTTAAAGGCTAATTTTGTTCCAGTGTTCATACAGCAGGTAACAAGCACTCAGCCTCATCTCAGCCCTTTCAAAACACCTGATTCTGCTACATGGTTCCACTGTTGACCATGATGAGATATTCAAGAATCTTGTTTTATTTACTACATTTTTACATGTTTTTGTCCTACCGTCCTCATGCAACCTCCTGCTTTCAATCTGAATTTTAAATCCAAGTGATTTTTTACTTGTTTCCAGCATTTGGTCTGTACCAAAATTCAGCCTTTTCAACATTCCCAAATATCTTTGCACAGCTGTGCTCTGCAGTGAGTTCAGTCCCGGTTTTCTGTATTAGTTAACCTTTTGCTCTATAAATATTCGTTGATGGAAATTTTTCTCGCTTGGCTTAGGTTTGTAATAGTCAGTGAGTCAAGGCTGATAATGAAACCCCGCTGCCAGCGTGCCGAGGAAAGCATTAAACCACAGCTGTACTCCTTAGTGCTCCTGTCTTTACCTGCCCCTATCGCATACCATTACACTTGATTTATCCAATGTAACATGATGCTTATACAAAGCCAAGCGTGGTTGTCATAAGACCTTCCATTTTCATGCCTTCCTTATCTCTGTACCAGCTGCATTTTCCCCAGTTCAACAAATAGCTCCAGTGCAAAACTTTCAGAGTAAAAGGAGCCAGGACTGAATCTGGGCAACTTGGATTTGGATGTGATTTGGTTTTTTCCTCCTTCCTTTCAGCCTCATGTATTTTATGTGATATAAACTATCTTGGTTATCTCAGTACTGGAGAAACTCATCAGCAAGACACATCCCTGTGTAGAATATCCTGTTGTCTACACATGCAAAAGCCTTGGAAGCCCAACTGCAGCCATCTCAATTTTGCACTTCCATGTACCTGAAAACTTTAAAGCTAAACAAAGTAGTCTGGCAAAATATGCATGATTCTTCTATAGTAAGTCTCACTACAAGACCTTCCTCTTCAGGCTTTGACATAAAACAGCTCTAGTGCTAATCTTTGCGTTAGATCAAGCTTAGAGTGAGTTAACCACTTACAGTGAGTTAAGCAAAGAAAACTTTTAGTCGTATCTCCCTGCAAATTAAAACAGTAAAAGTTTAGATTAAGATAAAACAAGTTGCAGTGTTGGAAGGTGCTGCTAAGTTCAGGTCATTAAAAATAATATCATGCCCTTAGAAGTCTTCACATTGAAAAATGCAAGATTTCTGTGACATAACAGAACCTAAAATCTTAACCAGATGCATACTTCTTTGTCTTGAGAATCATAAGCCTCTGATATTCTTGTTCCATGTTTTAAATCTTGTTCATTGTAGCCCTTTGGACTGAAAACTTTGTCCATTTTGTTGAACTGAAACCTGAGGATCCCCTGTAATCTAATGAGTTGATTCTTTCAGTTTGGATTTTGGTTTGTACTATGTTTTTTTACGTGACTTGCAGTCAGAATACGAGTGTCCTTGTCAACATTTCAGTAAGCAGAGGTCAAACTGGAACATGGAAAACATAACTTACATATTCATAATTGCATGCATTGTTTCAGAAGAAAGTCTTTTGTTATACTCTATGCATTGGCATGTTTAGTTAATAGTTCATCGGCACCATGAAGATGTCACCTGCTGCTTACTGGTGTATTTTATTTTACTTTACATAAGCCTACATGTTTTTTTCAGACAGGAGTATTAGTGTAATCTCTCTTTGAGTGATAGAGACATGGGTTCAGTGCCTAAAAGAAGGGATGGTAGCGTCATGTATCTGTAGAATGAAGAAATCCTTGAAATACTCTGTTCACCTATGCAGATAAACTGACCAGATTCAGTCCTCAAAACACTGATCCAACTTTACTGTATAATCTATAAGTCTATAAACACCTGTGTACAGAAACAAAAAAACCAAACACAAAACAACAAAAGGGCAGAAAAGAGAACATTAATAAGTATGATATCTGGAGGTATTTGAAAATATTGAGCAACAATAAAGAGTTACTGTATTGAAAGTAAGGCAGTTTTGTAACAGTGTGGAGAAAGTAGATGGAGCAGAGAAAGCTAATATAAACTTTAATGAAAACTGATGTGTTTTCCATGAACAGCTTTAAGGTTTGGGGAGGGAAAAGCCGTCTAATGAAGAAAAACCAAGCAAACAAGGCTCTGTGATCAGTGGTAGTACAGCCCACAGATGCAGCCATCTGAGATGAAGAAAATGAGGTGTGATGCACTATTGCTTCAGTCCAATTTTTGGCAAGATCTTTGTCACCGATGACTGTGCTACATGATTGTCTGAGGGTCTTGGCTCTCATCAGCTCCATCCTGCCCTGAGCACAGTGGTAAAAATGTTCTTAGTCTAAGTACAGCAAAGCTAAACGTGACTTCAGTTGGGGTAGTTGCAATGGTGAATCAGGCAAACACCTGAGGAAAGTTTACAGTCTCAGGGCAGACAAAATGTCAGGGGTGGAACAAAAACCCCTCCTGATTACTAATGAAAGCAAAGCCTGTAACTTGGTTTCCCCTTTTTCAGTAGGGTGTGGTTTATCAAAATTGCCACCATTTGCTTGCAGAGGCGATGAGCCCCAGTCACACTGCAGGACATCCAAACAGCCAGGTTGCACAGAGCATGGCATCATCTGTGCAGTAGGCGATATGCCATAGTTCTGGGAGCAAAAACCATCCAATCCAAGAGGCAGCATGAGAAACTGCTACTGAAAAACACAGGGGCTCTGCCAGACCTCTGTGTGGGTCAAATGCAAATGCACTTGTAGGAAATGAGAGGTGAGTCAAAACCAGAGCAGCAGAGCCTTGTGATGGGTTTGTCCTCAGAAAGCTCTGAATTTCAGGTAACGGTGCTTCCTTCCCCACCAAATGCAACCTCTTGCCAAAGGGAACTGTAATTTTTATGAATGCCTTGAATTGCAGCCAGGTAATTACCTTCAGGACATTTTCATTTTGCTAAATGTTAATCTATAGGAAGTGTGTGTGTGTAAGCTACAGATTTAATAGTGTCATAAACAACCATCTCGATTTAGAAGCCTTTAAAAGAATGATGTTCTTAGGTTCAGGGAAATACTCCATTTCTGTAAATGCTAATCCTAGGAGGGTACTTTATCTTTGGATATACACCATGTCTGTGTACAAAACTCAGCATGTTGTACTCTGTTTCTGAACTACCCAAAATCAGCTTTGAGTTGCATTGGCCTGTTGTAACAGTGCCAAGTGTCAGTTCATTGCTTGCCACTTTTCATGAATAGAAGCTCAACATCTCTGCTGAAGAGCATGTTTCTTCAGGCTTTCAGATTTAGATTTTATTTTTCACTTCTATTATTTCCTGCATTCCATTAAAATGGCATTTACAGGTCAAAGAACACTGAAATTATTTCATTTGCAAAAAAAAAAACATAACCCCTCAAAACAAGAGCAAAACCCTCTATCTTTGTTGATGTGCACTTTGCCAAAGGTTTACATTTTCCACGTCTGTTGACTTCCCATTGTAGTTTTTGTCTTGCATGTAAAATTGATGCAGCAGGATAAACATTCTCCCAACGCTGGAGTAAGGGAGCTTAATAATAGCTCAGATTTATTTTTCCCAAAGTATTCTGAAGCAGCCTATATTTTTTATGATGTCACAACTCGTGGAGAGTTTGACATTATCGCATTAACTGGTAATGTATAAATGCAACACTAATGTACTAGAATTAAAACATTGTATAATGACCTTCCCTTGGTTCAGCCATTAAAAATACATTAATACTGTTTCTTGCAAATTGGACCTGACAAAATTTATTCCTCAGTATCTGGTTTGTGGTTGTTATTTTATGTGGGTATCTGTGTTTATTTTCTGGAAAATTATTCTGAGTTTGTCTTTTGCAAAGTAAAAGCTGTCAACATCTCATGTGCACTTGTATAGCTTTTGTTTCCTTTAGAATAGTAGCCAGAAGAAGGAAACTCAGTCTTCCTCCTTCTAGCTTGTACTCAAGTCCTTGCGTTGGCTCGCTTACTCCAGTGTTGTGTGGTTCAACATACCCATTTGTGAAATTAGAATATTAGCCATCTCACGTGCATATTGAGGCTTAATTAACAGATGTTTGTAACTGCTTTCACATCCTCCTAAGAATCGCACTAAGTGAGTGCAAAGCAGTTGTTGCTGGGAGATGAGAACAACAATGGAACAAAGGGTTTATTGGAGATGGGAGGAGGTTTACCTAGGGGGTTTGGAGCTATTTTTCTTTATCACATACTTTGATACCTTTTTAGAACTCCCTGTTTTGTAGTAGTTGGGGCACAAGACGGCAAAAGATATATCCCATATAATAGGTCTGCTTCCTGCATCTCCCTTCTACATCCCGCATGCATTAAGGTTTTAAAGCTTTAACAAGCAAGCTTGGAGTTGAACAAAAAGGCTGCTAGAACAGCAATGGGCATGTCAGAGCACACTTGAAGATAACAGCTGTCAGGACACAGGAGATGAAAATGCAACCAAGTATAAAGGCTACAGGAAAACTTGGCCTTGGGCATTTTGCTTTCACTTCAGTGGTTTTAACCCTTTGCACACCATTTTTAAAGTTGGGGGAGCACAAAAGAGGAAAAAAGCCTTTGTGAGTTGTTTCTGAAAATTGAAAATACACAAGTAACTAGTAAATAGCCGCTGGGTCACCGTTATAAAGTACAGCAGTGCTGCATTTAGACAGCTTGGGTTTTATCTGATGGTGAGCAATGTGTTTCCTCATACGGGAACTACTGCCAATCCACTTCTAATCAGTTGCAGTTCTGGTTTTGTGTCTATATTAAAACAGCTTGGCTTGAACAGGAAGTGAAAAGAAATGTCTGATCAAGAACATTTCTATAAAGCAGTATCTCTCTTGCTTTAGTTTCATCGAGCATCTGCAGTCTGATATTTTTCATTTTACCAGGGCTTGTAACTCTAATGTATTTTTCATCAACCCCCTCATTACAAAGTTATATAAACAGTTCATGAACCATATGGGGAAGGCTCCACACAGACTTTGCTCTTTAAAATGTGTAAGTGCAAGTATGACTCGGGAGACTGGTGATGAAGAATGGAAACTTTCGGTTCAGTTGTTTTGAATCCACCTTGATTTGGGAGCAGCAACCAAAAATACTCCTTCCTGATGACCGTTCAGGGGCCTGTGTGAAAAGAGTTGGTGGTATCAGTTACTGCAAGTAAGCAGACACATATTTGGAACATGCCTCAGCAGAGACCAATATACCTCCCAGCCAAGCCACGTAAGCAGGACAGCGCTTGATTTGTAGCTTAAAATCTGGTCTGTGACCCAACAACACCTCTCTGCACCGAGCCTGTTGCTCCTGCGCTTTCCATCTGTATTAAACCCAGTTAAAATGAGAACAGCTATATACAAGCTTCTGCTAGCATCTCTTTCCATGCTTGTTGTCTGAAACAAAGCCTAATTATCACAGCCCCTTCCTTGATATTTTCTTTTGACTCACCCGATATTCTACAGCCTTGATATCTAGAGCATAAATGCCAAGGCTGAAACGTGCATTCCATTAGAAGATGACTCTTGACTGACCTACATAACAGTTCATTCATGAGATAATGTGACCTGGAGTCATGGAGATAGAAGTCACTTGATTGAGCTGGGTTGGCTGTGTACACTGCAAACTCTCCAGTGACTGAGGAATCAACCTCAATCTAAAATTAGACATACGCTGTACATTACTGAGAGCCTTTCAGACCCGGCTCCATTTCAGTAATATTTCTTTTATGAGATGGGTGTATAATTTGTCACATTGTAAGTCTTTAATGATTAACTGTATTAGCATGAAGTGCTTAGGTATCAAATAAAACGAACAATTAAGTGATTTATATTTAAGGTCTGCTCTCAGTTCAGGGCTTAGGTAGCCAGTCTCCCATGAAGTGGCGAGAGCGCGCACGGTATTTACCACTTCCTTCTGACAGCTACAAAATGGTGCTTTTAGAAGATGAACCTACTTGTACGTGTAAATCCCAACTGACTATTAACTGTGCTGCAAGTTAATATGTGTATTTATAAGGGTTATTGTGTGTTGGTAGCGAACTGCAGGATATTTTGCTTAGCTTTTGCATACTAGATTTGTGAACTCTCAGCTTCCAGGGGAAATAAGAAGTTAACCAGTGAGTAAATAGCTAGAGCGTAACGATGAAATGACACTTTCTGTAGTACTAAGCCACAGAGGAAGCTCAGATAAGGGTTGTAGGTCAAAAACAAACCTTCAGGAGCATGCTTGCAAAGTGAGACGGTTCAAGAGAGGCGGTAGCTGTCACTTCCAGATCTAAGGGGCTGAGAGGTATTTCAATGATTTTCTTATCCTTCTTGTCTTAAAGATTCGTTAACAGAATAATGTGAAATTATCTTTTAAGGCACAGGTTCCTCTTTTTCTTTACTTTTCCCCTCTGTAAGGGTGGTAGGAGAAGTCGCAGCAAGCCCTTAGTTCCTCTTGCATAAAGCCGCTTAGGCACTGACTGGTGCATGTTGTGATGAAGAAGGGGGGGACATTTTATGCAAGGAGGCTGATCTTCACAACACAGGGCACAGCACTATGGATTTTAAGGGTTTCTCTGTTAGTGATGCCTCTTGTGTTTTTCACATGTGCATTTAAAAAGCAAGTTGCATGCTGCTTCCTTCTCTGCCTCTTCGGTATGCTTGTTTGGTATTTAGCTCCGTGCTGGCACAGTTATGATCCTCACTAAGGGAGGGTAAAGATGAATAAGAGAGCACAGGAGCTGGCTGTCAACTGTCCAGTAGGAGGGCTGGGGAGAGTCCTTTGACACTTTGGGGAGGTTTTGTGCTTTATGTTGTATAACAACTAATAAGGAAGTGACAACGTGGGCAGGAGTGAAAAGGCATTTAGTTTAATCTTTCACTTTGCAGTGCTTTCATATGATCCATTTCTTTTATCCTGCGTCCACATGGTTTGGTTTGGAGTGAAGAAATTGTTGGGTAGGCTGGCAGAGGGGAGCAGGAGAGAAACTTAGCTTCTCACAGGAGTTTTTGGGTTTAGGTAGATCACTCTGGCTGCAAGCTGAGGCTGAAATTGCACAGGGCCCAATTAGTGCCTGTTACCTTTCAGTTTGCTGTTGATTAGTTGCAGAGTCAGAGGTTTAATTAAGCAGAAATGGGGATGTCGTGTTAATGTTCATTATAAGTAAAGTTGAAACAGCTGTTTACCTTGCCGAAGCCTTGTGTATTAATGTCCATATATCTTCCCCCCCCCCGATGAGCGCTCAGAGGAACCAACCCCTGTAACACACACCTTCCTGGATATTGTGTTATATCATTTTACATACTCGTTTTTGCAACATGTCCTAATCATATTAATTAACACATTAGGGTATAATTCTTATTGTCTACAGAAATTACTTCAATTAAAACTATTAACATATTATCATGATTGTTATATTATTACCACTCGCTTTGTTACTACTCAAAAACTACTCCAGCAAACGCAAATGTTTGAAATCAACATGAAATTGCTGTGGCTGTGCCTTTTCTCTTAACCAATGGGTCAGGTCTCGCTGTAAACTTCCTGAATGATGTCTGTGTCTGTGCTGTGGTTTCTACAGTAAGAAAAGATGTAAGGGGCCACAAGATGAGCCTAAAAAGAGCTGGTGTAGATCAGCCTCTGCAGTGCCTTACAGGAGTGTGACCGCTGTGCAGAACATATGGGAAGAGTAAGTGCTGCAGAGGAGCACAAGACAGTAATGGATATAAATTGGTCATATTTATGCTAAAATTAGTAGATGTTTTGTTTCGTTTTGTTTTTTCCTTGGTCAGAGCTGTGAGGTTTTGCCTGGCTGCCTTGTGGAGGAATGGAGGCAAGAGGCTAGCTTTAATACTGGACATTGCTACCAGCAAAATCTGCTTTACAGGCAAGACAAAATGTGTCCTCTGTGTAAAAGGCAAAAATGTATCATTACTGTAATTGAAATCTTAATGGCCTAATCAAAGAGTTATTATTAGTTCAGATCTACTTACCAAGAGAAAAGAAAGAATACTGTTATAGGAGGTAAAGCTTCAATAAAACCACATTTTAAATGGATATACACACATCTCTGAGTATCTACCTCTGCCTGTGGTGTTTTGCTCACCTTTACTGAGTGGATCGTGAGGCTGATGGCTTTAATTCTTGATGCTGGGGGGTGGTTATGGCAAGTTGTCAGATACCATGGGCTTTACTGAAAGGGATATGTTGATAGTGGGTGTTTCTTCTTCCTCTTTGCCATGAGGAGCATGATGATTTCTTCATCCTCACTCTGGGCTCTGCTTTGGGCTGTTTTAATGGTTTTCTGTATTTTCTAACATGCTTTTACACCTTGCTCTTTCTTCATTGTATTGCAACACTGCATTACCCCTGAAGTCAGTATGGATGTGATGTCTTATGTGTGTTGGATACTTCTTTCTTAGCCTTAAAACCACAGGTTTGCATTTCTTCAGCCAGCTATAGTTGAATTTTTATAGCCCTGGGTCCTGAGTGTCACTCTGTGCCCCGTCTGATACCAGCTCCTGCCTCTACTCCTCTGTACTGCCCCGTGTGTCACCTCTTCTGAGGTCTCATCTGTGATAACCATGTCTGTGTTCCTCTGCATGCTGTCATTATCCTGGGATCATAAATATTTCATCCTGTGCAGAGTAACTACTTGTTACTACTGTCTGTGTAAAAATTACACTTAAACCACATCATTATGCGAAGATAAGCAAAAGTAATATAAATAAGGCAACAGCCACCTGGTCATTAGGAAAATTGCTGCTACAGCTAAAGCAGCAAAAATGAAGCTCCAGGCTGGGCAATACAAGTGTAGACAAGCCTGACGTGCCTGGGACCTGAGGCCATGCAGACTCAGCATAAAGTCTGTGGCACCAGCAACACTGTTTACTGGACTACAGGACTTGAATGTGATGAATGAGGTCATTATTTGAGTTTACCCATATTGGCTGGGGACCAAGCTTGGTGACACAGGATGTCATTTCTGGTCTTAGGTTCCTAGCAACACCTTAAACTGTTGAAACAGAAAGGGAATACTTTTTCCTTTACAGAGCAGATGTGTATTGGCACACTATTAGCAGACAACTTGAACAGAAAACAAGAAAGTTCATCTAACAGGGATAGATAATTGCTGTCATTATTCTAAGCCATATGTATTCTATTCATCTTCATGATATTGCTGCGAAAAAGCTGTTATCCTCCTTTACACATAGATAGTACTTATCCACATTTGCCCTAGGATGCCCCTGTTGTCATGGAAAGACATTTCTACCTCCATTTTAGTCCACCTGAAGTCTGAATTTCCCTCTAAAATGATTATTTCTCTTTACAGTGTAGGAAATCCTGCACATGTAGATTTAATAAATCTGAGCCAAAGAGATTAGAGATTTGTCTGCAGCAGATGAGTTTCAGAGCCTGTGCTTTCACAGCTGTTGCTAGTAACTAGTTTAGCTTTAATTTATTTCATATATGGTCTATATAGGTGACTGTTGTAGTTTAGATTGTACTGTTGTTTTACCCCAAATGAAACATGTCCATGGGAAGTCTGTGGCTGAGCATGGAAGTCAGTTCTCATATTTCAGATGAGAGGATAATCCCCTAATCATTTCTCGTCAATGTAATGCAGTCAGTGGCACTACTCAGTTCTTTTCAGTTTGGCCATCACTCCAGACTGTTAAACCATCTGCTGATGGCAGCCCAAAGGATGACAACATAATCAATTACTATAAAAAGCTAAGATGCCTAACATCTGCTCTCCACCAAGCTCAAGCATCGTCCCTGTATTGATGTTGTGTCTTCTCTTGACACAGTAAGAGAAGATGCGTACTCTGAACTTCTTACAGATTCAGATTATTTGCAGCTGGACCTACATTCCAAACACCCATCCTCTTGGGAATTTTAGGCCTAAATAGGGAATAACAGTAGAGAAGAGAGAAGACAAGGACATGAGAACAAAGTTTCTTCAAATCCCTTCTGAAGTTTTCCTGGCCTAGGTAAAGGCCTGAATCTACTCGTTGTTCATTGTGACTCATGAAGAAATACCCAATGATGGCAAGCAAGATTTTGCAACACTGAAATAGAAACTGCTCCCTCTTCAGAGCCACATGGCTGTATGTCCTGGCATTATGTTCTGCATAATGTTTTAATCAAATAACAGTTTGCTTAGAAGCATGGACCATTCTGATTAGTGCAACAGAATGCAAACGTATTCTAGATAAGATTACGCAGCTCTGAAGGTGCTGGTAGGCAGACACTGTTGAGAAAATATACACATAATATTTACCTAAAACTTTCCTGGGGCCTCCTTTGGTGTTATTAGTCTGTCGCAAACATCTGCAAACACACACTTATCAACAACTCACTGCAAAGCATTAGGTGGTTAGTGAAGTCAAAGATAGCGGGGTGGATGCCACAGTAGAGCATAGGTAATGGCTGAGCTGTGACTTAACTTGCATCCAAGTGCAAACATAATTAACTTAGAAAAAGTTCTGAAGCCAGCGTAGGAGGTATAGCCTGCTTGGAATGCAAAGATGAAACTGGATCCTGTCCTACTCCTTCACTCTGCTGAAGTAAAACAATAGGAGACAGAAGTGCAGAGCTGCATTCAGGTTAGAAAGTGTAGACCAGCCTAGTAGTTGCCACAATGTTCTGCTCTTTATCATGATGCAAATTTGTGCAACTAAGTGACCTAAAAGGAAGGACTTCTGGAATGCAGCTCTCCTGGAGGTTGTTATGGCACTAATTTGTGGGATTTTCCTTACATTGGCTAAACAATATGAGTTGATTTCTAGTTTCTTTCTAAGTTTGCTCAAAGCTAAAAATCTTAAGATATGATTTCTCTAAGCATAATCATAAGATCATAGAAGTGTTTGGGTTGGAAGGGACCTTAAGATCATGCAGTTCCAACCCCTGCCATGGGCAGACACACCTTATACTAGACTGTGTTGCCCGAGACTCTGTACAGCCTGGCCTTGAATGCTGCCAGGGATGGAGCATTCACAACTTCCCTGGGCAGCCCATTCCAGTACCTCACCACCCTAACCGTAAAGAACTTCTTCCTTATATCCAATCTAAACTTCCCCTGTTTCAGTTTTAAAATTGTCTCCGAATGACATGTTTAACCTAATGCAGAAAACAGAATTGAACCTGTAGCTGTCACTGTCTCATCCCAGCATGGCAACCAGCTGTGGCTGACTGCCTGTAACAGTCTGTTCTTCTTTTTAAAGGTATTATTTATAGTGTTATCTTTTAGAGGAAGGTGTGAGAATGGTCTGTTTTGGCTGCATAGCAGTGTCAGTATGTTCATCTCCTATAGGGTAGAGGTGATGTTTCTAATTAATCTGGGGCTGAATGGACTCTCCAGGAGAAGCGAGCTGAGGTTTCTAAACAACTTAAAGGGTTTGGTTCAGAACAGTCATTAATCAGACATTAAAAAGCGATTGTGAATGCCATTACTTTCTGTCCATCTCCAGTGTTTCTCAAGCATGCCCCTGAAAGCTCAACACCATTCCACAGGTTTAACGGTAATTTGAATGCAACAAATTGTACCTGCAAAGCACAGATGTTGAAAGCTGAAAAATCTGAAGGTGCCGTATGTTTCCTGTAATTGAAAGCAGGTGCCCTGAAGGAAGCAGAGATTCTGTTTCACTTTCTGAAGTATCTAGTTGGCAGAGCAGGCAAAAAATACCCTCTAAAGCTTCATTCGCTAGGACTGGATAAAACAGATTAAAACTGTTGTTTTATGATAGCTCTGAGGTGCTCCAGTAAGGGCACCACAGACAAAAGGAATTAAGCCGCCGATTTTAGAGTCCTGAATAAATTGAACTGCATGTATTTAAAGGATGAGATGAGGGGGGAGAGCATGACAATGCTGCTCTGTGCAGCACTGTAAGCCAGGGCCACCAGTTCTACTGCTTTGGGTCTCTTCCACTCGGGGATGGGTGCTGCATCCCAGGTCTGCATCTCCCAGTTCCTCCACCTTCTGAATACTTCTGTTGTTTAGTGAACACACACTGCAGTAGGCTACCAACCTATTTTTTGCCTCAGTTATTATATACAAAGAATCCATACGTAAATATGAATAAAATCCATGGAAATGTATGCTTTCAAGGATGAATTTTTGGGTAACAATCTGCACTGTGAAGCCTGTAGGACAATGAATAGAAGTGTCCTAGCTGCAGCTCTACTTGCAGATCTCACAAGGCTTTAAGGAGGGCTTCTTTATATGTATGTGACTCTATGGACAGTGGTAAAACCCCCAAGGGTCCTCTGAGAACAATTGAGTTGATGTTTGTGGATTTTCTGTGTAGTTTGTAGTACTTTTAAGACAAGTAAGAGCCAAATGTTATTACCCCATGGAATTTAGCTGAATTGCATTCAAGCTGAGCATAGCCAGTGGGTGTAGGTAGTGTTTGCCACATAAAGACAGAAAAACAAAATAACAGAAAAACAACCCAAACCATCAAAACTTGCTAATGCTTCACACCAGCTTTGTAGTGCTGAAAGTTTGAGCAAGGCAGCCTATATCCCCTTCCGTTGTGTTTCGGTTCTATAGCAAGCTCAGAAAGAAGCAGCAACTTTGATCAGAACATTTTCCAGCTCTTTCTCTAATGAAAAAGACAGTGCCTGGCACGGTGTCGTTGTGCAGTTATTTCATCTCTCCCCGAATACTCCTGTTAACTTCTGAAAGTGCTGGCTGACCTTTGTGCACCAGGCTCAGAGCTCCTGCTCGGAGTCTTTGACTGCCCTTTAAAGACTCTGCAGCACTTTCACGATACTCTTTCTCCTTGCATTGCCCACAGGTTTTTTTTGCTCCTTCAGCAGCAGGCAGACATTTTGCAGGGATTTTTCTTCTTTAGGTTATTGAACCACCTAAAAGAAAGAAGAAATGTCTTTTGTCCACGTTGTGACAGAGAGCATAGGTTTTGCTGAGAAAATGGAGAATTATGTTTACCACCTTTCACTAATGGCCAAGAATAGACAGGGAACTTTGCATTCCCAACAAGTGGAAGAAAAGGCCTGATTTTCAATAGATACGAGTCAGGTTTTCTTTCTTTTTGACACTCTTAAGCTGACTTAATATTAGATCTCAATTCCAGCCAAAAAATTTAAAACCTAGGAATTTAATGACTGTCCCCATCATTTCTCTGTATAGCTTCCTATACATGAAAGGTCAGTGTCAGTCAGACTGTACCATTTGGCATGAAGATGAATATAGAAGCTAAAGAGGATTTAAAAAATACATGATCTGGCATTTGGAACTGAAGTCTGGGAGCTGAGTCCTGCCTTTATTCCTTTCTGCTGGTGACCTAGCACTTTGTCTCTTAGGGGGTGTGTTTACAGATTAATAGTCTTTTTGTCCTTGTGGAGTGGAGAAAGTCTTGCAGTGGCTGAGTCAGATTTTTGGCAGGTAAAATAAGTGTCTGGGTGCTGCTGCCACTCTCTGTAGAGGCATCTACGTGCTGCAAGTACATAAAATAGGGTTCATGCTTTCCACACCTCACTGAACCTGAAAAAGGAGTCTGTTTACCTAAAAACCCTTGGCAGGGCTGTCTGGTCCCCTTGTTTCTTACTGTTGACTGTAGGAAGAAGGGAAAGTGGCTGGGTTACTAATGTGGTACTTACTGAGGCTTCTGTCGCTCAGTGAAATCTGTCTGAGTGTTAGTGCCTTAATTTTCCCATCTGTGAAACGTAGGTTATGTCTTGCAGTGGAATCATGATCCTTACTACTTCTGTGTTCAAAATGCCTGAAGAAAGAAGGCAAAGCTAAAAGACAAGACAACATTCTGATCAGTGTGGTGTTTACTCTAAAACCTGCAATATAAAGCCTGGAAGTCTAGTGGAGATACATACGTGGACATATACAGTATGAAATTATAGCACAGCAAAGTAAATTAGCACTAGATGTCTTATGAGTCATCTTTCTTTGTGCAGTAATGCTTTTAGGTATTATTGCTGGGCATCTGTGGAAAGCCTAAGTTAAGTGTTTCCAGTTAGTGTTGGAAATATCCATTTTAATGTACACAGCAAAGGTGGGGGACCTTTATTCATTATTTGAATGTTTGCACATAGTCAGGGCTCTGTGTGTAGTCCTTCTGCATCTGCTGAGTTGCTCTTCTTGGTCTTTAGCTGCTCACTTTTGGTAATGGTGTTTTCAGTTGAAAATGCATGTAATATGACTATTTAACATCGTTCAACAGTCAGCTAGGCTGCAGAACTGACCACTAGTTCTTCTTACAAATATTACAACAAATGACAACTTTCCAGACTTCAGAGCTTTGTATGAAATAGAGCCTGTCTGAATAAGCAGCATCTTCATGTCATCCATTTCAGGTTGATTGAGTGGGAAAGTGTTTCTATACTGCAAACTTAGTATTCACTCCTGGGGTTTTCCTTTGGCTGCAGTAACTTCTTTGGAAGCAAAGCCAAAGGGTCTGTGGAAGATTGACCTCATTGGTGCTCAGAGATCCTGCACTGAGAACCAAATCACCCTTAAGAGCACTTCCTTAGGTGCTACTAACATTTTTTGTAACTTCAACCACTGCAATGTGATGTTCTAGGTGACTCCTACATTGATACCTGCATGTTTAATTGCATATCTAAGTGATAGTGGAGGGTGCTACTTTCCCCTTCAAACATACATTACCTTGGTTTAGTTTTCTTCTTTATGGTTTTGTCATGCATGTATAATGTCAGCTTTTCTAGAATAACTTTCCCATGTTTAAAGTGTGCGCTGAGTTTGCAATTTGATACTGTAATTTGAGTGCATAGAGTTTCTCCTGTTTTCAGGTGGAGAGAAATCAAGTATCTACTTTCTTAGGATGCCTAGATTATCAGGCACTATAAAACAGCCATCACTCATTCCTACATCCATGTTGTCACGCAGAGAGCAAGTATCTCAATCCCTAATAGCAATTACAAATGGCAGATTGGCATTTGTATCAAAGTGGAACATGTTTACTGAATGAAATGATGATCTGGTGGTGTTTAGCCTCTGCAAGAAAGCTGTTCTTCGCTAGTAAGTGGCTCTGAATTTATCAGAACCAAAGGACTTTGTTACTCTCTTTCCTGTCACATAAGACTGAGCTGCTGCTGTGGTACATGAGGTGAGGTTATACTGCCCCTGGAGAAATAATTCACTTTTTTCATACTCTCTGATGTTTCAGTTTCATCTGTTCATGATGTGATGGTTTTCTGTTGTCACTCCTCATTTCTGTAAGGTATTGCTAAGTGCTCCTGCTGCTAGTAGTAATGGGATCCTGTGGTAACTCTGGTTGGAAGGTCCCTGAGGAGATCCCCAACTCAACCTCCTGCTCAGAGCTCGGTCAGACCAGGTTGCTCAGGGCGTGATACAGATTGGACTTGAAAAACTCCCAAGTTGGAGATTTCATAGAGTTTCTGGACAGCCTGTTCCAATTGTTGACTGTCCTAATGGGGAGAATATTCTTCCTTGTGTCCAGTAAGATGCTCTTCTTTTAACTTCTGTATAGAGCCATAGAATCATAGCAGTTTGGGTTGGAAGGGACCAGCACACACACAACATGAGTGCAGATCAAGGAGAAAATTCCGCTTTTATTTAATGCAAAGACAGTTGAAAAGTGGCAGCTCTGGAGAATCCAGTGCCTCCACAGTGTCTGCATGCTGCAAGAGCAGTGGACATTTAGCCAAAATGTGGACTCTCAGCCCCTCCGGTTAATCCCACTGGCCCCTCAAAGACATCCTGTCCCGATGCCCCATGGCTGTACATGGAGAACAGGGGGATTCCGCTTCCATCCTGACCAGGCACGGTGATGCTGTGTTGCCAGGAAGCAGCACCGTGACACGGGGTGGCCAGATCCCTGTGTCACGGTGGGGGCCATGCCAGAGGTTTTGAGGTGCTGTCCCCAAAGGGGTCCCTGTGCCCAGGGGCTGTCCCTGCCCTTGGTGGCCATGGTGCAGTGGGGACATTCTGCTGGGCCCCCTTCCTGTGCCCCTGTGCAGCAGCGTCCTGGTGTCACCACAGCAGGGCCATAGTCAGGTCATAGCATGGCCTTGGCCAGGGGCTTATCCTGCTGTGCCACAAGCAGCTCCATAGCTGAGGGCAGCATTGCCTTTGCTCAGTCTGGAGGAGTCCAGCAGAGCCCTTTTCCATATGACATAGGGAGACTGTCCAGCACATGGCTTGGTCACTCCAAGTTGTTCCTTCTGGGATTAGACTTTATCATCCACTGAAACTAGAAAAACGTGTCCTAGTTACGGCTGGGATAGAGTTAATTTTCTTTCTAGTAGCTGGTGCAGTGCTGTGTTTTGGATTTAGTCTGAGAATAACCTTGATAATGCACTGATGTTTTAGTTGTTGCTGAGAAGGGCTTATCCTGATCAAGGACTTTTCAGGCTCATGCTCTGCCAATGAGAAAGAGCACAAGAAACTGGGAGGAAGCAGAGACACACCTGACCCAAACTAACCAAAAGGGTGTTCCATACCACAGCACATCACGCCCAGTATAGAAACTGGGGGAAGTTACCCAGAAGGGATGGCTCACTGCTCGGGTGAGGCTGGGTATTGGTCAATGGGTGGTGAGCAGTTGTATTGTGCATCACTTGTGTTTATCTTTATCAATTGTGTTATTGTTTTCTCTTTCCCCTTTTAGTTTTATATTCTCTTTCTTTGCTATTTCACTTATTATTATTTTTGGTATTATATTGTACTTTAGTTACTAAACTGTTCTTTTGTCAGCCTGCAGGTTTTATATTCCTTTGATTCTCCTCCCCGTCCTGCCTTGGGGGAGGGTAGAGGAGAGTGAGTGAGTGGCTGCATGGTTCTGAATCCTCATGGGGAGAATATTCTTCTTTGTATCCAATAGGATAATCTATGTATAGAATCATAGAATTATGGAATAGTTTGGGTGTGAAGGGACCTTCAAAGCTCATCTGGTCCAACCCCCCTGCAATGAGCAGGGACATCTTCAACTAGATCACGTTGCCTGTATCTTACCACCATTGTGCCATGCAAGGGACCTGGTCTCATTCAGCCTGGAGGGGAGAAGGCTTCAGAGGAGCATCCACATTCCTGTGGGAGGCTATTGAGAAAACAGGGCCAAGCTCTTAAACTGGTAGATATTCCAGTGCCATTTTATGGCTGAAGGTTGGTCTGGAGTTTTTCAGTCTTTAAGAAATCTTTGGGAAAAGGTGGTTGAAAGAAAAGGGATATGGTCACTGGCCATGTGTGTGAATTTGAGGAATTCTGGCCCTCCTTCTAGTCTTTGACTTAGGGAATCTATTCTGTAGTGCATAGCATCTTGCCTGCCTTTGCCTTCAGCCTTCTGAGCATCCACAGTCCATTGGCAATCTGCTCATAGGTGCAGCGAAGCTTGTTCTGCTCCATGTTTTCTGAACAGATATGTAAGAGCAGTTGTCTCAGTTCTTTGCATATGTCTGAATTTTCTCTCCTGTAGCTGTCTCATGTTAACTTGCTGCCTGAAGTTATACAAATTACTGCTACAAATGGTTAACACTTCAGGAAATGGGGAAATTGTTGTTCAGACAGTACCTATCAGTCTGGGTAGCAAGTACACAAAAACTTGTTTCATTGTAAGGCAGAGTAGCACCCAAAGGCAAAGAATTCCATTGGTGTTCTCTAGCTATTTAATAACCCATTTTCTTTGGGGTTTTTTAAAGTCTACCAGTAAATACACATCTGTTTGAGCTGATTTGGGACTGTCTGTTAGCTCCTTGTTGTATATCTCCAGGTTTTGCATTTTTCCCATGATTTCTCTCTTAAGAGAGAAATCAAAGCGGATTACAGCTGACTGTAATTCATATTTCTAAATCTTGCATGACCCTGCTCCCCCCAGCATGGGAAATTGCTTAGGTACCAACTGCAGGCATAAATGAAACTAACTTCTGTTGTATTTTACTTCTGATCAGAAGAAAAATGAGTTCATGTAGTTATTTAATGAAAGAATAGCTTTTCTGGTCCTTTAAAGGGAAGGCCTTGCCGTATTTCTCGGTTTGGGTGTTTGTTATTATTGCTAATGCTGCTTGCAGTGCCTCCAAAGCATACCTGCTGATCTCACAAAACCAGAACAACTTCTTAACAAAGAAACCCCTTTTTCTTCTGAATCTGGAGAGTCATGAAAGAAAGGAGTGGGGAACAGAGAAAGAGGAGTATTTGAGTTTTGATGGCAACTGTTTTTACCAGGAAAGAGATGGGAGCTTCTGTTCCTGAAGCATCATAGCTTGACTACGATGCATTTTAACTGAAGATAGGAATGAAAAAAGAGGATTAAATCTTTCTTTAAAGCTATTTAAACTTCAGCAATAGCTAAGGGAAGGCATATGAACAGCTTTACAGGACCAAGGTAAATATTGACCTAACCCAGTAGACTGTCTTCCACAGAAGCCCACAGGCAATGTATAAGTAAAAGTAAACTAAGTAATAGTGAAAGTGTTTAAGAATTATTATTTACACACACACACACACCCCTGTAAGCTCTCTCAGGTGCTTTCAAACTGTAGCATAGAACCACAGCCTGGTTTGTATTGGAAGGGACCTTAAAGCTCCTCCAGTTCCAACCCCTGCCATGAACAGGGACCCCTTCCACTGGAGCAGCTGCTCCAAGCCCATGTCCAACCTGGCCTTGAACACTGCCAGGGATGGGGCAGCCACAGCTTCTCTGGGCACCCTGTGCCAGTGCCTCACCACTGTCATAGTAAAGAACTTGTTCTTTATATCTAATCTAAATCTCCCCTCTATCAGTTTAAAGCCATTCCTCCTTGTCTTATCCTTATGTGCCCTTGTAAAAAGTCCCTCTTCAGATTTCTTATCAGACTTTTTAGGTACTTGAAGCTGCTTTAAGGTCTCCCTGGAGCCTTCTCACTTCCAAACCTGAAGTTACACCTACATGTTTGTCTTAAATAGCTTTTGTTGGATTTCTTTTCCACCAGGGAAGAATTTGGTGGGTCCTTCCAGGTCCTCGTGTACCATGCTATTTTAAGAGAGAGGAGCTAGATATATATTCATGATATTGCCGTTCATTATGATACCCTCCTGTACATTAATAGTGCTGCGCTATTAGCATCATCCCACACAGTCTGTGTTTATGCCGGCATGGTGAGTCAGAAGAACATCTGCCTGGGAGGAAGAAATGTGTTTTTATGTGTGAATGTGTAAACATGACAAACTCTACACCTTCTGATCTGAACTCACACCAGAGAGCACAGGAGACCTGTGAATGCTTGCAGCTGGGAATTGGCCCTTCTGCAGATCCCATGTGAGAAGGTTGGAAGGGTTACGTTCTCTGTCCACATCACTGTTAATCATGAACTAAACTGGCAGAGCCACTGCTTCCTCCAAGAGTAAAGCTACAGATGTTGTGGCACTGAGATACACATGCTGTTATTTCATTAGCATTCGTGAACTGCTTTGTCATGAATCTAGGTCAGTGTCGCATTGCCTGAACTTCAGTTCAGTGCAGGGACTATTTAAGGTAATATTGATCCTTCCCTTTTTTTATTATATATTTTTAAATGGCCTTTAGGATTCCATTCAGGATTAAACAACTTCTGGTCAGTATTCAGCTCAATGGCATTGATGCAGAGACACAATCCAGGAAAAAAGATTGCTTAAACATGGAGCTGTCCTTGAATATTTTTATATTCAGGGAAGTGCAGGTACCTAAACGTCCCAGAACACACTGAGCTTTTAGTATATATAACCTAAAAGGCTCAGGGGTCACAGTGATCCTCCTGTTGGTACTATGGAGTTTTCTGGCAGCTGACATCCTGGAAAAGCAGGAATGTCAGCCATTGGAAGCAGCTTTAGCATCTTGTCAGATGTGTGTTACAATGGCATCTTTAGGAAGGTTTGGAAGTAAAACAGAGCTCATGTGTTTCTTAAGAAAGTTATTTTATGCCATGATTACTGGAGTTTAAAGTCTTGTTTTGAAAGTACCCCTGTGGTACCCCATGGCAGGGGGTTGGAAGCAGATGATCTTTAGGTCCTTTCTAACCCAAACCATTCAGTGTTTCTATGTTTCTGTGATAAGATCAGGTCTTCCAGAATTGGCTGCACACTCTCAAGAAAAGTCCAGGGCTCTGTCCCTCATTTCTGCCCAGAGCTTATATTACTACAAGATGGAAGCAGAATTCCCTTTCCTCTTTAATCTCCTCTTTAATCCCACATTCTCTTTTTAGACATTTAAAAGAAATGACAGTATAAAATACCAAAACAGAAAGTTCATCAGAAACATGACAGTAAGAAATCTCAGGCAGGGAAGATGCTGTACAAGCAGAGGAGCTGTAAGTATTCACCAGCATCACAGTAGCCTTGCTCCATTTGCAATTAATACACGTCTGTGTTTGCATTTGTTATAGGACTCTTGACAGCACCAACATAACAAGAAAAACGAACAACCTGAGTAATAAATCTCTGGAGGCATTCAGCAAGTGCCATAGGGCTCATTAATCTTGATTATTCCCCATAATAGATAACTTCACAAATCATCTATTCTCCCCAATCATGCACATAAGGATAATGTATATATAATAGCCTCCTGTACTGTAAAACCCCAAATAGAATTTCATTTTTTAAATATAAGTCTTGACAGATGTAAGACAAATATTTATAGAAAAAGGATGGGTGTGAATAACAACGAACTGGACTGAAACAAGTAAGATAGAGGCTGTTGTGAAAAGAAGGTGACATTTTCTGGGTTTGGGGTTTGTTCATGGGTTGATGGGGGTTTTTTTCCCCTTTATGAGGTCTTTATTTGAATCAAGGAATTCATTTATTTATAGCCTGGAGTAGATGGGATTTTCTTGCTAAGAGTTTTGGCCAGGGAGATAAAGGAGTTTGCAGCTGCAGCCTTCATGCATGCTCTTTAAGGAATGTAGACAGGGGAAAATAGGAGCAGCTGAGAGATATCCTGAATCACAAATAATTAGAATTCTTTTCCTTTGAAAAGCAGCAAAGGTATCAATGAAAATCACAGTTCTATCTGATGTGGTCTTTACCTGGTTATCAGGTTTTCTAATGACCGAAATATGCCAGTGCAACCTAAGAGATCTGTGAAAGACATCATATTTAGAGTAAAACTCTATGCTCTTTTCAGCCAGAATACAGAGATGCTCTAATACCCATAGTTGACTCTGGACTGCAGGCTGTGCTTCAGCTCAGAAATACCATGGTTATCTTAAACATAATAGTGCAAAGAAAACATAAGAGACATTAACTTTAAAAGTACATATAAAATATTCTGGGTTTAATGCAGTTGGTATTAAAAAGGGATAGGGAAGGTGAGTGAGGAGTAAAATAGAAGTTTTTTTTTATCATAGGAGTGGATCATAACCTTTTATATCTTTGTAATTGTAGTGACCTTAACCTGATGCTTAAGTTCTGCTGATTGAAGTTTCAGAAGAGTAAAGCTGTATTTGGGATTGATCTCACACAGTATAAAGCATGAGATTTGCTTGCCTTCATCTTTGCTTGCATCTCCATTTTGCCACCTATGTTGTCCCTGCCTCCTTCCATGTGTCCAAACCCTCTCAAAACCCCAGGTTTTTGTTCTATGATCTGGGGCACCAAAATAGCAGTTTTGCGTGAGTGGAAAGGATTTAAAGGAGTAACAACTGACCTGCTTTGGGAAGGGTTTCCTCTTCCAACCCTAACTATTCTATGATTCTTTGTCATTGTCCCTCCTCCATCCTTTGTAACAAGTACTCAGGATTAATTTTCTTTAAAATTTAATAGAGAAGAGAACATCTGCATCATCTATCAGAGCTGAAAGAAGAACAATCTGAGATTTGGATCCATTTCTTTCTCCAGGATCAGCTGTGCACATCACTTGAGCAATTCTGCTTCTCCGATTCTTTTACAGGTGAATGCAATACATACCTCTAAAGCATCACAGTCCTTTAATAGCCTTCATTGCATGTTGTGTCTCTGTTCCTAAAGAAATACACATTAATCATATCCACAGGCAAAATACCTTCTGGCACAGAGGTGAAGAATGGGTCTTACCTCTAGGAAGTTTTAAAAGGGGGAGAAAAAAAATGGAAAGCATTTGCCATCTTATAAGTTTGATCAGATGATTCAGGATCCTGTAGATTTGGCTTGTGTGACTAGACCCATTTTTCTTCAGACCTCTGCAGAGAACTTTGTAAGACAGTGTTAAACAGTAGTGCATTTTGGCTTGGAATCTTTCTTTGATATCAGCACAAACACAGTTTTGGAATCAGGATAAATGAGTTGTATTCCTAGCTGTTTGAGACAAATTCAAGTAACTCCCTTAATCTCTCTTGGCCTCAGTTTCTCTCTGTACAAAATTACACTAATAGTACTTCACTATGTTTGTAAAATATGAGTCTTCTGATGAAAGGAACTATTTTAAGTTCAAAGTGTTACTCTTAATGAAAGAACTAACTTGCTTATTCTTGAAGAAATACATTATATAAACATCAAAGAGCTGTTTGTACCAACTGTTAGTCTGCCATTAGGTGCTGCCTTGTCTCAGCAATATTTTCTCTTCTCCATGAAAAGTAATGTGTTTGGTGATCTGGTTGCCACATGGTACAATTCCATCAATGTCAATGTGTGCCATAGAACTAAGTATCATGATTGGCATTGGCCATAATTTCCTATTTGGTGCAAAAATTAGATGCAAAGTGATGTGCAGTCCCTTGTAATCATTCACCTTCCTCTGTCCTGCCTGGCTGATACCTCCAAAGAGCCAGAAGTCAGTCCTGGGAAGTGGCTTGGGTTTTGCAGTTCCATTTGTGATCCGATGGGTTACTGGCTGGTTTTCATGCTTGGACCCATCTTTAGATAGTGCCACTTGCGATCACCTCCTAAAGTCAGAGTGTCCTCACCTCTTCCTGGGGGAGACTATCAAAATGTAGAGATTGTTTCTTTAGAAGTTAATGCAAAAAGCCACCTAATTCAGGTATGATTGATGCTGGTTGACCACCAACAAAAAGAGGTTAAGCAAGTGGAAAACAGAATATGTTCTTAAGTGGATTGACACACATGTTAATATGTGTCCTGCTTGTTGAGTGTTTCTGCCTCTGGCTATTCTCAGCTCAGCCACATGAACCTGGTTACTTCTCTGGCTCATCTCTCTTTGATAAACTGTAGAGTGGCAACAGCCTGTCTGCTTGCTGCATTTACCCTGTGCAGTAAGTTATGGGTTACTACCTCTTTTCAACTAAGTGCTTTTTAGGAGGCAGTTGGAAACAGAGGAGGAAGATGAGTAATGAAGAGCTTCTCAGCATTGGGAAGTTAATGTGCAATTAATGGAGGTGAGCTTGCAAGGCACTGGCAGCATGGCACCCCCTTTAATTGTAGACATCCCCAGGATGCTGTGATTGCATCTGAGCAAGGAGCCTGCTTTGCTATGGAAGTGGACTGTGCCCCTTCCCCTGTAGGCATGCTCCAGGTGTGGATGGTTCTTCTGGAACCATGGAAGAGAACAGCAACATACAAGAAGGCCAACACAGTAGAGTACAAGGTGGCCTTGGTGTAACTTTCTCTTTATCTGGGTTGAAAGGGTATAAACGGCAGCAGGGTTTGTAATAGCCCTGGACAGCTACTACATGTTGTTGAATAACATTTGTGTTGATTAGGCACTCTGGTTCTGATACTCTTGTCTTCTTCCATCTTGGAAAGGCATAAGAAAAAGTTTTCCTCTTTTTTCTTTTTTTGTTATGCTGATATAGTAGTTTAAGAGGGGATATTGCCCCTTCTGGTTTAAACTGCCAAAGAATAGAGTTAAACTAGGCCAGAATATGCATACTGGGACATCTTTGCATCTCTTTAACTGATGATGGAAGAGAGAGGACAGCACTGTATTAAGACATGTTTAGTTCAAGTACACAAAAGGTTACTAGGAGAAGCTGGTTCCCCTCCAAGCCTTGCTAAAATGGGACTATAAATAAATGTAAATAAGTGGCCAAGGCGATGCTTGAGGGATCATTTCCATCTTGCAAGATAATGTCTAGTATTGTGAGGAGGCAGCACTTAGCAGACCTTCCAGTGGTATCTCCTTTTACCCTCAGGTGAAAGTCATCTCTGTAAGCACTTTGCCAATCAATACTCCTGTGCTTGCTCCAGTGAGATCAAGTGACCAAAGCCTTGTTCCCATTGTAAACAGCAAAATACATTGCTGGTTTATTTTTAAGTTGTTTGGAAACTTGACA
The DNA here is from genome assembly GCF_012275295.1 of Melopsittacus undulatus. Lineage (NCBI taxonomy): Eukaryota > Metazoa > Chordata > Aves > Psittaciformes > Psittaculidae > Melopsittacus > Melopsittacus undulatus. Next base: position 2,194,153 of record NC_047531.1, read on the forward strand.
AGTGAAAGGTCTAAAAGACATCCAGATTCAGAGAACATTGCTCTGAGTATCTGAAATAGAAGTTGTAGTTGTGACAGACTCGTAGTGCTCACATCTCTGGAGCTTAAAAGATGAGAAACACATGCTTAAACTCAGATGCCCAATTTAGAAAGACATTCATAGAGGCTCTCAATCTCTAGATTAGGACCTGTGTTATGGGAAAAAAAAGTTTATGTAATGCTGTTTCCATTATAAATAGAGACTAATTTTCTCAAGAAGACTTAATACTGAACAAACAAGTAAGTTCAGTACTAAAAACATTCTCAGTGCTTCATTGCCTTGGGTTTACAATATCATTTGCACGTCAAATTATATTTCATCTTATGATTTAGTAATGCCAGAAGAATAGATCTAATTCTGTGTCTCATGATACCCTTAAAGATGGAAGATTGCTTTCCATGGAGTGTAAAACTCAATTTGTAGTCATGTGTATAAAACATGACTTTATGGCAGATTAGCTTGCTGTAGATTTAGTTTTCTCTGACAGTGAACTGAAAAATATTAGCATTTCACTGAACACGGTATTAATGGCAAGACGAGAGTATTATTGTAACATAGAAAGTAGAATGTATTTTTGAAGGTAGAACCAATATGCAAAAGAAAATGTATTTAGAGATGTGCAAGGAGTTTGAAATGAGTTGGTTTAAGTTTTTTCTTTTCTTCCTCTTTTCTTTTTCCTCTCTCTGTAAGTCATTTTCAACAGGCTGAGAGAGCTGGGCTTGTTCATCCTAGACAAGAAAAAGCTCCTTAATGGGAAACTAAAGGGAGACTCCAGTGCCTAAAGGGGCAGAAAAGAAAGCTGCAGAGAGGCTTTTTTCAATGGCATGTTGGGATAGGACAAGGGGAAATGGCTTTAAACTGAAAGAGTGGAGATTTAAATCAGAGGAATTTGGGTGCCCAGAGAAGCTGTGGCTGTCCCATCCCTGGCAGTGCTCAAGGCCAGGTTGGACACAGGGGCTTGGAGCAGCTGCTCCAGTGGAAGGTGTTCCTGTCCATGCAGGTAGTAGGAATTGGATGAGTTTTAGGGTCCCTTCCAACCAAACCAGTCTGGGATTCTGTGATTTTAAGAAGCAAAATGTATTTGCAGTTGTCAGACACAACTTCCAGGGATTCTAAATAAAACAGCAATTATATTAATGGAAGATGCCTTTGGACCATAGAGATTTTATTACATCCATGTGCTGCGCTGAGGGTTTTAGTAGAAGCAGTGGAAGAAAGAAACTGAGAAGGAAGCCATGTAGACACTGTAATTAAATGATGATCAAGAGGAGGATGTTTTATAGAGCGCTTCATGCTCTTCTGTATCCTGCACTTGAATTTTTGCAGCCTATGTTATATGTATCTGCAGAATAATCCAACATGGTTATGCAGAATCTGATTTTACTAATAGTAATGCGATTCTTTATGCCTAAGTAAAGTTAATATATGCAAGATCCAAATGAAATATGAGGGTGGAGAAAGCACTGCAAGAATTTAGCTGCAGTTGTAGAAAGGTTCCTCATGCTTCTATTTTATCTGAATACATTTTATTTATTAATTGTGTTCATTTTAATTCCACAGAAAGTCAAATAACGATGTGTGAAAACAGCATAATTATGCTTTGATATCTCTGCAAAAGTAATAACTGAATTCAATCTGCCTTTAATCTTTGAAGCTATTCATTGTATCTATCCCTTCTACCTATAGCTATCATTTTTTTCATTCAGCTCTTTGAGTAGCAGGCAGTGGAGGTCTACCTGCTTTCTTGGGGGAGGCACAAGCTCTGCTTTCTTCTAAAATAGCTTTCATTGTGATTACTGTTCCTCTGTTTCTATTAAGGAAAGCATTTAAGATTGCAAATGATGTGCTAAATTGTCCCATTCTCTACAGAATATTTTCCACGTATTCCAAAGGTTGAAAATTATGACAGTGTTCGTGTTCTTAATTATACATGCTTATATCAATTCATCCTTTCACTAGTTTTCTTTCATTTTCAGCTACAGCTTATCCTGTGTAGGACCCAGTCCTACAAATACGCATGCAATTAGTTTTTCTCAATAGAACTGGTTTTCTTGCCATGATTTTTTCCCAGTGTCCATAGGAGCTTCTTTGCAACCTATAGTACATACAACATGTACTTGCTGTGGGTGAACAGTCAGAATAGGTTGTTAAGGGATGGAAGGGGAAACTGTCTGCAGTGCCTGATGTTGACTGGTTTGTAACTGGCTTGTTGCTGGCCAGCTGGGAGGAGCAGACAGGTACTTAGTGATCCAAGGACTGCCATGGATAGGAAAGCATTCTCAGAAAGCTGAGATGCTTCTTTCTGATCAGAGTTACCACCACCACAGTGCTAGTGTTAACTGAGTTCCCCTGCAAACCCAGCTGCCATAGTGGGGGAGCCTCAGGTGAACCGAGTTCCAATAAGCAGGAGGGGAAGACATTAGGGGCACATGGCTCCTGTTTCCTAAGTCATACTTATTTTACAGGCTATCATGAAAGATATTTCTAATCCATAGAATCATAGAATGGTTTCAGTTAGAAAGGACCTTAAGATCATACAATTCCAACCCCCTGCCATGGGCAGGGACACCTCACACTAGAACAGGTTGCTCAAAGACCTGTCCAGCCTGGCCTTGAACACTGGCAGGGATGGAGCATAGTAGCGTAGAAGATGGACTATGATGTTCTGATGGTGGTCTCCTTGGCTTTGGTGCAGTCTGCCATTTGGCTTGCACATGGTTGAACACATACACCATGCAACCCATCACTCAAGTTTGCAATGCTCATGGGTGCATCACGGGCCTGTGGTCACTCTCCAGCTCCATGACCCAATTGCAGCTGATACCATCGCAGCCTTCAAAACCAGCCTGCTTGACAGCATCTTTCTTTGCTGGGGTTTTGTCACCTCCTTCCTCATGCCCAGTACAGTCTCCCCCTTTGCATGTCCCCAACTACTTGCAGTGACAGTAGTAAAAGTGTAATTCCAGAAAAACCAGGGCCAAAAAAGATGTGTTTGCTGTAAAAATCCCAAGGAAATAGAGACTTAATGATGTCTTAGGCTTGATGGGACTATAGTGAAACCAGTTGTTGACTCTTGCAAGAAAAGTACTTACTGAAATGTTGATGTTTATTTGAAGTTGAGCAGGGCAGGACAAATACTGAGTGTTTCCTGTAGTTTATCTGGCATACTGACATGTGCTAAGACTGTAACAGCCAAGCCCATGCTAGGACTATAAGTAGGTAGGTAGTGTTAAAAAATACATCTTGCTCTTTTATGATAGCAATGACAGCAATGTCTTTGTGCCTCTGTCACTGAATACGCTGCCCTGTGTTGCATACCTTACAAAAAGGGGCCCAGAAAAGATGTTTTAGGTTCATGGACTGTGCTCTGGTGCAGGAAAAGAATATCAGGGATGGTTTGTCTGCCTGCCCAGAGCAAGAAAACCACCCTTAGCCGCACAGTCCTATAAATAACAGCTTGTCACTGTATGGTGCAACTCAGATGATGTGTAGCACAGCAAAAGATGTTTCTTCTCATGCAAGTATCAAATCTTTAATGTAAAAGTATATATAAATACATGCACTATGCATTTTAAGGGCTCTCAATGTGCCCGACACAAGCACCTTTTGTCCTAACAGCTCATGAAATCCTGGCATTTTTGTTAAGTGCCTACAGACCCCTCGAGGCTTTACAAAGGTGATTGTAGCAGTTGCAAGAGGCATTCCAACTACTTAAAAGTAGACAAGGGCTTTAAAGAGTTAATGAATGCACATTATTTACCTAAACAGTGTTTTTATAGATCTTTGCAAATATGACATTAATTAAGGAAAGTAACTAAAGCTGAAGTGCTGCAGAATGTTAATCCTCAGCATCAGTAATTAGCTGTGGATGAGAATTTTTAAAAGTGTTTCCAGTTTGTATCATTTTGTTTTGGAAGAAACACGAATGTGTGTGTGGAATTAGGAAGAAAACAAATGAGCCCTGAAAAAACCCACAACAAACCCATAATAAAACCAACCAACACAACTCTTAAAACTGGATGTGTTGATGAATGTACCTGTGCTGTTGCAGTGAGACTTTGCAGGTCCGTGGCTGTACTGACTATGATGAAAGAACATAGAGTCATGGAATGGTTTGTGTTGGAAGGGGCCTTAAAGCTCCTCCAGCTCCAGCCCCTGCCATGGGCAGGGACACCTTCCACTAGAGCAGCTGCTCCAAGCCCCTGTGTCCAACCTGGCCTTGAACACTGCCAGGGATGGGGCAGCCACAGCTTCTCTGGGCACCCTGTGCAAGCGCCTCACCACTGATACTGAAGAATTTTTCTTCCTAATGTCTAACCTAAATCTCCCTCTTTCAGTTTAAAGCCATTTCCCCTTGTCCTATCCCTATATGCCCTTGTAAAAAGCTTCTCTGCAGCTTTTTTTTTCCTGCCCTTTTAGGTGCTGGAGCTGCTCTAAAGTCTCCTCTTAAGGAGCATTCTCCAGGCTGCCCCAGCCCAGCTCTCTCAGCCTGGCTCCAGAGCAGAGCTGCTCCGGCCTTCACAGTATCTTCATGGCTTTTTCTGCATTTACTTTATTCAAAGGTTCCACATCCTTCCTATGTTGGGTACCCCAGAACTGGACACAGGACTGCAGGGGTCTCCTGAAAGCAGAGGAGATAGGGAGAATCATAAAAGTATAGAATCATAGAAAGGTTTGGGTTGCAAAGGAGAGTACGATCATCTGGTTCCAACCCCCTGCCATGGGCAGGGATGCCTCACATTAGACTGTCCCCTCCCTTGACCTGATGGTCATGTTGCTGGTGATGCAGCCCAGGACAGGATTGGCTTTCTGGCCTGCAAGCACACACTTGAGATAATCTGAGATAAACCTGAGACATCCCCTTATCAGTCAGTCTCTTCCTTACACCCATGCATGGTGTCTGCTGCATGTCTCTTGCTCCACACCCGGAGCAGTGGCATCGATCAGCCCATCCCGTTGCTGAGCATAATGCTGCATCCTTGTGTTTGTAAGTGCCTAGTGAGCCCAGGTGGTACAGACAGCTACTCGCTCATTAATTTGCCTATGTTTTTAACCAAGTAGTAAAGGCAGCTCTTTGAATCCATCCCTGCTGCATGCCCTGATAATTGTTCTGTTTATCTGCACAGTTTTGCTCGCCGCAGCGGGCAGTACAAGGGCCGTCTGTATTGTTTGTCTTCCTAAATTGTTAAATGAAATGACTCAGAAGATTCAGGAAATTAATTTTTCGTAGTCTAGATATATGGCAAAAAGTGAGCTTTGAAGTGGTGATGTCAGTGTAGCCACTCTGAAATTCATGAATCAGCCGTTGCAAGATCTTCAGAGGCTTAAAAAGTGAGGGGTTTATTTTGTCTTATAGTTGCATCCTTTTTAGTTGCCTATTGATATCTGAACCTTAACAATTGGTGTCACTCCAAGCTTTATTCAACTGGCATTTTGTCTGAAAATGCAAACCGAGATGCCCGTATAAATAGGACTTTAGGAATCGGCTTTTAAAATAAAGCATAGCATTATTGTTAGACTCATATTAAGATTGTGATAATATTCAGTGTTACCTATTCTCCTGCCTTTATTTCTTTTTTTAGGATGATTAATTTAACAGCTACTATTGAAGTAGCCATAAACAATTTAATAAACCCAGTAAAGCTTCAGATGCTTCTTTATTATTCATTCAGACTCAGCCTCTTGAGTCCTACTTTACACCCTTGAATGCTGCTAAGTAATGCTATTAAAACAGCAATACTAGAAGACCATTCTCATTTATGGTGATTGTAAAATAGGGGGGGAGACACTGGTTTTGGTTCAGTTTGTGAGAGATATGTTTCCACAATAAATGCTAAGGAATAACCTATATTGTCTCTGGATGCCAGAAAGTTCACTTTGACCTCTCAACATGTGTTACTACTGTCTCTGACTTTCCTATCTGATGTCCTAAGCTTGAATGTGTGTTAGCAAATGCTAAAAGTGAGTCTTCCTACGTAGAAGACAGAATTGTGGCTAAAGAATGTGTGTGTCTTACTGAAATATCATTATTTTTTATAGGTTGATTTCTGGTTTCTTCCTCGATTTAGCAGGTTTTGTTAGTTGAGGATGTTTAATATAAAAGTTAATAGAATAGATGATTTACTTTTTAATTCATGCCTATGAAGAAATGCTGATTTGCAAATACTATTCCAAGGTATTTGATAAAAATCTATACTTTGTCTAAGCACTGGAAATTTTGTGCCTTCAAGACATTTCATTAGTTGAAACATGTTATGCAGGATCTTACATATTTTGCCCTCATTTTTGTGATACATATTTAAAGGTAATAACTCAAGCTGTGTGACAGGTAGGTGAAATGTGAGCCTGTGGTTTTCTCCATAGGTGAAGAAAGGTGAAGCTGTGAGACTTTGATTTCTTGGTTATTTGAATATACAGATACAGGTGTATTATTCAGAAGTGGAGTCTTTGTGGTTGTAGAGATATGCAAGAGTTGCACAGGAAGTGTCCCTTGGCCTGAATTTGTAAGGAGTCTTCTTGGGGGGCTAAGGGCAGACATTACTGATGAAGAGCAAGTGGGCAATCTAATGCACTGCTTCTGCCTGGCTTGCGATTCCTTTTTGACACCTGCAGTGCTGCTTTACATGTTTTAGGGGTTTTCTGCTTTAGTGATGGGGCTGGGAAAGAGAGTTTGTAACCAGTGAGTGCAGCACAGCCATTGCCTTTCTAGTTTTGAGTAAAAGGGTCAGGAGTTGCTGAGTTCTTCATCCATTTGGTTGAGAAAGTCGATTTTCAGAGATGGCTGCAGAAGGATACTCATGTCTTGATAGACCCCTCCTTTCCTTATGGTATTTGTTGTTCTGTGCAGTGACAAGCTGATTAAGAGCAATTTTCTAGAGAGGAAATAAAGCTGCCTACAGTACATGGAGAAGGGGAAAACATCAGGCTCTTGCATGAACGTCCTTATATCAGTGGTTGTGCTCCAGTAATTAAATTCTGACAAACAGATGAACAAACAATCTCCAGGGGTAATGAGGCTCAGTCAATGAACCACAAGTGTTCACAAGTACTAACAATAAGAGAAAATACAATTGAAACCCTTGCATATGTGTTACTCAAAAAGCAAGTTAAGAACTAATTAAAGGGATTTCTGTTTTCCTCTACATGCTTTGCATTTAGAAATAGATTTACAGAGTGTATTCTTCAGACTTCCAGGGTTCTTAGGTATAAGCATGAGAGTAGGTTTTAAAGTTGTTTATTTTATAGAGGGACTAATGAATTCAGTGCCCCCCGTGACCCAAAGTTAGCACCAGCATTATGGGCTTCTTTTCAACAAACCCTGTAACCGGAGAAGTGAAATTCTGCACATGCAATGTGCTTGCCCTTTGCTTAGGGTGCACGAAATGCAGACGTATGAGAATGTGGTTGTAGAAGTTCAATACAGTTCCTTCCAACCTGCTTGCTGATAGCATATTTCACAGGCCAAAATGTAAGTATCTTTTCTGCTCTTCAGACAAAATGATAACATACGCCATCACCTTAACTGTGCACTGAAATAACTCAGATTGGTCATGTCGGTATAGAAGTGCTTTGTGTCATGTGATATAAATATCTAGATTTTTTTAATGTCCTTTTTCTTATCACCTGTGACAGGGGCCTGTCCTCGCCTCTCTCAGAATTGATTTTTTCCCCTTTGAAGTATTGTTTCTTAGTACTTCAAACTATTTTTTCCAGCAAAAAAAGATTGGCAAAACGACATTTCATATGACAAGGACAGATGGAAGCTGACAGTAAATAGAATATCAGCTTTCCATTTTGCTGCTGTTGTTGGGCTGAGAGAGTTAATCCCATCATTAATGACAGTCATGTTCGTTTTATCAATATTCTGTAATCTGTCTTTCTCTCCCTGGTTCACGGCAATCTGCTCTTGGTTAGTGACCTGCCACAAGCTACTCGGTATCTAATTGCTGCATGTGTTCCTTGTGCTTTTAGGGATGAGGTGAAGTATACTGATGAACAGTGTTAACTGGTTAGACATAAATTATGTTTCCACCCTCTCCCTTGATGGACCCTATGTTTATGCATCAGAGTGCTCTTTGGCTGCTCTAAGTGATGGAGATCACCAGTGGCTGATGCTTTCTACTGCTCCAAAGCCACGGACAGAGGACCTTTTGGAGAGGTTCAGTAATGCCTTCATAGCTGTATGGAAGTCATAGAATCATGTAATGGTTTGGGTTGGAAAGAGCCTTAAAGCTCATCCATTTCCACCACCCTGCCACAGGCAGGGACAGCTTCCACTAGACCAGGTTGCTCCAAGCCCCATTCGACCTGGCCTTGAACACGACCATGGATGGGGCAGCCACAGCTTCTTTGGGCAACCTGTGCCAGTGCCTCAGCACCTTCATGTTAAAGAACTTCTAAATGTCTAATCTAAATCTACCCTCTTTTGGTTTAAAGCCATTAGCCCATGTGCTACCATTATGTGACCGTCTAAAAAAAATCATAGTTGTTTGGAGTGAACCCACGGATAGTGTAGTTCCAGGTCCATGGTAACTCTCTGTCACTGACAAGGAATCTGATGCCCGTTTATGGAGTTAATGTTATATAGCTATTTAATTCATTAGTGCATCTTTTTTTATTCCTCTTTATGGCAGAGCCAGCGATAAAGAATACCAAGGTCCTGAGCACAGTAAGGGAAAGCCCATATGACTGAAAAACTCAAGAGCTGAACTGAAGCTGATGTGTAAAATACTGAATGTGATTCTGACATTCTAGTCCAGAAAAAGATTTGTATCTGGGTTTTAGTTTCACACTTGTTCTCCCTCTGTAAACAGGAAGAGTACCTTGAGGAACTTGTACTGTGCAGCACAACTGGGATAAAGAAGGAGTTTGGTTTTGGTTGTTTTTTACACCCATATCAGTGCCAAAATGAAAAGTGTCTGTGAGTCTTATTGAAGATGTAGCCACACTATCTGTAACACTGTGTGAGCTTTTGCACACTTCTCTGGATTGGGGTTGTGCTGTCTCCAGCAGAAACAAGGGGCTGAATGATATTTGCCGTTGATGTTTCCTCTACTGGCATCCAAAGATGGGCAACAGAATAGAAAAGAATGTATGAATTTCCATCTCAGATGAGATGCTTTTTCTCTGCTCTTCATATTAGGTATTTTTTTACATAGAAAGGGAAGAAAAATAGCTAATCAATCCATGTACATGTTTAACTTTTACTATTTATGTAAGACTCGCTGATGTGATGGCCTCATATACTGATGTGGCCACTGATAATGATGTATTTTACATCCAGAATACAGCACTTTCCCTAAATTAGATTTAAAACTTGTGTGTCCACCATGGGATACGAATACAGCAAAAGGACAGAGAGACTGACTTGTTAAGGCACAGAGATGTCAGAATTGCAGGAAACACTTAAGAAACTTGTGTTCATCGATCCAGTTCTTTGAAAAGTTTATTTTACCTTGAGGCTTTCTGCAGTGTGGAACATTGCCATGAAATGGATTTTTACATACAACAGGTAATAATGGCCTAAAATCTGACAAATTTAATTAGCGTGTTTTAATAAAAGCTTACATTTTAGAAGAGTGAACTTGAGTAATGTGCAAACTTGGCAGTAGGTATTTTTTGGAGTAAACTCTTAAGTGTAGTTGCATGAAGGTCATAATTCAGCCATATAGAAGTTGTTCTTCCATTTTAATAATACTAGTGGCTGTTGTGGTGGTGTACACACCAGAATCTCAAGACCTTCATTAAATGTTAAGCCTCAGAAATTCCCTTGTGCAGTCCTGTAGTCATTTTTCACGTTCTTCTGTTGTGGCACAGGGAAGTGAAGTCATTTTCCTTCTACAGGAGCCAGAAATAGAACCAAGATTCCCCCAGACAGTGACCCCTTTACTGACACTCTCTGTGTTCATCAGTTAAACAGGATCACTTTTTGTCTTTGTATAGTCTAAATGTTTTAGGTTTCTTCTGAACTGTTTGCTGTCTAGGGATTATATTATCTAATGCATAGTATAGTTATGAGTATTTCATGGTCTGTAGAGTGCTTCTTCCCCTTTCATTTCTTTTTATTTGCTCTTTGCCCCTTTTTCTGTCCCTCTTCCCCTCCAAATATGGTTCTAAGCATAAATGAGGTCCATGTGTTCTCTCCTCTTGTCCTATGTACAAGGATGCTGTGGAATTAATATTTGAATTTAGCAGTTCATGCAAAACCAAGTAGTTTCATGGGTTCTGCCTCCTATGAAGGAAATCCCCCAACCTTCCAGTGTTTCATCTTCCCGTGGAGAAAGCAGCCCTGACATCTTGCTTTCTAATGTCTACACAGTGATGCTAAATGTACAGGTTTTGACAGCTAGAGGACAATTTCGACTGTAACTGAGGGGTTATTTATGTAGAAACAGGCACCTCCGTCCTACCCGTCTGTGCATGCAGGCGTGTGGGCACGCACTCTTTTACCCTCCCATCCTCCCACTGCATTCCTCCCTTGAAGAGCTCTCTGTATCTGCGAAATGAAGCCTCATTATGTATCAGTCAATCCCGTTATCATTAAACTCTTGTTGTGGGATGCCTAAATGAAGTAACTCGCGTATAGCATGCTGTTTTCCCAGCGTTAAGCAGCCCCTGTTTGTGTGGAGCTGTAGCCAAGAAAGACAAACCTCCCTCCCACAGCACAAGAACAAAGCATTGTTTCCTCTTTGCCTGAAATTATTTTTCTTGAGATAGTCCTACAGGGACCAAAGCCATTCTGCCATTACCCCTTAGTGCTGTTTTATGTGGGATTTATAATGAAATTGCTTTGACAATTTGGATAAGGACGGAGCAAGGCAATAATTGACGAAACATTTCAGGGTAGATCAGTTTCCTTTGGGAGACATCAACTTTTGTATTAAAATTGTAACCCTGATGTAATACACTGAAACTTTAACTAATAATAATTAAAAAAAATTAAAATACAATAGTCTTTGCATTATTTAGTGTCTCTCACTGATTTTTGTTTCTAATTGTTCTTAAAGCAAGATTAAAAATGGTTCTAGATCAGTCAAACCCATATAGTTAAAGGATTCTATCTCTGCTAATCAAATAACCAAGAAATTACCTTGTTAGTACTGGTTCCAAGATGGACATTCAAATGATGTGTAATAGTTTTCTGTAATTTTCACTAAGCCAAGCAAATGAGCTCTGTGAGACAGCTTTATGTTATACTAACAGGGGAGAGAGTTTTATTGTGTTTCTAGTAATTTCCCTCAAGTTCTTAGTTTAAAACTTATCCCTAAGATAGTAATAGGTTTTACCACATCTATATATTTTTTAATTGTCCATCTAATGCTTTTTTATTTAAAGATCTCAGAACATTTAACTTCAGTTAGTTTATTAATGAGTAGTCTCGCAGAGCACTTAATGTACATCGGAGAATTACATTTACTACTTCTGGAGTATGGTTTCATTCATTTGTAGACCCAGAGCACCTAATGAAAATAGGTTGTCCTTCATATCTCTAATTTGCAAACAGGAAAAGTGAAATTCTGAGAGCTGGAGTGCCTCAGCCAAGACCATAAAGCAAGTCAGGGACCTGATTCATATGCTCCATATACATTAAATCCTTTCCCAGTACTCATATTTGTTTAGCAGAACAGTCAGTCTCTGATTACAAACATAGAACTATTTGCATGGATGGATTTTTGTCATGCTAATTTCCAGCACTTCAGTGCTTGAAGGTAAAGCAGTCAGATCAATCACTAACAAAACCTCTTCTTCTAAGAAACATATTTACAGCTGAGCTGTGTATTCCTGGAAAGGGAAAATGAATCCTTGAAAGCACAGCTCCACAGCCCCGTAGAACTCCTTAGAGCACTGCATCGGGTACATCCATCTGCTAATACAAGTAATTTTTCCATGAATGATTTAAGAAACCTGAACTTGAGCTGTAGCTCTGACACTTGTAAAAGAGATGTTGAGTTAAAACATGTGACATTACACCAAACAGATATGTTAAAAATTGTAGTTAAAGGTTAATATAATAAAAGTGTAGTTCATGTGCGAGTGATAGAAATATTGATCATAAAAATAAGTAGTGGCCCAGAAATTCAGCTGAAAAGGGGGGAAAAAGACTAGTTGATATATGAAGAATTTGAGTTGTGACACCAAGATCAATGGCTGTATTTTCACCCAGTGAAGCATGAGAGCTTCAGATAAGGGCAGTTAGTCAGTGAAATACTGACTGACATACCCTTTTACTGTTGGCATTTGGTCTCCAATATTGATCTCGCCTGTCACTGCCAACAAACTGTACTGAGGCTATATTTATGTTCAGATAGTGTTGTGTTCAGAGTTTCATGAATGATTTCTAAGATCTCGAGGTATATAAGGAGTTAATTCTAGCATCTGCCCTCATTTATTGGTTTGATCTTTTACATTCCTACAAGCCATTATAATCTTCTGCCAATCAGTCAGAGAACAGATAACATGCTATAATCTGCACGGATCCTTCGAATACAAAGATTTCCTATTCCTCTGCTGAGAAATGGTGTACTGTAAACAACAATTACATAGCACAAGCATTCTTTGACTGTAGGTCACTGTTCCTGAGTGTACAGAAGGTAGCAACTAAACTGGTTAAAGAATAAAGGTAGCAACTAAACTGGTTAAAGAATAAATCTTTATGAGGAAGGTTATTATTTCTTGTGTCAGTCTGGTGGGGCTGGAAGAGTTAAATTCAGAGTTTCTGGAAATAATAGTGATATTACAGCAAAGTGTGTTTACTGTGAGATATGCATCAAAAACTTGACGTTTTATTTTCATTTACCTTTTTCTGCTGGTGGAAATCATGTGTGGAATAAGATGCTCTTGTAAAATTAACAAGCTGAGCTTGAGTCAGAAAGGCTGAGAGAACTGTGTGCCAAGCATAGTGGCTTTCAGCTTTGCTTCAGCCACCTTGGCCAGACCAAGGGTCAAGCTCTTGCTCCACTGCAATCAGGAGCTTTTGCATGTTGTGAGTTAGCTGTTGGCTGATTCAAAGATGCAGAAGGAATTATCTAGCAAAGAGTAGCTCAATCCAAATCAGATGAGTTTTCTGCCTTTCTCAGAGTGTCATCTATAGAGTTGTAATTTCTGATTCGCTTTTCTCATGTTTGGTCATACCTGCAGGATCCCCTATGGTTCTAGCATTGTATTGTATTATGGCAAAGCTTGAACTTGAAAAGAAGTGTAGACAGGGACAGAAAGTAGAGCCCAAGCAATGGATTCCCTGAGTACTATGAAGGTCTGGTGTGCCATTATTAGACTGGGGTAGATGAAATGGCTCTATCTATGCAGTGACTACTTATTTCTGGAGTAACAGTTAAATAAAGCTGAGTTCTGTCATTTAACCAAGACAGCTTATGTCAGTCTTAGTCTTTGACCTCTCATTCACATTCATTTGCTTTCTTACAGCCAAATAACTCTCCAGAATAATCCTAGCTAGCAGCAGAAACATCACAAGAATGAGTAATGAACTTATGAAGCTGGAGACATGGGAGAGGTGTCAGGAGCAAACTGGGAAATTGCATCAAGTTTTAAGAAGAATGAGTGGTTATCATAAAAGTAATTTAAGAATGTAACAGTTAAGACAAAGCATTTCCATGCAAATTTCTGTTGCAGAAGTAAATAATACTGAAAATCACTTAATCCAACTCTGCTGCATCCCGTACAGGTAATGAAGCAGCAGTTAAACCGCTGTGAGCTGCCACCAGCCAGTTTCATTTGTTTCTCCACAGCCAGTGAGAAAGAACCTGTAATTTGAGAACAGAAATGCAGTATTGTTTCTGCCTTTGCTTCAGATCTTGTTTTCTATATCCCATGAAATTTTATGCTGAATACAGAATCACAGAATGGTTGAGATTGGAAGGGATCACTGGAGGTCATCACATCCAGCCTCATTGATCAAGCAGGGTCACCTACAGCACATCGCTCAGGGTTGTGTCCAGATTGCTCTTGAATATCTCCAGGGAAGGAGACTCCACAGTCTCTCTGGGCAACCTATTCCAATGCTCAGCTGCCCTCACAGTAAAGAAATTCTTCCTTACGTTCAGGTGGAACTTCCTGTGGTTTACTTTATGTTGTTGCCTCTCATCCTATCATCTGGCACCACCAGGAAGAGTATGGCCGTATCCTCTTGATAACCTCCTTTCAGTTACATGCATTGATCAGATCCTCTTCATCTTTCTCTTCTCTAGGCTGAACAGGCCCAGATCCCTCTGCTTTTACTCATATGAGAGACCCTTAATTATTCTTGTGTCCTTTCACTGGACTTACTCCAGGAGCTCCATGTCTCTCTTACACCACATAACACCATCACCAGTGGTGAATTTTATGATGAGTGTGGTGATACATTGGGCTGCATGCAAAGTTTATCTGGATTTTGAGTTGTAACTGAATGTTTCTCTGAAGGGATGTTTGAATTTATGATAATACTTTATCATCTATAAAAGCCTAGGGTTATGCTGCACTTGGCAATTCTGGAGATGCTGAAAGTGCTAAAAGCATAGCAATCTTTCTGGTTTTTAAAGTAGTGAACATTGTATTTAAGCAGAATGAGGAACCACTGTTGAGAGGCAGATCTGGGCTTCTCAGGTTGGATTGTAGTGGTGCTTGTCTTAAAATGGATTTTCTTAGGGTTACTTAGGGTAGTGTGACCACCTTTTAGCTGAAAGATGGTGGATGAATGTGGTCATGAAATGTAATATAGCATGTTGTAGAGAAGAAGCATTCCTAGACGTTGAATGAAGCCAGTTGTTCTTTTTGCAGTCTCACCTCAGGTGTAAGAAGGTTAAAATTGGAAATGATAGTGCTCTTCTCATTACAGTTACAAATGAGTATGGGGTTAGAAGGGATGTCTTCTGAGCCATCAGAAGCTATTCTTAGCACTTTGAATTTTCACCTTTTTGTGAAATGAGGGAAACATTTATGCATATTACCGGTTGCTTCCTAAAAAAAAGAGGCATTTTCGTGCAATAAGGGAAAATAAAAATGTGACCTTTTCAAACTTTTTGTTTCAGTCAGTCAACTTTGATTTTTAAGTCATGAAATTGCTTAGATATGGGTGAGTAAAAACAAACACTCGTGACATACACCTGTTGATGACACCCAATAGACACATAGTGATTTCAGTACTGACCTAACGCCGCTCTGATGTGAGCCCAAGTCAGTCAGGATCTGCAGGTTGTCTGCTTAAAGCAAGCATTCCCAAAACTTGGAATTTGATGTACAAACCTCATGTTTTAGTAGATATTTCTTATTATTATTTATTTTTCCTAGTGGCATAAGCAAACAAGATGGACTGGAAAACAAAAGGAGATATAAACCAAGTTCCACTTCTCACCATGAGTTGTGTGGGCTGAGTCCTTTCAATCAGCAGAGCAGCTTTCTGGGTTGCTGGAGAAGTTGCAGAATCTCTTTGGTTCTCAGTGCAACTGTGCTTCCATCATGTCTGGAGCCTGCTTGTCCCTCCTGTCCATTACTGTGACCATCATGCTGTTGCCACCATGGCTATAAGCATCTCTTCCAGACC
Source organism: Melopsittacus undulatus (assembly GCF_012275295.1). Taxonomy (NCBI): domain Eukaryota; kingdom Metazoa; phylum Chordata; class Aves; order Psittaciformes; family Psittaculidae; genus Melopsittacus; species Melopsittacus undulatus. The sequence continues at coordinate 2,209,730 of NC_047531.1, forward strand.
TGCTCTTTTTCATGCAGGAAGCTCTGTCTCCCTGTTTACAGGAGCACAGGGTCAGCCTGAGTGCAGAGATGTAGCCTGTTGCAGTCAATAACCACTCTGATGTGCTGGGAATTGGCCTGAAACATGTCAGGGGCTCCTGCTCCAGCCACAGTGTCACCCTCAGGTGAACTAAAGCTAGCGATCACCCTTTTACTTGACTCTTTCTTTCTTCAGTGTGCTTTGGAGGGGTTGCAGCAGTCTGTGAAGCCTATAAATCATTGGGAACCCCTTTACCACAGGTGAAAAGTTTTTTTAGAAGCACTTTCTGTTTTCAGAGACAGAAAAGGGGAACAGAGGGTTATTTATGGGGCTTTGGTGTATTTGTGTTGTGTGCAGGTAAGGGCCCTTTGGAAATGTTCTCTTTGACACTGTTCAAGGATCTGATGCTGCAGGTATGTCTCTGGACTTTGTTTCATTCTCCTCCCATCCATCTTTGTCATGATTTATGAAAAGAACAAAGGTAGTTAAGGGTGAGTGAAACGAGGCATCCCAAAAGAAAACATGGTACAGCACACTTCAGTAGCATTTTAGGATGATATGATCAAACAAGCCTATACACTATGACTGACATTAACATGATGACAATTTAAGAGCATTAATGGTCTGTATCAGCATCTTCATCAGCCTGTGGAAAAAAGGCAAAAGCAAATATTAACATAGCTTGTTACAGGCTGACTTCCCATTTTCACTTTATTTTGACATTCTATGTATTCTGCCCATTGTGTTTACTCTATCACCGTCACCTTACCAGCTCTACTTAAACTCCAGTTCTTCATTAAATATTGCACTAAAAAAAGCAATGATATTCAGTATTTGGAGGCATTTAGAGTTGTTTGCAGTATCTCAGTTAGATCAAGATAGTGCTGTAACCAGTCTAATGTCTTTTTATTTTCTTTCTTTTATATATATGTATATTTATATCCCTCTGATATGTTTTGATGACTTATTTTAGAGGGTGATTGTATTGTCATAATTTAGAACCTGGTTCCCTGGAGGGAAGGAATGCCATCCAGAGGGACCTTGACACACTTGTGAGGTGGGCTGATGCCAACCTCATGAAGTTTAACCATGACAAGTGCAAGGTCCTACACCTGGGTCAGAGCAATCCCAGGCACAGCTACAGGTTGGGCAGAGAAGAGATTCAGAGCAGCCCAAGGAGAAGGACTTGGGGGTGTTGGTCAATGAGAAAATGAACATGAGCCGGCTGCAGTGTGTGCTCACAGCCCAGAAAGCAACCGTATCCTGGGCTGCATCAAAAGGAGCGTGACCAGCAGGTCAAAGGAGGTGATCCTGCCCCTCTGCTGTGCTCTTGTGAGACCTCACTTGGAGTATTGTGTGCAGTTCTGGTGTCCTCAACATAAAAAGGACATGGAACTCTTGGAACAAGTCTTATGTATGTATATAAACACAGAAATACAGACTACTCCATGTCTCCCCTTCTAAGTGGGATCTGTGGATATATCCTTGTGTTCAGAACCCATTATTTCTATTCTCCTAGGCACTGTAAAACTCATTAAGGTAGGTAGAATTTCCTGCCATTGAAAGATATAGAAGCATTCCTGTTTCATTCTGGGGCTCTTGTCTATGTTGCTTACTGAGCAACATTGCCTTGTATTAAAAGGGTTGTGATTTCAAAAGACTCCAATAAAGCTGGTCATATTCTGTGTGTGTATTAGAGTGTAGCAAAAAGCCTTTGTTCGTTTTGACTTCAGTGGAGCTGACTTAATGGCCTGTTCTGCAGCTGTTCTTTAACTACCATTCACTCCTGTAGTTTTCCATGTGCAGACCAGTTTTGTCCATCCCGTGGGTTCATTCACTAATGTTTATAGTAACATCTTCTGAGGTTTTGCTAGCCTGTCTAATGAAACAACCGGATATTTGCTAGTGTAGAATCCTGCAGCATATTTTCTGCACATCAGTTTAAGAGAAGGGCAGCAGCTTTATGTTATGGTTTGATAGGTGGGAGTATCTGTGCAAATCAGCCTCAGGCTCTGTAGAGTGCAGAAGCATTCATGAGTTTACTCTCTGCACCTTGAGCTCTTTTATTACAACTACAGATATATCAAATAATTTCTTGAAGGGTTTAGGGAATGGGGCTCAAAGGGCTTGATGGTTTGCATTTAGGCAGCTAAATAAGCAACCTAGTATTGCAGATCATTCAGCATCTGGCAGACTCAGTTGATCTTGTTGGGATTGTTTGTGGTGAACACTTCTGGTAACGTGGTTTCATCTTGCATGTAGCTAACTGGAGCTGATCATGTTGGATCTAGCTTGGGCTGGATGTGTTTATCACTACTGGAAACCCATTCCAGGATCTCTTGTTTTCTAATGTAGCTTGTTGGTACACATGTCAATGCTCCTGATGGCTTCTAGGGTTTGCACATCATCCTGTTCACCATCAGTCTGCTCAGCAGGTAGTCCTCGCTCAGTATCTAATAGCAGAGGCTAAAGATGAAATTATGCTTAGACCTTCTCCTCCTACATCTCTATACACTAGGCATGCTAAGTATAAGCAGCTGGCAAGGAGTCTATCATTTGTCCTGGGTTTGAAGCCTATAAATAACCAGATCATTAAAGGTGTCAATTACAATAAGCCTTTGTCCCAGAAGCTATTTATGGAGCGGGGTTTGGCTCTACACAGTTTTCTTGGGTTGCCAGAGGCAATGTTAATCTACTTGTGGCAGTGAGGCTGGTGGAGCTGGTGGAGATTACCTCTCTCCTTTCCTTTCAGTGTGGAGAAATCTTGTAACCTGTGGGGCTATTGTAAATTCATCTGGGTATAAAGCAGAGCAAAACTTGGTATCTTGTTTTTATCACCAAATAGAAAAGGAAACAGAAAGATCCAGCAACTGGCAAATTTTTTATGGACATGTTTTATATAGGGAAGTAAAAATCCTCCCTGAGTCTTGAGTGCTCTTCAAGGGAAAAGGAGGAAATGCACTTTATATTTTCAAGATTTCATTGGGTTCCTGCTTACTGACTGGGGAACAGAGAATGCCTCAGTCCAGAGCCAAGTAAATGCACTTCAGATGAGTCATAATGAAAAGGTATAGGGACAGAGTGTTCAGTGGTTATGGGGCTATTTAGAAACTCAGCAGACCCAGATTATTTTCCCTCCTCTGCCACAGACCTACATTACTGCCTTGGCCAGGTTGATCAGCCTGTGGACTTGCACAATTCCTTGTTCCTTAGATGGTTTCAGACCTCATCTTCTCTTACAGTGGGCAGTTCTCATTCTCCCAGTCACTGCCTTTGCTTTCTGCATCAACATAAATGAATCCTGATCATCAGTCCACTCTAATGAAGGCCATTTAGTATGGATGTGTGCAAATGTTTCAGGGATGTAAGCACAAGAGCAAGAATAGCAACGTAAAAGGAATATAAGGAAAATATCTTTAAGAGTAGCACTGCAGTTTTTTAGGGATGGTGTTTCAGTTCAGGAATGCCTCAAATAAGATGGAATCCTTCATTTTGAACTAGGAGGATTATGGATTAGGTGCTGCTATTATTTCCCTAGTTTCCTTCTGTAATTCTAATGTCAACTGCAAGCAACATTATTTGATTTCAGATCAGCAAGGGTCTTTTTCCATTAGCCAAAGCCAGTTAAATCATGAAGATCTTCTCTTTTAAGAACACAGAAACAACTCAAATCAATTCCTACCAAAAAATGCTTTGCTAGTGGAAGCAGGGGAGACTCTGCCCCATCCATTGTTCCAGTGATTCATTTGACCACGACAGACCGAGTTGACTGAAGTCAGGCTCTGTGTGTGTGTGCTCATGCACCCATGCATGTGTGTAGCACAGCTGATGCTCGCTGAAAGCTTCTGTGCAGTGAACCATGACATTAATAGTGAAATCAAGGTTCGCTAGCTGACAGACATCAATTTGCCAGAGGCCATCCCTCTTCTCCACCCTCCCTTGGCACATTTGTGCACTCACACGCACACGGCCATATATAATCTTGTCTGCTTTTTCCTGGCAAATCCTATGGATACTTGGAATCTCTGTTCTCAAGGAATCTGCGCACCAGCCTCTCATTCATAATGTCTTGTGCTCATTCCTGCAGGCTGGAAAAAACAACAACAGTTAGAAGAATTACGGATGATTCAATTAAACTGATATTGTGCACAACAAAACTGAGAGCAAATGCAATTTGGGTCCTGTTCATGTGACTTAATCATTTCTTACCGCCCCACTCCACACCCTTTTTTAGAATTTAAAAACAATTATGCTATAATTGCCAATCTGGAGATCCCCAGATATGCAGTAAATACCCTTTGTCTCACTGGATGCTCTTTTCCTCAGTTCAGAAATGGGACCTTATTAAAAATGTACAGAGAAAACAGATAAAGTCATCAAATGACCTTCAGGAAATAAAATTCTGGAATGCTGTACACCCAGAAAAGATACCCATGTATTAAGTGAGCGAATCAGCCAGTCATTGAAGATAATTAGCTGTGTGCATTTGTAAGATGAACACACTTTCAACACTCCAGGCAAATCCCTGGAAGTCAGCTGAGCCCTTCACTGATAGAGGCTTGGAGGTGCATTTGAAGACCAAACATGCCTTTTTTGCTTGTATTAGTAACAGGTTTCAAAATGTACTAACAGCTTTTTAATGTGTAATCAGCTTGACTTAATGGGGAAGAAAAAAATCGCGATCATTAAGAAGCCCATACTGAGTGTATATATTCACGCGGTGGGAAAGTGCCTTGCAGTATACAGTAGTTTGGAGTAAGTAGGATCCATTACCCATATCTGCTGAAGGGCTGTCAGATAGGAAGTAAATTTAGAGACCTGCTTGTCCCTCTGGCTATTCATCACCACTGAGTGGCTCTTGCGGCAGCCGGTGGTATTTTTAGAGAGGAGAATGATACGGAATTTCTCCATGTGCTGTACATTAGCTGATCCCATTACTCAGAGCTGCTCAGAAAGTCACAGCTGACAATGCAGGTTGGTGGCAAAGAAGAGCAATTGGCTTAGAAGGGAAAACACGGAGGAGATGTGTGAGAAGGGTATGTTTGTGGGGACACTGCCAGACTGGGACTCTTGTCAACTGCCCTCTCCTGTTACTCAGAGCCAGCAGCAAAATGCAAAGATAACTTTGAAATGGGCATTTTCTGTCAGGACTCAGTGCAATATTGCTCAGGCCTCTTTTCACATAATATGTGTAATAGTTTGAATAATAACAGCTCCTTTTTAGCTCCATAAAGCCTCCAGCAATCGAAACTCGGTTTGTCCTGAGCTTCAGGATATTTTCAAAATGATATGGGCAACTGACTATGAATAAGCTATTTTGCAAACAACTAAAATCATCTGCATTAGTATTTATCATTATTTCATCAAAGAAAATCCATTTAGTTTAATGTTCATTTGAATTGCTTCTCTTTAAGACCTCCAAATCCTAATAATGCGTCGAACGCACTCTTGAATGTCAAAATAGTAAATTGTATGTAATTTTCTTTGACAGCAAGTGGATGAGTCCTTGCCAGAATTGTTCCTTTTTACACCCCATGTGAAGTCATTGCTTTTTCCCCATCAAGTGATACTCAGCTTTCTAAAGCCCACTAACAAGAACACCACTGACCTCAGAATGAATTCAATTGATGCTGGATGGGGCTGGGTTAGCAGGGAGAAGCGGACAGTGGGTAGTTGTCTTCTGCCTGTTCTGCTGCAGCCCCAGCTCCACACTATGGGGGACTGAGGGTGGGCATGTGTGCCCAACATTTAAAACCCATACAATTCTTTAAAGAAGGTACTTTTATTTTTTAATAGCTTTAGTACTGACCCCCAAGCACTGCGATACTGAACTTCCAAAGCTTTGGGCTTACAATGAATAGCATTCATCTTCGCTTCTGGTTCTGATCTTGTAAAAGCTAACTCATGCATGCACAACATGATAGACCATGTTACGCCTCAGAGCCTTTTTCAGAGCTATCATCTAATACATTTTTTATAAGGCAGAGTGCATTCATAGAATTCTGCCTCAAAAGGCATTCTTGCTTTAATGGCTGTGCTGAAATGTCTAGTCTGGGTGCTGGTGCTTTTTGAAACAAAAGGGTGATTAAAATGTGGACTTTTTTTATAGTAATCTTTAAATTTCAGGGTTTTTTTTATTAAAGGTGTTGTGTTTAAAGGTAGAAGGATGTCTAAAGTAAAGCTGCTTTCTGCTAGTCCTGAATGAAAAGGGTCAGAATTCTCTCTGCCAAGGTGGTATATGTGTATGCTCTTTGTGGAAGTGGCTGTTTGTGTGGATTTTATAACATATATATACACGTTTATAGTGCATCAGCAGAAAAGCTGATCTTGCAACAAGTTAGATTAAGAAATGTACTAGGAGTGGCTTTTCTGTTGTCAGACCTGAGATTTAGCTCAGGTTAGATGCTAACAACAGAAGTGAAAAGCAGAAATGATTCACAGATGTAATTTGTAGTGTGCATCAAAGTACCAAAAAAGCCATAAAAATCTAAATTCAGAAAGGAATGTTGCAAAATATATATTCACCCCTGTTGGGCCCTTTCGTAGATGGACAGCTCATACTCTGAGTAATTTTCTAAAGGAAGTTAGTAATCAAATGTGAAAAGCAGTGCTCTTGAAGTTTTCTAGTGCTCTGCAGGCAGGAGTCCATTCATCTGGCTTGCTTTGACACAACTTGAAGATTATTTCCCTATTGATCAGAAGTTTGATTTAGCAATTACAGTTATTCTTGGGTTTGTCTGTACATGGAAAGCTTGGCTTGTCTTTAAAATGGGGAAGAAATATGCAGCGGTAGAAAAAAAGAGATTTTCCATTATAATGCCTCCTCGGAGTCCCAAGTTTAAGATTCTGTTGAAGTATTGTAGAAAATACTCTTTTTTTTAAGATCCTTCTGAAAAGCTTCAAATGAAAGTTGTGTGAACTTCTGCTGGGTGTGAGTGACTCACTGTAAAAGCTGAGCTTGCTCTGTGTTTGTGCTTTGAAAATCTGTAAGGATGGAGAGAGTGGGTCAGAATCCGTGCCTTTGATTCACTTCTGTATAGAGACAGAGTGCCTTTTGCTTTGTCTCTAAGAAAGAATAGTTTGTCCTGATGCTGTTTTCCTCAACTGAGTTTGAAAAAATAAGTTTTATGTACTTGTGAGTCAAAGACAACTGAATGGTGTCTTTTGTATGTGAGGGTGGATTATTTGATGTAAAAATTGTCCAGATTTTTTTAACTGTTTTTAATGGTCTAGAGCCTTGGTACAGGTTGCTTTACTTTGCTTTGGTTTGGCATCTTCTGCCCTTTGTCTCATCATACGGCCATTTAACCACCATGTTTGCAGGTTTATTTTGATTAGAAGCAGTCTAACCTTTTTGTGGGACTTCAGTATCATTTGCTTTGCCAAAAAGGCTCTTAGGAGGGTCTAGCTAGAAAGCAAGTTACACAGGAGTGAGCGTTGAACCCTTGCAGCACAGAAGTGCAAGCACATCCTGGGGTGTTCTAGCAGAAGGGTAGGCAACAGGCCAGGAAAGGTGGTTATTTCTGTTTGGTACCCATGAGCCCACATCTAGACACTGTGTCCTGTTTTGGGCTCCCCAGTACAAGACATTGTCATCTTGGGAAGAGTTTGGTGGAGGGACACCAAGATGATCAGGGAGCTGGAACATAGGATGTTCAAGGAGGGGCTCAAAGAGCTGTTCTCAGCTACTCATTGACAACTTGCAAAGACAATAAACAAGACTATTTACAGAGATAAGCAGAGAACACAGATGAAATGTTAGAATGGAAAGGCAGATGTTGATTAGCTATAAAGAAAAACTTTTCACCATGATGGTGGTCAGACACTACAATAAGCACCCAGAAGGGCTGTCTTTGGAGATACTGAAATAGCACCACAGCCCTGAGCAGCCTGGTGTAGTTGGCTTTGCTCTGGGGCTGGCTTGACCAGGTGACCTCAAGATATCCCTTCCAAACAAAATTGCTGTGATTCTGTGCTGACACAGGCTCTCTCTTGTTTAACAATGTAGTCATGAAATTTTAATGCTGACAAAAGGGAAGAGGTCATTTCCTTCTGCTTTAGAACCTGGTTGTGTAAAGTTAAACCAAAAAAAGATGAAAGCCCGTGTTTATCAGTTGTGAGTTTTGCACTTGTGACCACAAGTGGGCAAGTGAGAACTTTTTATGTTACATTCTGAAGAAGCAGTAACCACATGGCTACGTTTTTACAATGACTGCAGTAGTAATTCATGGTTCTTGCAGCAAATAAGTAATTTATTCACCTCTGTTGCACTCTTTATTTTGTTGGATATGGAAAAGGGAGAGCTGCTTGGGTCCTATAAGGGTTGGGATGAGACAGTGGTGAATTATGTCTTCAGAATCAACTAAATCCCACCTTTCTTTATGGTTTAAGAATGTCAGTACATCTAGGAGCAGATTTAACATAACTAATATTTTAAAGCTGTAATTAACTTAAATTTCTGTTGCTGAAGTATTCAAAGAGCTGAGTCAAGGTCAGTTGCTAGGTGAACAAACATAAGAGAGACAGATTTTGCTTCACCCTCTTCAACAAAAACAGTTAATTTTAATGTTAAGCTGCCTGTGCAACTCATGACAAGATCCACCCCACTTAATTGTAGCTCTCTTTAGGTGTTCACCCACTGTGGGCCTTTAACAGCCAGTGGAAGATTAATAGGTCCTGCAGAAGACTGCCTCAAATGTTTAGATGCTATTATGATAAGGTATGATAAGATGCTAGTATGATTTAAGGGTAGTGAGGCACTGGAATGGGTTGCCCAGGGAGGTTGTGAATGCTCCATCCCTGGCAGTGTTCAAGGCCAGGTTGGATGAAGCCTTGGGTGATACGGTTTAGTGTGAGGTGTCCCTGCCCATGGCAGGGGGGTTGGAACTGGATGATCTTAAGGTCCTTTCCAACCCTAACTGTTCTATGATTCTGTAACACAGAGTTTTATCCCAACAAAATGACTTATTAATGACCAAATTTCTAGTACTGTACCAAGGCCTGGAGTAAGACCCAGGTCCCTTGTGTGCTGGTCCAGTGCCTGTGTGATTTTTATACTCTTATCTACCATGATCCTGAAGATGTCCCTGCACATGAAACATTATGTGCTGTTTCAGGGCATGTTATTTCGTCTGTATTCTCCATAAAAGCGTGGTTTGGACACCTGTATTACTTCTGAAGCAGACATCCTGTCTTTCTAGATATTTTCAAAGGCAGCCTACAGCAGCCTTTCTCAACAGTTCTGCGATAATGATGACAACCACTGGAATAATATAAACCACTTACTAATCAGTTTGCGAAGGGAGGACATCTGCTTTACACAATGCAGAAGCAAATTAAGGAGGCTTTCACAGTAGTCTGAAATTGTGTGTTAGAGTTTACAAAGAGAGGGAGAGAAAGAAACTAATGGTAAATAAATTGGACCATAGTGCTAGTTTTCATCCAGCTGCACGCGGCTCTAAAGCAGCTATCTCAGAAAGGTACCTGTTATTTATTAATTCAAGATGACTCCAAAAAGCAATTCCTCCATAAATTTCTTTCCAGCAACTTTCTAATCTCAGTAAGTTGTTGACAGAAATTGTGCTGGGAGAATATGTCCTCAGTCAGTCTCTTCACTATAATAGTTCCAAAAGATGCTTACCTGTAGATGCTTGGCTTTTAAGAGCATGTGGTTTTGTATGCAGGTTTATCATGTGTTAGGTGCTGACTTTGAAATACTCAGTCCTACCCTGTATTGCAGAATAGAAAGTCTGGAATTCAAGGCATCCCAGATTTGATGGGCTTGGGTTGTATCACTTTATCAAGGTTCCTATTTGTACCTGCTTTTCCAGCATGTTCCGGGTAGCAGCTCCACAGCCAGTTTGCACTGCCTCTAAGAAGCTCCATACATCATCTCCTGAGCTAAATGTTTAATATTTTTCATGCATGAAAGGCTGTCAACTTGTGTTCTGAGAGGTAATATCTGGCCATGGGGGAGACAAACTCAGCTACCTTTGGGGATTAAGTGTCAAGAGCCAGGAGTAAGTCAACTGGGCAAAATTCAGATAGAGATTTGATTTAGGATAGGCATTGTGCTTCAGCTTGGAAGCAGATCTCTCTATTTAATTTCCTTTCTTGGATACGTATTTCAATAGACAGCTATGTCTAGCAAGGTTTATTATGACTTTGGACAGAAATCCTAAGATTAATTTTTATTACTGTCTGGTCCACCACATGGATGTCAGTTTAACTTTTTCCTTATTTGCTCTGAAGACTAGAAGGGTTGGGATCTGAAGTTATGTTTCCAGCAGTTATTGACATCAATGCTGTTTGGTTAAACCTGCTTATTTAGAATTGGGAGAATATAAGTCTGAACTACATCTGATTGCATGGAGAGCCCAGTTGTGGAATATACACACTACTGTGCTTTGAATGTTTTAGGTGGCACAACATACAACCCAAATCTGATGGTCTAGAGAAAATTAGTCCTTTTGGGAAATGCAGATGTTAAAGATCTGAAAGCATGCAGCCCTTAACTAGGAGAGGAATACACTTTAAGTTCATCAATATTTCCTTTTTTCTTGGAGCAGGGAATGTTTTCACTGGCAGAATTTCTGTAGAAATTGCCAGTTTTGCTGATGTTAAAAGTAACACTTCCCCCCTTAAAAGGGAAGGCCTGAATCCAGTTGTGGAATGTATGTATATAACCCCTTTTACTTTTTCTTGCTTATGCAATTCCCACACTCCTCTCAAAGTTGGAAAGTTTAAGAAATAAAGCAAAACGTAATGCCATTGCAAAAGATGCTTAAAGCTCTTCAGGATTTGTCTTTTATTTAAGTCCAAAGTAGTGTTGTGCAGGTTTTCTTTCATCTATTTATTTTTAAAGGTGATACAATATGTAGTACTTGGTGTTAGACTTTTTCCCCTTCTAAATGAAGTGCTATGGGTACCGATCATATTTCAACTGAAATGTGTAATGTACTAGAAGTAATAATGAAGGAAGACTCTACTACAATACTTTTTCTAAACAAAGAATGTGAGCAAGTACAGATTTTGGGGAGCTACTCAGTATTTCTTCCAGCAGATCCTCTTGTCTAGGATGACAGTGCTCCTGTAAGAGTGTCCTTTGATGTCCATGGATTTCATAACTGCTGTTGGTGCCTGATAATAGCTTGTTCATGACCAGACTCTTAGTACTGGGGCACTGAAGCAAAAATGGGGGCTTTCCTGTCTCATTAATGACCCAATTCCACACCCTTGCATGGGCAAGGACCCCTTCCACTGGAGCAGCTGCTCCAAGCCCCTGTGTCCAACCTGGCCTTGAACACTGCCAGGGATGGGGCAGCCACAGCTGCTCTGGGCACCCTGTGCCAGCGCCTCAGCACCCTCCCTGTAAAGAATTTCATATATCTCATATAAATCTCACTTGAGTGCTCAGTTATCTCATGATTATCTTAGCATTGAAAAGCATGGCTTCATTGAATCTATTCAGACTTGTTACTAGCATGAAATACCACTGGTCTGCATGATGCTGGCTACCAAAGCCTTACGACCTGCTGCATAATTTAGCTAATGATTCTTTCTGTTTCATTTTGTGGAGCCCTCTATTTCTTTCTGCAAGCACAAATACTGCAGCTCTGCTAAGGCATCTCTAAGAATGACCATATAGCACCCCCATTTTGTGAACTCTTAAGTGCACGTTACAAGATTGACAATTACTTTTGGACTAGAGGTTAAGAGGGAGCCCCTGGAATATTATTTTTGCAGTAACTCAGGATTGAACTCCCTGTGGTTGGGATTTACTAAGATATTCTAAGGACGGCAGCAATTTGTGCCTTCTGCACAACGTTTCTCAAACCTCAAAATGTCTTTCCCTCAGCAATTCAAAGGTTGCTGTTGGCTGTGACTGCAGGGGAAAAGACATTACTGTTTCTGTGAAGAAGTTAGTTGTAAACATTGAACAAGCTTCAGTAATCTCTCTAAGGGGAGGCAACAAGCCTCATAAAAATACCAAGTGAACTTATGCATGGCTTTTCTGTGCCATGTTGATTATAACTGAAATCAAGATACCCAGATTACATTTCATAATGGAAGAGAGGTGACCTGAAAAGTTTATAACGGTGTGAGATAATTAAGAATTATAATTTTCAGTTAATATTTGAATGATAAGGCTCCATTATAAACCATTTAATGCAAAATGCAAATGAATGCGTCCGGAAAGGGAATGTTACATTTGTGGGTTTAATATAATTGAGTGCAATATGTATATGAAGCATAAAACTTAAAGCATTGAAACTTAAACAGCAGAGGTTTAGACCTGATATAAGGAAGAAATTCTTCACTGTTAGGGTGGTGAGGTACTGGAATGGGTTGCCCAGGGAGGTTGTGAATGCTCCATCCCTGGCAGTGTTCAAGGCCAGGTTGGATGAAGCCTTGGGTGCCATGGTTTAGTGTGAGGTGTCCCTGCCCATGGCAGGGGGGGTTGGAACTAGGTGATCTTGAGGTCCTTTCCAATCCTAACTATTCTATGATTCTATGAAGGTGTTGTTAGTGGGTAAATAAAAATTTAAGGCTGAATTTGATTCCTCTGCTGAAAAACCTGAAAATGTCTTAATTAAGTAGTGAAAACAGGCCTTTAAACAAATAGGACTTACAGGAACACTGGGGTACTCTTTGGAGGCATGAGCCCCCGATATCTTCAGTAGTCAGGGGTGTATAAGACAATGAGAAGACCACCCCCAAATTGTCTTTCTGCTATTGATGTTTGCTGTAGAAAACTGTAGAAAGTCTCAGTTCATTCCAGATCTGATACCCACAACACCCTCAGAGCAGTAAGTTTGCTCCCTCATCAGGTTCTGATGGGAAAGGTGCCTTAAAAGCCGTCAGTATCCATGGAAGAGGGTAAGAGACAACCACTTCTCATGTGGCCAATGAGAGGCCAACAGTGGCCCCTTGTGTTGGCTTTTCTGAGGATGGGTATGCCCTGTGTCTTGTCTGCAAAGGGAGCAAACCCAGCGGCAGATAGGGCACCAACTATAGAGGTGCTGAGCTGGGAAAACCCAAACCCACAGCCCCACAGCTGCTGAAATCAAAAGGAGCAGTGAGATCAGGGGCATATGGTAGAGCAACAGGTGATAGGAAATGCATTCATTAACGTGATAAGAGCTGTTTAAATACAGAGATGGCAGTGTATCTGCTACCAGGTGAAGCTTCAAGATAAATACTGCCTTGTGATAGGTAAGTGAAGGTCTCTGCTTGTGGATCTGGTGACAGTTCTTTAAATGTGAATGTCTGTGGGAATACCTTTAAATGCTGCTTATCTCCCCTTCCCTGGGAAAACACTGCAAATAGAGGTTTCTACCCCAGAGCCACTGAGCAGAAGTAAGCACTTTCAAATGGTTGTCATTGTATGTTAAAAGGCACAGTCTGTATGTGGTGGATAAGTAGAGGTTTTGAAGTTGGAGATGGTTGAACTACCTGAGGTAAATAGACAGGAATGGGTGCTTTGGTCGTTAATTTGTATTCCATTTTAATGTCATTTAATTGATTCTTGAAGTATTTTTGGAGCCTCCAAATAATTTGTAATGGTCTTTCAGAGTTTTAGATGTATCGCATCATCTTTTCAGTTAAAGATTCATTATTTAATTAATGTGGCTCAGTCAAGCCCTGATAAATATGGGCACCATCAGAGCTATTTTTGTTTCCTAATTCATTTCTCCACTGAGGACTGAGGAAACACCGCCTTGAACCATGTCTCTGATGGTGAACTCATTTCCTGCTGAATAAAGGCACTGAAGAATAGCATTATTTGAATGTATTCCACTTAGCATTCCACTGCATAATATGGAGTTTAATAACATCACTATATTTCCCCCCCTGCAAACACCCTGACTTTACTAAACCACTTACCATACAGTAGTAAGCAAAACACTGAACACAAAGAGTAGCTAATATGTAAAAAGAACATTGAAAAAAATAAAGATAAGAATGTTTTTAGCTTGATTTTGGCTGTACTGTTGTATGCCCAAAGCAACCTTTGTTTCTAAGTAATTTGCATGCTGTTTGGCTATTAACATTGCTGCCATTGAAAGCTCTCTTTCTTCTCTCTCCTTCTCACTCTGTATTTCATTTTTATACCTGTCATGAAGTGGTTGGGGTTGAAAGTCAGCACAGAGTGCATCATTTGTACATTGTGTCTCCTTCCCTCATGTGCCTCTGCTGCCAGGGAAATTGAACTTTATCCATTAAAAATCCATTTATTGTGTCTTGACTTCACTGAACTAAAGAACAGGACATTTCATCAAGCAGTACAGTTTAAAATCAAATTAAATTGTACTAGAGCCCAGAAAATGTGACAGGATAAAGACCTTAGTAATTTAAAAAAATCTTTTTAAAGACCTCTCTGATTGCACTTATTGATACTTCCACATATCCATCCTTTAAGGACGAAATTGGTCAGTGATGCGAGGACTCGGCATGGGACACCTCAAAAGACCTTTTTGGTGTATTTTTTGTTTCTTTCCATTAAACAGGTGGTGAGCACTGCTTCCAAATTCATGCTTCCTCAGGGTTGGTATCTGCAAGCTGAGTCTGGGTGTAAGTGATCCCCTGTAGTGATGTCCTTCCCTGTCCTTCCAGGTGAACCTTTCAGTTGGACTGTTCCCACATGCTGGTGGTACAGGGCTGTATCAGCAATGATGACTTGTGTTGAAGTGCATAGGATGTGTTTAAGTGGAATGCTCCATCCCTGGCAGTGTTCAAGGCCAGGTTGGACACAGCCTTGGGTGACATGGTTTAGTGTGAGGTGTCCCTGCCTATGGCAGGGGGGTTGGAACTGGATGATCTTAAGACTCTTTCCAAACCAAACCATTCTATGATTCTATAAATAACTCAGTAGCAAACCCCATGAAGATCAATGGAAACATGCTTGTCCAGTAAACCTGCCTGTTGGCCTTTCAACTTTATTAGATGCTTTCCCCATTAAAATGGGTTTCACATTGTATATTCTTCTGTTGGCAACCTGGTCCCTTTGTTTCTGTAAGTAACTGCAATATGGGGAGGAGAGCCTTGTAAAATGTGTTTCTTATCCTAGTTACAGTTTCCATAATGTTGAGGTGCCACTGGAGTCAGAGGAGCTGGAGTTTCACAGATGGATAACAGAATTAAGTTGTGTAACTCTCAGGGATACATATGTGCAGTTTCTGGAAGTCCAGAAATCAAACCAAGGGCTTAGAAAACACCCTTCCTCCAGACCCAGTTTCAGGGGCAACAGCTGGAATTTGCACAGCTCCTTATTCAGTTAATATTCAGAAGCCACTATAGCGTTTTCCCGAGAGCAAAGAGACAGTAAAAGCAAGCTGCTACATCTCACTCTGCTATTTGTCCTTTCCCTTACACAGTGTTGGGTTGTTTGGTTGGTTATTGGAAGTGTTTTGTTTCTTTTTTTAACCTCTTATAAATATGTGTTACATGTGGCAAAGAGGCAACAAGGGACCAAGAAGAGAGCAGCAAAGTGGTGTTTCAGAAGCCAAGAGAGAAGCATGTTTAAAGTGAATTGCACCAGCTTTTTTGTTCATATAGGAGATGCTTCTAGTGGTTTTTGCTTGACTTGCTTCCATGCATAGTAAATGGCTGAGATGCTCATTTATAGTTTAGCTCTTTCTAAGGTATGATTTGGGTTTATGATGTAACCAACAACAAGGGGAAGCTTTCCTGGAGTGATAAATATTTATGTGGATATAATGTTAACAATGTTTCTAAAACGCATGCAGCAGATTAAATACAAATATATTATCACTGCCTTTCACTGTTGAAAACTTAGGTATATCCTTTCACTTCTGGAGTGTATTCTATATTCTAAGTGGAACCAGATTACAAGAAGTTACTTGGAAAACACTTTTTATAAACCCTTGCTTTGTTTATATGTACCCATCAGAGGTGTCCTTTTCATTTGTGTGCGGAAGGAATACAGCCAGTATGACAGTTTTCCTGGCTCCCAAGCTGCTCAAACAGAAGGTCAGGCCAGGGAATGTATTCCCTTATGGTGCTGGTTTTGGACTGAAGAGTGGGCTGGCCCATGAACTGCATGTACTACACCAGCTCCAGAAGAGCCTATTGTCTGGCAGCCTGCTTTTTATCCTGCTCAAGGCCAGAGAAGCAGAGGTGAAAGGGAGTTATTAAATGTCAGAGATCGTTACTTGCTGGCTTCAAGGAGTGGTTTCTGTCTAGAAATCATTTATCATTTCTTGTGAAGTATTGACAAGTGACTGAAAGCTAAAAGGAGGTTGTGGATGTAAAGTTCTTAGCTTGCAATCAAAATGAGAAGCTTTGGGGATCTGGATTCCTTCTTCTTCTGACCCAGCAGTTTCAGGGAAGCACTGCAGTCTTTTTTCATATACTTATTTTGTAATACTTAGCTCAAATATAAGCTTTTAACCATTCATTACAACATAGGCTGAGGAGATGCAGATCAATGGTCTTGACTTCAGTGTTTGGCTTTTTGATTTAAGGATTTCCATGTGCATCAGTTGCATCATTTCAGTAGGAAACTACTTCCTTTTTTGGTACCTCATCATAGTTTAAATAATTGATTTTGGTTTAATTTGTACGCTTTTCTCTATTTTGACAAATCACGATTATAGCGTACAGCTATATCATTGTCTCATAAATGATATAACAACTGCTTGTGAATGCCCATAAGTTTTTATTGTTGTGCGTGCATGTTAATAACAACATTGTGGAATGGCACAGAGAAGTTTTTAGCAGAATAATGTTTGCATTTCCTCTAGTAAAATATAATGTTATAGTACAATAATAATAAATCTGTAGAATCTCTTCTCTATGTGTATCATGGAAATGATTCAAGTGCAGAGCTTCTAAACAGAAGATTATGTTACATCTGTGATATGGATAGTTTGAGAAACAGAAGGGTTATGATTCATCCAATATCTGAGAGAGTTATTACCATCCACAGATATTCCAGCTCTTGCTTCCCATGACTGAATGGGTATCATGGGCTCCCTGATCACTGGGCAAATTGCAATATGTGTGTACTGAGGAAGCAGTGGTCATGGAGTTAAAATGAGAAGTACTGGAGGTTTGAAGCATTGTGGGGCATGGAGGGAACAGTCTCTGTACCACCTTTTCTGGGTTGTACAGTCAGCCTTCACTTATCCATAATGCCACCTCTAGGGAATAAGTGATATTGCAAAGAGAAATTTATATCAAGTCCTATTGAAGAAAATATACATTTCCTCCAAGGAAATATACTTTATTTTCTAAAGTATTTGCCCCAGATCCAGTAAGATTTCTTCTGGGCACTGATGTCTATACCATCAGTAATGGTCTAGACCTGTACATTTAAGACCTACATTTAAGACCTTTATATTTAAGCTGTGAATGCTCCATCCCTGGTGGTGTTCAAGGCTGGGTTGCATAGAACCACAGATGACATGGTTTAGTGTGAGGTGTCCCTGCCCATGGCAGGGGGTTGAAACTTGATGATCTTAAGGTCTTTTCCAGCCCTAACTATTCTATGATTCTATGATTTACCTTACATTATATAGAGTAATATAAGTTTGTATCTCTGGATGTTTGCTCCAACCCCTAACTTGAAGTAGATACAATGAGGTCAGGATGTTCAGTGGCTTGTCATGCCTTTGCACACCAAAATCCTGAGAGTGAAACGGCAGAGCAGTTATTTTAATTCCCTCTTCTCAGTAATACGTTGTTGTCATTCTTTGCTTCTTCATTTTATTTTCAGAGGATATTAATATGTGTCTGAATGGGATTAAACATGTATAAGCCTTTTGGTGACTGATGTTTTAGGAAATAGTTTTCTTCAGCTAGAAGGTTTTACTGTGTGAAATGCTCCTAGTATTTCTTTGAAAGCTAAGTCAAAAGCTTAGAGCTAAACTCAGAGAATGACATATGCTATACTAAAAAGTTATCAAGCATCGATTTCAGTCATTTTTCAGAACAACCCAAAAACCTCAACCATACATTTTAGCAGGAGTGAAGTAACCAATCCAGGCACTGTATGTGTTTAAATTTACTGCTTCTTTTGCTGTGGGATGGCAGGAATATGGGGCGAATGGAAAGCCTTGAGTCCAAACCAAACCTGGCTCAGGATCCGGGTGAGATGGCAAGGCAGTAAAATGTGGGAAACCCCAGATGGGAAACCAGGCACGGTGCCTGTCTCTTTTCCTTCACCCTTCCCTAGAAAGCCAGCACTGTGATAAACACAACCTGAAACAGCCAAGATACGGGTGACTGCATCCTCCCTGTCACCCTGGGACCTTTTTGCTTCTCTGCCCTGTTGCAGGCAGAGGAGAGTTCAGCATCTGCTTGGCTTTTCTCTCCTAGGAAATCTCAGCAGTCAGGGAAACAATCTTAGCGCTTGTAACACTAATGAAAGTTGAAGGCAGTAAACAGAATCATGGACTAAATCATCCAGTGCTGACATGTCTTTTGGACAGCAAAGAGCCTTTCATTCGAAGACATGAAATAACATTTCCTTCGTGTTTTTGCTAGTCGGGTAATTAGAAGTGATTTAGGATAGCAGTGCAGGTGCCTCTAATGGGCACCTTGTGGGTGTTAGTAAAAGGAAGAATACATTAAACACTGTGATTTGTGATTGGGCTGATGGGGTTAATATTTTCTTAGACTATAGCTGGCTGTTTTTCTTCCAAGTAACAGTGTAATGTAATTATAAGTACCTTAGTAGATGGACTCAATTGCTCCTATCATGAAAATTAATTCTAGGATCATGCTGAGGCTTTCTTCTTTCCCTCTTTATTTTCTACACTGTACAGGGGGAGCAGACACAGATGAAATTAGTTTTGAATAGACCTACCAATGGAAGCCTGTCCTATTCCTATGAACAACTTGAATTGATATCTAGGGGAAAGGAGCGTGTTCCTTGCTACATTTCTTCACATTTCTGTGCCTATAAAACTCCCAGTTTTCTCATGTGCTCTTTTAAGGCACTTGACAAAGCTATATGGATATCTTCAGTTTATAGGAGGGAAAATTGAGATCTGTGGAGTATTCCCAAAATGTTTCCCAGGAGTTACTGAGCTATGACTACAGCTTTTCCAATAAATTTATCCAGGCTTTCTAATGAAGCTTCTTCAGAACAGGTAAATGTTCCTTCTGAAGTATTTTAAACACTAAAATAATAAATAATATAGGTTAGTATTATTATTACTAGTATTATGATGCTTTTATGTTCTCGATCTTTTAATGCATGGCAAAATACAAAATCCTGGAAGTGAGGATTTAGAAATCTCAGGATTTCTAAATACATTCCTAAATTTTTGTGATAAGTGAAGATCTAGTACAAAGAATGATTGTAAAGGTTGTCAAAGGATAAAATCAACAGAAACCTCACATGAAAAATCTATGCTCAGGGATATTTTGAGCTCTCACCAGTAACTGTAGCCTTGAAAAACTTAATGGCATTAAACTAAATAGGACTCATAGAAATTGCTGTGAAAACATACACAAATTTGGAGAGATATCAGCAACATGAAAGTCTTGGATTGCTGCTGTGTGGTTTGAAACCTTAATTACCAATACTCATTAGCAGATATACATCTGACCTACACTGATTTAAAGCAGCTAAAAATAAGTCCTAAACCCATGAAGGAAGAGGAATGTATGACAAAACAAAGTAGTGAGTGTTGGTCTGTTTGAAAGCAGTTTGTTGCATGCTTTTAAATCCAGAGCAGGCACACCCAAGTTTAGGGTTTGTGGGTGTGAATTGGGTCCTGATTTGAGCTGATGACATTTTGTACTAATTGTATAGACCTTGCAAGCTCAGAGAATTGACTGTTGTGTGTGTCTGTGCTTCCTTAGTGTTAATGTTTCTTAACATAAAGAGTTAAGGAAAGAAAAAGGCTGGAAATTCCTTCCCAGAGAATCCTTTGCATGGTGAGGGAGGGAGAAACACAAATGTACTTGCAAGTCTAAGCAGAGCTATGCTGGAGTTCATGGCTCCCTTTCCTTCGGATTTCTGGAGTGGTACTTAATGGTGTTTGAATATGACTGTATAGTGCCATTAATGTAACATTTTCATTCGTACAGTGCAACACCAGAAAGATAATCTCTGTGTTAAGTACTTTTCCTTTATAATCCCCGGAGAGTCAGAACTCTAAAAGCAAATATTGTATTTACCATAGACTGTAAAAGGGAAGAAATGAGGCTGAAATGCAAAGCAGTGTAGATAAAATAGAGTTTCTTTTGGATGTCTGCAGTGGTACTATGAATATATACATACACACTGTTACTCTTTTTATGTTATCTCTAATTTGAAATAAACAACATGATTACAGATTAGATCAATCATGGCTTCAGTATTTCTGGCCAAAGCAAGAAAAGAGTTGATGTGCTAGCTAACCATGTAATTGAGGCAGAGATTGTTTCACTGTTGGTGATTTGTTTAAGGACTTTAATTTAGAGTAGTGAGTATTCTTCACTGCATTGTAACCTGGCTCCCCATGTCTGCCTTTGGAAAACAGTCACTATTTGTATATACAGATGGAATACCAGTGGAATATATACCACTGGAATGATGGTGCAAGGTGCTGAACATCTAAATGGGTCCTTACTTTGATTTGCACAGCAGCTCTGGTGGAAGCATAGCCATGGTTGGGGACTGGGGGAAGTGGAAGTGGAGTGTCTTTCAGAATCCATCAAGTGAGCAGATAACCAGCAAGCTCCAGAGAACAGTTCTGACTTGGCTACTGGAAGGACTGAAGGATAAGATGCCTTTTCCTGCATCGGACTCCTGTGTTTCTTCTTATGAAGTTAAGCCAAGACGCAACAAGCGGTAGCTGGAGAATATCACAGGTAGTTGAAAGCAATTTGTCAGAAACAGAAAGGAGGAGAGAACAACAGTGTAAAGTACATTTATTTTTGTGAGATATTCAGACTGGAAAAGAGCTGTTGGGAGTCCAGACAATGTTAAAGAATGATAAAACATGATGCTAGGAGCTCGATGCTCAAATGCTTTGAAGTTGTTATCACTCTGCTTTGGAATACTGTACAGGAATGAAGCAGTAATGAAGGACAGCTACCATGTTTGCCTTCTCTATTTTTATGTATTTGGTGTATTTTTGGTGGAATCATCATTTTAATGAAGAGCAAATACTCTAAACATAAGTGAAAGGTGTGTTAAGGACAACTGAAAAGGCGAGAGGTAGGAAAACCTCCTGTAAACACAAAGGGAAGTAGAGGAATAAAGGGTAGTGTGAAGAAGAAAATGTGGTCAAACTTAATGTCCAGAACAGGTTTGATTGCCTGCTTCAGATGGACAAATGATGTTGTTTCCCTTGAATTCCTTCTAGGGACCCTGTCCAAACTTTCAGTGCACATCTAAGGAGCTCAATGGACTTGCTCTTCAGGGTTCCTGAAAGCCTTGGCCATATGTCAGGATCCTCTTTCTTGTGGGCCACTCAGTTGATATTGAGAGTAAAAGTCTGGATTTCAGAAAGCTAATGGCATTGTTCTTGTAATCTAAAATGGGATATTTTGTGTATTGAATTGAGGGACTCCTACAATCAACAGGATTGTATTCTTCCTTTCAGGAGGCTATTAGACCACCACTAGAAACCCATGCCTTAGTATGCTCATCTTCTTGCAACTCTAGTATTTCTCTACTGTCAGTGGTGCAGTTCAGCTCTGATGTACAGGTTCATCACCCTGCTAACTGAAAAATCCCTTTGCAGATATGATTTCTGTGATCTGTACAAGACTTCGGAGAAAGTACATTACTGTGGAAAAAGAGTGGGTGATATGAAATAGAAATGCAGGTTGTGACCAAATCCTCAGTCTTTTCCACTCTATAACTGTGGTTTAAATGTGAATCTCTATACAAGAAACAGTTAATTGTATGGTGTACCCCTAATTGCCAGAGGAGATGAGGTATTCATTATAGAAAGCAACGCTGAGGTATTGTGTGATGCTATTGGGAAGTATAACAAATGACATGGAAAGCTGAAATAGTCAGAATAATCCAAGTAGCTGCAGTGTTACATACTTATGCTTAATTTTTCAATGAGACACTTGGAATGACATCTTTTCTTTCACAAATGCCAAGGAGAAGAATTGTTATCTAAAGGACTGCAGAATGACACAAGTCTTCCATTTCACAGGACTTTGCACCAAGTAGGAATATTAGTAGGCTACTCAGAGGCAAGTAGGGCAGATGAATTAAATCTTCATTTTATTTCTGTTGAGCCTCAGCAATTGAACTTTAATGCTTTTTAATTACATTCCTTACCTGACTGTTGAGAGGGGCTGTATTATACCACAAATACCTTAACATCTGGGGCTCATTTGTTCCAAAATGAACACCATCTCCTTTAATTCCCTATTTGTCTCTCTCTCTCTCCCTGCTCTTATAATATTTGCCTTGTACTGATTCCCCTTGCTAATTGCAACCCAGCCAGCGCTGTATGTGAAAAAGCCATTTTAGTTGCATGATTTAATGCTTTTAAGTCATCTTGGCTTTGCTGACTCACTGGTCAACCTTGAAAAATCACAACAGTGCAAACACTGCAATGCCATCAGAGGCCTAGCAGGTTGCGCAGGGGAATCTGTTACTGATTAGTGTCATTTTTCTCTCTGAGTTGAAAGAGCTATTGTGTTTAAGGCCAGGAGATTTAGAATTAGGAGTAATTAAAAACCAAGGCTGCTGCCTTTATATTTTTTTAAATATGAAGGGCCCCAGGAGTCTCTGTAGTCATTAGAAAATCCTATTCTCGTGCTAAGCTTGTCCTTATAAGCAGTTCTGTTGTTGGCTTTCCTGAATGTAAAGCAGGATCTTGTTCAGAGTAGATGCTGAGAAGGGAGAAAATATCCTAAAGGCAGGGGAGAAGAAAAGTGTGTGTGTGTGAGTGTTTGGGGGGCAGATATTTAGTGGTTGCATGGTTGCTTTGTAATGTGTCCTTAGCAACTGGCTTTCTAGTCTAATGGGAAAAATAGATGGTGGGAAGGCATTCAAGGAAAGTGGGTCACATTTGATCCATGACCTAAAAGGAGAAATGGGGGAAGGGAATAATCAGCTCAGATCATTAATGATGTGAAAATTTATCCTTATAAGGCTCATTCATCAAACTGGGCAAAATTGCTGCTCTGGTGTCATGGTTATGTGACAGAAAACGCGGCAGTCGCTCCCTCAAAACACTACAATTGCTCCACGGCTTTTATTTAAAGGAAAGGGGGAAAAAATGTTTGTTTTAAACACTCTCAAGCAACACAATTATTAGACATGACAGTTTGGCTGTGGGGCCTTCCTCTCAGCTCAGGAAAATAGAGAACATAGCTGCGCTGTCCTTTCCTGGTAAAAATGAGGTCATTTGTAAAGCTTTGTGTACATTTCTGCAGCGCTCGTGGAAGAGAGCAGGCAAAACAGTTCTGAACTCTCAATCCTACCTCCACCAGTGCTCCCATTTTTAAGAACTGCAGACCCATTGACCATGTAAGATGAGAAATCACAGGCTGTGTTTTAGACTAAATGACTCCTCGAGGATGTATAGTTTTGATTTAACTGTCAGGGGCGCATACGCTGCAGTCGTAAGTGTGCTGCCATTGCTGACTGAGCTTCTTAGATCTCCGTATGGCTAAGGGAAAGCTTCTTGTAACCTGCTTCCTTTTCCATGTGAGCTGTGCATGTGTTCTGGAATCAGCAAAAGTATGCTGTCAGGCTTGATTTTGCTCTTTGTTACATATATAAATGTATTGTATACATTATATTTGTTAATCCCCTTTGTTCATAAAGGTGCCCTAGCCAATTAAAATTCATTAAATAATAATTCATGTAAAAGCTAATACTAATTTTCAGATCCAACTATTTTTCTTCTACCAATCAAATGTTATATAGCTGCTAATATTTCAAGCTAGTTTTAATTAGCATCTCAGCCTAATGCAACTCTGTCCAAGAATGCATCATCAAATTAAATACTAAAGGATAGCAAAGGATGTATGGGATAAATGACTGGAAAATATGGAGTATTGTGATATGTGAGCTGGTGCATCAGAGCTGCATTCTCTTTGACCTTGAAACTTCAGGGAATATGTCCTGTTCTGTCTGTGAAATGTGATGTAAACTCACAGATTCTCTGACTCTTCTTAGTAAAGCATTAAATGCTTCAGTCAGCTCTGTTCAGTCCTATCTTGGAAAGACGGAAGCGCAAAGAAGTAAAGAAGTACTCAAGGTCTTGGGCTCCTTAATGAAGATAGGTGGTAGAAAGCAGTAGATTAAAAATTCTTGACTTTGTACATTAACTGAACTCAGACCTGCTGTGTCCCCTTTTTCCCTGTTTCCTTAACCACCTATTAAAATACTCTGAGTGCGTTGTGTTTCCTAACATAGGAAAATAGTAGGAAAACATCTGGCCTCACTAATAAAATTAGGTTTGCTATTTAAAAAGCAGCCAGCACTGTTTGGGGCTTCAGAGATACTCCTTTCAATGCAAATAGTAATAGTGATGCTGGAAAGTGTATTGTGTAATTTTCAAATACTGCTTTTAAAAGATGAACTAGAATTGCTTCAAGTTAAAAAGGGTATCGTGAAAGGGTTGGATTTAGGGGGTTTTGCTCTCTAATGACATAATGGTTCAACGTTTATGTAGTGCTTTCCTCTCAGTGTTTCAGAGTTTTTCATTGGGATGGGGACATAACGTATTGATTCAAAGGTGAGGGGGATAAGCACAGCAAAGGTAAGAGACTTAGGAAATCGTGTGGCTGAGAAACAGCTTTCTTTGTTGCTGTTCTTTACCCCTAAAACCACTTCCCAGTCTTGATCTTCTGTTGGGTTTAATTTTCTCTGAAGGATGGTTACAGCAAGAAAACTGATGTGTCTTAAAATAATCTCTGAGTAATACCCCTCTCAATGAATTTGAAATTGCTCAAGTAAAGCTCCATGTTTGGTGCTCATAGCTGACCTGCTGCCCAGCTAGTCGCTGTCTATCATGAGTGACTGTGTGGGCACAGGGTACAGATATCCTTCCCTGTGTTAAACCAAAATGAGCAGAAGTCACGGTTCTCCAGTGGAAGAAGTCAGAATGAAAATTCAGGCTTTGCATTTTTTTCCATATCTCTTACTTACAGTGACAAGCCCAGCAGGTTTCAGCCTTCAAATCATTAAAATAAATGTTCGTGTTATTAAAATCCCATATTTGATGCTTGGATTCCCCTCTGTTTCCTGTATCAAGCAACTGAGACCTGTGAGCTTCAAGCCTGTATTCTCCCATCTGCAGCATCCAGGCTCCTCCGCATGGCCCGGGGCAGGTTTATTCCCTTTTCCCATCTGTTGAGTGAAAGTGCCAATGACTGTACAAGAGAGGGGTTATATGGAAAAACAGGTGAAAAAGGGTTAGAGATCTTAGGGAACCACATGGTGTTAGTGATCCTCCAGCTTTCCAAAGACTTGTCATCACAAATAAAGAGTTTTCCACATTCAGGAGAAGGAGCAAAAGAGCAAAAACAAGGGAAGAAATTAACCCTGTGGTGTGATGACAGAGATTTCTATCAGTCACACCACCATTCACACTGCTGCTGACAGCCAGCCAAACCTGAGCTGGCCAAGTTTCCACAGGTCGAGTATGTTACAGGGAGCTTAAAAATATATCCACAAGTGTTTGACTACCTCTTCTGTTGCATGAGGCTATCGACGTTAAGAGGCTTTGTACATCATGGGGTGGTCAAAGATGGTACTCAGGGTTTTTCCTACCTTCTTCTTTCCCATTTCTTCTGGAAAAGTGCCAGCAAGTCCCCAGACCTGGCTTCATTTTTGCTTTGGAATAAAACCTCCAGAGGAAATAATACCCCACTAAGAGAAGCTTTTGTCCAAAATGTGCTGTTAAGAAGTTACTTCATCCTTTTAAATGTCTCCTTCTGTGCTTACCATGACCTTAAAACCATGTTTTTTGGCAACTTTTTTGACATGTATTTTCCTGTCAATTTGGCAAACAAGTTCCAAATGACAGTGCTCTCCTCTGTTCCTAATGCTGCGCCCTTGAAATGCACAACTAGAAGATGCATGTCTGTCTTTGAAGTTAGAAGAGTCCCCATAGATGACTGCCATATGACTTGGGAAGCATGTGTGTTAAGTTGTGGTTTTGTTGGGATTTTCCATGGTATGTTCTTTAGGAAAATTTAAACCAGTTTTTCTAAGGTTTTTTTTTGCTTGTTTGTTTCTTTGAATGATGCCTTTAAAAGGGGGAGTTACTCCTTTCCTAATCATTATTTTCTTGTGTACCTCAAAAGAACACCAGCTCTTTTGACCACGTGGAGCAAAATGTGACTGTGACCAGTGGAGCAAAATAACTTCTTTGCAGTAATGGTGTAAAAGTTAATAAAACCTTGTACTATAATGAGAGTTTACTTTAAAGACTCAGATTTGTTGTCCAGTGCTTCTTAGCCTTATATATAACTGCTCTCTTTTCAGATACAAAAGTGTAACTGTTGGCAACCCAGAATACAAAGGAAAATTGATGTTTCTTTGAAGAATTTAGAACACAGATTGCAATGGGATTTTGAGGTTTCAACAAGTGCAAAATTGAGACAGTGTGGCCCATTTTGCCATGTGTACAGGGCAATGTGTTCCATATAGCATGTGTTGTAGCTTTTTCATTAAAAATTGCTTAGTATTCTGGCTTAACAGCCAGTTTCTCTTCTGTAATCTACGTATTGTGGTGGTTACATGTGTTGATGGTGGTACATCTGATGGGACTTGGTTCTACCACCATTTGATGCTAGCAGTGCCATGTAAGAATTGTCCAGTTGAAGTTGAAGCCAGGCTTAGCTTAACCTGTTACTGTCTTCCACGAAGCTGGGAGAACTACTTGTGCTGTAACATAGAATCAGCTATGAGTAATGTTAGGTTCTGGAGGTTACCTACCAAAAAGTTGGAGCACTGGGGAGTGAGGTATAACTGTTGAAAGTCACTGGCAAAAATCACATTCTAACTATAGGCATTTTAGTAGCAATCTAATGAAGTACTTAGATTTTTGTAGTATGTTATATTGAGGAGTAGTTAGAAAAGGTTCAGAAAATGGAAACTTTTGCATTTTTTTATTAATTTTTCCTGGGAACTGGGGAAAACAAGAAAAAACATGGGATTCCCAAAGTTTTCCTGGGCACATAATTTACCCTCAAGCCTTGGGAGGCATGAAGATTTTATTCTTTGTGGTTTAGGATTTCACCCTCCTCTGTCATTAAACCAAGCCTGATCCCACGTTTCAGTTTCATCGTTTATCTATAGCCTCTCTAACACTCAGCTAATATCAGAACCCTATTTTCCAAGACACTGTAGAGAGAGATTGACTCAACCTGAAAGACTTACATAGGCAGGCAAGGGACTATGAATCCCAAGGCCAAATAGCGGGGTGAGAAGAGATGGGAACAGCCTCTAACACCTCTTGGTTCTCCAACCAGAGGCAATACCACCTAATGAACAGGCACTGAATATATTAACTCATATTATCCACCTGCAAAAATTGCCCTGTGATAGTCCACTCTGCCCAAATGGAATGCTTGATTCATTGAAATCAGTCACGATGGTCTGCATTTTCATCTGTGCTGCAGAAATCAGCTTTGTCACCTCTTTGACCTCCAGTTCACTGAAACCTTTCCATGTGTGGAAAGTAAGAAGTTGGCTATAGTCCTTCATAGATGACTGCAGCTTCTCCATGCTTTCCACAGGCTTGGTTAGTGCAGGAGCAGGTCAAGACCACCCCATGCTGTAGGCTGAAGTGCTCATGGTTATTGCCCCCGCAGCATGGTGTTCAACCCATCATGTACCACAATGTGGTGGATCAGTCACCCTGATCTGAACCCGCACGAGCTCTCGTACTATGCGCTGTGTTTATGTACACGCTGTTAGTGTTTCCACTGAGGTCTGCATCTTTCTAACAGCTCACTGCAGCTGTATTTGCGCATTATAAAATAGCATGCTTTCAAGTGCCTTGTGAAGCAGATCCATCCAGCCTCGCGTTGTAAGGGAACAAGAGTCACACCATGCAAAAGTGTGTCTGTGCGTGTCAGCAAAGTGCTTTTTCAGCATGATAGCTGAGTGCCAAATTTCAAGAGGAATCAGGCAATTAAATTCCTTCCCCACATCTCCCCTGTTTGTTGGGAATTCATTGTTTCACATAGATGCAGCATTTTGTGGTGTGTTTCGTATCTACTAGATACACAATTTCATTTTAATTTTTTAATATTGTCTTTCCCTGTTGTTGGGATTTTTCTTTTCTCTTTCTTTTTCTTTTGGACAGGTTATACATATGCTAATAGAAATATGCCTATTATTTGAAGCATAGTTCTGCTTGTCAATGAAGCTTCATTAACACCGTTATCACTGCCTGACATTTATCTTATAATTTTCCAGAGTTGACTGTTACATCTCCATGGAAACCCAAATTGCAATTGAAACAAGTGAGATAATAAAGGCATCCATAGAGGATTGACAGTATGCAAGCCCACAGTGTTTGCAGGCTGCATTTGTTTATAGTTCCTTAGATAAATCCCTTGCAGGGGAGATTTTTATTACCTGTCTCCTGTCTTTCTATGACTGCTGCTTATTGCAAGGTTTAGAACAACACTTTCTTTATTTTGCTTTTTAATTAGAGCAATAAATTTTATTGGACTCGGCAAGGGAGGCATTGAAGATGTAAATTCTGGAGTGGTTTTTCTGGGATGAAATAGGAAGCTTTTTACATATGATTGTGGCATTATATAGGCAGATGCATTATTAGGTTGGTCTGGGTTGGGGTGTTTTTGAAGCAGGCAAAACTTAATCATGAGCAGTTTGGATTTGCTGACTCTTTCAGTATGCATGAGCAATCTCTTTTTTTCCTATACCTAAGGACTTGAGCTCTCTAAGTTCGTGACTCTAAATCAATTTAGATGGTTCCTCAAAGCAAAGAGTCATGAAACTGGAGTGGGTCCAGAGTGAATTAATCTGAAATTAATTTGATTTTGAAAGGCTCCATCTGGCTGTGTTTGGAAAAGGCATTTAGGCAGATATATAAACAAATGATCATCTGTATTCTATATGCCAGATGTGGTGTCAAAAAAATGAAGAAATGGCTTAAAAAAAGTAGCTGAGGGGGATTTTGCTATGATGATGCTCAACTTGGTAAAATTACAATTGCGTGACACTTTGGACAATAATGTTTTCTTGTATTTGTACAAGGGGGAAGCATTGGTTAGCTTGATAGGATATTTTGTTTTAAGTAAGGAAATTGAATGTCACAGCTTGCTTTAATTGTCTATTTGAGATCTCACATAAATAAGTCTAGCTAACCAAAATTGGCTGTGCCCTAAGAAGAGGAGCACTGTGATCTTCCATTCCCTTTTTAAGGAAGCTATTTAGGTAAAGCAGCCATGCCAGACACAAACTGCTGCCCTCCCTCTCTTTGGACGTGCACTTTTGGGCCCCATGAATACAGCTCCCTGTGTGTTGTGGAGCTCACCTGGGAGCAGGTCCGAGCACGCGTGTACACATGTGGGTGCTGATTTGAAATGCGTTGGACTGTAAATTGCTGCTTGCAATAATGGGTTGACTTTAGTGTGTAGAAATGGCTATGTTTCAAAACACATGTTTGGAGGACATCTTTCCCATCCCCTCAGCCCCCATTTCAGGACACAGTTTTTCATAAAGTAGGCAAGTTCTAGCAAACCTCCTAAGAACTTGCAGGTGACTGCCAGTTTGGGCATAAAACTTGCTGAAATAGTCACATTATTAATTATCAAACAAAAATTGAAGCCTTCATTACTGATTTTGAAGTTTTTTGGGGGGCAAAGGAAGAAGGAAATTGAGTAACAACTTTGTGAATTTTGAGTGGTATTTAGAATGTGGAGAGAGAGACTGAGGTTGTTGACAAGAAAACAGATGGTCCTATGCGTCCTGAATTTTAAAAGCCTGCTACTGTTCTAATTCTGTTGATGACATGTCACAAATATATAAGCATTTGGGTGTAATCAAATACTTCTCCTTTTAAAAAACAGTAATACTGATAAATGTTTCCTGCCACCCAGAAAGAAGTATGCTTTATTGCAAATATGTGTAATCAGTAAAGCAAGGCATTAATAATCCACACCATTAATAGCGAGCACTCAGCTACTTCAGACTGAACTTCATGTGAAAAATTATAGCAATTGGTGCTCCAAAACTATAATGTAATTGTGCAAGCACGTGAGCGCTCTCATGTTACTGTCCAGCTTACAGTAATGCAGAGAGAAACTCTTGGCAATTTGAGTCCCTTTTAGACATAACGCAGATATTTATGCAAGAGAACAGCATCTCCCCTAAAGGGAAAAATTGGTGAGGAGCACAAGAGTGGAACAGTAAGATGCAGTCGTTGCTGGCAAGCATCATAGCTGTGGTGATCTGCCAGGGTTCTCTATCTGCTGTAATAGAGAGTAGAGAGACAGAACACGTATGAATTGGAAGCTTTTATTAATGCTAAGCTCTCCAGGTCAACACCAGATGTGCAGATGTCCATATGGCAATTGGCCAACAAAACCCCAGGTATTTAAAATTGAATACTTGGGTATTTATCAGATGTGTGCTCTTGTGGCACTTTTCTCCTGCTGCACGGGATTAGAAATGCACCCACTTTACACTTGATGAAAACAGACCCAATGTTGTTTGAGGGGTTAATGTCCACAACAGATCTTACCCAGAAAGCAGAAATGACTTGGTGGGTCACTGCCTAACCTGAGCTTTATGTTGCAGAACATCATTGCTTGTCAGACCGTATCTAGCCTCGAACTCGTCATTTCCCAAAGCCTAAAGGAGAGCCCACAAGAAGAAGGCTGGGGGTTAATATATAGCATCTTGATTTAGATCTCCGAGAACTTACTTTAGTCATTATGTATCACTAGAAATCTGTGATTCTCATCCATACTTGAATAAGAGCAGAAACAAACTCAAGGCAGTAAGGGTTGGCATTGTGTGGGCTCGGCTTTCTTCAGATGGCAAAGGGCAGGGGTCTGTCACTGGCTGTTGAGCTTCTGCTAGTTTCAGTTTAATTAACATCTATAGGCCAGTGTGGGCAAATCCTTAAAGACGTTTTAAATAGATCATTATAAGTTTTATCGGCATAAACAAGATGATGCTACACAATTCAGACCTGTACAGATGGTGTGTTTACTTGTTTGCTTCCACTACTGGATGAAGTAACAATGATATTTAATTGTTTTCCATAATAGAAGACTTTAAAAAAATGGCAACTTCTCCTTTCCCTGTTTGCCTTTACTTCTGCACTGATTCATCCTCTTGTTTACATATATTTTAACTAGTATGAGTTACTCCACTCATGTCTGTATACAGCAGATACACATCATTAGGCACTACTACATGCTATAAAATAATTTGCTTGATAAAAAATAGGTCCATACACCAGCAATAGGGGTTGAGACAGTCTGAAACACGTTGGACATCTGATTTTTAAGAAGGTGTGTTGGAATGTAGGGTTTTATTGAAGGTGTGATGTAGCAAATGTACAAATCTTTTGCATAGTTAATATTGCTTCACTCTACCATTCTAGGAAGCATTACCAAAAGCAGGACATTAAAATCATGTCATTTTGTAGTTTTAAACATGTATATAAGGGGTATTAGGAACTGAGGTTGAAACTCCAGGTTTAAATCAAAGTGGTTTGTAATGGAGGTGATGCAGCAACACAGAGACTGAGCACCTGAAGAGCCAAGAGCCTTTGGAGGTGAATGTTTAGCAATGAGCATGGGGTGGTTGCAGCCAGGTAGGACAGACCCTCTCTCATTTGCTTTGGGAGCCAAAACTGAAGGCTGACTTTAGGAAGTCAAGAAGCCTTGTTGCAAAGGAGTTAATGTGCTCCAATGTGCACCACGAGCTGAAAAGATAATTGCATTTTAACGTAGATGTTATTAAGAATTCCTTTTGTATCCTTGATTTCTTCCTGTGATCCTAATGAGGAATCTGCATCCATACCTCTAAAAAATGTGTTTTATCTCAGGTATACTCAGCTCTCTTCTGGTGTTTCTGTAGTACATGTTTTGTTCAGTATTTTTCCCAGTTCATAGTGCCCTTAGTATCATGCAGTCTGACCTGCCTGCTTGAATGGCAACTTCCCTCTGCTGCTTCTCCCAGCACAAATTTATTCCCCATCAAAACATTTTGCAAGATAGAAAAAGTGGCTTTTCCCCCCCCAGATTTTCAAATCTTTTCTTCTACTGTGACAGTACATTACCTCCTTACCTTACTTGAAAGTCAGCATTTAAAGCATTAAAGTGATCCCATGCTAAATTCAGAATTAATCAGAAAACAGTTATCCCTTATAGTAACAATGGCTTGCCACAATTTGTATGATCTAATATACAACAGTTAGCAAAGCTGAGCTACATTTAATCACTGATTTCACCAGAAAGATGACTCTGAATTTTAGATTATCAGGGCAGTAAAAAAGACTCCATTATCTTAAGGAACATTATGCTTTGACTGATAATTTCTGCCAATGAGGAGACAACACAAGAGAAAAATGCTGTGTTTACCATTCAGTGCTTACATGAGGGTTTGGGTATTTTTAGCTACAAAGAATAAAATCTGAGCACTGGATGTCGGGTATTAAAAGCCATGAGAAGTGTTCGTGTAGTTGATGTTCGTGTGTGAGTGCAAGTGTGGTTGCTCTCTGCTGGATGGATGAAGAATTGCTCAGCTCTTTGTTAAAGGCGTTTTGGGTCTGTAAGATGGAGTAAGGGGGAATGTTTTGCGGGCTCAGTTTCAGTGTCCCTCCTGCAGTTGCAGTTGGCCTTCAGTTGTAGCAGGAAGACAACTTTGCATGTTCTATAGCTACTCAGTTATAAACCCTGCCAATGGGTGCAGGGAATTGTTTTGCAGGCATTACTGCACGCATAGGACCAAGCATCCTGCTACATGCTGCCTTGTTCATTGGGCACTACATCAGGTTCATTTAGCAACTACTGTTACAGATGTGTTACTTAATAGTAATTATTAGCATTATTAGCATTTAATAGTTCTGCCAAAACCTGTACAAGACACTACAGCAGGCGCAGCTAATGATTACTGAAGCATCATCTTTCCTTTGAGCTGCTTTCGAGCAACTGCACTGTGAAAATGCTGCTGGGCCAGAAAGCTTCTGGAGATGAAACACAGAGACCTGGTCATTTGCATGCTTAAAAATATGAAACTACATTTTTTGGTTTGGGTTTTTGGGTTTTTTGGTGTTTTTCAGAGATTCTGGCACTTATTTTGCTGGCCAGAATCCAGTTTAGGTAATTATATTCTGTGCCTATAAATCACAGCCCCCTGCAGTTTTCAATTGGGTACGGTATTGTTCTACCCTTCCTGGCTGAAACTGTTGTGCGATAATGCTCCATGTCATTAAACAGCTGCCGTCTGTCACCTTATGATGAAGTCATTCCTCTCTAAACAATGAGTTTATAAAGCCCTTTTGGGTCCTTCCAGATAAAATTTGCTCATAAACCAGCAATTATGATCTTTCAAGTAAGGTGATGCTTGTTTGTCTCTCTTGACAGCGGTTGAAGTCCTTCAAACGGGTGTTGTCCCTTTTGCCAGCTTGTGTGTGATATCCTGGCAGTGGCTCCACAGCTCAGATGTAAATATTCATTCCTGTAAAACCCTGATGCCTAGAAATGCGCCTGTGCTGGGTTGGATTCAGTAGTCTTTATACTTGGAACCCATTCATTATCATGTTCTTATTGTTCTGTTGGCTTTTAGAGGGAGTTCAGTGTTCTCCACATGTCATACCATAGAACATGAAAAAGGCAAATCCCCAGCAAAATGGTAAAATAGGGTGAGGGTTGAGACATGAATTAACCAAAATGGACCAGTGAGAATGGTTCTGAGCAGGGTTAGAAACACATTTGGAAAATGGGTCTCATGTAAACCATTTGGTCCCAGTTAACAATTGTTTCTCAGCACCTTGCTTGACCCATAGTCCATTATTGGAAATGTACATGGATTAATGCCAAAGCTCTTAAGAGTGATGAGTTTGAGAGAGTGCCTTTTGATCCAGAGTTCTTTTTAATGAAGTCTTCTTCTCTCTCCTAAGCAGTAAGTTCTCTTTTAGCAGTCTTGCTGTAATTACAGATAGGAATGGGAGAGACAGAGAAGGTATCTACTAGGTTTTTCCAGTGCTTCTGCTTAAACATCAGTGATATTAAAACAATCTCTAGCTCCTCAAAGAGTGGCCCTGTCAACTTGTTGAAATGATGGAATGGTAGTTAGGTTATTAGAAGGAAAATTGGCACAAATTGAGAGAGAGGATGCTCTGGCAGCAACCACAAGAAGCCAGCAACTCAATGGCTTAATCTCTGCCCTCAGGCTGCTCTCTACTATATGGATGACACCTTGTCAGTGAAGATGATGTGCTGGGTCACCCCTGAGTCCAATGGGCTAAATTGGCCACGGAGGAAAGGGTTGCTGAAGTGTTAAGGCAGCAAGCCACATAATCTATTTTTTTCTTCTTTTTTTTTTGGGGGGGGGGATTGGGTTTTTGTTGTTTTTGTTTGTTTTTAATGTATGTCATCATTTGGGGGCTGACAGTAATTGTCAAGGGATCCCATTCTCATTAGTGTCCCATAGATACCGCTATCTCTCTATGGCCATGCTTTCAAGAAATAGACCTAAGCATTTGCAAGCAATGTGTTCCTGCTTCTTGGAAAGTTCAGCATGTGGTTTCTCTTTTGCCTTGTTATTAC
The DNA here is from genome assembly GCF_012275295.1 of Melopsittacus undulatus. Taxonomy (NCBI): domain Eukaryota; kingdom Metazoa; phylum Chordata; class Aves; order Psittaciformes; family Psittaculidae; genus Melopsittacus; species Melopsittacus undulatus. The sequence continues at coordinate 2,244,458 of NC_047531.1, forward strand.
TTGGGTACAGCAGGAGGGAAAGGTCTCCTCTGAGAGCTGTTGTGTTTACAAAGAGGAGTAACGACAACCCCTGCAGCTGTTGGTGACTTAGTGCAGAGCACTAATGTCCATTGGGCAAAGATGAAGGTTGGGAAAGGATGAGGGAATTCATCTTTAGCAGAGACTGTTTACAAGGGATCAAGTATATTTGGCTGGATTTTGTATTGTCTCAACAAGCTCTGTGACAACTGAACCATCAGGCGGGTGTGCGGTATAGTTGTGTTCCTCAGTGGAACCTTCAAGTACACTGCAGGGATCAGGTTCATAGAAACTATAAAATTGTGGGGTTTTTTCCATTGTTATCTTTCTGTTCTTTTAATTGCTTGTTCAGTTTGTCTGCAGTTGGCTGCAGTCCTATGGCTATTGCCAAAGCTGGGTGAGGATGCTACTGAAACTGCTGCTACAGCACTTATGTGCTCCTCATCACCCCAATGGTTAGAGAGTGAAGCCTCCTTTGAGAAGCTTCAGAGCCTTAGTTTGCACTGAAGTCTAAAGAGATGTGATTTAGAAAGGATTCCAGCTGTACTTGTAGGAATGAGTGTCTTGTCTACAGACTGAACTTGCCTTCAACCCCACCAAACTTGGCTGCTCAGTGAAACCCCTAACTTATGGTATAAAAGGATCAAAAGTAGAGTCTAAGTTATACTTGGTTTTATCCTAAATCTGCTGGAGTTAGTGGATTGGCAGAGCTGGTGGGATTCAGTCCAGATAAGTTTTAATGACTTACCCAAGATAGAGGCAGCAAGTGTCAAAACCTGTACCCATAAGCTTTGCATAGAATCATACAATCATAGAATAGTTAGGATTGGAAAGGACCTTAAGATCATCCAGTTCCAACCCCCCTGCCATGGGCTGGGACACCTCACACTAAACCATGGCACCCAAGGCTTCATCCAACCTGGCCTTGAACACTGCCAGGGATGGAGCATTCACAACCTCCTTGGGCAACCCATTCCAGTGCCTCAGCACCCTAACAGGAAAGAATTTCTTCCTTATATCCAATCTAAATTTCCCTTGTTTAAGTTTCAACCCGTTACCCCTTGTTCTGTCACTACAGTCCCTAACGAAGAGTCCTTCCCCAGCATCCCTGTAGATGTATGGAGATACTGGAAGGCTGCTATGAGGTCTCCACGCAGCCTTCTCTTCTCCAGGCTGAACAGCCCCAACTTTCTCAGCCTGTCTCCATACAGGAGCTGCTCCAGTCCCTGATCATCCTCGTGGCCTCCTCTGGACTTGTTCCAACAGTTCCATGTCCTTTTTATGTTGAGGACACCAGAACTGCACACAATGCTCCAAGTGAGGTCTCACAAGAGCAGAGTAGAGGAGCAGGATCACCTCCTTTGACCTGCTGGTCACGCTCCTTTGGATGCAGCCCAGGATACGGTTGCTTTCTGGGCTGTGAGCACACACTGCAGCCGGCTCATGTTCATTTTCTCATTGACCAACACCCCCAAGTCCTTCTCCTTGGGCTGCTCTGAATCTCTTCTCTGCCCAACCTGTAGCTGTGCCTGAACCCTCCCCGTTTGCCGCCCCCAGTCTCTCGCTCTCCCTGGGCCGGTTTTCACCCCATCAGGGCTGGAGCTGCCCCTCCTGGGTTCACCCCTTGTGAGTCCCTGCTCACACGTGGGCAAGTCTTGTTGAGGACTTGAGGCTCCCTGGGTGGGTGCTGCTGCTCTGAGCTGAGGCTCCTGGGTGCTGAGCTCCCCCTGCTCTGGTGCTGAAGGCCTCTCTCGAGCTGCTCACTCAGCATCACAGCATAAGGAAGCCTACACCAGGAGTCAGAGCCTTTAAGCATGTTTATCCAGTAAAACATTTAAGGAATATGATGAACATAATTGGACTTCATTTCCACCAAAGTAAAGAAGGGCTTAAGCATTTTGTGGAATTAGAAGAAATCTTGGCCTGTGCCTAAACCTTTAGCTGAAAGCAGGAACTTGATGCTAATGGGTTCATTAACATGAAAAAACAGGTAGAAGTGTTTGGTTTTGTGGTTTCCTAAAAATTGGCTTGTTAGCAATGGAAATTGCAGTGCTCTTGGTGGTAGAGGTAATTTGGGCAAAGGAAAAAGCAAAGGAATAAACTTGTTATTCTTCATTAAATGTGACCTTTGCTGTAATTTTGGACTAAAGCAGCAATTGTATGTGGATTTCTTAAAGAAGGGATCCAACAGAGAGAATAGATGAAGGGCATAATTTAAAAAATGAACTCGATTCATTTTTACAATGTAAACAACATAGAGAATAAATGAAGTGAACAGTGAAGCCATTTCTGACAGCAAATTGTTGACTGAGTCCAGGCCAAAGCTGTGGGCTGCAGAGCTAAGCTTCTACCTTTTTATGTCTTCTCAGGTTCAAAGTAATGTGTAAGCATTTTCCTTAGTTATTTTCAGCTATGGGTCAGGGAGTTTTCAACCTCACTGGTGGGGAGGTTTGTTTAAGAGATTGGGGTTTTCATAAAGAAATAGGAACTGGAAAGAAATAATGGAGTGGTGTAAGTGTTAGATGCCTATGGCTCCGTGAAAGTCTGGAAAGTTGTTCCCATGGGGTATCATTCAAGTGGGTCAGTCAGGGTATTTCTGCTTCTCAGAGAATGTTTGGGGGTGGTTCTTTGGTTTGTTGGTTTGGTTTGGCTTGAGCGTTGCATCCATATGAAAAATGCACTTTGTAAGACCTGGAGAAATCAGTTTCTTCAGATGCACTTATGACCTGTAGAACATCTTCAAAACAAAGACCATATGTAAGACAAGAGAAGGTATTCACTACCAGGGAGGTAGTGAATGCTTCATCCCTGGCAGTGTTCAAGGCCAGGTTGGATGAAGCCTTGGGTGCCATGGTTTAGTGTGAGGTGTCCCTGCCCATGGCAGGGGGTTTGGAACTGGATGATCTTGAGGTCCTTTCCAATCCTAACTATTCTAAGATTCTATGATTTGTGCATGTGATAAAGGGCTGAACCAGATCTTTCAATCACTTACTCAGGCACTACTCTGGAATCAATACAAATTTTGCCTAAAAGTGAGTGTGATAAGTCTTGTTGTCTGTTGTTTTACATTGAAGATGCTTCATAAACAGTGATCAAACTTCCTGCTGGTTTAAAATGCACCTTTCATTTTCCTGCTGTAAGCAGGGAAAGTGCTAAAGTTAATATGGGCATATTAATATGCTCAGGTGAATTATGTTTTCAAGGAGATGGAAACTAATTTGTCTTTGCACAGGTTATAGCTGTGAGACAAGGGAATTACATAGGGTCACTTTTTTCTTTCCATTCTTAGATACTATTCTTTTTTCACATGTAAACTATGATTTTCATCTGGTTGTGCAGTTTTTGAACTCTTCTAAGTCCTCCTCTGGGCATTCTCTGCTGAACTATCATCAAATGGAGACACTAAAATTAAAGCCAAGGTTTTTGAAAGTGGGAGGTGGCTCTGAAATGCCTGAATTCTGCATTGATCAACTCGACAGTGCTGAACACAGGCCATTTCCCTCCTTTCCCTGGTTGAAAGATAGGGGAAATGCTCTAGAAGTCACATCTCATTAGTGTTCTTTCTTGAAACTGAAGCATCCAACTATTACCAGTTATGGAATCTCTGGCCAAGTAATTAGTTGAAATTACTGCCCTTAATTATCAATAGCAACATGAGGGGGGTTTGTTGGTATTTTTACTTTTGCTCAGTACTTTAAACTGTTTTCATATAAGAATATAAGTCTTACATGTCTGTATGGTTTATAAGTGGCACTCTTCCTAAACTGTAGTATGTCATTTGTCTCTCAGAGCAGGTTATTTTGTGTTATTACATTCTTTTGCCCTGCAAAAGCACATGGTTGTTTCAAACTTCAGTGTACATCTGGAGATCAGACAGAGTAACAGTTTACAGGGTGTGAAGATTTTCAACAACCTCATGGCTTTTTTCAGGGAGAAAAACTTTTTTGAAGCAGCATTTTAATTTTTGCCACAAAATATAGGCAGTTTTGCCTTTTAGAACTGCACATTTTTGTCTTTATGGCAGGGTGCAGCAAACAATGTGCTTTAAACTGGAGCTCTCCAGACTGCTTCTGCTTTTTAAAGAGCGTAGGCAACTAATCGGCATCAACCAGCCACATAGCTGGAGTGTTTTCCATTCTAGGCAATATCATCCTAATTTGATGCACACATGGATGCTTCACACAATCTGCAAATTCATCGCTGGCATCTTGCATTAGTCATCTGACAGATTGCCAAGTGTTTCATACTCCTTTCATGTGACTTTATTACAAAACATACACACACACACGCACTGCCTTATTTCTGCCAGTAGCTAGTTCAGTGAGAATTCACTGCAGTTCTGTTTACAGCAGCCATGGAGAGAAATCTGCACTTACTTACAACTATCCTCTGCTTTAAAATGCACAGCTCCCAGTTTGTGTTGTGCCTCTCTCTTCTTATATAATGACATTAAGCAGCAGCCTGCAGAGAAAACCAAGACTCAATGAAAAATGTAATCACATTGGTTTTTGTTCATAATACTTATGCTATTAATTAAATACTGAGTTTTTTTTCTCCTGCTTTTTGCCAATTGACATCATCTTCTGCATCTAGTGCACATGAAAACTGCGTAGTCTCCTAACTTGCCTTCTCTTTTTAATCTCCTTTTCTACTTTCTAGTAACGGCACAGCTAACAAGATGAATGGAGCTTTGGATCATTCAGACCAACCAGACCCAGATGCCATTAAGATGTTTGTTGGACAGATTCCCCGTTCATGGTCGGAAAAAGAGTTAAAAGAACTTTTTGAGCCTTACGGAGCTGTCTACCAGATTAATGTTCTCCGAGACAGAAGTCAGAACCCTCCCCAAAGTAAAGGTACAGTAGTTGTGCTCTCTTTGCTTTTAGTTTGTTTTGTTTCTCATGATGTTGCTTTACAATGAGCTTTGCATCTGGGCTGTTTTGAAGCACACTCGATCTGTGCAGCAGTCCTAAGAGTAGAGGACTGCTGAATACCTATCGATTACTGTGTTCCTCTTCTTAAATTGCAGTTTAAATGTCTGTTATCTGGAAGCGTTTATTCCAACTGTGCAAACAATAACCAAAGATTGCTGTCCTTGGTTAAATTATTATTGCAGAGAAACATGGAAACCTGAGTGGTCACTTTCCCAGGATTAGCTCATGAAAAAATATAATTTACTACTTCCTTTCATTTCCTTTCCTTGCACCCCAGGTGGGAATAATTTTAAGGACATAAAAGGGGAGAAATTATAGCAATGGGCTTTTGCGACATCATTGCTCATGGGGCAATAAAGCTTACAAAAGAGAGTTGCCCTGCCCTTTTCCCAAAATGTGATTTTTCTGCAGTCATGTCGAAGGATTCATTTTGGCACTGGTGCTTTTCTAAATGAAAGGGTGGTATTTCCTTCCATGTGTAAAGTATTCATCCTTTACTGTAGTGCTTTCTTTCACTGTATATCTATGCATATTCAGGCACATGAGAATTCTGTGTATTATAGCTATAATGTATATTATACCTATATGAATATAACATATGCTTACATGTAGATGGGAAGTAAATATTTTGTTTCACAGAATGCAGGTTTACACCCTTATAGCTCTATATTTTCATTTACACTTAAGGTTTGGTACATGAATGTGTTGCCAGCATTACAAATAATTACTGCATCTCAGAGGCACAACTAGATATGCATGTGTGCCTGGCTGTAAGTTTACTAGATAGTTCTTCATTCTTACTGCACTCCTGCCACTGTTTCTAAAAACCTTTAAAGCACACATGCTACAGAGGATATTATATGATGGTTTTGTGGGCTGGCAGCTGACAGTACAAAACAGCACTCACTTGAGATCACCAGTTTAGTGAGTAGTGATTGCTTCAGTGTGAGGCACATGGCACAACTTTTGGTGCTCCTGTGCTTTGTGCAAAGCATTGCCAAGGCTCAGCATTGCCCTCTTGCCCTGGTATGGGACAAAAGATCCTTTCAGTGACCTTTTTTTGGTGCCCAATTGAAGCATTTTTGTGCTTTGAGTGATATTAGTTCACAACAGGTCTTTTCCAAGCTGAAAAGCTGATCTTAAGATCCTTAGCTGATCTTAAGGTCCTTTCCAACCCTACCTATTCTATGATTCTGTGATTCTATGATTCTGTTTTGGGTTGCTCGCATATATCAGTTCTGGTTAAAGGATTTGAGGCATGGGTGTCACACCAGTGGCAGGGATGGTGGCATCTCACCATACTCCGCTGCTAATCAAGTCCCCATCCTAGATTGCTCTTTTCCTCCAGAAGCAGAAGGTGCTTCTTGTTGGAATGTTTTGGTCTAGTTCTGCTTCCAGCTCCCTCCATTCCCAGGATAGATGTATTGTAGCATGCAGCCCCCTGCAATGTTACCACAGAGCCCTCACCAAGTGTTTTTTTCTTGTTATGCTGGATAGAAGACAGCATTAAGAGGTCAAGCAACTGGATTTTCTGCAGTCCAGGCTGCTATGGATGAGCAAACTCCTACTTAGTTGAAACCACTAAAATGCTGAACTTTGAGACTTGTCCATTTAGAAAGAGCTGATTCCTGTGCCACAGAAATGCCTTCCCACTAAGCAGTAAATGAAGTGAGAATGGTATTGTGGTTAGACAGAAGCAAGCCATTGATTCCCGTTTCTCTAGTGTTTTCCCTTATGCTGTACCTGCCTGTCAGGGAGATGGAAGGCATAAGGATTAAGCACAGGTCATGAAACTTGTTGTAGACTAATTATGCAGGTTTGTAGCTCCCATATTCAGTATTCCTTTTGAAAGGTGGTTGGTTGCTTGTTGGAGTTTTCTGGAGGCTTTTTGCGGGTTTGGGTTTTTTTTATCCTTGGACTCTTTCCAGCCATGCAGAGATAATGCTCTTAGGTCACTTTAGGCAATATATATTTTAATAAGTAAATTAAATGAATCCTCAAGAAAGACAGAATAATCTTCAGATGTCCATTTCCCTGACACAGCAGCAAGCTGGTCTGGTGGTCAGCTTTTCCCATGGAAGCTTTGGTGGAGTGTATCTGCATGCTGGCTTTATCCTTCCTCCTGACACAGCCTGCCAGCAAGGTTGCTAGAGAAAGCTCTTGAGTTTCTTGTGGGTATCTCTTGAATAGGAATGATCTTTATCTTCTTAATCTAGTAGCACAAAGGCTTCTGTGCAAGAGGTTGTTAAGAATGTTAGAAACAAACACACAAATATCTGATTGTCTTGTGATCATGATACATGAGAAATTCACCTGTGCTATCAAACTGGCATTTAATGATGAAGATGAGTTTTGACTCTGGTTGGAGGAGCAGTGGGATTCCATGTTCTCCTTCTGTGTAAATACCCCCTGGAAACAACCATTTTCATTTTCTTTGACCTGGTTGGGGTGATTCTGGCCATTTTGCTGCCCATTGCCTCTCTGCATCACCTCCAGCTCTGCAGAACAATGCATCACAGGGACCCTGTGGTCGAGTCGCACTTGAAAAAGTCCATTTTTCATCTCATCGCATGGTCATGGCTGCGTGTTATGCAGAACATTCACAGGCTGGTATCTGCAATCCATCAATTGCAATGACAAAAATGCAAGATAATGCTACTACATCATGGGGGGGGGGGGCTGTCAATGTAATTTTGCTCTTTGAAGAAAGGCATTTTGACTTTTGAAAGAGTCCTCTTTTAGCAGACATGGGCTATGTATTTCTGTTAGCTTGGCCAAAGGGGCTTCTCCAATTTGGACGGAGTTTTTCTCTGATGAGCTGTTTATGATGCTGCAATCTGAGTCTCTCCCAATTCTGTCAAAAATAACCATAGGCTTCTTCTCTCTCTCCTGCTGTTATTAAGAATGTCTTTCATACCCTCCAACGACAGACGGCCTAGTTCATGTCTTTCCTCCTTTTCTGTATTGCTTGCCAGCTTTGCAAAGCAGAAAGAGGAGAAGGAAGACAGGTAGAAAGCCAAGTTTTACTCTTTGAGCAACTAGAGGAAACCCATCTTACTTCCACAGATATATTGCTGCTAGTGCAAAGCTTGGCTTTATTAATTGTGAACTGCATTTTAATGGGTAGTGGTTGGAATATCCTGTGACAGTAGGAAACTCCTTGTGCGTTCTGCAGTGTGTGGTTCCCGGGTTCTTGTTGAATGTGTGAAAGAGCTCAGCAAAGTGATTTGACTTTGTGTTCATTGCCTGTTTTGCAAGGCTTTTTCCTCTTTCTGCGACAAGAGAAATCCAGGGGATTAGGTAAACTAAATAAAGAAAAAAATAAATGAAGGCAGGAAATCCTGTAACATTGAAATAAATAGCACTTTCAGCTTCTGGGGTCTAAGGGGATTCAAGTCGAGGCAGATCAGCCTTCTCTGTTCCCAATCCAGCTTGCTGCCTTCAAATAATTTATTCTGGGTTGGATAGATGACTTTTTCTCAGAGTAGCTGTTAAGGAGAGCTTCTGTAATACCTCAAATACAGCCAGCTCATTGTGAAGGCAGTATAGACCGCCACCGAGATCTCTTTCCTTCCCCACTGTTCTCCTAAGCTGGAAAGATTTCCTTGGCTGCTTTTGTTTCAGAGTGAGTGCTGAAGCAAGCAGATGGCACAGGGCTACTTTTGCCTATTGAAATGCAGCAGAAGAGTGTTGGGCCAGATCCATGATGTGATTTTGGTACCTTGCTCCTGTTTTGATACCTGTTAATTCTTGTAGGGATCAAGATCCCGTAAAGCAGCTTTGTGAGCCTGAGCCTGCTGGTGCTGCGGTGCAGAAAACAGGGGAGAGGCACCCGTGTAACAGATAACTCCATGTTTCCTTGTAGCTTTTTACAGACCCTTTATCAGATTAGAGGGAGGCTGCTGAGTGAACAAGGATGTGCTGTACTAAAAGGCCAGTGTTTATTATTATCCTATTTAACATGGTAATTTAAGTCTACCGGGAAGCAAACAGAGGAATCTGATAATGAGGCATTCATCTGCTGCATACAGGAGAGACTGGATGGGCAAGTCATAACAGAGGCAGAAGTTCTCTGGTTTGTTTGGGTACCATTGCAGCTACAGTTGAGCCCTTCAGAAACTCTCTCATGAAGGCAGGAGGGATGGTTCCTTCCCTCCTGCTCACAGTGCGCCATCTTCTGCATGACAGTTAAGCATGGGAGCAAAGCAGTGGCATGCCAGTTGTCACACAAACCCACCCTGACTGTCCTCATCAGCAGGAAACACCAACTGTTCCTTGCCTTGCATCACTGTTCAACCAATTGTACCTACTGCTCCTTGGAGCAATTTCAATACGTTGTGTTTTGCAAAACCATTTTAGATGCTCTTTGAAAGCTTCCTTCAGCCAGTGCTCCAGGAGTCAGCATGTCTCTAAGATTTCTGACTTATTCTGTGTTTTGAATGCTCTCACAGGTCCACACGAACATTGTTTAGCTTTTGAGATCCAGTGAGGTGCATCATGAGCACATAAGCTGTCAAAAGTTCAGTGCTTGGGATCGCAGCCATTATACGTTTGTGGTTTAGACTGAAGTTTAGTGATCATGGCTGAGAGATCGTCTGTTACAATTGCAAATTTGAAATCTGTCATACACTGAATGACAAAGTACCTTGTGTAATTTTTGAAGCAGATACATTGGGCACTGCATGAAGCTTCACACAACAAAGCCACATGTTGCTGCTAGATACAAGGTCCTACACCTGGGTGGGAGCAATCCCAGGCACAGCTACAGGTTGGGCAGAGAAGAGATTCAGAGCAGTCCTGCAGAGAAGGATTTGGGGGTGTTGGTCAATGAGAAAATTAACATGAGCAGGTGCAGTGTGTGCTCACAGCCCAGAAAGCAACCGTATCCTGGGCTGTATCAAAAGGAGAGTGACCAGCAGGTCCAAAGAGGTGATCCTGCCCCTCTACTCTGCTCTTGTGAGACCTCACTTGGAGCATTGTGTGCAGTTCTGGTGTCCTCAACATAAAAAGGACATGGAACTGTTGGAACAAGTCCAGAGGAGGCCACGAGGATGATCAGGGACTGGAGCACCTCCTGTATGAAGACAGGCTGAGAAAGTTGGGGCTGTTCAGCCTGGAGAAGAGAAGGCTGCGTGAAGACCTCATAGCAGCCTTCCAGTGTCTGAAGGGGGCCTATAGGGATGCTGGGGAGGGACTATTCATTAGGGACTGTGGTGATAGGACAAGGGGTAACGGGTTGAAACTTAAACAGCAGAGGTTTAGATTGGATATAAGGAAGAAATTCTTTACTGTAAGGGTGCTGAGGCACTGGAATGAGTTGCCCAGGGAGGTTGTGAATGCTCCATCCCTGGCAGTGTTCAAGGCCAGATTGGACGGAGCCTTGGGTGGCATTGTTTAGTGTGAGGTGTCCCTGCCCATGGCAGGGGGGTTGGAACTGGATGATCTTAAGGTCCTTTCCAACCCAAACTATTCTATGATTCTATGATTCTATATTTGAATTTAAACCTTAAAGAAACTTATAATGTTATATGGGTTATAAGTGGTGTTGTGAAATACGTTACAGATGTGAACTGATTTTTATAAAAAGTAATTCTTATTTGACAAATCTGCCAGAGTTTTTCAAGAGGTTTCTCTGAAAGTGGACAGGTGTGAAATTGTGTATGTAATCAAGCTGATTTCCCAGGGGCATTTCACATAGTGTCACTCAGGAGAGTAATACATACAGTTACTGGTGAAGCAGAGAAGGGCCCATTTTCAAATGAAGAAGAGAGCTGGTTAGATGATGGAGAGCAGATTAGAATGGGGAAAGGTTATCGGCCAGGGGAAGAGAAAGGATGATGATTGGAGAACAACAGGGACTGTTACTGGAGATCAATACTTTTTCGCTCTCTATGTAAATGGCTTTGACAGAATGAACCACCAACTTGTTATCCAACTTTTTGGTTCATGCAGAAGGGACTGGATGGGGGTGAAGCCAGATGATAACCTGGGGAATACAGTCCAATGCAAAGAGATTCAGTTGGGTAAAACAAACTGTGAGCAAAATTGAGTTTTGAGTGCACATGCATGTTGAATGAGTGTATTTTTCAATGGTTCAAGAGCAGGAGAGGGTTTGAAGAGTGCACATACCCTAAAAAGACTGACTTGATGTTTTGTGTCCAAGTGGTCAAAAAGGCACAGAAAATGCGAAGCTCTATAAATGGAAGCATTGAATAGAGCTTTCAAGGAAATACTGTACCTCTTAAAGAAGGGGTTTTTTGATCGTGTTTAAACTACAGTTAACAATATTTAGTACCATTGTATAGAAAAGGTCAGAGGTCCAGAGAAGAGCAGCATGATTTTGTATGAAGTGAGGAAGGGTTAAGCCATAGTGAAAGGTCTAAGAAGGTTAACTTGTAAAGGGCTTCAAGCATTGACTTACAAGAAAGCTAAAAAGGGAAAAGCTGAGGAAGAATACAGGATTATACCTTGGTTTGGAAAGAGAAAGTTGCAAGGGGATACAATTGAAGTTTCTCAGTGTGTTGAAGTGCATTCTTAAGGCAGGAATAGGTAAGCTCTTTCAATTAATATTAAACCTAGTGTCTGCACAACATAGACTTGAGATTGAGAAGCAGCAGGCCAAGAGAAAAAAATCCAGCTTCTTAAGACAAACTTTCTTCCTCCACTTGCAGAGCAGAGAATGATCTTCCAGAAGCTGCAGTAAGAAAAGTTCCAAAAGAAACTTTTTCTTGCTCCCATTCAGTATTTAACATAATGTGCCTGGAGCAGTGTTTGACATGACTGCTCCTCACATCCCTGCACAGTTTCCCCCTGTAAGCAGGACAAGGTGGCAAGACTGTGGGGGACACAGCTGACAGTGGTATGAAGAGGGTCTGTGGTTGGTGACCCCTGATATTTTTGTATTGCTTTGAAGGGAGGGAGCAGATGAGGGTAACGTCCCATTGTATACTTGACTACAAACCTGTTGCCCCTGTAAATCAATCTCACTCTGTATTCCCATTGTTGACCATGGCAAGAAAGTCAGCCCCTTTAGTAGCAAAAAAGCATCACAGCAAAGGAAGCCCAGCAAAGTTAGTGGAAGATACTTGTGAAGATATTGTAACAGGAGCAGAGGGTTGTGACTGCAGAACAGGAAGAGTAGAGGATGTTGGGGGTGTTGCATAGACAGTGGCTTTCAGCTGGTTCTTAAAGAGGAAGCTTCCCTAGCCTTGTTCCTGAAGTTCCTATATACAGCTTATGGATTACGGGAGCTATAGCAGAATTAAGCTTTTTTTATGCATCCTTTCACTCTGTGGTTTTATAGTATTTATCACACTGGGGTTTGGTCCAGAAGTGAGGACTCTAGGTGTTGCTGTAAGAAATTAATACCAATAGCACATCTCTGAGGGATTAAAGTAGATTGCTTTGGGGCTCATTGGTTGCAGTTTTGTAGTTAACTATGATTTACAGCTGTATATGAATTTTCAAAATCAAGCTAAGACTGTATAAGCACATTACTAATTACATCTGTGCTGAAAAAGTGCATAAACTGTAACTACATGAATCATTTTAGTTGCATTGATAGAAACCTCTTATGCAGACCAGCCAGGAGAAGAGTAGGACTTGAAGAAAAGGCAAGTTAAATAAATGGATGTTAGAGCTCCAGGTCAGGCATGAAATAGATCCAAGAGCTTTCCAGGTACATTCAACAACTCCAGGAATACAGGTGAAGTTGTGTTCAGGAATAACAAGAAAACAAAAAAGGAAGGAATATGTCTGTCTATTTTTAATTATATTTAAAAATAATTAAAGGCTAATGACTGAAAATTAAGGGGCTTAAACAATAGCAGGGTTTTGTCTAGACAATGCTGGAAAAGAGTATTTTGCACAGTGATTAGAAAAGGCACACAATTCTTTGCAATAGCATTGACTTCTTCAACATGCCGTCCAGTATTTACCTATAGAATGTTTATGGTTTAGTGTGAGGTGTCCCTGCCCATGGCAGGGGGGTTGGAACTAGATGATCTTGAGGTCCTTTCCAACCCTAACTATTCTATGATTCTATGAACTTTACAAAAAATAACCCCAAATGTTTTGACCATATAAACAGGTAATCTGGTTTTCATAATGCCATCATTACATCAGAAAAGACACATAGGCAGGCAGCTAAAACAGCCTGAACTTTCAATAAAACTGAAAACAAACCCCAGCTAATCAAATTGTATTGTTGAATGTGAATAATATGCCAAGCCTTGGTCTCTCAAATATGTGATCTCAAAGGTAAAAATTGTAATGCACGGAAAAATCTAAGTCAAGTCATGCACACCGTTGCTCACAGGAGTTAATCAATGGGTATAATACCCAGACATAAAATCACATGCATGTTTAAGTGTTTTCAAGATTGGTGCCTGTATTTAAAATATATACCTCTGTAATAGTGCCAGATACTGTCAGTTTGAGATTTATGGGATCCAATTTCTTCAGTTGCATATTAAAGCTGCCATCAATGAGTTTCGATCTTTTTATGACACTGTTGTGCCACTGAAACTCTTTCCTCTTCCAGTTTGCTATTAAATGAATAAGCATGCAATATTTATCTGCTTGCCACATAAAAAAAATGATGTGTGCTTTTGTTAAACAACAATGGCTTAAAAAGAAATCCCAAACACAACCCTTTTCTAATTCTGTTCAGGTGGAATACTTGAATCCTTTGCTCATAGCGTAAGAGGAGGTCTTGCAAAGGAATTGAGAACTAGTCCTAAGTCTTCATCCCCTTTGGCATGGAGCTCAAAGGAAGAAAACCTGTGACAACTGAGCAGTGTCAAAAATGAAGTGTAATTGGGGAGTAGCCTGATGAGCATGTATTTCAGCTGCACTGCAGCTTCCAAGTCTCTGACTTCCACCGCAAGAATGGCGTTTTATTGCTTTCATCTCCTGCTCCTGTCACACCAGTAATATCTCACACAAGCACATATGCGCACACACACACAAATAAATTAAAGCCTAAAATTAAAACCCACAGTGCAAGGAGTTCTGCTCATTAAAAGATAGAAGAGACTTCAAGGCAGTAAGAATTTTGCTGTTACTGCAGAGTTGATGTGAGAGTCATGTAAATATTACAATGATGGGTCACAATAAAAAGCCAAAGACCTTGTAAGACGTTTTAGCATAAATATGTCATCAATTTTACTAGTTCTTAATGTGAAATTTAAACTCCAGGAAAGCCTGAAAGGACATCTGTTGCTCTTTATAATTCTGAAGCATGTTACAAAATGGGTGTATGTGTAGCATTTACAGTGTAAATTAATTAATTCATTTATAGTTCATTACTTCCATCTTCCCCACACCAGCCCTTGTCACCCTGTGTTTTCTGCTGGAGCAGGGTAACAAGAGGGGACAGCACTGCACTTGCTTTGGGTCTGGTAGGACACACAACCTACTCAGTGTCAGACTGCTGTGATACAGATGCCAGGAAAGGATGTATCATGTCAATTGTAGTGTTACTTTATTTTAGACATCAGTTTCACTGTAACCATCAGCATATTTCGAAAGAATTGCAAATAACTCCCTGAGGATAAGGTGTGGTAGTGGCTTTTAGGCCTGGCTTAATTCAAGCCAGTGAGCTATGGGTGGAAGGCTGCATATGCCGTATAAATCTGCTGGTCCATCTATCTCAGGGAAGAAAGCATTGTCAGGAATCTGTGTCTTTCTAATTGCTTATAAAAACACTCTGAAACAAGTCAGTGAATAGATTAAATCTGAATGTTTCCACTGGATCTTTTCAGGTTTTCACTGAACCTAATTACTATCTAATCTATGCCCATGAGTATGCAGTTTTAAGTGAGACATTAGACTTTCACTGTGCAGAGTAAACTCTGTGGTGCATGAATTCACTATTATTTGTGTCTTACTACCTTGTGGTTTTCATTTAAAATAACTACTGTATCAGTCATGAATTCTTTCAGAAGAATGAGTTGTGAAGTGGTGGAAGATGTTTTCTAATAAACTATATCTCTTATTTGCCTGAATTGAGAGCATAAACCATAATTAAACATCTATTAGCTCAAAATGTCACACTTTCAACTGCAGTTTTAGGGAGCTGCACCGCAATAGGGACTAGATTAATGTAATGTACTGCATGAAACTTTCTAGCTGCAAGGTTGCTCATGGCACCATAAGGAGCAACACTGCTGCTTCAGCCATAGATCTCCAAGTGTTTTCCAAAGGGAGACAAATACCATCACTCAACTTTTACCAGCTGGATGAACTGAGAGGCAGAGGCCTGGGGTGACTTATCCTAAGGTTTTCAAGTCACTTTGAGCAGGGAGACAATAACAATCTGCCTGTACTGTTGTTGTGCTGCCTAAATCAAATCTCCTCCCTTTATTCTCAGCACTTCAGGTTGACACGAAGATTTTGTTACATTAACACTGCCCAGGTGAGATCTGCATTAGTTTATTCACGCCTTCATCCAGTCTGATGAAGACTGCAGTGTGGAGTGTGGAGCACTGGCTCCCACTCCTCCTATGCCCCCCCACCCCTAATTAAAACAATAAGTATTAAACAACAAGCTCCTTTTATTATTTGCAGATCATGGGATACAAAAGTCATTGCAGATTTAAAATGGGCTATATTAACGTGCGTAATTCCGCCGAGGCTTCAGTTTCTATAGTGAAAAGTGTTGTGTTGTCTCTGGCTCAATTAGGTTTTTCTCAGTGTCAGTTTTAATTCACTTCACCGGAGCATGGGGGAACTCTCTGTGGAAGGGAAAATGTTAGTTCTGAATGAGAGCCTCCTGGAGCCCACATTATATTTAAGAGTTTTAAAATGCTTCATGGTCCCATGTTCTCCCTTAAAGGTCTGCTATTGTGTGCTGGAAGAGCTGAATGAAATCGCTTGATGTCTCTTAATGTGACAAGCATCTGAGTTTAAGCAGGAGGGTGGAAATGAGAACAGGATCCTTGGTTCCCTCTTTCTATTTAATAAAGATAATAACAAAGCCTTGGCAAGCTTTGATGGCCAAACAGATGTGATTATGTCAAATGTTTCTCACCCTTACTAACATCTACCTGGACACACATACAGAGAAGAAGAAACTTCTGTGGTCTGTTTTTTCCCCTTTAGACTTGGTATTACTCACCTACCATGGCCATCAGCGCTTAGGGGTGTGGATTGCTTGGTTACACTTTGCTTGGTGCACACTGCCCAAGTAGCCCAAAATGTACTGTTTCATCCCCACTTTTAAAGGGGAAAATGGAGTAGATCTTAAATTTCAGGGTGCTTCTCATGTCTGTGAGAAAGAGACAAGAAAAAGAGCCTAAGATAGGGTTGTAAGGGAAAGTTTACCATAGACAAAGGCCTGAAATGTCCACTGTGTATAGGTGGAGCTTTCCAAAATCCTTGTTTCCATCATGCTCATCAGGTTTATCTTCCTATCTCTGTTCCCATACTTTCAATATTTCATTAAATTCTCAAGACATTATTGATGGACAGTTGTGCACACTGAATCATCCTAAGTTTTACTTTGGGGTTGGTTTGTTCATTTGTTGAGGTTTTTATTTTTGACTAACACCTCCCAGTTTCCAGTTTTGTAAATGATTTAGGTTGCTTTCCAGTATATCACTGGGCTACTGTAGGAGAGCACCTGGAAGTGTCACCAAAACCCTGCAGTTTGGTCAATAGATGTGGATCTCTTTTCTGATTCAGACAGAAGATAATACTGCAGTATGAAACTGGAGTCAGCATAGCCATATGTATATGTATATATATATATATGCATAGCCAGCTTGTATATGAAAGGTAAACATGACTGCATCTACCTCATGTCATGAATTGAGCAAAGCACTCTATTACAATTCTGGTTTCCATGTGTCATCTCCCAGAGTTTAGGTTTCCAACAGTGTTAGCTTTTCTTTCCAGTCCTGAGCTGTTAGCATGTAATGTCTTTCTCTGCTTTCTTGCTTGCTCAGTTCTTACTTGGGTATATATTGAGTTAAAATGTGACGTGTAAAAGTAGGGTGGTGTTATTATTATTATTACTAATTTTATTATTAGCTGCAGTTTAAGTAGTTAAAAAATATCTCACAACTGAAGGTCAGCGTAGCCTGTAGATTTACACATGCACAGTGCAAGTAACCTTCAGAAGTTTCCTCATGACAAGATAAGGGCATCAATTATATGTAAATGAATGCCAGGGAAATTTCACTGTAAACTACATTAGCTGCAGAGTGTATGCTGTAAGGGGATTTAATTGAATTAATGTTACTCACTATCAAATACTCCATCTAGTGTATTGCCTGGTCTCCTTATTACTAAGAATAATATTTGGCTCATAAAGACCCCTGTTCAACTAAGCACACAGTCCTGATGACTTCAGCAACTGATTAAAGTTAAAGCATTTTCTTCCCTGCTTTGCTGCATGAGAATAGGCTGGGGGTGAGGAACAGGTATTAGTGTGTGTACATCATGTGTAATCACCAAATCCTATAAGAAGGCTTTTTAGGGAGATTCCTCTTACAGATGGTTTCCAAGTGTCTAATGAAGGTGTGATTTTGGCAAAGCATCTTTCCTAGTTTTGATGTAGCTGTTGTGGGCAATGACTGTGATGGAGGCAACCAGCGCGAGCACAAGTCTGGGTGTAAAACAGGAGTGTTGGGGAGATCCATGCAAGGCCCTCCACTAATAAGGGCAGTAACTGATGGTGATGGCAGAGGGATTTCACTGAATAACCCGGGTGGTATTTTAAGTGCTGTTATTAATGCAGGATTATACGGAGATGGCACAGTGAGATCCAGAAAGGTATTTTGTGTGACTTCCTACATAAAAGCAGGAATGCAAATAAGCTACGTTAACATATTCACACTATATAAATGGAAAACTCGTGCACATGGAAAAACCTAGTGACATACCCAGAGACATGCTTCAAGCCAGTGATAAAGATAACCCACGTTTTGCCTACTCTGCTCTTATGTTTTAACCATTAAGGAGAAAATGTGATATATTGGATGTTCTTGCAGAATACTTGTGAATGTCAGAAAAACCACTGATTATGCATCTCCTTTATGTTTGATATTATTTTCTTTTCCTTTCACATGCATTCTTTAAAAAGCGAATACATGAAGCCTAGCAAAAAAAATCTTTTATTCTCCATTCATTCAGCAACGACAAAACAGAACAAAAAAAAAGGAGGTTTTGAACCAGTCTTTTATGGAAATTGGGAAACAGTGGAATAGTTTCTACAGCAACTTTATTGTTGCCCGAATCAAATGGCAAAAGTTGTTATTCACCTACGCATCTTACATTTTAATGATCCACATGTCACTCCTGAACTTCACCCACCCGTGTTTCTGCATGCAGTTGACATTCTGGCACAATCAGTAAGGCACATGCTATTCAAAGGAGTTACAATCTCCTCTTTGTTTTCATGTTTTTTTCGGGGGGAGGAGGGAGAGAAATAGTAATTGTCCGTGTCAACTGATGTTCATTACACAGAATTGTTTAGCTCTCTTAAAAAATCATTGATCTGCATTTCCCCCGTGAAAATATTCAAGCGCTCACTTCACAACAGAGAAATCAGCATGTAAAACAGCAGCCTCGCAATCTGTGCTGCAAGGAGGGAGAGTGTGATGTTCTGTGTGGCAAATGTCAGAAGTGCTTGCTATCTTTAAAAAATAATCAAATCTTTAGTGAGGATGAGAAACATTATTACTGCTTCAGTCCGATGTGATTTGGGGGAACAATCTGTTTAAAACTAGGGATCTTTCTTTCAGATGTTTGTGTGTAGCCTTTATGATTGAACATTTGTTAGGTAGCATCTGGCACGGACTATTCCTCTTTCTCCCTAAGTTTCATGGCTTTGTTTTTTATTTCGGGAGGATATTGCAAAAGGTAATTTGATGTCTCATTCCCATGGGTATGGTCATGGTTTTACCTTCTGAATGACTCCCTTGAAATAGGAGGAAAGGGGGAAAAAAACCAAAAACCCAATCAAAAACATTTGAGAATTATTTTTATAGGGAATATGAAGTATTTGGATTTCATTGAGAGTGCCCATAGTACATTGAGTGCACACAGCAACTCAGAGGTTCAGCCACCTCTGCTGTGGGTCAGGGTCTGCATGCCATAGATAACAAAGAGACCCGAAATCTGGGGCTCCATCCTCATCCACATGCTTTTATTACCACTTGCTGTTTGTGTTGCAGATGCATGTAACAGATTGTGCAATATGCTGTACAAACAGATTGGTGAAATGATCTTTGTCCTGAAACACTGATGGCGTAGATGAACGGGAAGCATTGAACGCATGCCTGCACTGAAGGCTGCACAGCCCAGACGCCAGGCTTCTGGACCCATGTCCTCAACAAAAAGGGCTTTATGCATCCTTCTTGAAGCAAAGATCTGTTCTTGCTGATCTTACTGTAAAGGGTTGAAATTTTAAATGAAGATTTAAAAGAAAATAGCACAAAGATCATTGGAGAGTGAGTAGGAGAAGGGAATGTGACTACTTCACCCCTTTTCTTCCTCTTTTTTTCCTTCCCATCTAACAGCATTTCTCCCACACTTGCCAAATCAAGCACGTCAAGGGAACAGACTTTGGGTAGTTGCTCACAGTATTGGAAAAACACCCTGAAAAAAGGAAGACTGAGGCATGCAGGGCTGAGGCTTTGATTGTGGGACGTGGGGAGGCAGTGCTCATGGAAACTCTGACATGCTGGAGATGACAAGAGCAAGCAGCAAAGTTGGCTTCCTCTTACTGGGCTACTCAAACAGGAAAAGTTCTAATACTTAATGTCTTTTTCATCATCCAGGCCATATAAAAAGATCACCCACTTACGCCCTGTGTGGTTAAGAAAACCAGCAATTGCTCATCGTATTTACTGAAGTAGCTAATATGTGTCTCAAAGTGCTTAGATGTTAGCTTGTGGGAGAAGGAGTAACAGACATTAAGACTAATTTCAATGAAAATATTTTTGTGGGAATAGGTTGCTCAGTGAATATAGCTCATCTGCAGCTGGTAGAATAATGATATAAGTCTGTTTATAAGTTTTATTAATTCAGTAAACTTTTTACATGAAAATTGAGGTGTCTGGGTTATGCAAACAGCTTGTTCACAAGAGCACTGCTTAGGGCTGGGGAATGATTTTGCCATTTCAAAACACTTTTGTTTCTCTTTCACGTGGAAGTGCTCTCTCCCTAAAATTATTAACTGAACATTTTTCAACTCTAAAGTATTACTGATGTTTTGGCAGTGGCTGTGGCCTCTTGTCCAAGTGATGGGAACTGCTGAGCGCTCGGAATCTAAACAACTTGTGTTGACTTTGTTGTAAAAGCAATTTTATGCCTGGACTAGACATAAAACTTGGATCCATGTGTTCTTCTGGGTTGGAGGTATGATGGTACCCGAATATGCCAGGAGACAGGGCCCAGTGTCCCTGTGTGATCATAGCTGAACTTGGTTGAGAGAGCCGGGTCTCTATATCAGTCAAGAGATCTCATGTTCCAGAATGCAAAGGTCTCAGGCTTGGAAAGACAACTTAACTGAAAAAAGACCTGGTAGTTCATCCATCTTATTGTCTGCCAAATCCATGCTTGTTCTGTTTAGTGAATTCCTAAATGTTTTGTCCAATTTTATTTGGAAGTGGGCCATGGGATGCTGTTTCCAACTCCCCCCTTCCTTCAAGATATTAAAAGTTTCATTATCATATTATAAACACACACGATCCTAACATTTTTTGTTATTTTGGTCCCCCCACTTTATTTATTTTCTGTTGCATAATCCCTGATCTGTGCTAATACTGATGAATGGGAGGGATGCATTTTCTATCATGTAAAATAGTACTGGGGATAAACTCTGCCTAAGATTTTGGCTGACCCCCTCATCAGGCTTAGCTCAGAAATTAATTTGTCATTACCCAGGTGCTACGCACTAAGCTTTATTGGCATAGAGGAGCACCACAATACTGTATGTTCTTTGGAAGGAAGAAAAGTGATCATATAATCACTGAGACAGTAAACAGTCAGTTCCAATCTAGTAATAATTTATATGAACTGGCATTGTATGTTGTATATCATCCATCTTGCTAATCCTTGTTCCACATTGCATCCCACTTGAGGCCAAGAACATTACAGCTGTGCCAGAGAGTGGGTGGAAAAATAGTCTTATTATTAACCTAAGTTGAAAACATAATGGCTTTTTGAATGTCTTCATTCACAGATGCAGTCATACTAAAATATTAATATCCTTAAGTGTAAAGAAATAGAACTTTAATTTAAAGTCCATTGTTCATGTGTGTTGCAAAAGTGAAAGCCTTAAAAAGTGTTGTGAATGCCCTGTACTTTTCTTTCATTTTAATGTTTTATCTTGTAAATTCCAATATTCTGAAATAAATGAGCCAAAATATTCTTCAGAGTAGGTTTTGAGCAGTGTTGCTCCATCACTAGCATTGTCTTGTAGTAAATGAAAGAAGAGTTTCTACAAGAGTTTGTCTTAAAGCACAGTTAATAATCAAATGGATATTGAAACACAAATAATGACTTTTTAGTACCATGAACAAGCAAAGCTGCTTTGCCAGTGTCAGTGTTAGTTTAAATCTCAACCCCAGTGGGATCAAAAGTATTCAAGATGCATGTGTTTTCTGGGAGCAATGAAGAGTAGAGGGGGAAACTGCAAGCCTCACCTGATTAATCTTCCTAGCACCCAAGCATCCTTGATTTACAAGCAGAAATGAGGGACCTGGCAAATGAAAATTGAGTAAATCTGCAGCACAGCATCACTGAAAAGCCATAGAAAAAAGAGATGATGCTGTTCTTCAGCTATAGCCGTGTTTTGCCCTTCCTAGGTCTGTAACTCACTTTCATATATATCTTCTCAGGTAAAATACAAATCTTCCACAAACATCTTTGGGGTGTGTATGAGTTGTTCTTGAATAGTATTCAGAAAAGAAAAAGAAAATAAATCTTGATTGTAGTCATTTATGACTTGCATGAAAAAATGTATCCCCCTTTAAAAGGCAAACAAATAGTTTCAGACCTACAGTGTATGAGGCCATGTGCTGTAAATCAGCCTAATTGTTTTAGAATTCAGAAGTGTTTCGTCATTTTAAATTGGGCTTGTCTGATACTTAGTTCCACGTTTTTTACAACTCTGCGGGACTTACACGTAGCCTGTTGTTGCACATGAAAAGCTTTTTTTATCCTGTCTTTAAAGGCTGAGGAAACGAGAGGAGGTTGACAAGTAATCACTTGGTTGTCTCTGTGTGAAAGCTTAAGATATGTGTTATAGTGAAAATGTGCAATATGCAGTTCCAGAAATAATTTTACTATATGTTCAGGTTTATCTTTCTTGCATACAAAATGTAAGAGTGAGTAATGCTGCAGTCGGATAGAGGCTTTCAAATTGCTTTGAAATATCTCTAGATGGCCCTGATGAGACTTAGCAGAGGCCAAAACATTGTACAAGATATGTGTCCCAGCCTTACCAGGACCTCCCTCTGAGCACATCCCTATATTCCTTTACATCCCATCTCAAGTGGGAGAAGGAATTTCACATTTTTAGGACATCATTTTGCAGTTTGACCCACTGCACTCTGTGGGTAAATGCGAGTCATCTATGAGTCAGGGTTTTTTTGTGAAGAGAGCAAGTAGTGCTTGTTCCCAGTAAGAACTGGCCGTTGCAAAACTCCTTTGACAGTCTAACCTCTAACCCACCATTCTTCAGCTCTCCTTCAGGAAAAATCTGTGTACTTTTTGCTCAACATAGATATTTTAAGCCATAATAACATGTTGAATAAAAGACGAGGGCACGCTGACTGTAATGGTAACTAAAGGATTCTGTTACCAAGATATTGTGGTTGTTCAGGTTGTTCTTCATACAACATGAACACTGATTAAAAGAGCTTTTTGTAAGAGAAGGAGCAGAGGCTGAAGGCATGGTCCCCTTGGGTTTTTAAATTTATTTTGTACTTTCTCTTAGCTTCCAGCTAAGACCAGGGACTTTGTTCTAAAGCTCTATGAGGTTTTTGGGTAGCGAAGCACAGTTAGGCTGCACATCCACGATACTTTGTTGGACATGTTCCACGAGCTGCCATGGTGACCTGCAGAGAACACTGTGCAGAATCATGCTACTCCAAGTGTGATTAGATACATTCAGGATCCACACACTACTGATGCCAAGGAACACTGAATTATTTCATCTACTTTGCAGACAAGCTTCAATGTAAGCCCTCCTGCCACTGCCTGCTCAAGGACACCTTTGGCAGCCTCAGGAGCCAACACAGAGCTGTTTAGGCACTTGTTTTGTTCCTTTCCTCTATTTTTCTTTCTCCCTCTGATTACGTTGCCAATCCAATCATCCAGCTTCTTTCTCTTCTTGTCTTGATAAGTTGCGAATCATTTCTTACACCCTATACCTCTCTAGCCAAGTATTTTTCTTGTCATAACTTGGAAACAGGCTGCTGGAGACTTATTTTAAATCTTGATCTGATTAAATGCCATGTCTTTTTCTTGAAACATACGCTCCAATGTGCACTTGCAGCCTAGAAACCAACCATGGTCTGTGCTGCATCAAAAGGAGCGTGACCAGCAGGTCGAAGGAGGTGATCCTGCCCCTCTACTCTGCTCTCATGAGACCCCACCTGGAGCATTGTGTGCAGTTCTGGTGTTCTCAACATAGAAATGACATGGAACTGTTGGAACAAGTCCAGAGGAGGCCACGAGGATGATCAGGGCCTGGAGCACCTCCCATATGGAGACAGGCTGAGAAAGTTGGGGCTGCTCTAGTGGAAGGTGTCCCTGCCCTTGGCAGGGGTTGAACCTGGATGAGCCTTAAGGTCCTTTCCAACTTCTGTGATTCTATGATTCTGTGATTCTACCTTGATTTTTTGAGAGCCGTAGGGCCTATATGTCGTATTTGGACTGCTCTGAAGTGGTGCTAATTAGAGGACTTGAGACACGTCCCATGAGTCTTGCAGCACATTCCCTTCCCTTAATAGATATTAAATATTGGTGAATAATTTTTTTAATCAATTTGCCAGGTCATGCATGGTTGATAGTAGGAAGAAAGAAGCCACCGATTATATCAAGACTTCTGGGGGGAATGTTTTTACTTGTATGATACATGAGGTTTTACTGGTTTGCTCTAATCTTAGATAATTTATACAAAAATTAGTAACTTTATTTAGGGAGGTTTTTAAGAAATAAATAGCAATGGGAAATTAAAGCTGAAAGTGTTTACTCTGGATTGTGCCTTTAATCTTTGTGAGATTGCAAAATAGTTTCTGGGGAAATTATGAAGAGCCTGGTTCTGGGAAATCTCCTGATAGAACCAGATAAAACCTTGGAAGAGTTATACGTGGAACCCCACTCCTGTCCTTTCTGGGAGGGGAGCTTAGCTGAATTTCATGCCTCTTAACAGTTTTATAGTTCTATTAAAACTGATTTCCTAGATTTGCAAGGTAATGTTTCCTCCAGTATTTATGCTTTATCTGCTTACTTTCCAGTCACAAGGAAAAGACTATGAATTATGTTAGCTTTTCTCTCTCATTTTGGAAGTACATGTGTTACATGTCTATTCTGCATTGATTTTACGTGACTTAATCATCAGACAAAAATAACAAAGAAGAAACTGGGATAACAATCTCTTACCACAGATACATTCTTTGCTTCTATAAGGCTGTCCAGACAAGGTGAGACATGAGCTATAACTCTTCATCAGGACACTTGTTAGGTGTGCACTGTAGTCTGTGCAAAACAAGGTGCGGTACAAGGAGTAGAGATGAGTCAGGCTTGGGAGGCTGCTGTGAGGTACCTCTCATGTCTCTTTGAGCTGGAGCGTTCTGAGCATGGACCCCACACACAAAGTGTGCTTTTCGCTCTCTTTGCTGGTGCTCATTAAGTGCTGCCATTTATTTTCGTGTGTCTGCACAAATATATGGCTTTATTACTAAAGTGGTTTGTTTATCTTTGCTGCTGCTGCATTTATTTTAGCACTCATCTAAACAATTAATTAGGGAAACACTTGAGTGCCGAATATACTTCTTCAGATACCACTCAGTTGGGTTTTTATATTTCCAGGAGCATCAAGCATTTATAAAACCCACCATCTTTTGCCTTTTTTATTATTATTATTAACCATGCCTTTTTCCGGCTTGTTTGAAGCTGCCAAAGGCTTTGAAAGATCATGGGTCCTGTTGAGAGTTCAAAGGCAAGTAAAGATGGTGCTTAAAGTTCAAAGGCTCTGTGGAGTTGCATCTTCATCTGCATAAAATTGTTTCAGCTGGATAGAAAGACTGAAGAGTTGCTAGGAATTTCTTCCATTTCTTTTCTTATTATTGTAAAACAAGCTTAATTGGGGAATAAATGTGTCACTGCTAACAAGTTCAGGGAAATTGAAGCTCCTTAGATGAAACACTGACTGAAGGTGTACATGGTGTAGGAAAGATTTGACATGTGCTGTGACCCTGTGAGAGTGAAACTGTGAATGCTTGGAAATCAATACGAGGTATGTAAGGGTTTATAATGTTGAAGTCAAGGAAGAATTGGAAGTGTTTGACTGCATTGTGGACAAAATAATGTATGATGTATTCAGACAATGGATTTCGACCCAAGTTTGCAAGATGAGGAAGAGTAACACGTTTCTAAGGAAAAACCTTTTTGCCTAGATGAAAGTTAGCTCCTTGAAAATAGTGTGTATATTGCAGCAAATTGTGATTCAGAGTGGAGGCTTTGCCTGTTCTTAGACCAGCAGAGACTGGAGCCCACTCTAAGGGGGGAGGAGGGGTGCTGGGGGGCAATACGAGTAATAGGGGTTTGTTGCTTCGAGTTCAGGGCACTATTATTCTATTATTTAACTTAGTATTTCTTCCCATACTGCTTAAATGCCCCTTAAACCAGCTCGAATGTCTTGTATTGATTTCTTCCATTTCCTATAAGCAAACTTCTGGAGGAAGCCAGACTGTTGTGGGTTAGATGGAAGCAACACTTTCAAGTTTTGCACTGCTGTTACTCATGTCGATATTACTGCAGGATCTTTTTTTACCTCACTTCTATTTTTTAATGGTTTCTTCACAATATTCCTTTGAGCTCAGGACATTTTATTCTTTCCACTTTACAAGGAGAAGCGAGGGCACAGGGAGATGAAAGGCCAGATTGTTCAAAAGCATTTAGGCATTGAACGATTCAGATGGGCATTGAAGAACATTACTTTCAGAATAACTTCACCCTATTCCTAGAAATTAATTATCCAAGGTCAGAATTTAAATTCTCTTGTAAAATTGGTAACTAAGTCTTCCAAATCCAGATCAGCGTTGGAACCAAACTGTACACCGTGTTCTTACCAAGTTCCTGGGTAAGGGACAAGGTTGGGTTTTCATTGTTCTTTTTTAAATGGTTTTCATTAAGTGTGATCAGTAGCAATGTGTTCACCCTGTGTCTTCCTTTATAACTCCTTCTCCCTGGACCTCTCCTTCTTTTGTCCCTTTGGCTTTACGTACACCGTCTTTAGAAGACGCAAGCTCAGTTTTAGTGCTCTCACAGCTGTGAGTGGATAAGTGGTCTTATAATACTGAAGGAATGTGAGGTGTTTAAACAAAACTTCATCATGTCAGATAGAACAGATAAACCGTAACTTATAAATACCATATTTTGAATTCATAAATTTATTGCTATCCTTGTCTTGCATGTCTGTGGTAGCATGGGCCACGTTTAGGTT
Source organism: Melopsittacus undulatus (assembly GCF_012275295.1). Classification (NCBI taxonomy): domain Eukaryota; kingdom Metazoa; phylum Chordata; class Aves; order Psittaciformes; family Psittaculidae; genus Melopsittacus; species Melopsittacus undulatus. The sequence goes on from NC_047531.1 coordinate 2,271,095, forward strand.
TTAAAGTCTATAGTTCTGTTTCTAATGTAAAAGAAAAAGAAGATTCTTGTGTTCTTGCTATGAAAAAACCTCATCTTGTGTGAAATCTGTTAGTGAATGAGAGCTGGTTTACAGCTGATGAGTATAGCAATAAACCAGGAATTTAACTGATGTCTACTGAAGTTAAGCTGTGTTAGTAGGGATGTTGTGAAAGAGCCACTTAAATTCCTTGATTGCCATTTCATAGAATCACAGGCTGGCTGAAGTTGAAAGGACCTCTGGGATTCATCTCATCCAATCCTTGCTTAAAGCTGGGTCATCTACAGCAGGTTACTCATGGCTGTGTCCAGGGAGAATTTGACTATCTCTCCAGGGATGGAGAGTCCACAAGCTGTCTGAGCAAACTGTGCCTGCATTTAATCACCCTTACAGTAAAAATTCCTTATTTTTAAATGGAATTTCCAGTGTTTTAGTTAGTGCCCATGGCCTCTTGTCCTGCCACTGGGCACCCATGAGAAGGCTCTGTCTTCTTTACTTCCTCTTCATCAGGTATTTATACACACTGGTAAGTTCCCCTGTGCTTTTTCTTCTCCGGTCTGAACAGTCCCAGCTCTCTCAGTTTTTCTTCATGAGAGATGCTCCAGTTCCTTCATCATCTTCATGGCAGTTCACTGGGCTCCCTCCAGTACATTCACTTATCTCTTGTGCTGGGAAGCCCTAAACAGGACTAGCATCCCAGATATGTCTCAGCAGGGCTGAGCAGAGGGCAAGGATCACCTCCATTGACCTGCTGGAAATGCTTTGCCTGGTGCAGCCCAGGGTGTTGTTGGCATTTAACCAGTGAAAATAATCTCCCATACAGAACAGAGGCTTTTCATAGTGACAGTGTAGATATTTATAAGTGGCAGTTAACTCTCAAAGATTTGAGGATTTTAAAGGCATAGTTTTATGGTAAAGCTATGCTTTTCTGAGTATTTTTCACTATAGAGTTGCCTTCTAGTTGAACTAGGACTTGAGTGACTTCTCAGGAGTCTCAGTGCAATTAGAGGTTACACCAGAGCAGTGGTCTGGAAGTCTTATCAGGGAAAACCAGTCTTTAGTGATCTGAGGCATTGAAGTGAAAGAAAACACAGAAGGAAATCCAGGACTATAAAATGTGTATGCTAGGAAGTTTGATTTGCTACTAGTGAATACTAGGGTTGAAGACTTGTATGGCTTCTGAAATGTGATTAGGGAAAGATGTGTTCTTGCCTACATTAATTTATATAAACATGATCTTTGTAGAGTCTTTTTGAATTGTAATGCAGTGTCACACCAGTTTTGTGCTGTAAGAATGGATTCATAAGGGAAGACATCTTTATTTTGATTTTCCTTTTGTTTAGCATCTGTGCTTTGAACCCTCTTTCTCTCCTATACTCAAAGATGCATTTAGCAGGTGGATAAACTTAGGAATTAACTTCAACAGAGAACATGTTAATTCATTCCAAAGCAAATAAAGTCAAATCAGTAATTGTTGTCTGGCCAAGAAAAAAGAAAACAATGACCATCTGCTAGGAAGAAAAGAGTAAGGATTTGCATGAGGGGAGGAGAAAGTGAATTAAAGATTAAGGAGAATTAGTGCAAGAATTGGAAGGAAAAGAAGAAAAGAAATGTAAATGGGAAATGAGAAGGCAGCATAAGAAAGACATGATTATTTGTGTTGTAGTTCCATTTAGATTCCCCCCTCCCAAATTCAAGATTTCTTTATGATACAATGAATATACATAGTGACAGGACTTGTTTAGAATGATTTCCAATTAAAATATATTCCTTGTTCCTTCTGTATTTTGTCTATATTCTTTTCTTTATTATACAGGTGGGAAGTACAGCGACTTCCTATGGTACACTCCTCACAGAGCCAGAGGCTGCAATAACATCTCCCCACCTTCTCCCCCTGCTGTCCTACTTACTCTTTCTTTCCAAGCACTCTGACAGGCAGTTGTTATTGTAAAGCCATGTGGACTGATGTGTAAGATCCCAATTATTCTCTACCCCTGAGATCTAGAAACATGAACGGACCAAACATGAACTCAACAAGAGGCACTGAGCAGCTGCTTTGGTTTTCTCACTGGTGTTGATTGACTGACAACCTTCTGTCTCATAGGGCTGGGAAAGCAGTGACTCTCCCAAAGAGTTTACACTGGGTGGGTGCCTGAAGGGGCTGGCAGAGGAGGAACACCCCAGGTTGGTGGTGTTTCCATCACACTGCATCAGGGTGTTGATGCGGTATTGATGTGAGGGTTTAATGCAGGGGCTGCTTACCTGTATCTTAAGAGCATTTTCAGCGTTTATGTTTGGATGTATCTTATCCACCAGTCAGCCCAAACCATCACAGCTCTTCTTACATCCCAGCATGCAGCAATGGTTTCTTTAGGGACAGATTAGTTAGTAATGACATGAAATTGCCTTGATGCTATGAACCTGATTTGTATGTATTTATTTACCCTGCTGCCACGTATGTATAATCTAATTCTGCATCTGCTTTTTTTCCCTCGTTTATCACCATGTAGTGCAAATATCTAATGAATATTACCAAGCTGCAGACAGGGAAGTTGGCCCCTTTCTTCAGAAGTAAACCAAAGAGTACCAGCGTTCTGGCCATTCCCTTCCCAGGCATTACACAGTCAGCAGGAGGGCTCAGGAATTTGCAAGAGCTGTCATTGTCTTGTATGAAAAAATGTACATTGAAATTCTTCAGATACTTTTACAGCTATTAGCCATTTAAAACTGTTTAATATAAGTGCCTTATTTCAGAGAGCAAGAAAAGCAGATTCTGGCAATTTTGCCCTTGATATCTTCCCTATCTGTGTCACACTTTAGTCAAAATTTACATAATAATGGGTAGGGAAGTGTTGTGGCACACGAACCAGTGCATATTAGTTCTTAGTCGCTTTCCCAAAAGGCTTGAAAATGCAGCAGATTTAATCTAGGTCAAAAAAAAAAAGGGAAAAAGAAAAAACCCTTCCATTTTGTAGGCAGAGGACATTATTATAGAGAGCATTTGTATTCACAAGGGTATGGGAATGACAGAGTGCGACTCCTCCAAAAGAGCTCCCCGGTGCAGCTGAAGGCTGACAGCAAACTAGGACTTGTGGCCAATTAACAGAAAGGCCGTCATAACTTGCAAAGCATGGAGAGAAAAAATTGAGCTCCATGGGATCATTTTTCACTGGCCATTTACAGGGCTGTTACCAGCCTGGAGTATTTGTGCTTTAATGCGATAGGGGCTGTTCGGGGCACACTGGGGCTGGTGCATTGCCACTTTGGATGTTAGCACCAGGAGGAAAAATAGAGCCCAGGGTGGAATTTGGCACATCCCGGTTGTGAATCCTGCTTGTATATGAGCCCCTGCCTACATTCAGCTAATGTATTAATATTAGAAGTGGCATCGCTATAATATGTGCTGTCATTAGAGTGGCAATGCGATTTCCTGGCTGGTGACAGGACTGGTAATACGGTTTCCATCAGGGTGCCAATTATATCAAACTATTAGCAAACCTGAGCTAATTGGGAGGCGGCATTGTTAGAGGTTGATTTCTGCAGTATATGGCAATCCTATCAGGGATTTCTTTGGGAGTGGATAGTTGCCATCATACTCTTGAGCAACTCTATGTACAGTAGAGCAAGGTAGTGCAGGTAGGAATCAAAAGGCATCCCTGCCTTAGACACCTTTTTCTGTTCAGCACAATTATAGGCATGATTGGATTTCTATTTCTGGAAATGTTTTTTGCTGCCCTTTGTCATGGTTTTCTATTTACTTTTCAGGCCATTCATGTTGTAATCTGGTTTTGCATGAAGTCACCCAACCAAAATCTCTAAGACTTGAAACACGTCTCCTCGTACTGGACTGGTGTTGCCCATGCAGGCTAGCTAATTGCACTAAAATCTGTAATGAAGAAGAAATGACAGGCAGGGCTGCCATTGCACTAAACCAAATGTAATGGATGTGAAAAAGCTTGTTGCTGAACCACATACCTGAACTGTAGCAGCAGGTTTTTTTCAGTGGCTTTCATGGAAGAGAATTTTTGATGTCTTCATTGGTGCTTGGCAAATGACAGTGTAGGTCATGGCGGATTTGGTTGCAAATCACATTGCTCAGGAAGGTGTTTGTGATTTACAGAGCACGTATTTCAGCTTTCAGGTGAAATGCATGAGACCCTTTTAAGAGCAGCCCTGCTGAATTTCAGTGTAGCATTTAAATTTTGGTAGGGGAAGAATGAATGTAGAAATCAGGAGATGAACGTTTGGAGGGGGGAAAAAAAAAGAGAAGGAAAAAAGAAATCCTCCTTAACTTAAACTAGCTTGAAGTGTGCTGGATTGACAAGAAGCTACTGTCCCCATTGAGATTCTAAGCTTGTATGAAGCCAGCACCTGTTCTGCTTGCAAATGCACACACAAAAGTTAGCTTCATTCACAGAAAGAAAGAAACATAGCAGGACTTCACTCATTTAGCCTTCCAGGGCCTTCAGTCCCTTGATCTGTCAGCCCCTTAGAATTCAAACACAGCCTTTAAAGGAATTTTCAATTCACAACATGATGACTTTGTTGATGTCCTGAATGTGAATGCATTTTGAATTGAATTAGTCTGCCAGGATTCTATTACTTGCTAAAAGAATACAGAGTTCAATCATCAGATAATCATTATAGCTGTTTTGAAGTGTTTATTTTATTAGTCTAGAAGGTAAAGCAAATTTCATACTTTTAAGTTGTTGCAGGCTTTGCAGGCACACCGATAAGCTCTTGTATTTCTATACCCTATGGTTAGGGTTCAGATACTGGCAGCGGGTGATAATATGCACAACGCAGGAGAGATCCAAACTGACAAATTTTGACAGTTGAAAACTATAGAAACTCATAAATCAGACCAGCGAATGCGAGGTTTAGGGTGGGTTGTTTTTTTTTCCTCCTATACCTTTTCCCTTTTATTTCCTATATTTTCAGCACATTTTTTAAGCAAATCAAAACCTCTGAGCATCCTGTAGAACGTGTTTTAATTCCTGTTCAGATCCAAGAGTTATTTTCTCCCATTGATGCACATGTGTAATTCTTGGCAGTTTTAACCTAGGAATCAGATATTCAGTTTAGGGAGCTGGAAGAGACTTTTTTCACACCCGAAGCAAGATGGAGGTTGCCGTATCCATTCAAGCATGAAATCCTGGCTGAGAGATTAAGCCGCTTACACAGATCCCAGTGCCGTTAACTGCCAGCAAGGACTGTGTAAGCCACATCTCCAAGTGGAGGAGAGCTTCTTTTGTTAGTTGTTCAGAATTAGGAATGTAAACAGCTCTCACAGAGTAATTAGTCTGTGTTTGGATTGGGAAAGTGATAAAAACAATGACATGATGGAGCTCCCAGTCATGTGGCTGTATCTGAGCCGAGCGAAGCTGTGTCTGCTCTGCTGGGTGGATGCGAGGGATTCACGGGTGGCTAATATGGGTCATAGAGCAGAAGCAGCATGGAAGGAGAAGTCCTATAGCAGGTCACTAACAGCTCTTTGGAAAGATCCTTTTGCTCATAGGAACGGCATTATTTGAAGTTTCATGATGCAAACTCTGCCATTTGTTGTCATTCCAGCAATGTGTATAAGCATCCTTCAGAAATCCAGGTTTGTTGTCAGTAGATATTCATGGGTATCGTGGTGTGAGTCCTCACCGTCTGCCCATCTTCTTAATGGTTGCTTTAGTGAAACTGTAGCTGCATGATCCATATGTAATCCGCTGCTGCCATCTTTGACAGTTACTCAGGTAACGTGGTTCCTAGCCATACACAGGGCTGTTTGCCCCTGGCTGTGTCTTGCTAAACAGGTTTCTGTGGAAATTAAATAAATAAAATCTCCACCACTGCTGCTAATTGGTGCCTTTGGCAGCCTGAGCAGGAGCTTGTGAATTGAATGTGTCATGGAGAATTGAATGTGTCAACTCTCTCCCAATGGCTGGGACCTTGAGGTCTTTTTCTGGCACTAAATTTCCTTTGAAAAAAAGAAAATTAAAAAAAAAGGAGAGAAAAAACAAGCTTAAATAAGAGATCTTTTCCCTTTTTTTTTTCTTCTGAACAAGGTGTTGAAGTTGAGCATTGTCGTGTACACACTGCGGTGTTTTCTCGTCAGATGCTTTGAGAAGTAGGGGTCATTTCTGCCTTTGTTTCTCAGGCATCCTATTTGTTGCTATTAGATGCTGTGCAGCACAGGGTGGCAGGTTTTATTCAGTCTGTTCAAGCATCTGGCAGAATAGCCATGAAGTTGTTGCTGATGTCCTTAAGGGACTGTGAGGATCTGCATGATTCATTCAGTCTTTTTTCTAGGTACGAAGAAGAAATGTCTTACGCTGTAGTAAATGCGGTTCCAAGTAGAGCACAACCCAGCTTACCAAAACACAGGATATGTGCTGCATCAGAGGCACTGCCTGGCAGCACAAGCTCCAGTTCCTTTGGTCAAGTAGATACTAACCCACATGGAGTTAAACTGGGCTGTATTTCAGGCTGTTGGGGATCAGCAGAACCATGTCTACAACCCCATTCACCTTTGAAGTTTCCTTGAACCAGGAGGGGAGAAGTTTATCACTGTCAGGCTTTGAGTTATTTGGATGTCAGAAAAGTTTAGTTGTGGTTCAAGCTGCTGTCAAGTTTGTTGGTGATGAAGCCAAGATTATGTGTGCAGGGGGATGGAGAGAGGAGGGTCGGGTTTTTCTTTTCTCATAGTAGAAAACATGCTTTTTCTTTTCCAGTGGTGTCACTGATTTGTCTTTGGCAATATTGCGTTTTCCTTGGGAAAATGGAGAGATGAAAGTCGTTTACTAGTTGTCTTTCAGCAGCATCCAGCTACCAGTCTTAAAGCACATATTAGCCCTGTCCTCTTACACAGGCATCTTCCAGTATTTCTGCAGAAAGGACTGAATTTGGTACTTTTTTCTATGGGATGTATTACTGGGCCAAAGAGATTATACACTTAACGCATCTTCAAAGCCGACCCATGGGAGCTATAGTGGTTTGTGTCACTTGGCAGCAAGCACCTTTTGAAAGTCTATAGGCTGAGCTATAAGTGTTTCCTTTGGGTCCTCTGCACTTTTGACTTTTCTATTCTTCTGTGTTGTACAGTTTTCTTTTTTTAGCCCATCCCTGACCTCTTTAGCAGATAGCTTCAGTATCAGGTATCCACAACTGGTACCAATACTCTTCTCAAACCACAGCAATCTTTCTCTAGCTTTGCTGTGGATTTTGTTTGAGCTTGTTTTTGTAGGAAGATACAAGCAAAATGAGTCCACAGAAAGATTTTATCCATGTGTTTTTTTCAGATTTGTTGGTCTGTGAGTTTAAAAGTCTCCATTTTTGTCAGGGTCCAGTGACCTGCCTGGAACATCTGCGTGTTTCCCATTAAGCTACTGTTTCCTCCCATCCCTCATTCACAGAGGTATTTTCCTCTTCTGCGCTATTACTTCCCAAAAATGACTAGTTAAAGGGTATTTCACAGCATATTTGTCGTTCAAGTGCAGTTTGACTAGTTAAAGGGTATTTCACAGCATATTCATCTTTCAAGTGCAGTTCTTTCAGGTAGTGCCAAGAATGATAAACCAGTAGATTTCAAAAGTCTTATTGGAATAAACCCACTGAGCTGGAATATAAAATGAACTCTTTGGACCCATGGTAGAGGACATCACAATTGCAAAGTCATGACTATCACTTGATATCTTTCCCCCTTAATCCTCTCTCCTGGTTAAAAACCTTTATGTTAAAAAGGTAATAAGCCAAATGAAGAAACAATAGAAGATTGGCTTTGGAGCTGGCTAGCAGGATAGAAAATATGACACTATTAAATGTCCTAAACTCGGATTTATTTCCCATTTTCATTGCGGAGTAAAATAATTCAAATTTTCAGACTTTTCCAGTGGAATAGGAGGTTTAGAAACACAGGAAGCGCAGACCATAACAGGCTGTGGCTGTCTGTTATGCTTGTCCCTGCCAAACAACATTCAGCTCACTGAAATAATTATTAAACCATCTCTATTGTAAACTGTGAAATGTTAAGGAACCTGTTGGCAGTATGAAGACTGTTTCTCTCAGCATTACCTGCCTGCCTGTGTATTGTATTGCATCCAAGTGCTTTTCTGCATTACGGATAAACTCGCTGAATTCCAGCTGGGAATACATGATTACCTTTGCTTGTTATAAAGGTAACGGTCATCACTGCCCTGGCTGCAAAGCTGTAGGGAGTGTTCACAGTGCAATGCACAGCTTGAGCCAAACAAGAAGCAGTGAAGGGGTGTTCTGGATTCAGCCCTTCCTTCCAAAGTGTGGTATAGGCCACTTCCACACCATTACTTAAAATGTTTGCTAGCTATCTGTGCTTTCTCCTGGGCCTCCTGTGCTATTCTGGGGATGCTGTGAGGCTGAACACAAGCAGGCACATCAGATGGGATGTGATGTTTCACCTTAGTCAATATTAGGGAGCTGATGCAACATCTTTGCTCATTGCCCAGAGGACAGATTATTTTGTCTTTGCTATACTTTGAGGGAACACCAAGGTTTGATTCTGTCTGTCAAAACTGTTTGATTTTGAATTTCTCTGGAGTCATAACAAATCTCTGTCTGTGATTAAGAGAACAACCTTGTTTTCTGGTTCATCAGTAAAATCTGTGTCATTTTGTTTGATATGAAGCAGGTTTTTACTTCAGTAGCCACTTCTGCCTCCCAACTAGCACTACCCATCATGTTTTTCCTCTCTGTACCCCCATCTGTAGCCACATTGCTCTCTAAAAGTTTTGGGGTCTCTTCTTAATGTGACATGGCTCCAAAATGGGGTCTATGGGACAAGAGCTGCATTCAGCTCTGCTGTATTTCCTCTAGGGACAGAGTTGCAACTCTAAGGGTGGTCATATGTCACTGATCTGCTGTGCTGGGTGGGAACTATTTAAGCATGAATATTCCCTATGTCTATATACCTGCAGTCTTGGGTTTATGTATACAAGTGTGTGAGAGGTGCTTTTTAAGTGGTTTCCCTCCCCCCGCCCCAAAGTGAAGTTGAAGTCACAAGCTGGGATACTGTTTTAAGCATCATACATGCAACATGGATGCAAGGTCCCCCTGTAGTAAGATCTCTGCACATACCCTGTGCATGCTTAGAAACAGATTTCATTGCTGTGGGACATTACAGATTGCAACAAGTCAGATCCTGGTCCTTGCTTCTTAGTCTCATGCCTGTCATGTTCTAGCTCTTCCCTGAGAATCTACTTGTGAGCCCTGTCCTGCCCTGGGGCTGATGTTGATCTGCCTGGATTGTATGTCCTGTGGGAAGAGTAAATGTTTGCAGTGGAGAAAGCGGCAGCAACGTGTGTTTGGTCCCAGAGACAACCTGGTTGGACAGTGCTGCCAAAGGGAAAACTATAGGATTAAGGCAACTTCATCTGTCCTGCTGAAGTTAATACAGATGCAGGGTGAGCAGAGCCTCATTTATGCTGTCAAGCATCAGCAGCCTCCACTACCCCACCAGTGGTGAATTCTCCTGTAGCATATTTTTCACTCTGTAACTGAGATGAGTGTCCTACCTCCAGTCCTACCTGTTTTCACATAGAGGGAACAAACTATAGCTCTTATATATAAGGCTTCATAAATAAGGTCCTGCTTTAACCTGATTTTCTGCCTGGGATGCAACAATGAATTCCTGCTGCTTGAGCTTGCCCTGTTGCTTATATTCAAAATACAATGGGGAGCCTTCAGAAAAATAGAACCTTATTTATACTGTACAAAGCCAATTGGATTTTGGTTAACAATTTCTAAGTGATTACAGTTCACTAACAATGTAGGTGTGCTATAGATGCAATGCACAGGGGGTGACATTTTATTTTAAACCATAAAAGCTTTCTTTTATTCATGTCATTCAAGCAGACTCATGATAATTCGCATTCCCAGCTTTCATAACGTGTTTTTCAGCCGGTGTTTTTTGTCCCTCCCTATTGTACTCTCACAAATCATACTCACTAATTTCTGAAAGCTTTTCATTTCTCTCTATAGGTTGTTGTTTCGTAACATTTTATACAAGAAAAGCTGCTCTTGAGGCACAGAATGCACTGCACAATATTAAAACTTTACCTGGGGTGAGTACATTTACTTTTTGATTCTAATTATTTTATTGCCAGCAAAAATATAGCCTTTTGCTCAAGATGCTGCTTGGTGCCCTATATGACCTTGATCTCTTCAAGGTAGGGTGGCTAACCTGATGGTCTCTCCTGTAACAGTGCCAGTCCTGTAGCAATGGCATCATCTCAAAAGGTAGTTGCTCTTCTGTAGAAAGTCCCTAGGCTGGAAACAGTGCTGATTCCTGCTGACTCGAGGCAGTTACTGAAACACAGTGTGCATTCAATTCTTTCTTTATTGAAGGGGGAGGAAGGAGGGGAAAAAAACATATGGCAGGAAAACACTGCACTGCTGGGGCTTCTCGTCTGACAAGGAAGAGGAAAAGCAAAATACAGCCAAATTTGTTAAATGCAGCTTTTATCCACATGGTTTCTAAACAACCTGACTGTGTTGGTGTGGCGGCTGTATATCAGGGTACCCTAGAGAGTGGCACTACATAGCTGCTTGCAGTGTCATCCTGTTTCCTGTCCCCACCTCTCCTCAGCAACCTGTTCTCACTGACACCTCACACCGGTGGTTGAAACAATTGTAGTTGCGTTGTATAGACTGTAGCTTGTGTTATCCTATAGATGTAAGTTACAGGCTAAAAGGAAGTGTATCACTGGTAATTGCACGATGGAACTCTGAAATGTTCTTGTTCTAATGTATTCATTTCTTTTACTGAACAAAGTCAAATACTTTGGGGATGGGAAAGGAAAAAATATAAAGGATGGGGGATATTCCCTCTTGATGTAGGGGAAGTATTCAATGGTATGGTTGGAGTGTATGGTTACAGCCACAAAAATAAATGCGTATATACAGTACTGCATAAATAAATAGAGCATTGGCTGGACTGACATTTATATGACCAGCATCTCTCTTAGTTCCTGTGTGCTGTATGTGCAATTGGGTGCTATGTGTTTGAAAAATTCACATCTGGCCAGCTCACTTTATGCAGCTCCTGTTAGAAAAGCCACCTCCTCTGTCATGAAAATAACCAAGGTAGACAAGTATGTTGGATAGATACCCATGAGTCCTGCTAATTCACCAAGGTAAAATTGGAGTCATTCACTAGTGAAAGTGCTGGAAGAGGCAGGAGGAATTCTGCAGAGGTAGGCCAGCTACGAATGAAAGAAAAACTGTGGCACTTCAGATTCAAGCAATGCTGAGCCCTTCGATGAATGTTCTCTAACCCAGTTCAGCTACTATTACACTTACTTAACCTAACTTGTGTAATTGCTGTCCAAACTGCTTTGAGTCAAATGTCCATGCTGAGTGGCTGGCTAGAATGGACACTTAAGTGGAAGTGGTCCCAGGCTGCTGGAGCCAGCATCCCTGGGTCCAGGTAGGCTATGGACCCTACCCCAGAGCTCTACTACATCACTCCCCTTGGAAAAAGAGAGGGTCCTTTTGTTTGCTCTGCTCTTCCCTGAGGCCCTGGAGCTGGTTGCTGTGTTTTGGGTGATCTCAGTTATCCCAGTGAGCGATTCAGAGAGGCAGACTCCTTCCCTGACTTCCTCATATGTCTCTAGCTCTTTGTCATTTAAAACTTGCTTTTGCAGGCTGTGATTTTCTATCCTGACTGTGAGGTTACAAACTTATCCTTTAAGGAAATAGGAAAATTACATTCTTGTGACTGTGGGGCCTGGGCTTTAAAAATATTCTTGATACTGCCAGAGATGTGAAAATTCTCCTTTGAGATAAGTTGTTATACCTTATATATATATATAAGGTATATATATAAGGGACACTTCTAACAAAGAGAAGCAACTCAAATACAGATTCCTTGCTTCTCTTCGAGAATGATTCGGCACATATTATGTGACAGATTCTATATTCCTGTGTTTTGCACGTGCTGTATGCTGCATTCAGTGCGTATGGTGATACTGCTATGCTGCATCTGTGTGTTCCCAAAATAGCCTCATTTTAGCACACTTTAAAGTTGTGGCACATGTGCTGCAAACACTTCAATTCATACAGGATTCTCCTGGTATGAAGTTCAGCAATTTCCATGTCGTTAGCCCTTGCCTGCTAAGCAGCTTTCACTGAAAGAGTGAAATCAGCAGTGGATACATCCACGTGTGAAACAGTCTCAGAGCAAATGGAAGCAATCTTCTGGCAGAGTTACAACAAGGGATGAATTTGGATCAGGTTCATTCGGGCATCCAGTGTCAGCCTGCAAGATATGGTATGTAGGAGGTTCTGTAATAAGGTGTCTGCTGGAAACAAAAGAATCCCTGCCTTCCACTTTTAATATAATACCACCATGCATCAGATAAGAGGCATCCTTAATTAGCCCAGGAAGAAAATCTAAGGCAAAGGCAGGTGATTTATTATTGCAAGGTAAGGAATGATGGCAGAGGTAGAAGCAGGGGGCTGCAGTGGTTGGAACTTGCCTGCATTTTACCTACACACATGTATAACCCTCCCTGCTGCAGTAGCATGGAGGAAAATACATCTGTGTTCATTAAATCATACAGGCCAGATTATTTTGTCTCTTAGTATCTTCATTTCTTGAATGGAAACTTGCTTCACATGCCTTGGTAAGCAGGTTTTGGACCAGCACTGGTGAAGCCAAAAAAAGTGAGGGTTTAGTGTGAAATTTATCCCCTTCCAATACTGCATATCCAGTTTAATTTAGGTAGGTATTTAATCAAAGCCTGCAGTGTTCTGTTTCTACATCTACTTTTTGCATGGGCCTCATCCTTAATGGAGGTATAAAAACATGAGTGCTTTATCTGCTCGTTTGAGCTGCACCCTTTTAGTGGACATGAAGAAAATAAGACCAGACATAAATGATTAATACAGAATCTTAGAAGGAAATATTGCAGGGTGCCTTGCTGTTTGATTACAAGCCTTGGAATTAGTCAACATTTCCATAATTCTAAACCAATATACACCTGTTTTCCCACTGTGATGTGAAGGCACAACTTAATTTAACAGAAACCCTGCTGTGCTAAATCTCTCATTAAATACCAAGCTAGTTCTGTAATTTAAAGTTGCAGCACCACTATTTTAACTGAATTGCCTTTGTATTATAAAATTAATACGAAGTTAATGATGCACTTTGCTGTATTCGCTCATATATATGTTTTTTTCACAGCAACAACAACAAAAAAGAAAGATAAAGAAGAAAAACATGTCACCAGCTGACATCTCAAGGCTTTTCTGGTTTTAATCATTTTCCTGAGGATAAAATTCATTTAAAAGATGATTTTTTTTTACACTTTTAAAAACTTTCAGCATAAGTAGGATCAAACATTGTCTTTTTGCTCATGATTAGTATAATCTCTCTGTTAGTCATAATATTCCTTGTCATGCAATGGAGCTTTCATCTTTCCCCCCAGATGTATTTAGGTGTCGCTTGTTATGGTAGGATTGCTGCTAGGCAGAGAAGAAGATACACAGTGTTTGAGAAATACAGGCATATTGATATATATAATACATATCAACGCAGTAGGGACAGTTCTGTTTGCTTGGTGCTGGCATCACAAGTAGCTTTTATGTCTTGTAAATGAACAACATGAATTTCCAGATGTGTCTTTTCAGATACAGCGTGCAAGCACATAGCTCATAACCTAACTCATAGGGATGTGGTTTATATTATTCAACTTCCAGTCAGGTTTCCTTTGAATGTTTGTTTGGATTTTGTTTTAAAAGGCTGAAGGGAGAAAATGGAAAACCTCAAATTGAATGTAATAATGATCTTAGAAATGTGCTTCTTTGGGATGAGATATAGAACTGAGGCCTTTAACTAGTCTCATCTTCATTAAGGATCTCATGGCTTTGTTAGTGGTGTTTAACTTCTATTCCCTAAACAAAATAATCCAATAAATTCCACCCATCTAAATGTATTCCGTACCTTCACTTAGATGTAATAATCTTAGTTCCCCTGTGCTCTAATTTGCTGCTTAGTGAAAATTGGCTTCTGTATAGAGGGCAAATCTCAAAGAGCTCTATGCAGGGACTGCTTTAACTGCCTTCATGGCACTGGCATTTTTTGTTTGGTTTAGTTTTAACATGCATTAGTTTAAAACCAGAATGTGCTCTGTTTTTCTAACTAATGAACCTTGTAGGATTTCCTGACAAGAGTTAAGTGCAGATAGGTTACACAAGAGCACCATATGTTGGCTGTATTCTTGGAGACAAATAGGCAAATAAATACATCTTTAATTTCATGCAGAAGCTGTTTGAAGTCCGGAATCGATGGGAATCCATTTGTAAAATCTACACCTAAAATCTGCCTCTTTGGAGTCTTTGTTCTGCGTTTGAAGTTAGATTGATCTGACATGGCAGCAATTATTTGTTGCATGTATGTATATTTTTGCATATATCCTCATAGCTAAGATATCACAAAAAATAATTTACAGCCCACACTGTTTAGGCTTTAGCATTCCTATGCTTTTAATGGATTAATGGTTTATGCGGTTCTTATTTCAAGTAGCATATACATATTCCAAGTAGCAGCAAACCCTTTGTATTGAAATTCTGGCACGGAGTTAGGACATTAGCTGTATGAATCAATTTAATTAAGAGTTTAACAATGGGGAAATGCAGTTTTGAGAAAGCTCTTAAAACTTTAACAGCAAGGAGGAGTTTGTAAGATCCCTCTTGCAAAATACTCATGGCTTCCATTGTGCCAGATGTTGTCAAGGGGGAAAGTTATTTCAGTTTTTACATTATAAGAATTACTGCTGGTTTCACTGAATGTCATTTGTGTGGTAGGGAAACAGGACTGTCTTAGAGGATACTTTTCCTTAAGTATCCTGTGCTGGCTGGAAGGAAACTTCAGGGTCCATTTAGGGGGGTAGAATATGAAAAACTGAGTTTTAAAGAGGAACTTGCATCAAAGGAGGGCCACAGAAATAATCAGGGAGATGAAGCTTCTCTCCTATGGAGTCAGGCTGAGAGAGTTGGGGTTGTTCAGCCTGGAGAAGAGAAGGCTCCGGGGAGATCTCGTTATGGCATTTCAGTGCTTAAAAGGGGCCTATAAGAAAGATGGGGAAGAGACTTTTTTAGCAGGGCCTTTTGGAACAGGACAAGGAGCGATGGTTTTAAACTAGATGAGGGGAGATTCAGGCTGGATGTGAGAGAAACTTTACACTTAGGGTGGTAAAATCCTGGCACAGGTTGCCCAGAGGTGGTGGATGCACCATCCCTGGAGACATTCAAGCTCAGGCTGGATGTGGTTCTGAGCAACCTGATCTAGTTAGAGATCAGGTTGGACTAGATGAGCTTTGAAGGTCCCTTCCAACCCAAACCACTCTATGACTCTATTATCATTCTTCTCCTTTGTTCTCCATTCACAGTAGGGTTTGTTCTGCCCTACACCAAGCTGACAGTCATCATCATGATGTCAGTCTGCTTTGGGGCTCCCCCTTGGCTCCACAGACCACCTCAGGCTTCACGTTGAGTGTAAAACATACTCACTCTTGCTCCATGCCATGGTGTTGTTATCACATGCATCAGAAGGAAGCACCATGGCCCCTCGGAGGTATAGGGTTTAAGGGTTTGTAACGTGGGAGAGAAATCTCAGCACTGTGCTGAATCGGTTTAGCAGGTTATTTAACCTTCAGAATAATCTGTTTCAAAATGCAGGCATCCATGACAACTTACTATGAATCCATGTTCACTTTCTGATAAAATACTATTTGAACAAGGAGCAAAGAAGCAAATACATTTCTGATTTTCACTTTACATCATGAGCTCATTTCTAATGAATATCCCAGTACACTCCCTTCTGGAGTAACGTTTTAATATCCAGTTCCCTTCTCTGCTTTAGGCCTTATGAGTTGTCAGTACTGTATGAACATTATGTAAAAATTACCTGTAATAAAGAGGTAATCATCCAATATGACTTGAATAATAGCCTGAATATGATATATCAGTGACTTTGAGAGATTTTGACAAACAGAAAGGGAATTCAAAGAGCAATTAAGTTAGTTAAGGGATTGCAGTGATTGATTTATGATGACAAATTAAACTAATTCAGTACCCATATAGCATGGCCAAATGCTGTTTAATGAAGGATCCGAAAAGTCTAGAACTGCTTAAAGGATAAAAATAACCAGATGGGAAAGTGGAGGATTCCCAGGGAGCGCCTGTTCCTAGGAACTGAACTACAAGACATTGAATGATGTTGAGAAAGTGAATCTGGCCCATTTCTTTCTTCAAAATATTATGCAAATGGAACCACTTAATGGTACATATTCCAGCTCAGAAGTGAGTTTTTATTATGCAAATACACCTCTGCCACCTCAATACAAGTTGCAATAACTTTGCCACTTAAATGAAAAATCAATATTTGCACTAAATGCAGGTACTGTAGTAAAAAGGTTGGGTTTGCACCTACCATTGTGTGAAACACAGAACAGATCACCAACCAGTCAACTGTCAAAAGTGACTTAGGAGCCCAGTGAAATCCCTGTAAGTAGCAGAGCTTGCAGCTTAATGGTGGAATGATGGTTGTTGTGCAGGCGTAGGGAGAGGGGAATGTTGACAGTGAAAACAACTTCTCTAAACTAAATTCAATTCATAATTATATTGTCCCTTTTTCTGAATGAAGAAGGGGGACAGATTCACTTTCCTGTACAGCCTGACCATTAGGATAGCTTTCTGGCATGCAGGAGAATGCAGTTCATGTCCTCTCTGGCTTGTTTGTTATAAGGATTTAATTTAAATTGATGTTACAGAGCCTTCACCACTGGACTTGGTTGAGATTGGAGGTCACTGTTTGTCTTCTTGAGGCTGTTCCGTTGTGTATGAAAATATTAAACTCTCCTGGGGTTGAAAGAAATCAAGCAAAAGCACTTGGTTGCCCAGTACTGGGGACAGTGACTCAAGAATTGGGCTATCAGGATATGAGTCTGTGCTCTAATAAGTATTTGTATTATTTGGTAAAGCTTGAGGTGTTTGGAAGATGCTCTCTAAGAATAGGGAAGTGCAGGAAGATCTGTTGACCTGGAACCCTGGGAGAAGGAGGCTAAGCATCGATCTGCTTTACTCAGGGGAGGGAGAATGATGCCTGCAGCCTAATCCCTGGAATATGTCAGGAGAGTGCAGAGCTGCATGGGGTATGGGCATCAGTGAGTTGTTTCAGATCCCAGATGCTCATATCAGACTGTTGCTTTTCCCTGGTGTAGCAGATCTGCTGAAAAGCCAAGAGCACATTAGCCCAGCTGCAAATGCAGTTAGATGCACACTGGAATTTTTTAGATAGCTCCTTTGGAGTAGTTCAGGATACATTTTTTGCTGTATAATAACATTGGGATGGAAACTAAGTAATGCAAAATACCGGCTTAACCACAGAAAAATTCCCTAGTGTGAAGCCCATCCCCAAAAGGTCAAACTGTTCTGGTGTGTGACTTCTGATTTCCATAACTCCGGACAGTTGAGGTCATCGCTTTGCAAAGTACCTCCAGAATTTAACGTCCAACTTAGAACATCTTACTCAGCGAGGCTGGAGGATCTGTTCACAGGATATCACTTTCAAGCTGGGTACCCAGAAATCACTGACTGGAGAACCATTTGCTGTGTGCTTCAGAATGGAAAATGGAGCACAATTGAGAGGCCATCGCTGGAGTACTCTAGGGTATTGCAAAGCTCACCAAGATTTAGGTGGGATGCTTAGCTAAGGATAATAGCCCAGGCACTCTCTTAAGCAGCTATTTATCCTGCTGCTGGTGTTAGCTGTTTTCTGCTATCTGGAACAGAAAGTACAGGTGCTTCAGTCAGCCTCATTAGCACCATGACACAAGCTATTAAAATTGTCTTTGTAATGAAAAACCAGTTGAGAGAGCCTTCCTTGCTGCCTGACTATTCCTACAATAGTGAAATTAGAAAGGCAAATCATAAACAATGTTGCAGGCATCAGAAAGCAACATCATTAGAGATGCCCTTGGATGCCATTTACCTGTCTCACCAGTGTTGTTTGGAGCCCATGGGTTTGAGTTATGTTATTACTGAAGAAGCTGGGCTTCATGGCATGTTTATAGCAGAGAGATTGTTTGTTCAGCAGTCTTCTAGCATTGTGTCCAGCCCTATGAGCTGTGCTGCTTCTTTCAAAGACTTCTGTTGTGTGGTCTGTGGCTCTGTGCATTGCTATCGAAGGGATGCAGTGATGTCTCATTTAGTGTTTGTACTCCTGTGGTGGTGCAGGAAGCTGAGGAATCCCTAGCTAGCATTCTTCCATCTCAGTCAGGTAATGAACCAAGCTGTTGAGATGCACCATGCTGTTATATGTGACAACATACATGATGAGAGAGAAAACCTAAGTCCTGACTTGTTTGTGGTCATTAGAAACCCCATAATATGTCCTGGAAAACCAGGTGAAACTGGGTGGCTTGACTGAGCCTCCTGCTCTAGTAACACACTTTGACAATTATATTCTGCCTAATTAAAAATACTCTTTGCAGACCCAGAGAGATAATTGATTTTTTGCTCTTTGTCCATAAGAAATTATCATCTTCATCAGCTTATTTGGAGGAGCCACTTTGCTCTTCCCCTGTGGTATGCAGTGCAATCCTTTCTCCTCTTGCCAGTGGGGTAGCTGGGGCTACTAGAAATACTTTGGATTCCTTTGGGTGCAGGTACCTCTCTGGAGTACAAATGTGTTCAACTGATTGTCATGGTAGACATCCAAAACCTGTAGGGACACTAAAACAGGCTCTGAATTCCCAACCTGAAAAGTTAAAGGAGACCCCTAATTGCAGAGCTTGTATTTCATGCTGTTAGTGTATGGAGCAAGCGATCAGCACCCTCTGAAACAGAGAGCAAATATCATTAAAGTGTTATATACCTTTTAATGGGAAAAGCAGTACCAGAATGGGCAAAGCTAATGTTTGCCTTACTTTTGGACTGGCCCATCCTTTCACTTGCAGCTTTGCTGAAATCAGTAATGGCTTTGCTCCCAGAATGTAACCTGAATATCTCCAGGAGCGGAGAGAAGCAGTCACTGAAAAACATGCCACCATAACTCCATTTATTAGCGAAAGCTCATTTCTATTGCCTTGTGCCAGGGAAGCTAAAAAAGCAAGAACTGAGAAAAAAAACCACCATTGAACTAAACAGAGTCTTAAGCAGTGGTAAACAAAATGTAGTTCCTTTGTGGTTGATTTTTATCCAGCTGCAGCCAAATATCAAAGCGATATCAAAGGAAAGCTACCCATTAATTAATTCAGACTGGCTTCACAAAGCAAGCTGGAGCTTTTGCTGATATCTGATTCTGACAACTTCCTAATCTTCACAAGTTGTCATTAAGAGTGGCATTAAAGCAGTCTGCAGTCAATCCCAGCTCTCGCCCATTGTAGCTCGGAGATGGGCTATCTCCCGTCGCAGGAGGAGGGGGGATGCGCAAGCAGGGGTTAGAATAAGCAACTTTGCTTCTTTGCAAATGGAATTTGCAATGTATAAGGGAATCTCATGAATACATTGCCTCTGTCATTCATTCTACGAATGCTCACCCAATCCCACTTGCAACCATTACAAGTTGCAGGGAGTGGAAATTTTCTCTTCTGAAAGAGAAACACAAGGAAAAAACAGGGGAAAATAAAAAGAAAGAAAGAAGCTGATGTCTGAAAGGAATAATTGGAAGTCTGTAATGATCTTTAAGAAAGTATGAATAGAGCCTTATGACTGTTTTCAAGATAGAGAACTTAGGATTCTGGGCTGAATAAGACTGTGGAAAATAAGATGCTAATCAGAGGGTAAGGTTAATTTTAAACTAAGAAGAACTTTAAGCAACCTAGTCTAGTAGAAGGTGTCCCTGCCCATGATAGGGGGTTAGAATTGGGTGAGCTTTAACATCCCTTCCAACCCAAAACATTCCGTGATTGTTATGAACTGAAAGCCAGGCACCTCCATAAGTGAAGCTTGTAATTCCACTGTGAAAACAAACAAAACATTCCCGTGTTCCTTACTGCCTCCAGGATATTTCAATGGGATTACAGCCTCATGCAGAGATGTGAGGTATGTGATACCTTTATATTTCTATTCAACTGTGAATGGCTCAAATGATTGAAGGGAGTCTGTGTTCCAGACCACCACTTGAGCAAGTATCTGCCAGAGAGCAACTAATGCTATTTTGTGGCCAATTCATGAGGATTCCTTAGAGAAAAATATGCTGTGTTATTATACAGTATGTTCATTTCCAATATTGCGAGGACTACAGAGAGGATAAATGCCTTTGTGGGAGTACCTCACCACAGCAGCATGGATGTAGATGGTGCATTTATTTCCTCCAGGGACAAGCACTGCCAAATACTATTGACAAATGGGAATTCTTTCTGATCATGCACAGAGCTGAGGATTTACCATCATAAATAAAACTTAGATCAAGTATCAGGAAAAAAACAGTATCTGCCCAATTAGAATAATCTTCTAAAGGAAACAAAGGTAAATCCCAGTCCTTACAGGCATTTGAGGTAGGAAAGGATTAGAAAATACGTGATAGGCAGTAATCCTGTAGTGGCATTAAGTCACTCAAGATGAACTACTGGAATTTGTCATCTCTCATTTCTGCAGTTGCTAAGAAGTGAAAGAAATTGCTATGCTTGCGTGAATATAGAATCCTTCTATTTGTACAAAAATATATGATTAACCCAAAAATAAAGACATTGGTAAGTAAGGGCTACAGTCAGTTTAAATGCTGTGCTTATACACTTATGTCTGGATGGCTCTAAGGGTTGCTCAGGCAGGCATGTCACTTTCCTCTTGTGACCCTATTCACTTTGCAAAGAACAACAAGGGTTTATCCCAGTTTAGAAGTGTCCTGATAGCTAACAGCTCTCAAGTCTGGCACTTGTCTTCCTCCCCATTGACGTGACAGCCAAAAATAGAGGGTGTGACTTGGTGAAAATGTCTTTTCTGCACCCATGCTGCCTTCCCCTGTGCTTTTGTTGCCTTCTGCTACCTTCACCGAAGCTGCAGCAGCCCTCAGGCTGCATTACCCCTGCTCAGAATAAATAGCATACGCCAAGAAACCAGGAGTTCAAGACTTCCCATAGCTCCAAATGCTGCCTTTGGAGCAGGTAGGACGAATGGTGTAAGAGCTTTTCACTCAGTTGGTTTTATCAGAGGACCTTGCTGATAGCTCTGGGTGGCCTCCAGCTGTTCCACCTGAAGCCATCTCTGCAAAGAGATTTCTTTGACCTTTAGGCAAGTTATGCATAAAGATGTTACTCATGGGGCACAGCGCAGAGAAAACTTCTAAATGAGAGAATAGGAATATAAGGAATAAGAGAAGGCAACTTTCCACATACTGGCATTTACAGTGCCTACATGAACCATGATGGTGCTTGTTCAAGAGAATCAAGGGGCCCAGTCTGTGGAAAAATGCATTAAGGTTCATATTTGGGGTCAGGTGTTAGTTAAGAGCCTTACAGATGGGTGGAGGTAGGTTGATTTTGGCCTTCCTGTTCCTGATACTGTCCCTTTTACTAATGAAAGCTTAATCGCAGCTCAGTCCAGATACCACTGCCAGCTGGAACTGACTCATTCTTCAAAAAATATACGTTTCTGCTAATGTTGTCCATGTTTTTCCTTGTTTGTTTAACTTCCCAACCCATGAATTTAAATACATTAGAATTCCTTCAGATTAGCATCATAAATGTATATTGCATGTTTAGTATGAATAAAAAATACTTCTCTCCTCCCAAAGAAAACACTGGCAAACTACATCAGCTACAGAGATGAAAAAACCTTAAAGAGAATGAGTTCATACAAGGGGTGGTTAAAAATTACATGGTTACTTAATGTGATTGTGGCTGCTCTTTGTAATTGTACGTATACACAACTAGAGGCTCATCTTTTCATGTGGACAGTGCGTGTTCGTGTATGTTTGTGGCTGGAGACTGCAATAACATTCTGTTTTCATAGATGGATCAAATATCAAGCTATCTTTTTTTTTCATTCTCTTTCCACAGCCAGATTATTTCGCCACTGCAGAGTATTGGCATAACACCGGGAGCTTTTATTTGGATGCTGATACTGGATAGTTGTGGAAAATTCCTGTAACTTCAGCTCATGGAGAGCTTAAATAGAATTTATGAGCCATATCCTCATTTGGCGTAACATATTATGGCTCTGCTGGTTAAACAATAAAACTGTACTGCTTACCCAGCTGATCACAGTCAGGCGAGGAGGATTTTTGACATCTTCATTCAAAACCCCTTTTCTACCTGAACGCTTTGGCTATTCCCTGCAATATTTAGAGGGGTATGCTGTTGACAAGTAGCTGGGGATTAGTCTGTGTTTGGTAACGGAGGAATTTGACTGCCTGACTGACTGCTGGAAGGGTGGGAATTGTGGATCGAGACTTGTATTCTGGACTCAGACCTGCTGTACACCTTTGCTAAGTGAAAACAGCAGCAGCCTCACATCATCGGTGCCAACTCTTTGTATAAATTGAACCCTTTGCTCTAATTTAAAAGGTAGAATTTCAATAGAAGTTATAATTTTGATGCTTTGGGGGTTTATTTTAGACTTACCTCAATCACACTTTTTTAGCTAGGTGTTCTTGCTGGTACATTGTAATGCAAATATGAAAGCTTTCCAAAAAGAAGTTTAAAAGCTTTACATTAAAAAAATAAAATAAAATAAAATCCCATAGCCTAGAATTTGAGTTTTGTACCTGATAATAGACTCGACTTTCTCTCGGAAGAGCGGACCAAGTGTGTTGTTGGAACAAGGTGACCTTCCATGCTGCAGAAAGAGTCAGGCAACATTTCAGACAGGCAGGAAAGCATAGTCAGGGGCTAAGATCTACTTAGTAAATGAACAGAAAAATCTGTGATGTGAAACTGAAGGAGTGGTTGAGGCTGTTTTTTCTCTATTGAGTGAAGCCCCAAAATGGAGAAGATAAGTGTAGATGAGATAACATTGTAAAGAAACAAAGGCCAGGTTGGACAGAGCCTTGGGTGACATGGTTTAGTGTGAGGTGTCCCTGTCCATGGCAGGGGGGTTGGAACTGGATGATCTGAAGGTCCTTTCCAACCCTAACTATTCTATGATTCTATGAAATGTTTCTGTCGCTAGTCATTCCATTTAAAGGGTTACTTCCTTAATTTCAGCTTGGCAAAGGTAAAGGATATTGCTGAGCATAATCACACGGTGTTTTCCCAGAGCACAGTTCACAGAGGAGACAGTGCATGCAAGCACAGAACAGCATATATCTTAAAATAAAACTTCTGCAAAACAAGCATTTAATATCCTGGTAGCCATGTCCTCAGTCACAGCAAGACTTTGTGTTTTGCATTACAAAAGCCATTGCATGCTTTTAAAAGCCTTTCATTTAAACCCAGTTTATTCACAGTCATTAGTAGCCTAAAGAGAACTTACTTTATTTTTGTCTAATATTGTGTTTTGAGGAGGAGAAGAAGGGGGGTAGGGGATTGCTTTGTTTTCCTCACAGGTTTCTAAAAGTCATCCTAGATGTTGATGTGTTATCAGAGCGATTTATGTAGAAAGGGAGGGGTTCATGTGGCCCAGGCTTAAACATGAGGACCTGAAAATGGTACCCACAGCCTGAGCTACTTGAAGCTTTCTGTCTGGCAGCAGGAGAGGGCTTTTTAAGATGGGAACATCGTGTTGAGTCTTCACAGATTCTGAAGTCATAAATGAGAAGGGCAAACTCCCCTGAGCATGCCCTCAGGAGTCAGTGGTTCCTAAGCAGGGGCTTTTATTTTTGTTAGAAGAAATGTGAAATATGCCTCTTCAGACCACTAAAGTAAGCACAAGCCTCTGCTTTGCTGCCTCCTCCATCTGGGATAGTTAAGGGACCTCTGTTTCATTCCCATGGTAGGCGGAAAAACCTCATAGAAGATGAGATAATAGGTAGCATGTTTTGGCTTTGCTCTAGCTCTGTTTTCCAACTGTTAGTATGGGCGAAGTGCTCTTAGATTTGAAGGAAAAGTACTCCTTTTTAAGTCTGAACCTCCTGTTGACTTCTGTAAACCAACACCCAACTGGGGAAACGGAAGAAAGTACGGCTTCAGAACACTTGAGTCATGTCCAGTGGGACATTGACTGTAAGGCTTGTGTCATGCTGGGAATTGAGTCTTGGCATCATAGGTCATGCTGGGCAAATCCACCCAAGCACAAGGCTGCATTAATTATTAGCTGAGATCCCCAACCCATGACAGCTTCACTGGCGTTTGGTTCCTCCAGCTATCCTGGATGTCTGCTTTAGGTTCTTATGTTACATCTTGAGTAGGGTACCTAGGGAGTAATGTTGTAAAACAAAACCTGCTTGTGTGGAGTACACCTGCTCACTAATGCCTTACCTACCCCTAGTGATAAAACTACAAGATGCTGGCTTGAGAAACTTGCCTTTGGTTGTGGAATAACCCCAGATAAATCCTGTCTAGCCTCTGTGCCTTTTTTCCCTTCTTGTCTTTCCTTTCTGCTAATAAGAGATAGCAGCATTAAGCACCTCGCAATGGTGTCGGAAGGAGAAATCAATTAGAGCATGAGGAACTCGGGTTTTGCTGTGGTGCAGACAGCTCACCTGCCTCCCGTTGGATAGTCACTGTGGGCCATGCCGTGCCTCCCCACATGAGGCCGGGCAAGCTGACGCTTCAGTGCACTTCATTTTCCACACAGAAACGTGGGCAGTGATTTTTGCTCCTTGCAGTTACCTTGAATGGGTGTTAAAACTCAGGCAATTAATGTCATGGAGAGTTTTGTTGTCTTTCTGCGCCTTATGGGGGGGAAGGGAGAATTGAACACTTTGGCATGCAAACTTCAATTGGCAGAATGTCAACAAAAGTTATTGCTGCTGCAGATGAGATGGATAACTCTTGCTGTTAAAATAATATCTGATGTTTTGCTTGGATGTCTAATGGATTTGCTTTGTAAGAATGGATGATACAAAATCTCCTCAAGGCATTATTCCCAACAAGATATAGAAGCCCACTTAATGTCTATTTTTAAGATTCAATAGGTTCTGTAAAGGCTCATTTGTTTGAAGAGAAGCTAGTTAATCACTTTGGTTTCCGTGTGATTTTGAAGAGAGAAATTTTGGTAGTACCTCTGCTTCCTTATCTCAGCTCCTTTTGGCTCAAGTGTGTCCTGGAGTCGTTGCCATTTGTGTGGGTGGTAAGAAATGAAGGAATTAAATAAATGGAGTAGAACTGCTAACAGAGCAACAGGAGTTATTTGTACATTAGGAAGCGAAGTTGTCACTTCTAAGACCACCAACTTTTTCCTTTCTGTATCAGGGTACCGCTTCTAAAGGAAACGCATGTTATAGCCTAATTAGTAAATGTACAGGAGGAACAGCAGGATGCAGGGCTGCCTGTGGAAGGAGTCACTGGAATATTATTAGTATTATTATTATTTTAAAACGCAGCATTGTTTTTAGTCTCTCAAGCTAATGTTCAATTTAACTTGAATTTAAAACACGGAGTGTAGAGGATTGCAAATGACTGAGCTGGAAAGCTTCCAATAGTCATTGAATTTCAGCAGTTCCTGTGTTACCCGGTAAAAGAAACAACTTGTTTTAAGCAAGCTATATGCTTGTTTCTGTGCTCTAAATAGAAAATAATGATGTTATGCATTACTGCATGAACTATACTTGGCATCCACCAGCAATATTCATTTTCTTCTGCTTTTCTCCCTTCCTTCTTCCCTCTCTCCTTTTCCCTCTCTCTCCAGCATATGCATATATATATGTGTGACGGTAATCTAGGATGCCAGGTAACAGACCACATTCCTCTACTACTCAAATTGTATGAATACCTAACACAGTTTAAATCCCTTAAATTGGGATTTATGAAAGGATGACAGCAAACAATCTTCTGACTATGGCATTGCTCAGGCAGCTACAGCTACTGCTTTGCATTTATTTGTGAGAGTCTATGTGATGGATGGGCATTTGTCCTTTTACCTGTGGATAAACTAAGGTAAATGACTTAAACTGATGATGGGAATCCAAAGCCCTGCCTGCACTGGTAAAGCAAGTAGGACCACAGCAAGTGCCAGTTAACACTTTCCTATCCAGTATCTGGGCATATCTGGGGGAATAAATTGAACTAGATACTGGTCCCACTAAGCAGTATGGACAAGGGCATCCTACTTTAAGAGGAAGGTGAAGTATAGCTGTGAAAATGGAAGCTGTGCCACATCACTTCTCTTAAGTGCCAGAGAGTGGTCCCTTGCCTCTTTTATTCACTAGTATTTATTTGGCCCCAGAAACTGTCCCCAGTTCATGGAGAAGTTCACTGAAGCTATAGTCAGATATTGACTGTGTAATTCAAGTTAGTTTGACCCTAGAGAAGTCATTCTAAACAGTTCTTTTCAATAGGAAAATACACCTCTTTCACTTCTGGGAAACTTGTATTACTCGTGAGTCACAAGGGTTTAAAAAAGCAAAACCAGTTGGCATTAAAGTGATGTGAGAAATAACATTTAAGAGCTCCTCCAAAACGATTCTACTGAGAAACCTGAGAGCTAAGAGCTGAAACAAGGGGCTGGAGGGGTGCGTGTAGAGGTGTCTCATCATTAGATAGTCCAGAAAAACAATGATCTCTGAAGACACTGAAAATCATTTAGTTCTCTGGTGCTTAAGGACCATTCTTTCTTCTTCCCCATTCTTTTGGTAGGTCAGTACATTCCTTCCTGACTTCCAGACTCAGTGAAGGTGTTCAGGGACCTGGCAAGTAGAGATTTGGGTTCTTCTTTTCCTTGGACTACGTGGTCTAATTAAGCTGCATTCACTAATTGGATCAGGAGCTTGGAGAAAACTTTAAATTCATTCCCAGACCAGAGTCAGGCAAAGAAAGTAAATTTTTGCCACTATTTTTCATGCTGATGCCTCCTTAGGGGCTTCTTTTCTTCCTTGCCCTCAGCCTGTCCCTGCTGCTCCTTAATATTTTCTTCCTCTCTTTTTTTTCCCTATATGTCCCAAAAACTCTATGGATTTATAACCCTTCCCCCAAGAAGAATATTAGGATTTTATTAAGGTCTGACATTTCTTCTCTCTCCCACATCCTCTCCTGCCATTTTACAATTCTGAGATGTACAAACTGTGAAAGAAATCCCCTTTGGCTTCAACAATGATTAATGCTAGCAAGAAGCAAGTCCCAGAGTACTATAAATGACAAGATACATGCAAGCTGTCATCATTTAATCCTACTGCAGTTAGTTTGGTTTGGATGTTACCCGAATAACCCAAGTCCTTCAAATTTACCCTTTGCTTGGGGGAAGGTTTAGCTCAATTCTCTGTTGTGTTTCCCTGTGATGCTGTCTGCAAGGGTGACAGGTAAGGGACAAACTGAGCAGGAGCATGGCTAGAAACTTAGAGCTGTGGCAGATGACAGGGAAGAGAGGAAAGGGACAGTTCTGAAGAGGTCTGCAAGCTCTGGAAATCTACTAATGGCTTTAGAGGGTTGCAGCAAGACAATGAGAGGAATGGTAAGGGCTGAGGAGTCACAGACAACATCCTCCACACACATCCCCCAGACTCCCGTGGTGTAAAGTTACACTCTGCTTAACTTCAGAGGACTTTTAGGAGATGGTTTTCAACTGACATACTGAGCTGTGGGAAAGTTTATGTACATTTGGGCTCCTTTGTTGCCAAGTGGTTTTCTTTCTTCAAGGCATGAGGATTGACAGGAACAAGGCACATGCAGTCTGCCACAGCAGGAATGGAGAATAAAAGCTGCTAATGGACATAGTAACAGTGTATGAAGGTGGTTTTGCAATGGGCCATAAAATAATTATTCTTCCCATAGTCTGATTACATGGTCAGAGTTTTGGAGGCACTGAGGGCACCCACATTTCACAGGCTCTGAACAGCTGCAGCAAATTGAGCCCATCAGCTCCTTCATCTTCACTGAAAGGCATTTCCTGCTTTTTAATCACCCAAGTCCTCTGTAAGACAAACATACTCACATATGTAACAAAATACCTCTCACTGAGCCAACTGATATGGATCACTTAGAGTGTTGACTGCCTTGGCCTGCAAACCTTGCTTCACTTGCAGAAATTACTGCTTGCAGGATGTCTTTAGCCTACCTCAATCAGCAGAGTGCCCATTTCTCTTCGGAAAATTAATGGAAAGCAGGTGCCCAAAAGCCTTTCTACCAAATATATATAAATGAGATGTAAGGCAAGGCGGTGGTGATTCAGAGCATGCCGATCCCATGCTCAGCCATGCCTGGAGACATTTCTTCCCCATTCACTCATAGCACTTAAGATTACTTAAGAAGGCTTAAGATTACACCTGATTTGAAGCATCCCCTGACTAAACACAACAAGCCATAAGCTGATCACCTTGTACAATGTGCAAGCACACAATAGTAATCACAGCTAATGACTCTGCTAAATGCTAGGCTGCACACACCTCCTTGTTTGGTGTTTGTTTTGTATACAGAAGGTAACATCGACTGAATAACAAGGATGCCAAGTTACAGATGGGGTTGTGGAATCATATTTGACAGGCGATTCGAGTAATCTGACAGAAATGATGACTTAATCACCACGACAGATTCCAAATTCCCAGATAGAATTCCACCCAGGTTAATCTAATTTCCTTGCAATAGAAATAGACTCTTGGATGGCTTGTTTTCTCTCACGCAGACGTCACATGGCTTTGACAAGAATGTAAATAGGTTATGTTATTATTGTTGAAAAGATGACTTTTGAGGCTCTAAAAGCTGAGGAAGGTGCCTTTGAGAAGGTTTTGGGTTGCTCTGCTGTGTTTTCTCTAATGAAGTTATATTTACATATGATGGGATGTACTCTGGAAAAAAAGGGAGAGGGGAAGATTTAACTAGTTAATTGTAATTCCAGGCCATGGCTGGGTCCTGCTGCTGCCCTCATCGTAGCCAATGGCCAGATTCTCACTGATTTTAGGGGGATTTACAGGATTGCATGGTTCACAACTGTTCTTTTCCCATTTGGTTCCCACCTCAGCACCCCTGCTTGGGATGTGCCCAAGGAGAAGCGGTGCTGTGCTTGGCCTCAGGCTTTCTATGGCTCAATGCAGCTCAGGCCATGGAGCCCCCCCTTTGCTGTCAGCACTGCCGCAAGGCACTGAGCAACCCTGGGCAGTGGGCATTTGCCTGCTCCTGGTTGTAAAACAACGGCATGGTGTGTTTTGAGACCCAGGGATAGAGAGCATGGGTAGGTCATAACATTTCTGGATGCACAACTATGTTCAATAGAGCTCTCTAAAACACTGCTGAGGAGATGCTGTTCCTTACAGCTGGTACTCCAGTCTGGTTTTGATATGCTCATGCCAGAGGAAAGTGACCATGCTCAGAAAGAACTTGCCTGAGAGCTGTGCTGCTCTCCTTAACTATATGGTTTGAACACAGGATGATGTTAATGTCCGTAAGTTACTTACTGCTGTTATTTTTCTTAGTCTTGCCTATCTATTAATTGCAACTGTGCATTCATAAATACCACATTTTCATAAGCAAAGGTATCTTTAAGCACAGAAGAAAATTCTTCCTGTTTTTCTACATGACAACATGATATACTGAGAAATCACTTACCTCGAGACCCATAAGTGTACGGCTTTGTGATGTATAGCTACAATAACAGCTTTCCGATTAAGACATGAAATCCTTCATTTCAGTAGACATGATTCTAGTGAGTGGCATCTAATTTGAAACAGGTTTATATCATCTATAATCTTTTGGAGGGCCTCGGAAAGCACAGCTATTTTATTATTTTATAGCCTGCAGTTATACAAGCAAGATATAAAACACACAGATTTTCTCTTTTGCTCATCGTAGAGTGAAAGGATAGTACCTATTTAGACTTTGTCTCTGCCCCTTTAATTTGCTTATTCACTGCACACTTGAGATTCATTCTTTTTTTCTTTTCTTTCCTTTCCTTTTCTTTCCTGCACCTACTTTTAAATATTTTATGGGTAGAGAGCTTATAATATGTATTGTCACGGCAGTTGTCTCTAGAGGTCAGCAATGAGTTTAATAATGAGATGCGAACCAGTGACTCTGTAAAACCCATTTCAGGTTATAAATGGCATGTTTTATTGAATCTAGTGTTAAAGGTTGTTAACGTATCAATTGGTGATGGTCAGGGTTAAACAAGCTTCAACACGAGCCCTCTTATGTTAGGAAACTGTCAGTAACGTATTTTTCCACCACCTTCTTCATTGAAGCCATGTTTGTGTATCGCATCCATTTTACCATGGGTATTCTGCAGTTTAAACTCTCCAGGCCTGATCTGAATCTTTTATTAGTATTGCACTAATATAATACTGCTCAGCACAAAGGCATCAATCCTGACTTTGGCTTGCTGGTGCAAAGAGAGCATGGACCATGAGGTTTTAGCAGGAACTCCTGAAATAAGTCAAAACCCATATGAAGCTCGCTTCTTGCTTTGTGAACAAGTGACTTTGTGTTTGTTAGGGACACTGGTCTTTATGTTGTTACCTTGGGGCTGCAAAAATAACTTTGTCACATGAATTTGGTCTAAAGTGTTTTTCTCTGGTTCAGGCGGTTTGAAAAAGTGAAAGCTTTTTAACACTGTTAGAGTTGCCTTTATTCAAAATAACTCCACTTAGGGGCATATAAGTGCAGCTACAGAGAGCGCGATAGATTCTCTGCTATGTATGTATGTATGGTATGTATGTAGCAATGGATTTGGGTTGGGTTTTTCTTCTGTAACCTTCATATTCACAAATTTACAACATTCAGTTTTCTTCTATTTTCTCACCACTTGTTGCTCCTCAGAGATGTCAAGATATGCAACAGTCTTGCAGAGCACATGACATCTTTTTCCTTCTTTCACTTTTTTTGCTTGCCAAGTGGACATGCTGCATCACATTCCCATGAATTTGAAGTCTCCTGCAGTGCCCAGTGTATTGTTGATGCCAGGATAAATGTTAAGCACTAGTAAAAGCAAAGTAAAATAAAAGTTCCCTTTTTTCTATAAATTAGATCGAGTAAGAGTGGTGGCAGACAAGTGCTGGGCTATTAAAGTCCATTTGGGAAACAAATGATTCAAGGAGAACAGAATTGTTAAAATTGAAGCAAATTTGTGCATCCTGGTGACTACATCCACCTTGTGGCTTTGCCTTTTCCTTAGGGCACAGTGGGGAGCTTTGCAAGCAGTACAAGGAATACATCGATTCACAGGGCTGGGGAGCATGCTGAACTTTGAGTAAATCTTACAGGAACATTCACAGCAATACTTGATGTTTTCTAAAGAATCTAGCAACTGCATCCCTGGAGGTTAAGTGGCTCCACCAAAAGCAATGCAGATGTCTTCTGAGCGGCTTTGAAAGCACATTTGAAATGAGTGCATGGATGTTCTATCCTGCTCAGCTGTTTTTGTTTCCCAAAGTTTGCCATAATAGTCTTTTAAAGCAGAATTGGCTCTGACATTTTCAGGCAATACTCTGTTCTGCTGCACTGAGAAATGATAGAAAAGCAGAAAGAGCATATACGTTTTTACTTGCTCACATGAAATGGTGAGGAATTGCTGAGGAGAGAAAAGGCAGCCTGTCCCTGCTGCTGCTGGAAGGTTTGTGCAGTCAAATCCCTGCAATTCTGCAGGCCCCTGTGAAAGAAAATGAAATAAGGTGTTTTTCTGCAAGCTTAAACATCTCCCACACTGAAACTCAATGTGAAGTCAGTTCTGAAGGCATTTGTGAAACTGCCACAGAATATCCCTGAATCCATCAGAATGGACATGCAGCTGGCTCTAACCAGTGTCCAGTTGAAAAGCCACACACTGATTAGAGGGAGCTCATCTGTTGTGTTGCTACTCTTGAAACAAAAGAAAACACCATTCATAAAATATCTGTTGGAGTTACCAACAATTCAGTGGCGGGGGGAGCATCATTGTAATGGAAGCTGAGGACACACTGTACCGTGTGTGCCAAGGTAGGATGATGCTGCGTGATGCTCAGCACAGCATGAAGTCGGGGACAGGTTTCTTTTGCAGTAAGAGTTACATGAATGGAGGAAGAGGCTGGGAGTTTTTATGGAAACCAGAATTATGCCATGTTGTGAAGGAAGCTTTATGAATGAATGTATAATGCATTCTAGAAACAAAGTATAATAAAGAGTTATAGGAAGTTATTATAGGAAGCGCGAGTCTGTTCCTCTTCAGTCCTGAAAGAACCAGCACGTTTTTTTAATTACAAGCAAAGTTCATTTGTGAAACCCGACTCCTCTGAGTATGTTTGAAATGCTTGCTAGCTCTTAAATGACTTGAAAATTCCATCTTGGGTTTGGCAGTAGTTGAGCTCAAGGAAAAAAAGTTGGTAAAACAGAAACCAAGCATGCCATAAACTAATGAGGGCTGTAACTTTAGAGGTCTTCTGGAACTAGATACAGCAAATTAAAGTTTTATATGAGTCCTGTGGGCCCAATAATCTATTTTTTTAATCTTCCTGCTTATAAAATGTTTCTTTACCATTTTATTTTTTTCTTAAAAGCTTACAATATGGTGTTAGTTTGAATTTATATTGTTTCAATATGTTTAATATTAATCATGTATCCTTTTAGCCCTTCATTAGAAACATGATTCTTGATTCTTTTATGACTATCCAACCTGCCTTACTCTTTTTCTTTCTTTTTTAGATGCATCATCCTATTCAGATGAAACCTGCAGACAGTGAAAAGTCAAATGGTATGTGTTTATTTCTGCTTAATTGTGACTCTTTCTAAACTAAAGCGAACACAACAATGTGAGAGTTTTTCTTTACTTCTTGTGTGAGAAAAATGGTATCAGGTAGTTCCCCTACCCCTGACATGTTGGGGAAGATGCTGACTTGCTCTCAACACCCATTTATCCTCTGCTTTAAAGAAGGAAGTGTTCTAGAAACCAGTTTTCCTTGTACCTGCTGTATGTCACAGCCTACCTCGCTACATACATCTTTCCCCTTGTGTTCGCTTAGCAGTGAGGTGACGTGGGAGCACCTGGTACTGATAAGATGGAGATGAAATTTTAATGGTGAAAATAAAAAAGAAACTAAACCCATTTGTGTGTTAACGAACCATGTAAGCAGCTTATGGGCCTCAAACATTTGTCTAAAGTTAACTTTTAGAGAATGACGCTGTTCTGAATCTGAGCCAAATTTAGCTTTTAATTATATGCTTGGCGCTGAATTGGGAAACCCACCTTGCAACTCTCTGTATACTTATTCCTCTCAGCACTTGTAAAATGAATGCTATAAAGACAGTAATATTCATTCAGAATACCAGTGTACTGCCTAAGTGGATGTATATGACATGCAAAATAGATGGCATGCTAAACCTATTAAACATGCCAGGTTTGTATATTCAAGGAAATAAGATAATCGAATGGTAGCTCAACCTGGCTGTGACTCTTTAAAAATATATACATGTGTATATTTTGCCCCTTGATTTGTTCCTGTAATTTTCTAAAATGTATGTTAAAGATATCATCTGCCTTCTTAGATTGCAAGAGCTTCATTTTCCCACAAGGCCCACATAATCAGAGCCGGTTCCTCCAACAGGCATCTTTGCACCTCATTAATTAGTAATCAGGGCAGAAGCCGTGCACTTAGAGATCTACATACCTGCAAATGTAAATGATGATTGGGCTCTAAATCTCTCCACAAGGCTTTTTTAAGGCTTCTCTTTCTATTTTTTTTTGTCTGATTGTAGTGCATCCCATTTTCAGGCTTCTCCAAGGATTATAAAGTTTGGAAGGAAATAAAAACTTCGCGTTATGCTGGGTTTCCTATTATGACAGCTCTCTCAAATGCAGCAAATTAGAGCCATTACCCATTTGTAACAGTGGTGCTGTCTCATGAGTTGAGTTTAGCAGTGATTTCTTGCTGTGTTTGAATGCTCAGAAGAGAGGCCAAGGCACCTGCATGGACAGAAAGACCAAACTTTTCAGGTCCCACTATGCTCAAGGAAAATTTTGCTGTTGAGATCCAAACTCCCCTCCCTAGTATTTACTGTGCTTGCAGTAGGCATAGTTTTCCCTGCAGTACGGGAACATTGGCCTGGACCCTCTGAACTGTGCATAGCCCCTATTAATTCTTCCTTGAAAGACAAATCTCACCTTAAGTTCCTTGGCAAAGTAGAAAAATAAGAGGCGATGGGCCAAAATTGACTCTCAGTGAGTTACTTGTTTGTTGCCTGAAGTTTTTATTCCTAAGGGAGATTGAACATATTGGCAAAGCACTATTGGGAATTGTGCAAATTCTGTATTGCTCTTAGGTCCTCACTGCTTCTGTTAGACTGGGGTTATCCCTGTGGTACTCCTGCCTGCACTGCGCTATTCCTAGTGTGACAGTCAGGAAGGATTGCGTATTTTTGCCTTTCCTCCCATTTCTTTCTTATTTTGGAGAAAACACATTGACAGATCAAAGGTAGAAGTTGTCAAATTAAATGCCTTTCTAAATTTAGACTCCTGGCAGGTGTAGGTACTTCTGGGGGTGGTGAACTCTTCTTTTTTAATAACTGGGGAAACAGAAGGCAAGCTAAAACCATAATGATGCTAGCAATGGTACAGCTCAGAAGAACAGGACATAGGCGCAGGGTCCATGGAGGAGGTGAGAGCTTGCAAACAGCTTGGAGAGCAAAAAGAGAAAGAAAAGCAGTATGGAGAATGTGGAGGCCTGTTTGGTACATATTTCCCATATGCTTCAGGCTATACATCTGAGGAGGTATATTATCTGTGCCAAGTTTACAGCAAATTGTAAACTGTACCTCTTCAACCAGATTGGTAAATTCAAAGGGGAAAAGAAAGAAGGCATGCTGAAATATCTTGTTTTTCATGATCTTTGGTGTTTGAGCTTTTGAGGAATGGTTGAAACCCTTTGATTTCTGAGCAGTGTTTCTCAAGTTTCAAAGAGGTTGAAGAAATTCTCGTGGTCAGAATTTCCAGATAGCTTGTGGAATGTTATGTAGGAGAGTTTGAACACTCATTACAATTCTGAGCTTGCACATATTTGTGAATTGAGAGACCTGACCAAGGTCCACAGGGAGGATGAGAGGTCTCCTAATTCTTTTGTACACAAGTTTACAAACATCATTTGCTGTGAGATAAGATGTCCCCTTGCATAAAAGTTTGAATTAGTACCAGGACTGAATGCTCCTCCTTCTCCATCACTATTCCAGTCTTTACATGTATGCATCATTTCAGAAGCCTGTCCCTTAGCACAAAAGGCCAAGGCCACCTTGTGGAAAATGGGAGATTGGTATGGAAGAGGCACCTTCTGCACACATTTGACTGTGCCTGGGCACTTCTGCAGGATTGGGAGTTCATTAGCAACCTTAAGATCTCTTTCCTTCTGGATAGGAACTGCTTGATCTTACACAATCATCTCCATACCTTCCCTACATACAGTCATGTGTCTGAGTTATCTGTCTGCTTGTGCAGATGAAGCAAAGCTTAATTTGTTCCACCGAGTGTTTAGCAGCTAGAGTTGATGGGGAAAGACTTTCCTTTAAATCTAATTAATTTGTCTACCCAGAAGGATTCTGAAAATGCTTTTATTGTTCAGAAATGCAACATCCCTGAAAGATTTTCAGATGATGAATTTTGCAGTGTGTCTTGATCTGATCACCCATTAGGTCTGGTCTGACCACCCTTATATAGGTGGTTAGGGTGGCTAGGTGGATATTTCAAGCTGTCTACAAAGTCTTGGTTAAGGGTTGTCTGGAGAAAAGCATGGTTTCAAGACTCTGAAGGCTCCACTATTGCTATATTCATCCTGACTGTTAACCATGCAGAGTATTTGTCTGTTTAAGGATATTTTCCTTTCTTCATACATAGGTGGTTCCTGACTTTAGTGCAGAAAAGCGCATAAACACATCTGTAGCCAATAATATGCTATAATTTAGCAAATACTTAGATGTGTCTTGGATCAAGATTTGAATACAGTCGATACCTTCAAGCACATATCCCATGAACAGTTGTCCTGGGTTCACAACAGCCTTTATTAAGTGGACCAAAGCATCACCATTTCTGGGAAAATGACAAAATTCTCTATTAAAAAAAAAAAGGAGGAAGTTGTAGCTGAGTAATTTAAATTTTATTTCTATTTTATTAGTGAAAACTTGAAAAAAAAATTTGAAATTCCAAGTGGCACAACTTTGCCGCTTTGGAGTGAGTAATTAAATGCCATATGTTAGCGCTAACACATAGCAAAGTTGATAATTAATGCAGGCAGCTCCGGATCCAGGTGTGACTTTGACAGATTGTCTGCAAGGGGTTTTCACAGGCTTACAAATAGGGATAAAAAGTCTGTTTTCCCCCTTCCCTTCTGGATGGAAAAGAAAAACAACACAAACACAAAAATCCAAAACAACCAAAAAAAACCCTTTATACATGATTAACTGTTTCTTGATTTGCTCAAAAGAGAAGGCGACTTCTGGATGGAAAATGCACTCTGAGACTGCAGTGCTCAAATATGTGTAATAATGGGTTATAATTCTGATTTTTTCAGGACAGAGTTTTGGGGTTTAGAAGAAAGCGAATGGAAGCTTGTTGAATCTTCAGGGAGGATTCCCATGCTTATTACAGGGTTTAATTCCTTTGTACCATTCAGAAAACAATCTACTCCCTTATTCTCCTGGGCTAGCACAAGCAATCTAACCCAGCCTGCAAGAAGGGCTCATTTCTGAAGCAAATTGAGTACAGCTAAAAAATTAGACCCTTCAGGATGTTATTCTGCAAGTTGGATGTAGTGCTGTCAGAAGGCAGGAGGCTCAGATTTAAAAAAGCACAGATAACCTTTGATGGTTAACGTAGCACTCTGCATTCTGACACTATGCTTAGGCATAGTGATTGCAGAGCTAGTCTTGATGGCGTTGTGAGATCAGCTCGTTTTAAAATAGACCCCAACACTCAGTTGCTGTGTTCAGGTGAAAGATTCCCACCCAAATACATCAGGTTTAGCACTGGAAGTGTAACACTAACTGCCCTGGCAGCATAGCTAATCTGTGTTTATAATGTCTTTGGGTGGATTACAAATAAACCCATAATTCAAGACAATGGGCAGCTTCACACCTTTCTTCATGTAGCTGGAATTTAAGACCTGGCTGCTCCTGCTCCATCAATGAGGGGTACTCAGCCACCCCATCCTGCTGGCTGCTTACGGATAGTTGTATCTACTTCATGCCCCCAGAGGTGCAAAACAGCCAGAAAGTACAATTAGGCCTAGGAACAAGGTTAAAAAAGAATAATAGCAAATGCTTGTAAAAATATTTTCATTAATTTTATGGATTTTGAATTACTGAAACCTACCTCTAGTGTGGGAGAATTATCAAGCAACATCAAAATGGTTATGAGATGTGTGCATACAGACCTTTGTGCCCTGTTATCCTTCCCCCCAGCCATCTCCTTTGCCTGCTGTCATTGCTCACAGTACTCACAGCTCCCAAGCTTTGTCCAATCCCCCAGAGCTCATTTATTGTTCCTGCAGCTGGAGCTCAAGACATCCATAGGTTACCATGTTGACCAGCTTTTGGGAGCTGACTGGAAGGTAACAGCCCTGTCTCCTGTCAATAGCAAGGAAGAGACTCGCATGTAAAAAGCCATCCCATCTTACTGAGAGAGGCAAGATCAGTTACTCTTTGGAGGAGCTCTTGGTGATGACAGCAGCCAACTGATAACGTTTTAGCTGAGTCTAAAACTGGCCATCTAAATGTAGATGACTGAAGTTAGGCAAGATGGCTTTGTACTACCATCATTTCTCCAAACAGCAATGGATAGTGCCTTTTCCAATCTCAGTGCCTTGTTTGCATGTGTTTAATGTTGAGCTCCTCATTTTAGTGTATGGGAGCAACCAAACACACACACAAATCGGCAGGCTTGTCTATTAAAAGGGAGGTTTGCTAACCTCTAAATATGTTTGACTCATGCTTCTTGCAGTCTGTTGTGTATTTGATTCTAAAGCCATGCCTGCATGGCAGGTAAGAATTCATTTTAGAAGGAGAGAAGTGTCTGACCAGAAATGTAGAAACAAATCCAGACAACCAGTCTTGCAGAGGTAAAAAAGCATTTCTTTTTCTGCATGAGAATATGTTGTTAAAAGCTCTTTCAGCCTAATAATATCAGATGTTCTATCAGATGGAGTGAAAACCTGTCATCTTGATCCTGACAGTTGTCCCTTTAAATGTATTTTATGCTGGGCCCCTAGCCAAAAAAAAGAATAGCAATTTTCTTAAGCTTCAACAGTGATCAGGAATGACTAATAGTACTGAATGCAGAGCACGTCATCATATCAATATGTTTTCTGTACTCTGAGCATTCTTTGTGAAATCTGCATTTTTAAGATGTACAGTACACGGGAGCTGGATGTTTAATTCACTATAAAATCACCCTCAAGCTTCAAACCTGCAAATCATGTTAGTTAAATGGCATATTTATAGGTTTACTAGCGAAACTGAAGGAGGCCGGTGGGGAGTTTTTCTTCTGCTACTCTTTGGAAAATTAAAACAAAGCCTTCCTGTTTGCATTTCATTTCTTTTGAATCTCCATGTGAATCTCTTTGGCTTGAATCTTTGTCCTTGCACGTA
This sequence comes from Melopsittacus undulatus, assembly GCF_012275295.1. Classification (NCBI taxonomy): domain Eukaryota; kingdom Metazoa; phylum Chordata; class Aves; order Psittaciformes; family Psittaculidae; genus Melopsittacus; species Melopsittacus undulatus. Next base: position 2,309,698 of record NC_047531.1, read on the forward strand.
AGCGGGACCCAAGGTACTTCCAAGTCATTTGTCCAACGTGGCCAGTAGCTGTTTTTGAGCATTGGGATCTAGTCACTCTTAGGGTAGACCTGCACACTGTATTTCACACCTAAAATCAACCCAAATTTGAATGGCTGATACTAGCTGATTCACAGGTAAAAGAAGTTCATAACACAAAGCAGAAGGCAATGCTTGGACCCATGCTTGGCACCAAGGCTTCCTCCAGCCTGACCTTAGTGTGTGGTAAGGAGAAATCCATACCTGGAAGTCCAGCTGGGTCCTCATGCCCTTTTCTGCACCCTGGCCATAGTGTGTGGCTGTTGTAGAGGGTACAGGCTGGCCAGGGGCCTTTCTCCAAGAGATTACTCAAGGCAATATAGGAACTGCAGGCAGCCAAGAAACAGGCATCCTTTCACCAGCAAAAGTGACTACCTAGACTCTCCTGTGTCTGTGAGCAAGGCGAATCAGTTTAGCCATCCTTAAAATAATTAGCAGCATCAGGGCGAATCGTATCTTATGAATCAGGTGTAAAGTTTCATTGTGAGACATAAATATATATTTATATATACCCCCTATATAAATCCCATCTGGCAGGTCTTATCTGCAGTTCCACGTATTCAGCTCCAGATCCGTGTATAACTGGCTCATCCCATGCATTCATCGTTTGTTAACCCTTTCTGGAGGGTTAACCTGCATGTGGAATCTCAATATGAAGTGTGAATGAAAATGTTGAGTCCTGAGGATTCTCTGCTGAAGAATATTTCTTCTCCTGGGGGTTAGATTCACGCCAGTTTTCTTGCAAGCTTGTAGAGGGAGATGCTTGGATTGCAGGGGCTGGTGTCTGGTTTGGATTCTGAAAAACGCAGTCTTGGTGTTTGCTTGCATAAAAGCTACAAATACCTTTTAAAGTCAGCAATTCTAAGGAAGAAAAATCATTTCAAGGGCCTCTCATGATCAATAAACATGAACCTCTTCTTTTTATTGTTGGAATTATTAAATGCACTTAAAGTGTTGAAGTATAACACAAATAAAACGCTGTGAAAATGGACGCTGTTTCTTATTCCTCAGCTGCAATTTATTCCGTATGACAAACTTGCACAAATAAAGCGGAGAGAGTTGGGGAGCAAGAGAAGATTCATTATATTCTTTTCTTTTTTTGTAAGCTCAGAAATGAAAATACTTCATTACAAAAATAATTTGCACAATAATAGAAATAAGTAAGTGCACTGCAGACTCTCTGGAGTAAAGCTTTCCTTCTCTTTGCTTCCTGCAAACTCTGACAGTCTGCTCATTAACAGTGAATTGGATTTACATGCCATTTCAAGAGAAGAAGAAAGCAGTGCTGTATACAGTATTATACAGTAGCATAATAAGCACTCAGGTTTTTGGTTGGAGGATTTTTTAGATGGGAGGGTGCATTTTTAAGTCTTTTCAGGGTGATTTCAGTCTTTATGATCTATTCCATTTTTTACAAGAGTCTACACAGCTTTAGACCCATAAATTTGAGTTTGATTAACAGGACTGCATGTGTCCTGGTGCAGCAGTCCAGCTTTTGCAATTCTGGTGACAATGCAGGCAGGAAATACTCTATCGATGCTTCAGGTAAAGCACCTTTTTTCATGGGGTTTTGCAAACTCAGCATCAGTATGAATCAAAGGGTGTTAAAGTGATGCCCTGGAATATGCCTTGTGTCCTCCTGAAGGGGAAAGGGCTGTGCAGACTGAAATAAATGCAGGGAATCTTAATGCATTTTTTCTTCTTTCCAGAGCAGTCATTACACATCTGCCTTTTGAGTACCATTGCATTAAGTTGGCTGAAATTGAAAGCTCAGATAGAAGCTGCTCTCTCAAAACATTCCTCAGGAATCTTTTTCATTAGCTCGTATCACTACACGCACAATCCCTTCTTTGCCCTCACCCCCGTCATGATTTCTTTCATACCGGATGGAGGTGAGGGGATTTATCTGAATTAGAGTCTATGCAAAGATGTCTTTAAAAGTCTCTCTAACAGAGGATGCTTTTTTCTTAGGAGCTGTGATGGGGAGGCATATGCAGAATGACTAAGGCAGCCAATTACTCCTTTATATAAACAGCAAGCACCACTAGAAAAAGGAGAGAGAGAAAGAAAAATGAGAGACTTCGGGTGGGGGAGGAAGGAGGGAAGGGAGGTTGTAAGTATAAAGTGTTTGCCTTAGGACTTGTCTTCAGTTACAGAGCCAGGCTCACATGACTGGAGCTTGGTTTGATGTGGTAATGAAGCATTGATCACAGGAAAAAGATGAAATGGCCTTTGCTCATTCATTATTTTTATCTTCTAGCTGTGGAAGACAGAAAATTGTTCATAGGAATGGTTTCGAAGAAGTGTAATGAGAATGATATCAGGGTGATGTTTTCTCCGTTCGGCCAGATAGAAGAATGCCGAATCCTTCGGGGACCGGATGGGCTGAGCAGAGGTGAGTGTGCAGTCTGTAAAGTCTCTTTCCTTAAGTACTAATTGGGAGCTATATGTCACAGCCAAGGTAGGCACAGCCGCTGTCTGCAGCTAGAGGTTACGCTGTAATACGTCCCACGTGATGAAGGTATCCACATGAACTTTTCACAGTGGCTGAAATTATCACCTTTTATTTCCAGTGTCAGAAAGGTCTCGGTGCCAGCATATTAACTTGTGTTATCACCCTGTTTGTCAGCTGGAAAGGTTCCTTTGCACGCTGAGAAAACACCCTCAGTTTTCTGCTCTCACAAAATCAAAGATCCTTCCCTGACCCCATTTCTGCTTTGTAGCATAAGGCCAAAAAAAGAAAAAGGACTGTAAAGACTGAAGGCATACAGGGTCACGGGAACTGGCCCACATTGTAGCACTATCTCCTCCATTCCTGTGTTTTCTATAGCTATATGCAAAACATAGGTCTGCTGTAACTGAGAAACAAAAAGGTTAGCTTGAACTGAGCTTTGCCTAGACAAAAGTTTATGAGTTTTTAAGTCTCGTGCCTCTATCCCAACCCCAAAACTATGACAGAGGTGTTAAGCAGCACCACCAAGAATAGTCACGGAGCTGACCTGAGCTTTGGAAACGACTGGCAGCACAGACTTCCATAGCCTTTTGAGTGCAAAAGTGCCTTTTGGGGCACTCTGAAAACATTGAAAAGAAAAATCAATGTACATTGATGACCCAGGCTGAATATTAACTCCATGGTATATGGACCTGAAATTATTCTCAGAGCGTGAACCTTCTCAAAAAGTCAGTTCCAGGTGGTGCTGAGTGGATAAGAAAATAGTGATAGTCCCGTCTGTCAGTTTGAAGGACGCTGTGGCCACAGCCATTTAACAGCATGGGAAGTGAAGTAGTTTCAAGCATGGAGCTGTGAAAGCATCGCTTTTATTCCTATAGAAAAAGAAAAGAAAAACTAGAAAGCACAGTTTATGCATTTTATTACATTTTCAAAAGGCATGGAAAAAATAATAGTACTCATTTTGCATATAGGCATAGGTATAGATGCAAATACTTTTGTATCTACGTGTTTTCAGAAGCCGATAGCATCTGCAGTATTTTGTGCAACAATCTGTGCATGGGGTTTTTTTCTTGTGTGCAGCCCAGCTTCTTTAAAACACAACTTTCAGCAGGGGAAGTTGCAGGTATTCCTATATTTCATGGCACTGCATGAAAGTACTTGCTGTACTACTTGTGAATAATAAGGGCTTCTTGAAAAGATGCTCTGACAATATATAGGAAGCCCCCAAGAAAATGATGCACTTTCATGGATGTTTAATCTGCATCCCAAAACTTTTGGAGCAGTCCCTTCAGGCAAGGAGAGCCCTGGGATCATGGCTTTTGCCTTGGGGAAGTCAGGGGGAAAGGTCTGAGATTGGTTCCTGCAGCTCAGTAATGAATGTTAACTGATGGAGTCGAATGCTGTCATTATTTTTCTAGACCTAACACTGAGGCAAAACAAATATTTCTGATTTTTACTTGATTTTATTTCATAAGTAACACAGAGAAGGGTTGATGGAAGACACAGTGGGAAGGAGCTAAGTAACTGCTGAAATAACAACATCTGGGCATCATACGTTTGAGCCCCAAAAAGATTTAACTGACTCCTCAGCATCACCCATCAAAGAAATGGATCTTTTCTGGGATCCATAGGAATCCCACTGCATACTTGTTTTTATTCAACAGACATTGGGCATAGTATTAGCATAGAAAAGCTAATTATGAAATCTAAGTTACAAAATCTAAGAGGGTAAGTGAGGTTGGTGGGGTAGTTCTGTTGTAAATACCCACCTCATGATAATCAGAAGCTGAGATTTTAAGCCATGTCACCAATGTATGAGGCAGGGCAGTGTTGTCTGCTGCCCAGCAGAGCTGTAGAGTTAATGTGCTGCTCTCTCTTGCTGGAGGCTGAAGATCTCAGTCCAGGTAGGTCACACAGCAGCAGTCATAGCAGAGCTGCCGCTGGGGTTTATTTCGGTCACAATCACGACTGATATTCTATCATGCCCACATGCATCATGCCTTGTTAAACTTGAATTGCTTTCTACACACCCATGTTCACACTTCAAAATGAGTTCAGCTGTGCCATCCAGGTTTGCAGGCAGATGTTTATCAGCTTCACAAAACCACCACTCCATGAGAGAAGGCAAAGTGTTGGGAAAATGGTTGATATTGCAGTTGAAATGAAAAGTGCTAAGGGAGATTTGCAGCGGAGGGAGCTTGGCTGGAAAAGCACAGGGTGAAAAGCTGCTTCTCAAGACAAGAGGGAGAATTTATGTGGTTAAGTCTTTGTAACCAGTTCCAATACTTAATGAGTTTTAATTCATGTTACGGTTTCCAAGATGTTAATTCCCTTTGCCACAAACAGTATTTGTTTTCCCAGCATCCATCCGGATGCACTTTCCTCCTAGACACAGAGGGGTGAATGAAAAATAGTCACTGTCTTAGGAAAACACTGTCCTCACCATGCCAGAGCCTTTGGGAACTCTCAGTGCTCACAGCAGCGCAATGGAAATAAGGTCCAATAAACTCTATTTGGCATCTCTTTTCAGTTGTATAACAAGTGCACATCATGGTATCATGGACAAAAAGAGCTTGAAAAGTATATTCATTAGTATTTATGCCAACTTTTGAGCTTTTTTAAAGGGTTCAGGCAAATAATCTTTATTACCAGCAATTGCAAGGAATAGTTTTGGGTTACACAGCTCAGTAGAACAGTTTTGGTTTCTGATGGTTGTTTTTTAATAGTGGAGAGTAAAAAGGTTTCAGTTGACTTTTAGGTCATGTCTACACTACAGCAGCGACCTTGCCACTCGTATAGTAGCAGTCTGCTGTCAGCTCCTAGGCAAGAGGTAGGGTTGTAGTGTACCACATGGCTTCAGTAGAAAGGAGAAATCCCGTCCTGTGGTGTCAAGGGAAAATGTAACACTCTGTGATGAGTGTGATATGAGTGTTACGGTAAAGAGAGAAACGGAGAGAGATTGAGCTGGTTGTTTCTATCATAGTTTCTAGCCAAGAACTGGCAGAACTTTAATAAAGTCACACTCATTGCTGTCACTACTGATAATGGACTATCAGCATTTCCACTTCAAATTCCTGTTGTCAACTGTTTGAAACTCATCTGTAAAATGAGACTAAAATTATGATACAAAGCTCCAGTGGTGAAGCAGTGTATTTAAAGAAACTGAGATGTCTGGGGTTTTTTCCCACTGTTGTTCATTCCTGCATCTAAGAAATAATTGTTTCTATCTGTAACTTAAGTTCCAGCCAGCTCCAAGAAATAGGCATCAACCAAAAGGCATTGACTTCCGAAGGCTCGGGGATAGTCCCCGTGAAATTAGTTGGCTGGCAGAGAGTAAATCCTAGCTGTGAAAGGTATTAAAAAATAGAAATACCCTGTTGGCTATAGAGAGAAGGAAAACAGGGACTCAGCAGACATGGAGGCTGGCCTTGGCTGTAGCAGGGTTCATGGGACTGTCTGAAGAAGCTTGCCACTGCCTGTACTATGTTCATTATTCAAAGAGAAGGATTCAGCCTGCAGGGTTGTTTAATCCTGCACTTTTTCTGAAGAGCTAAGTATGCTTTACAGAAATTCATGACTGTGATATCATGTGCTAAGCTTCATTATCATGAAAAAGCAGAAGTGAACTGCCTCAGATGATTAAGATTTTAAATCACTTATTGTAAAGGGCTTAAGGAAACTTTCAGACCTCCTGACTCCTAGCACTACGTAGAGTCCACAGTGACCACAGATGCCAACACAGACAGCTGTGCAATGACAGCTGGAGTGCACAAAAATAGCCAGAAATACTGAGGTTCGATCTGTAGCTGTGCCACTGATGTGCTGTACTGACTGTAGGTGAGTTGGTCTCTCATCATCTCCCTTTTGTCCCATTCCTTAAAATGAGGACAGCAATTCTCCTCTACCTTTGTAAAATGCTTTTTTTTTAGATCAGTGGATCAAAATCTCTGTATCACTCAAGGAATTATTGCCATCCATAATGACGATAAAAAAAATCCTCTTATCCTTATCACAGGAGCACCACACAGCAAATTATTCCACTGTATTGCTAAGTGAAGATTTATATAACAGATACCAGAAAGAAGTCAACTGGGTTAATAGCATGCACTGAAAAAACCTGCTAATAACATGTACAGATGGTTGGATATACCATGAAAAATGTGGAAAACTCAAAATGTATATTTTTGCATCTTCTAGGCTCCTGATTATATGATTTTTTTAACAAAACATCACTAGGCACATGGGACAAGTGAACATTTTGCAGACATTGATTATAAGGATTCTTTTTCTTTCTTTCTTTGCTTAATAGGAAGATTTCATTTAGAAATGGCATGGAGAGTTATACCATGAGAGCTACACCATGGTCAGGCAATTTAATTCCATTAAAATCCCTTCATAACTTTCAGATTCTGTGTTTTCTTGATTAATTAATAAAAGAAAATGAGTATTTCTATCCTAATTAATTGCAGTGAAGGGTAGATGAGGAGGTTTTATGACTGTTTGTTTTTCCTTATGGATACTTATTGCTCCTTTCTGAGCTAAAGTAATGTGAAGTGCCAGCCATGGAAACAGCCTGGATTAGGGGCCACCTTCTGACTTGTGTATCAGTAAGTGATGGAAAACAAGGACAGTGGAAGTGCTGTATCCTTAGTAGCTTTTCAGAAGCACTTCCGTGTCTTATTTCTTTTGCTGTAATGTGGTAACATTTTAAGTTTTTCCAATCATTATGGCACATTTAATTTTCTTTTTCCCCTGCTGAGACTCTTTTGAAGCTGGGAAGGCAAAACGCATCCAAGTGACCAGTGTCTCTGCTGGCCTTTGGCCAGTAGCTACATCTCAGCTTTCCATTACTGCAGCTTTGCAGCAATCCCTCCCCAGAGGGAAGTCTGAAATGAAATCATTGACAAGAGTTTTTATTCCAGCAAGAGGGTCATCGAGGCACTGTTAAGAGAATGTGGTCTTTGGTTCCTGTTTGAGTCTTGGTTTGTGTGAATTCCACTTACTGAAGGCTGTGCTTTGCAGTGTGGTTAATTGACTGTCCAATTAGAAATGCTTCGAGGGAACCATGAACTTCAGGAAATTTAAAATCTATAACCTGTCATCTGGTCGATAGTCAAGAGAAGTGAGTAAAGCAGAAGAGCTGAGGCATGTTTGCAGGACGTGCCTCTCATTACCTTTATGGGTCTGATATGCATAAAGAGCTTCACTGTGACTTTCTTAAAATGGTTTGCTTCAGGCTGAGTTGTTGCACTTGGTCTCAGACCTGTCATTGTGTCTCTTAAGCAATACCTAATGACCAAATGTCTGTACAATAAACAATTTGATGTCTTAATTTGGAGCTGAAATGTGTTTTAAGCACTGAGACAGATTTTTGAGTGATGTCTTCATTAGAAGGCTGTTTCCCAGGCTGTTCCTTCCTTCAGACTGTGCTACATTAACACAGCATAGAATAGGGAAAGTCTACTTTGCAACCTCAGCTAGAAATATTTTAACACAACTAGAGCTTATTTTTATCACGCTTCCATTTCCATAGCTTTTTATTTGAGCCTTATCTTTTCTTTAAATAGAGGCTTTCATCTCAGAGGATCCCAAATGCTTCTTGCAGGAGTATTTTGGCAGCTTTTCACTATTGTTTCTTAAGAGAAATGGAAGAAAAGCCTTGTTTACAGTGAACCATTTGCATCACCAGCTGCGCAGCCACCATACGTAGTACTGCGATTGCTCAGATGACTTTGAAAATCTCTTGAGCCTCCTTTTGTATCCAAAGGGTGACTGTGCATTTATTTTCTTTATAATTGATTACATCTGCCTTTCTTTCATCTCCAGAACTTTAAAGCATTGGGTTTTAACCTCCATTTTTAACTATAGGCCTGATTCAAACATGTCTAGGGCTTTTGCATCCCCCTTTGGCTTCATTGAGGGTTTGGAGGCTTTAATATCTCTGGTAGACCATGGTAGGTTTATGTGGGAGGTTTATTGTGTAGGTATGAAATCAAACCCCTTACCTTGAGTCTTCCATAGTTGAAAATGTTCTACTTCACTTGAGGTTCCCAAGTATTGATGTTGTGTTGGACTGTGCATGAACTGCTGACTGAACATTTCAAAACAGTCTGTGAAAGCCTGAGCTGAGAAGGATCAAGTGAAGTGGGAGCTGAAATGGGGCAATGCTGAGCTTTAGAAGTATTTCAAATAGTTAAGTTTCTCAAGCAGCAAGCCTGAGGTTTGGGATGGCACAGGTTGAGAAGGGAGCTTGACAAATTCACAGTGACTGCAAAATCCCCTTTCAGTTGGATGGGAGTAAGGACCAACACCGTGAGTTTAGATGTTCTCTCAGCCAAGATGGTGAACGTGACAATGTGCTCTGGAGCATCTTTGGTGACAGGGCTGGGTGCCTGCCTCTGATCATGCCTGCAGGAAGAAATCACTTCAAGCAACCTTTCCCCAGTCAATCATTTATCTGGTGCAGGGGATGAGAAGGCAGCCTTGGAGAAACAACTCAAACTCTTCAGCTTCTTTTCTCCCTCCCTTTTTGTCTCTCTTAGTGATCCCTGACATTTTGAAACCAGAAGCGATAAATAATTGCAAGGTGACTTGCAGGTTGGCTGTATTTACAAAAGGATTTTTGTTTTTCTTTGTGGTTAGCTAGCTGCTAGTACAAAACAAAGCAATTTCAAGGCATTACCTATAGAAATATCCCTCTCTCCACGTTTTCTCTCTCAAATTGCTCCATAGCTCCAGTAAGAAAGGAGTAATTGAAATATCGGGACTCAGTATGGTAGAACAGTAATAGTTTGCTTGTAGCTATTGGTCCAGAAGACCTCGGCCCACAGCACTATAATCAGTGCACTGTTTCATAAGATGAGGTAAGAGGCCATGAAAATCTTCCTTGTTTCCTTGCACCACGAGGCATGAAATGTGATTAGTCCTGTCCTCGTATAATTGTGATTTACAGTCTTAAGCTGGCAGTGTGTTCCCAGAAGACCACCTGTATTCATGAGATACAGTGAGTGACAGTATGCTGAAAAGGGTTTTCCCAAACTCTCAGAAACTGCCTCAACAAGAGTACAGGATGGTTCAGGCAGAGCTCATCCAGCTTAAAACAGCTGAAATCCAGTGTCCTTAGACACCAACTTCTGATTAAATTCCAGGTGCCCAGCAAAACTGTTCTCCTAAAGTGTGTATGTAACCTATATAGGAAGATAAAGGTACTGTCATTGACTGTAGCACAGAATACAGGCATCTCAGCAGTACAGCTTTTCTGAATATCTAAATTATATATGGAAGTTGAGTGATGGAGTTAAGTGGACTGAATCCTATGATATAGGCTTAGCTCCCCTCTGGTGTGGCAGTCATGAAGCAGAGTCCCATGGTTCACACATAATAAAGTATATAGGATCCCATGGTTCACACATAATAAAATATATGTGCACACACAATAAGTATACAAATTTTGTGTGTGAGTGTCCAGGTTTGGTAGCTGTAAAAATAACCCTTGGGTGCAAATAAATGTAACAAAGGTGGAAAGATGGTTAAATGAGCTAGGATTTATTTGGATGGTTACAACTGAAGGTCTAGGTTTTCAAATAATTTAGAAATAAGGTTTTCTACTGATTTTTCACCATGGTTATTGAGTCAAATGGAGTATTTACTGTGCAAATGGCCAATGTCTATCAGTGGGAAATGACCTGCTGACTGGACGTAACAAGGGGATCTAACCTTATAGCCTCTGGCTGGCAAAGCTTAATTAAAATGCAGTCCCCTCTTCTCTGTGGAATGCTGTTTCCAAATGCTCATATTGAAGCTGCATAACCTCATTCATCAGGCATTCCCCTTGCCTGGAGAACAAGTTTCTGTCAAATGGGTAGTTTGCTAAATGGCACTTTACAGAGATCTGCTATGAAGGTCTTTGCCTCCACGACAAAGACAGCGGGATCCATGCAAATGGCTTTGGGCTGGGGAATGAGACAGGAGGTTTTGCAGTACTTTTGGGCACTGAAAGGCCCCAGCAACTGAGCTTTGTGGTCAAAAAGAGAAAAAGCTTAAGGGAGGGTAGAGACAGTCTGCTTTATCTTGAGGGGAGTGCAGCTTTATTTCTCTGCTGATACACATTCCTTTTGAGACCTGCTAATTGCAACATCTCTCAGTAAGTTACTTACAGCAGTACTGCTGGGTAGAAATTGTGATAAATGCATAAACTGTGTCTTATTGATTTTTGTTGACATTTTACATGCTTCTTATGCATTCAAAACCTCCGTTCAGTAATTGTCACTATGGTACACACTCCTGGATAATGAGAGCGAAAGAAGTGAATGAAGCAGTTTCTTGACCATTATAAACAATATTATTCAGGGCTCTGTATGGGGTTTCTTGCCTGCCCTCCAGTATATCTCTGTTTGTGCTCATCCCCCATTGAATTTGCAAGACAAGCAATGAAAACCCTTGGTGTTATTTCCTTTGTTAATGATAATAACAGAAATGTTATAGAGATTACTTTGAGACTGATGGTAAATTTGGGCCTCTTTAATTTTAGTGCACAGCAGCAATATGGAATCTAGCAGAGGTACTGTAGTTTATTTACCCTTATACTGCACATTTTGTCAAGATTGCTGTACAGAAAGCTGTTTTGTTACATCATTTGCTTTGACAGAAATTTGTTGCTGAATAAGAACAATATAGCAACATGTCGTGTGGCTAAACACTAGTAAGTCTTCACCAGCTGTTACATTACCTAAGAAATACATAGAGTTACAACAATGCCGTGGAGTTTGTGTAAAAGAAATCTGACTTCTGATGTTATGATGCTCACCTGTCAGAGGTACATAAGCAGCTTAGGATCTTTTGTATCAAGGGCCTCTACATTAAAGAGAAAAAAAATACAGTACTGCATGATGCAAAAATGCATTGACTTTATTTTCATGACTAGATGTAGTGCTTTTGGGTAATGATCAGGCATTGCTTTCTCTTACTGTTGTTTGATTAAGATGTGAATACAGTCTTGACTTGATAATCTCACCAGATACACACGGAGCAAAAAAAGAAAAGGTATTTTATGCCTCCAATTGATTTGCATAAACCAAACAATCTGTTGCTTGTTGGATTGCAAAATGGTTTCTTTTGCCCATTGGCCACAGGGCAACAATATTGTATTTTTGATGCCAGAATGTAGCTTTCATGCATTAGCTCTAAAATGACAATATGCTTTAGCCTCTCAGTGCTTAGATTTGCTTCATTTGGAAATCTTTTAAGTAGTAATAATAATAATGTTTTGAGGAAATTGAGTGGAACACTAAATTATTCTCTGAAACCTAAGTTCAAACTGTGCAAGGCTAAGGGAGCTGAAAATCAATGCACTTTTAAAGTCATTAGAGATCACAAGTGAAATAAGTCTGTGTTGCTTTAGCTAAGCTTTTAGTGTGCCATGGTATTATTACAAAATCAGCCTGAATCTGCATTAATTTCACAGTCTTTTTCTTTAAGATGCCCAGGGGGGCATGAAGAATAAAACGTAAATCTCAGAAGGCAATGTTTTTATTAGTCGAAAGGGCCGTGAGTCATGCACTGAGAAAGCTGACCTGTACCATGCCCAGTACAGGTATGACTGACAATAGTAAGAGGCTGAAAAAATAGCCTATGCCTTAGCCTACTGGCTTTTCATTGTGATTTAAAAAGCTGAGGAGGAAAAAAAAAAGCTAATTTTCAGTTTATTTGTGCTTCAGAATTGTTCAAGCTGGGGTTGGCTTTCATAGATCAAAGAATTAAACTTGTACCTAGAACTTGGAGAAACAAAAATCATAGAGAGTTTTTTTTCAATCTGTTATTTTCTTAAATGTTGAGATTCCACCTACATTACTGAATTTTGTCTGAGTCTTTTCACACTTAGTTGCAGGCTGCACAGTGGAGTTTTTCTCATCCTTATTTGTATGGTTGTTCTTGATGCATCACGGAAATATGTGGCATTATGGACTCCTCTATTAAATTCCCAGTTCAGCTGTCAGTGATGCCAGTCATTTATTCACTATCCACAATTTACCTGCACAAAAGCCATAGCAAGCAATTGTTAATGCGTGGTCTGAATAGACTAAACTATGCAATCCAAAGGCTACATAAAAGCCTTCCTTATTTAAAACCCTGTGGCTAAAGAATGAAAACAAGAAAATAAAATGAAAAAAAGGGGAACAAAATAAGGAAAAAAAACCTTTCCTCTCACCCATCCCCACCTAATTTTTTTTCTTTCATCTATGGTCAGATTAGCAAGTCAGCACTGTCGATAAATAAACTAGAGAAGTTGTTTATTTTTATGTACTACTGAGAACAGTGTCGTCTTGTGGCCGTTCTCGTAGACTGTGTTGGTTTAACAAGCGTCCAACCCTTTTGTCTTGTTGTTTTTTGTCTTTCCTGCTCCCTGTCCCCTTGTTCCCACAGGCTGTGCGTTTGTCACATTTTCTACAAGGGCAATGGCACAGAATGCAATCAAAGCCATGCACCAGTCTCAGACCATGGAGGTACAGTACTGTATCATTTGCCCTTTCTTTGTTTTCTTTGTGCAAATGATTGCGAATGGTAAAGCCATGCTCTCCTGGATCAGATCAGACACATGACAATCACAGATTTAAACTTTTTACCAACTCACTCTACCTGTCTTTGGAAAGCTTATTTTTTCATGATGACCTGAAAGCGCACAATAACGTTGCTGTGTGGTATCCAAACACAGCGCTTGATTCTGTTTTCAGTGGCATTCAGCAGAGAATAACAATGCTGTGAATACCGCTCCTCAGTCATACTCAGAGAATATCCGATGAGTAAATTGTCTTTAATTTTAACACACACACACATACCCCTGAAGAAAAATCTTAAGTCCCTTTTAAATAGATTTTTAAGTGCTGTGGTTTGCACTGCTCTGACAAAAAGCTCGAGAGGTTTAACCTGGCCACGCTGAGTTACTAGTGCATGCGTTTTTCTGCAAATAGAATCTCTTTTTAAGTTAATATAATTTCTCCTCCTTCATGTAGCCAATAAAAATGTTAATGATGACAGAGCATATCAAAGTGTGGCACTTCCTGCAGAGCACCGTTGTGCCTGCCTCCTCGCAAGCAACGCTCTTTATTTCCTTCCAAACTGCCTCTACGGCCTCGTATTTTATCATGACGAGCAACAGGAAACTTTAAACCTGTTCACTTAATGTGACTGTAGCTGCAGGCGAACAGGACGTTCATTGGAGTGGTTACCGAATGCCACGGCTTGTCTGGCAATCTCAAAACTTTTTTCAGTCTGTGATTTGTGTCATGGTCTCTCAGAATTTTGCACAAAAAACCCGCACAAGTATGAAGTCTTTACTTACTCTGGATCTTGTAGCTTATCATTGGAGAGTGCATGTTATACTGTATTATGTATACTGTATCTTCGTGTAGTGATGATTTTCTCAGAGGTGGCATTGATGTTATGTGCACTTGTTTCTTTTTTCTTTTTCTTTATTTTTTCCTTATTTCTTTTATTTTTCACCAGGATCTTTCCATTTTATTTTATCTTTTATTTTTCTCAGTGATTTTTCTTTGCAATGCTCTAGTCTCCCAAAGCATGCTGGGTGCTAAACAATCATTATTGCGTCATGTCGTTGAGCTGCTTTGTGTAATGAGCCAAGGGGGGACACCAAGGGTGGGAGGGTGGATAGAGGAGAACAAGAAGAAGCTTAAAAATCAAGCCAGTGCATGAAAATGTCACTAACTGTTTCCTGTATACTACAAGTAATGATATTGGCATTGCAAAGCTATTGTCTTTCCAAACATCACGTTTGAATTTGGTTGAGCTTCTTTTATAATTGATGTGTTTTCTTTTCAGTGCAATGCATTTTTAGACCCTGAGTATACAGTTTTAGATGAGAATGTGCCAATGAGATGAGAATAATTGAAATGATCTTTACTAGAAAGCTGCTGTTACACAGTCTATGCAGTCTGACAGTATATTGTAAAAAAACTGCCACTTTGAGTCTCTGAAATAATACTCATAGTAATTTGTCTGCCATGCACTGCTCCATTAATTCAGACCTATATGTTTTGCTGGGTTTGATTCCAAGTAAAAAGGAAATGTTTATTGATAATACTGTCTTTTACCTATATTTTCCATGTGTTTTAATGTATTTTTCTGCCTAGCAAAATTAATTTTGCACAGCTCTACTTCAGAAGATTGTAAAATTAAAGAGATATTACCTCCCAGACAAATTCTCTCATTCTTCTGTCGTATGCAGTACCCAAAAGAGACTACATTTTGATATTATACTCCTGTTGACATTAGTTCTATAAAATAGCTACTCTTAGATCAAAATACATCTCAAAACCTTTAGAGACATCAGCAATGAGATCTCCAAATTGGCCAGGTGATTCCAAATAGTTTGCACTGTAAGCATTTGGGTCTTTGTGACAGTTGAGCATGGGCTTAGAGTCCCTTCGTGGAGACAAGCAGTTCATCCTCCAGCTCCATGGGTGAGGGACTCGACAGAGTCTGTACCTCTTGTCTTGATGACACAGAGGAAAATATGAAGGCAGCACCAGCTGCTGGAAAGAAAACAGCTCTGAATGGCATGGAGATACCAAGCTATTAAACGAGGAAGGGAGATGCACCTTGTGTATGGGATGGGAGCTTCCTCTCAAGATAGAAAATAGAAAAGCATAAACCAAAGTCACCCTTTAAGGGGAAAAAAAAAGAAATCGCTCACTTTTGCCAAGACTCTCCTAGTAAAAAATTAATTCAGGTTATCTAGTGTTAAATCTCAACTCTCAACCTGAACCAGTGGTCCTTGACACTTCTGTTTCATGTGTTTTTTGCAAACAAAAGTGGACTGGGGACAACATGTAGTACACAATTACATCTCAACCCAATTACTGCAGAGGGGTTTTTTTTCTTCTGATTTCATTATTTTCAGTTCTTTGGCACACATCATTGACCACGATGAATTTTCAAAGAAAGAACAATGGGGATGTTAAATACAGATGAACATGTCTCACAGAATAATGAATTTTCTTATTACTCTTTCCACCTGACTTTCTGACCTGGTTAAATCAACTGATTTTAAAAACATAATTGCTGCTCTACAGTTTTTGCTCTTCTGTCTCATTTCTGTGGAGGTTTTTTCGTTTGAGGCATTCAAATGCAGCACCAGTAGAAGACACTAATTTGTTATCACGGAGTAAATTTGATGCAACAATAACAATCCTTTTCTTATAGAGAGCCACTTGCTACATATAATTTCAGTCTTCAGAATGTTTGCTTTCTTGGAAATGATGAAGTGATGAAATATAGAACAGGCAGCAAAAAATGAATAATAGATTCATAAATTGCAGAGATATTGTTTTTATACAATTTACTGACATTTAAGCATTCATAAATAAGATGTCAGCTGTAGTGTTGAGTGCTGAGCTGCTGAATCAAGAACTAGAATAGCCATATAATCTTTCTTCCTTTGAAATTAATTTCTCTTTCTTTGGAAGTACACTTGGTTCTCCTGTACACCTAGGTAGAAGTCAGGAAGTTCTGGTTGGTATTAGCTCAGTGCTACCAAACCTCATATTGAATAGGAACAGCTTGAATTTTTTACTGGCAAAACCAGAACTTCTTTCACACCCTTTACCACCTCCATCCTTTTTCTTCCTGTTTTTAAGGGTCTCTTGGTTTTAATATTAGTATAAAAATCACTAGGGAGAGGTAATTGTGTAACAAGCCACCTCCTTCGTAATCTTTATTTGATTGCTGGAGTGGCACGTATCTCCTTTCTTCCTCACTGAAACATGGAAAGACATTTTTACAATGAATTGCATGGGAAGGGCGTTGGAGGTGGAATAATGAATCACAAGTAGTGATTTTCCTAAGATAATTCTAAAGGAACAGCATTGATGGGAGATCTTTATCCGAGAGATATTATTATTGTGGTTTATTTCATCATTTCATCTGTTGATTGTGAATATTCTTATCATTTGTCCTGGTGTGAAGTTCCTCAGAGGAAAGGCACACAGCTGCTGTTTCTAAGAGATAGAGGGCAGGACCTTTCCTGAAGATGTTCACAGTGTTGGGAGAGCAGCCATGGGAAGAGATTAAGTATAACCCTACTCCACATGCCATGCTGCACACTTTGGCTAAACCACTGCTGTGTTTTTTGGGCTTGAGTCACCTTTCACTCCTGCCATTGTGTTCAGATTGAAGTTAGACAAGAAATTAGTATAACAAAGCATTGTGGGTGGAGGGAAGTTATTCATTGGATCCTATGAAGTTGGAAAAGAGTATGAAATGGATTGACAGTTTCTGTGACTAACAAAATGCTTGAATTAATTTGAAGAACTGAATCATTGCAGTATATAGTTTGCTCCCTTGATGTGGAAAATATGAACATTTGAAAGGTTAAAATATGGAAAAAAAATTAAAAAGAAAAAAAATAGAATGAAAGCAAGAGACATCTTTTATATTCATGTCTCATTCTCTCAGTGACTTTGCTCAGGAATACCCAATTTGAAGTCCAAGGGAAATATCCAGCTTACCTCAAAAGCCATCCTGATCCATGACTTCCTGCTTCTTCTCAAGGGTCCCTCAGACATGGGTGAGGAGTAGGCTGCAGACCAGATCTCTGGTTCTTTCTTACAGCTTCCCTGTTTCCTAAGATGTCTTACAGCCCTCCCATATCATGTAACAAGAAACTCATAGAAGTGATAGAAGAAATTGTGTCAATCAGGAATGGTCTGCTATCACCAGAACTAGTCATTTTTGGTCTGCATCTTGCCCTTTGTTCACACCTCAAGGGTGCTTGATGCAAAGCGTGCATGGGAGCAGATGGCAGGTGGGTGAATTGTCCTAGCAAGCATCACCCTTTGTGCTCGCTTCGGACTGGGGGTCCTTGATACAAAAAGGACCAGCAACCTGCTAATGATGGGCACTGGAGTAAATCTGTTGCTCACAGTCTATTTACATGAGGTACACAAGCCAGCTGCACCGAGCGTGGCCAGACGATGGTGGCAGGGAGGTGTTGGCTGTGTGGTCCTTGGCAGCAGGGAGGTTGGATGCCTCTCCCTTTGGCGATGCCTTGAAAACAGACTGCAGATAAAGCATCACGTCCATCTCATCAGCTGTGAAGCTTAATTAAAGAGGACTGGTACACTTTGCTGTCTCTGGCAGCAATTTTGATAGCTGGAAGGGAAAGAGAGCCTGAGGAAAGGTGCTTTGTAAAAAGAACTGGGGAATCAATAATTTCTCCATAGCTTTTTTTTCCTAAGAAGCTGAAAATCTTAGTCCTTGAGGTATGCGAATCACAAAGAGAGGGTGAGCGATCAGGTCACGCCATTGCCAGTGGCCCTATGGGACATGGCTGAACACACAATGTGAGGGTGACTTGGTGTGATTTAACGCGTCTGTCTTTCCCCATCTGTTTAACCACAGGGCTGCTCTTCGCCAATTGTGGTGAAGTTTGCTGATACCCAAAAGGACAAGGAGCAGCGGCGTTTGCAGCAGCAGTTGGCACAGCAGATGCAACAGCTCAATACTGCCACTTGGGGAAACCTCACAGGTCTTGGAGGACTCACACCACAGTATCTAGCTGTAAGTTCATTTCAGACACGGTGGCTGTATTATACTGCATTTATTTTAGAACCACAGTAGATCAGCTATAAACTATATATGAACTCCCTGCAATAAATTGCAAAGTCCTCCAGGATATGTAGAATGTCTTCTATATAAAAAACTCTGTATGTTTATCATATGGTCTAAAAATAAATACCAAGGAACAGTAATTGAATAAACCTTTCAAGATGTGTCAGTGCTGTCCAAGACGAGCATTTAAAGTTGACTCGTGGTGCAAAATGAAGCTTTATTCCATTAGTTTTATTGTTCTTTTGAATGTTAGAGTCTGGTTTTTATAGCTGGAATAAAATTTAAGTTCTTCCTTAGGGGAGGACACATAGGCAGCTGAACACCGTAAAGGCCATATCTATATAGTGCAGCCTTGAAACTAGAATATTGTGGCTGAATCCACTAATTTTCCACATTTTCATTTAGAAATGGTCCTGTCAATGCTGAACATGCATGGTTCACACTACCTCATACAGAAAATGAAGACGTCAGGGGAAAGCCAGTTGCTTTCTCATAGATTTAAAATAGTGTTTTCTTTGGTCCATTTGTTAGATGAGAAAGAGGTGCTAGGTGCTGGCCCTGTTGGAGAAACCTGAAATCCACAGCACGTTTCTTAGCCTGGATGGCCAAGAGAGAGACTCTCTGCACTTGAGAGGGGGCCTCTGCCTTTTATGACTCTGTTTTGGATGATTTTGAAGTTCCTGATGGTTCCGAGTTAGACAAATAGATGTGTCCAGATGTATATGTACTGTGTATGTGTAAATACATCATTTGTATGCATACAATGCTTTGGTACAGTGATATAATTATAAACAGCAATTTACCCACCAATTAAAGATATATGTTAGTTCTGAAGTAGGCTAATTAATACTCAGGTAGGCTAAATTGTTATATACGAATACCAGTCTGATGAATATCTGTGTGCTTGATTCATAAAGATAATAAAAAACCCCATAGAATTCAGGAGGGTGGGGGAGAATGGACCGTGATTGACAGAGATGAGTTATGGTAACTACTAGACTACAGAGGGTTGTAATTAGTCACACTATGTTGGTTTAAATAGATTTAACACCTGGTTGTTAAAAAGAATAAATTGATTAATTGTTTTAAAGCAGCCATGTTATTGAGTTTCCCTTGTGTCTCTGTGTTTCTTAATAGAGATTAGACATTAATATGGATTTACAGCATTGACTCTAGGGATGTTCTTTCCAACAATAGACAGAAGCAAGAGACTATATAAATGTAAAGGAAAGCATAAATACTCCAAATGTGAAATGATGGCTCATTTTAGTTTTATCTTCATTTGTTACATTAATGTCAGATAGATTGCTGTGTTGTGTTGTTAATTTGCAGCTTCTGCAGCAGGCAACTTCCTCCAGTAACTTGGGTGCCTTCAGCGGCATTCAGCAAATGGCCGGTGAGTTAAAAACCATTTCATTTTGTTCCAGCTATGTTTTGTATTCTTAAGCTATTGAATTCTGTACCTCTAATAATCACATTGTCGGGGGTGGAGGGCTGTGTTGTGTATTAAATGTGACAGATGTATTGGCAGGGGACAGCTCGCAGTTCAACGTCAATAGAAACACTTTCTCCCCTCTTTCAGAAACTGAAATTAAACTCAGTGCTCCCAGGTTGTGCAAACAGTTTGTCTTGCATTAGTCACCTGCCATTTGTCCAAAGTAACCGATTGTAAATTGCAGGAGAGCTTTTAGTCCCTGCTGCCATATCCTACCCTATGAAAAGTGCCAGTAAAGCAACAGCAGGATTACATTCTGATTTCCAGTGAGATTTCTGTGTCCTGAAAAATCAAATTAATGGCAGCCTTCAAACATTTTAATAATAGGTGGTGAGTAAAAATGTTCTGACCTTTTTAATGAAACCCAAGATTATAGGCCTACCTTCAGTAGGAATTTTCAAGCTCCTTTAATAATCATGGAAAATTAACTGGGTGCCTTTTTGACTGTGGAACCCTAGTTGACAAAATTACACAACAGAAGATTTTATGTAAAAGTATAATCTTTAGTCTGGAGGATAATAAAGAAAGAGGGGGAAAAAATCAAAGTGTGAGCGGATTTGAAAGCCAGCTAGTTGGAGGGTTTCTTAGTAATGAGCTGTGTGCCAGTAGTAACTGATGTGTAGTGATTAGCAAAAGGTCACTCCCACTGTGTGACCTACCATGCTGATACCCTAACTTAACATGATGCTAGAGAAGGCAGCATGTGCAGTAAATCAGAGCACAGATGCACATTATGCCTGCCGCGAGAAACTGTTAAAAAGCTTTTTTTCTTGTTAGAGAGGGGAAAAAAAAGGAAGCACAAAACCCCTAAATTGCTACATTAGTTTATTTTAATCATGAACCCACTGAATCAATGAAATACAACATTGTGCTTGCTTAATCATCACAAAACAAGAGCTTAAATATTCAGAAGTCTTTATGAACACCCTTTTCCCGGTTTTCTTTTAATCCTGGTCTTTTTCTTCTTTTGGTTCTGCTTTGAATGAATCCTGAAATACTTTAACAAGTATAGATACACCACACTGTATAGCTATACCCCACAGGTATTCTTTGCTCAATCGTTATATTATGCCATTATTGCAGTGGCATCAGAAGCTAATGTGAACCTGCTGTCTGACAATATAAATTGGCCTACAGATGACAATATCTCTGAATTATTCTCTCTTCCTCAGACCTGCTGGCAGTGCTTGCTGGTTCTATTATGTTACACTTGCAATCTAGCTTTTTTTTTCATGGAAAAAAAATGTATTTTAATATGATAAACAGAACAGAGCGGTTCAGTAACAGTTTTATCCTCGGCTGTTTTGGAAGTGGATTTTAGCTCCGAGGTTGTGTTTTCATATTTTCATATATGGTTAGGTCTACAAAATGAAAAGAAGAGACACTGAGGAAAAATAATGTGAGATCCATTGTATTGTGTACATCTTAGAAGTTACGTGTTGCCACTGTCAGTGTAGATTCTCACTGTCAGTGTAGATTCTCACTGTCAGTGTAGATTCAGCTTCATCTTCAACTGTGTTGAATCTAAGAATTTCAGTCAAGTAACATCAGGATGGGCTCTCAATCCAGGATGTGATTTATTCCATGAAAACCACATGGTCTTGAGTCTAGTAGAAAGTCATTTTAAGAAGTCATAGTGGCATATCATTGTTACTTGAGCAATATACCTCCGTGACTACAGATTAGATTGCTAATGCACTTGTCAATGGGATAATTTAATGACTGATTGCCTCTTATAGAAAACATGTACTTTTTATCTTATATTCATCTTATCAAAACAGCTTGAAGTTTACTCCTTTCCCCAAAACAGGTAACTCTTAAACCTTTATGTTCAAGGTAAAATTAGTGATGCTCTACGTGAATTAGCTGCTCTATGTGAAAGAACCAAACTAAGCACTATTTCATTGTTAGGATTAAGAGTTCATGTCCTTCCCTCAGAAATCATGCAGTACTGTGCAATGCAGTGCATCTAGTGTTAGAGATTTTTATATTATGCTTTGTGAAAGGAACAACAAATAGTCCTGTATCTGCAGCAAGACCTTGCATGACCTGCTGAAGCCATCCTGGAATGTTTTTAAAGGCCTAGAGTTTTCTAATTTAAGCTGTATACATTAATTTCACAAGAATGAATCTAATATGTATTTCTGTACTGCATATATCTCACCTATCAATATAATATTTCAAGGTGAGGAATAAAATCTAGACACTATTGAGTAAGGTGCTAAAGAAGATCTGTCATGGCAGCTTGAAAGTCCTTTGAACTTCATGTTTGAGGGGTCCAACTTTTGTCTTTGAAGTCAATGGGTGTGCTTACCTTATAATTCAGACACTAAAAGATTGATCAAAAGCCACATGAGCCATTGAAATTTCACTGTTACTTACAGGGCTCTAGCATCTCTTTTGTGCTCGAGTCTCAGTGAAGTCACAGTGTGCGAAATTAGGACTTCTAATACAGCCACCTTGTCCAAAATTAGTGGTCTTTGGATCTGCAAATATTTATTTCTGCTGCTAAAGCTCATGTTGTCTCTGTACCGAACAGAAAGGACACAGCACACACCCTGCTGCACATGTGAAGAAATATTTGCCATGAAGTCCTTTGTGATATTATTTCTTAAATCAAAGCAATTTTCTTTGCCAGCAGACCAAAGACACTGGTCTTCACTGTGAAGTTTTAAATTCCCTTTCAGTAATACGCCTGAGTCTGGTTAAAGTAGGTTTTATGTGACAAAAGCAGGGGTTCTTTGGTTTTGTTGAAAGGAGTGGGATTTTTAGGCATTTCTAGTTGAAGAGAACTGGAGGGGTTTTGTTTCTTTGTTTGTCAGATTGGGAGCTGGGGATTGAATCCAAAGAAAAATGAGGATTTTTTCAAGAACTCACTAACATACAGACATTAAACACAGAGCACCAGCTCTAAAAGTGAATGCTATTCTTGCTGTAGCAGCCCGCTGACCCTACTATATATTCAGCGCTGCATTTGCCCCATGTTCACAAACCATGTGTGAAGTCCAAGCAAGTCATGAAGCACGTTTAACTAAAATTTGTGAGATATTTAAATTGGAGAAACAGAAAGTTGCAGTTTTCCTTGTAACTTGCCAAGCTTTAAGGTTTCACACTTGATTTCCCAGTTTCATTTTTTCTCATTTTTATTGAAAAATGAGATTTTCGTGAAATTGTTCTATTTCAGGAGCCAAGCTAGTATGTCAAGACTGGTAATAAGGCTGGGAGAGTTGACAATGCTGCCTTTGGTATTAAAGTAATCCTCTGGTCTTGATTACAGCAGGGAATCCTACCTTGCCCAACTCTGCTTCGCTGCACTTGTAAAACATGCAAGCACATACGATCATCACATGTACAGAGTGAGCACTTCCTCACTTTACCTCCCCACCTCTTATGTGTGCTAATGCTAATTTGAAGGCAGGTTTCTCTCTCACAGCCTCAGTGTCTAGCTGTGCTTTGTCCTTGGGGAAGGCTAATAATGTAGATGAATTACATTATGTGATTTGATTGTCTTACTTTAAAAAGACAATGCAAGCTACATTAAGCACTAGCAGCGTTTCAAGCAAAAATGATGCCTCCTTCAAATATATACAAATTGCAGGGAAAGCTTAGTTCAAAGGAGATTGATGTCACTTGAGCGTTTGCATTGAATTTGGCTGGCACTAGATCAAGTCCTAAAAGCTGTAGTTATTTAAGCCAACCTACCTGTTTAAGATGGACCTGGAAAGCACTGTTACAGTGAGTATAAGCAGAGAGGGCTATGTTGCATTGGGTGACTGTAGAAAATTCAAGTGTTCAAAAATACCCACTCTATGAAGTTTTTCTATTGTCCATTCATGTAGTATGCTTTGGCAGGAATAAACATGCCCTTTACAGAAATATTTCAGGACATACAGATATGTCCAATACTCATGAAAGACACAAAAGGACTCTCTTGGTTTAATTGAACAGACAGCTTTCTGAAGTCATGCAGGAGAAGAAACCATGATTTTGGCTTTTCTTGCTTTGGCTTTGAGATCTCTAAACCCTCTGCAGCTGGGACTTTTTCTATTTTTCCAATGTATGGGATTTTTTCCCCAGTCCTTTCCAAACTCTTCACAGTTTGGTTGCATTTTGGGTTGAACTTCTGGCCCTTTCTGAACCCTGTTCAATCCATTTCCCCCTTCTTCTGTTACCCAAGCCAGATTTCCTCCTGTTGCAGAGTCTGTAGGAGCAGATGGGTGAGAGAAACTCTGTGAGGTTCTGCTTTCTGAGTATTTTCCTCTAATTGTTGGACTGGCTCAGTGGATCTGGAGGGACCAGTTGGAAGCCAGGACCATCTGCACAAAAGCTCTATACTTTTGCATTGGCCCAAGGATCCTTTTTATCCTCTCTTTGATGGCTTCCTTCCAGCAAAGCCATACTGAAGGAGGGTTTCTCCTGCTATGACCTCTTTAGGGATGTCACATTAAAACTAAAGGTCACTGAGAAACTGTTTCCAGCTCAAGGGAGATAGCTGCTTCTTAAAGATAACTGCCAGTTTTGAAAATGTTAACCTCAGGGACCAAAACCATTGAGCTTTCAATTCTATTGAAATTCCTACTTCATTTAAAGCATACAATTAGTTCGGGTGATTTTTTTTAGCTAATAAGTTAAACAACTCTATTTAGCATTTTTGGGGGGAGAGTTTGAAGCAAGTGAGCCTGTTTCAGTCCACACATTGCTCCTGCTCACAGGAGGAGAGGCACCTTGGGAGGAAAACTGACACTCAGCAGTTCACGAGACGTGTTTATTCGAGTGGTAAAAGTGCATGATGTGAAAGTTTGGCCAAGTCTGGGCATATGATCTATAGCTCTGGCTGGGCCTTCCGTAAATGATGAAAGGAGGGCAAGCGGGTTTTTATTGCCCTGGTCCCTGTATGGGTGGAATTCATCACACAGAACCTCAGTAGCTGGGAAGTAGGCATCCCATCTCCCTACGGTGCCAATGAAGAGGGAGCCACTCCCAGGCAGAGATTCATCCTGCCCAGGGATGGTGTTAACCTATTTTAGGATCAGATGAATCATCTGCTCGTTCTCTCTCCTTTGACTATAGCAAGATCTTGGGCTAGTAACTTTTATTTGGATAAAGTTAGATGAGATGAATCTTTCCTACTACAACTGGCAAGGTTTAAATTGAGAAAAACACATTTCTTGCCAGGATGTGTTTAGAGCCTGTATAACCTGAAAATGTGCTGAAATCCTGTGTGAGTCAACTGGGAACTCTAGCTTTCAGTTGGATCTAAGCACATACTCTTAAAAAGCAGGTCAGAATCAAATGTGGACTTGAAAGCTGCTTTAAGGCCTTTGCTAACTCAAATGCAAAATGGTCAGGGTACCTTAAGCACTGTTCAGATAAGCAGCTTTTCTAAAGGTAGGCACAGAGTATATCTGGTTTGATGGAGGTAGTGCTTAGGTCTCCTGTCTTTTTTAATTCTTAGACTATTGCTGGAATAACATCATACTATTTAAGACACCGTCCATGAAGCTTTTACCCTTGCTTTTAACATCAGCATCCAAATGGTTGATGTCAGTGTTAGCAAATAGTTGCATTTTGGCCTGGAGATGATAAATTTTACCTTAAGCCACGATTTTTAAGCTGCAACCAGGAATTAATTCAGAAAGAATAAATCCAAAAATTAGGTATTTCCAAAAAAAAGAAAGTCAAGTTAGTGGGAACTGCTTATGAGCTAACCAGATTTGGCTCTGATCATCACCACTGACTGAAACCCTCTGTGCATATATTATCACTAACATGTAGCCAGTGTCTGCCTTTATTAGGAATTTGTTCAGCAAGCAAATCTCAGCTCTTTCCTAATAAGATTTTATTATGGTCTTGGGAACCCAAGAGCTGATGAGGCCTTCAGGAACAGCTCGTGACTCCGTTGCCTCCTCTACAAATACCCCCTAATTCCAACTTTACAGTTATCGCAGGAGAAAAGCCACGGCGAGTGAAATGAGGCAAATTGCTTCATCGTATGGAAGTCTGTGTCGGAGGCTGTACGAGAAGTTGTAAGATGTAAATCTCGTGCTCTCCAATTTTGCCGTGTTTTCACAGAACTGCATCTGTGACTGTGCAGCACTACAGAAATTTCCTGTGAATGTGCTAATAGGCCTTATGAGAATGTTCTATCACCATCCATCTGTCACTTTTTAACAGGCCTGATTGGCAAGCACTTGTAACAACTGACATCTGTTCTCGCTTATTGATATGTAGATTTATGGTAATTGCTGTGAACAATAAGACACAAAATTACCTAAGGTGAACATTAAATTAAATTTTCATGCCCCTGTCCTTATAAATAATTTTTTAAAAAACCTTAAGTTTCAAGCAAGGAAAACTGTGCATCTGTTTTGTACATAATTTAATTGTTTTTTTAATCTGCCAAATAACAGAATGAAAGTTGAATTTCCTCGCAAGCTTGAATATTTGCCAAGCTGATAGCACATTGGTAAATACATGTTATTAAAAATGGAATCAAACTGTATTGTGATGCTGGGGTGTTTTAATCATTTCCCTTTAATTCCCAACATTGTCTCCATCATAAAGATCAAGAGTTATTCCTTACCCAGAAGTTTTCTTTTCCTCTACAGGGGGATTTTCATTTTTCATGTGCAGTTTTGCCTATGAGGCTGTTCTTCAGCGTTAAGCAATTTGCATTTCTTCTGAGAGAGAGAAGTGCCTTTGCTGAGTGAGCAGCACTTTCAAATAAAAACAATCTACTCATTTGCTGCCCAGCTCTGTTGTGGGATTTAGGGCTGGGTTTGAAAAGCTGTAGGATGTGAAATGTGTGAAGACAGTGGGTGAAAGAGGGGGAATGACACAACAGATTAGTCCCACAGAACTGTCCCTTAGCTGAAGTTCAAATGAACCAAAAAACCCCATTTGAAAGCAAAGTATATTTTGGGTCCAGGACTGACAGCATTTGGTTTCCCTCCTCCAAGTTTGTCCTAGCAAGTGAGATGTTGACGCACGTTGATGACAAGTTGATGGGAGAAACCCAGAAAGAAGGAGCAGAGATGGTAAAATGCCTGGGGAATGTGAAACAGTGATGACAAGACTTATTTTTTATATGTTTGAGCACACAAAAGATCCTAAAGAGGTTCACAGAATCATAGCATGGTTTGGGTTGGAAAGGACCTTAAGATCGTCCAGTTCAACCTCATGCCTTGAGCAGGGACCCCTCACACTAACCATATGACCCAAGGCTCTGTACATCCTGGCCTTGTTCACTGCCAAGGATGGAGCATTTACTACTTCTTTGGGCAATCTGTTCCAGTGCCTCAGCAGCAATGCATATTAACTGATAAACCTGCTGGCACAATCAGAGCATGTTGCACAACGGCACATGCCATGAGTCCTTTCTGACAATCACATTTGGGTGCTCTATTCAGTGGGCTTTTATCTGCCCTTCTCTTATGCTGTTCAGCCTAGAGAAGAGAAGGCTGCGTGGAGACCTCATAGCAGCCTGCCAGTATCTGAAGGGGGCCTATAGGGATGCTGGGGAGGGACTATTCATTAGGGACTGTAGTGACAGGACAAGGGGTAACGGGTTGAAACTTAAACAGCAGAGGTCTAGATTGGGTATAAGGAAGAAATTCTTTACTGTGAGGGTGCTGAGGCACTGGAATGGGTTGCCCAGGGAGGTTGTGAATGCTCCATCCCTGGCAGTATTCAAGGCCAGGTTGGATGAAGCCTTGGGTGCCATGGTTTAGTGTGAGGTGTCCCTGCCCATGGCAGGGGGGTTGGAACTGGATGATCTTAAGGTCCTTTCCAACCCTAACTATTCTATTCTATGATTCTATGTGTGACACCAGCAAGCAGTCTTTTACCAAAGGCATCAAAGCTGACACCCTGTAACATCTGCAGAGCTGGTTTGTGGCCAATGTCTTTTAGTCACCTCTGCAGTAAAACAGACTGGGTGGGGAGAGAACTTCGTCACTGCCTAGCTCTTCTTTGTTAATCTTCTTTTGGCAGTGAAAATCTTTCATCAAGTTGATGGGTTCTTCTTGTGCTTCCACAGGAAATGTCCGACTATAAAAATGTTTGTGAGGGATGAGGCAGTGCTGGTGTTTGTTTTGCATCCACACAGGCGCCGTGGTGGTTTCTGAGCCCACAGAGAGCAGTTGTTTGTTCCCCTGCCTGTTGACTTTCTCTTGCCTGCAGTACTCTTCCTAGAGGGCTGTACAGTGCTATATGCTCCCTCCCAGCTCCACATCCCTCTGTGCTTATAGCCCTCTTCAGCCTTGCATGCATGGGCAAAGCCATGCACATAAAATGCAATAGAAAGAGCAGCATTATATTGCTTTTAATTGTGTCTAAACTAAGGTTTGGAGAAAAGTCCATGTGTTTTCCAGTAGCATGTGGGATTTCATCTAGGTGAAGCTGTTTGCAGCCTCTCCTCTAGTACCATCCTGTACTTTTGCTATTATTTAATCCTGCCATGTGTGCTGTTTAAAAGTCCAAAGTGGAAACCTCCCCACAGAAGAAATATAAGCTGATTATAAATGATCCTTCTTATGAATAGCTAGCCAGTGGGTGACAGAAAACCATGCTGTCCTGTTGGAGAGCATCCCACTGCTTTCCCAAATCTCTTACAGAATGGCATGAAATAATAACCTCAGTAAAGACCAGCAACGTTTGTTGAGCATTTTTTGCTTGACATTACTTATACTTCTTACAAAAGAAGAAGATAAATTATATTTGGGGACCAAATATCAATCCAGGATGAAAATTGATTCTGTATCTCACTGTGAGAACCATTGTCTTTGCGGAGAGGTGGACCCCAGCTTCAGTCTTCTCCATCCCTAAAGTCTGGTTTAATGTAATTTGCAGAATTTTGCTATCAAGGAAAGAGGATTTTTCAATTAAAGAAAATAATTTACATCCAAGGAAAGCCTGTAGGTCAGATGAGTAATTAAATAAAAATAAATTTAAATTATGCTTGCATATCTGAATTTCTATCTGAATTGTACTTGAACAAAAAGTTCTCAAGTTAAGCCAGAGATGGGATTTAAAAAGTGTTCTGAATTTCCTTACTATTGCTGGTTTCAGAAATGTATTTATTAATATGATGCTGCTTCCAAAATTTCATTTCAAACTGGCTGATAATAAAAGTAAAATGTTTTTAAAATAATCAACTTTTCCTGCTTTAAAGATGACTTTGTTCTAGAGTTCAAGACCTGAGATGTTTTAAGCAGTTTTATTCTATTTATTTGGGCATCCAATATCTATTTTTTAAGTATTTATCAACTATGTGTCTAATTAAGGTGCAGTTTTGACATTTCAGAGTTATCTTTGTATTTTAAAGCACTTAAACATCATGAAAGCTGGTTTAGAAGACCAAATTGCAACAATGACCCATTATTTAGTAGCTACACCTCATTGTCTAGGTTAATAATGACTTGTGACTAGGGTAGCTTTAGTGCATCTTGCAGAATAGTTCAAGTTGGTTGTGTTTGAGAAAAGCTTTATTTTTCAAGCTGGTCATTAGCTTCTGAAAGAAACCTGGAAGAGCTTTTTTGGTCATGTAATTTGACCAAGTGTTTTGTGCCAGACTTCAGACTACTAAGTGGTGGATCTTGGACCAACTAAAACCTTGCTCATACCATTGTCCTTGTGTCACATTTTCAAAAGCACCAGCATCTGAGCTGGCTGTGGGTATTTGAGGCAGAGAAGTTAGAACCTCAGCCAAGCTGGGTGCTAACCTAAGATCTGACCTGCCTGTTGGAACATGCAAGTAGCTTGGAGCATGTATTTAAATTTGGGAGTTTATTCACAAATAGTTGCTTATATTAAAGTTCACTTTACAGTTTTAATGCTGGGACAATAAGAATACTTATTTGTGGGGCTCATTGACTGTACCAACCTGAGTCTGCAACATATGTGGTTTAAAGTAATACCACTCTCCATTGTTGCAGGAGTTCTCAATACCTAGAAAATACCTCTCCTTCATTGCATTTTTCTTCTTCTCAACATACTTATGAAGTATTATATTTATCCTTTTTTTCACCTTCTCCCAAGTTGTCATTAAGTTCTCCTGGTTTGAGAAACAAAGTGTACTGGGAGAAGTGGTATCTTTTGTTAGACAAACTAACATTCAGTATAAATTGACAAGTTTACAGGCCTTCAGGCTCTTCTTTAGGTGTACCCCAAAGCTCATGCAGTCTTCCTGGCTCTATCCCTTGATCTGAAAACAGGATTGCTCTTCCTGCCACCTAACCTTTTGTGTGTACTTACATTATCATGATTACAAGAACATAACAAACCTCTTTTAGTGATTTGGTTTTATTCACATTGTTAGTTCTATTGAGGGCTCTAGAACCATGCACAGATCTCCTTCATGAGTCTAAGCCAAAAAAGGATGATCTCTCACTGCCATCCAAACAACCTGTCTCATATCTGTATGCAGACACTCAGTCTGAACATTGCACCTGTGAACAGTTGCATCTCATTCAGAGGATCCTGAGAAGGATCCAGGCTGGTTAATGCTAGCATCTAATTTATATCTGCATTTTAGTCTCTTACTATAGCAGTTTGCCTTAGAGTAAGTGCCTAAGTAATTTGTCTAGCCCATGGTAAAAGGTAGGTACTTTTGAAGACCTCTGGAGAATCATACTCCTATCCCTCTAATTTAAGTAAAATGAATGCCATTTCTTGTTCCTTAATCATTCTTTTTTTTATGTATCACAGAAATTCTATTATTGTTTATCTTTTTTAACTTACCATCTAACTTAAAGACTTTGCTATATAAATGCATCCATTCCTTATTGAAATGCAGGTATATCTCCCCCACATCCTCTAAAATAATGAAATGGCTGATGACTGAGTAGACTTAATATCACAGTCTAGAGCTTATGGCCTGAAAGCCCCTACCTCAATGATAGCTTTGTGATCAGACTCATACTAATTTTATGTTCCTAATTCATATGTGGGTTTAGAAATGAACCATCAAAAGGAATATTAGCACAATTATTGGTTACTGCACTAAGTGTAGCCTTAGTAGATACATTCCAAGGAGATACAGGAAACAAATTGTATTCATCCCAATTATATGACCCTGTCCTAAATGTGTTTTAAATGTTAGTTATCTTCTTTACACCCCCTGTTGTGCCAGGAAATAGTATTGTGCCTGGGCTTCACACAGAGTTTAAATGACTTTTAATTCCACACTTCCGTTATAAAGGAGGCACAAACTAGATTTAATTTTCCTGAACTATAGGCTGGTGCCTTTGCTGTATTCTCTCAACGCCAAAGCAGAGAGGTGAGAGATGCTATTTGGGGACTGTAAGAGTTGCTTCCCAGATTATAGATGTCTTGGGAACGAAAAGAATTGACTCTTGGCAAGGTACATCCCAAGCTCCGTGTCCATTGAAAACAGCTTTTTTAATTAGTATTATTATCACATATTTTAATTAACCCTCTTGCTTCTTTATGCAGGCATGAACGCTTTACAATTACAGAATTTGGCAACTTTAGCAGCCGCAGCAGCCGCCGCCCAAACCTCAGCTACCACCACCAATGCAAATCCTCTGTCCACAACAACCGGTGCTCTGGGAGCCCTCACAAGTCCCGGTAAGAGCAGAGTGCTTGCTTTCAAATTACAAACATGAGAATAAATGGGAAGAGGATAGTTATAGCAGTGGTTCCGTGTTGTGTCTTAAGTTTTGTACGCATATGAATTCTGAAGACCCTTTTAATAAGGAAATGTGTTTATTGCTGTTATTGTAAGCAAATAACCAGTTTTTCAAGTAGTCCAGTGTGGACATGTTCACCTTTCAAGACTCATTTCAGGGGCCATTAAAGCCTAATGGACCCATGTGTCCAGGGTTTAGCTTTAACAGTTGTTTTTCTCCTTAGTAGCTGGTGCAGTGCTGTGTTTAGGCTTTAGTCTGAGAACAGTGCTGATAGCACATCGATGTTTTAGTTGTTGAAAGTAAGTATTTCTTACCCCCATCAAGGACTTCTCAGTCTCATGCTCTGCAGTGAGGAGGGGCACAAAAAGCAGTGAGGAAGCAGAGACAGGATACCTGACCCAAACTAGTCAATACCACAGCACGTCATGCCCAGTATATAATGGGGGGAGTGGGTGAGTGGCTGTGTGGTTCTGAGTTACCAGCCATGCTTAAACCACAGCACCATCTTACAAAACTCCATGTGGAAATTACAATTGCATGGGAAACTTTAGCTGAAATTGACTTTTCAGAAAGAATTCAGAACATGAGCAAATTCTTCTCATCCTATGGAAAAATCAGCGGAGGTAGTGTATGTTAATCCCTGAGAGACTGACTGATCTTTGATTCCCAGCATATCATGCATGTACTGCCTTCACTCATCATGAATTTTTGTGAAGTCTTCTATTTTTTTCCTTCTCTTTTTCCTGCTGTATCTTCACTTGAGCTTTCTTCTGGTCCTAAATGAGAATACAGTTACAGAAGTGACATCAAAGGCTCAGCCAGATTCTGTCCTCATTACACGAAGCAAAAGACAGATTTGTGTGGGAAGAAAGGACAGGCTAAGAGGTGGTGGTGCCTCCATGACTACCATGTAGACTTTCAGCACAACGTGTCCAAAAACCCTTAAGAGAAATAAGGCAAATCCAGAGTTCAGTAATGCTTCAGCATCTCCAGAATCCAGAGAGTGATGCTGATTCAGTGTAGTTACTCTGGATTTACAGAGACATAGCTGAGTGAAGAATCTGGCCGCTTATCTTTACATAAAGGCTGCAGGGTGTAATTATTTGCATCATGAAGTGTGTTTATTGCTGCTCTAAAAAACATTCATATTATTTTAGACACCACTAAAGAACATTTGTGTTTAATCTTGTTTAAGTGTGTATTTATTCCCCATGAGAAAGGAATTCATGTCAGATGGTTTGAGCTCATCAGTAAGGAAAACAGTCTTCACTGCACAATAGAACAGGGACTAAGTGTGGTGCTGGGTGTTAAAGCTGGCCAACACTTCCCATTATATTACAGTATTATTGTTGGTTTGGGGGAGAGGTTAGATGGGAGGCAGCTTGGCTAATATGAAGTTTATGCAGAGCCTCATTTCAAGCTACAAATAATATTCATTTGCAACATCTCTCAGAAGAAGATTGTGTGCAAATTATTTTGGTTTGCTAGCATATGTTTTATTTAAACCCAAGCAATATCTTCCCTACATCCTGGAGCTGGGGCTCCACACTTTGCAAAGGCTGATCTCAGTGTCAGTGCTCCTGTCTAAATGTCACTCATATAAATAAGTGGAAATGTTGCATTTCATGCATGTTCTGTAATATCTCTGCAGGTTAGCTGTTAAATGTCTGAATAGCCTGTCCCCCCAAAGCATCCTCAACATTTCTTAAGCCATAGAATCATAGAATCATAGAATAGTTAGGGTTGGAAAGGACCTTAAGATCATCCAGTTCCAAACCCCCAGGACAACTCACCGTACTGCACTGCAGTGCAGAGGCTGGGAATGAACTTTCTTCATCATTGCTGCTCTGCAGCAGAGTGGCATCAGAACCTCAGGCAGCAGCATGTTTCTGTTGTACACTTTGCCTTGCCGTGTTAGCACAAGATTCAGATTCATCCTTAAGGTCCACATTTTCCTCTCTCCCTCTTCAACTCAGTCTTTTAATCCAGCCTGGCTAACTTGCTGTTCCCTCTTCTAACTGGATCTCAGGGCTTCTTGAGTACCTCAAGGATCATGTCATCTGATGTCCAACTCTGCTGACACACGTGGTTAGAAAGGTGCTTCAGCTAGCTGGACAGATATTCTTTAGCACTAAGTAAAGCTTAGTATTGCTTAGGGTGGCATTCTAGAGCAGATACCAACGTGTTTCTACAGACATTAATTATTTTGGCTAACACATTGAAGATGTGTTATTTTTAAGAAAAATATGGATTTTTAGCCTTTGAAATTCAGTATTCAGGATCATAATTGCTTCTGAAACTCTCACAGATAGTAGCTGTACACAAGTGTTTCTAATATTAGACAGCTTGGTGTGTCAAAGAGGAATTCTATCTCTAATAGGTCCATTGACCTATATATGTTGCACAGCAAACCTAAAATCAAGCCTTGTTAAAAATGTCCTTCAGTTTAACCTTTCTTATCTGGTTCCACATTCTCCACCCTATTAAATATTTTGTAAACCTGAATAATATCTTCAGTGATTCTTCTCTGCTCTATGGAAAATGAATTTACTTCGATAAAACTTTTCATAGTAGCTCAAAGTGTTTCCATTAAAACTTGAAATACGTTGTCAGAAAACATTTAAATCTGCCTTTCAATGTGTGGATGTTTGGAGGCCTGGAGGGTATTTTTTTGGTCTAGATTTCTTTTAATAGAACACTTCAGCTTGTTGTGTTTCATAAGTGTAAATTATTTTGTCTGTTTTCAAAGCCTGCACTAAGCCCAGGAAGAAATGTTTGCGTCTCTCCAGATAATGCATTAAATTAATATTTCTCGGTTCAGAAAACTGCCCAAATTTAGGAGAGTGCAAAGGTACAGGCTTAAATTTAATCCTTTTCTTGATGCTGTTAAAGCCAAAATACTGCATGGAACAGGGATGGGCATAAGCATGCCATTCTAATATTAAACCACAGCAGCCATGTAAATTGTACCCATCTTTCTACCAATATGTAACTATATCTCTCCTGAATCAGTCTTTGACCAAGAGCTCCTACTCTGTCCTTTGTAGACATGTGTCATAAGAACCCCGAAAGGTGATTGCTTTCATTAAAATTAATCTTGCAGCTTCATTTTACACAGATAAGACTTAGCAACCTCCAAGGCATCAAACTATTACAGAGGGGTTGGTGTTCAGTGCAACTTTCATACGTGGACAACACAGAAAAACAGGTCAGGAAGTGAGGAACCGGCAGGGCATCTGATATTTGAGGATGTCACATTTTACTGCTGGCTTCAAATTGCAGTATGTTAAAAAAGAAGAGAAAAATATCCAGCATCTAATAGTGACTGTTCAATCTGTATGAAACTCTTTCTTCAAGGTTCATACAATTACATATTTCCAAACAAATTAAACTCCAATGATCTTTCTCTCCTACATTCTTACTCAATAGCTTTGACCTGCAAAAGAGTCTAAGGACACTCATTCTGTCTCATTTCTCTTAGGCCTGAGACGGTATTCATTCAGAAAGAACAGAGACAATGCAATCCCCCAAACTATTAATTTTTTTATAATTGTAAATTTATAATTTCAATTTTGCATACCCATGGAAGTCTCTCCCTACAGCATTGTTAGAAATGATTTTTTAAAAGCCTTTGCTTAAAAAAACCCATGAAAGATTAAGCTTTCATTTTAGTCAAAATCCCCTCAGGCAATAAATAGGTTCTTTTGTCTCTTGGCCCTAGAAAAAAAATTAAAATGGTTTAAATTGCCCATGGTTAAAGTAACTGTTTCTTGCAATTATCAGATGGTAGTGAATAAAAATGAAGATGAAATCATGAAAGAACAAAAACCAGGTAAATGCATATTATGTCTTTCATGAGTTTCTCACAGGTCTTTTGAAGACTCATTTAATCATCTTTCTTGTCTTTTATTTTGATATGATAATTGTTTTCTTTATTTACTTTAATCACCTCTATTTAGTTAATTAATTCTTCACTTTCTTTTCATTTCACTCGCTTAGAGTATTTTCCTTTTTTAAAGGCAGGTACCTGTAGTATTTCATAACATAAGGATTTGGGCTGGGGTAGCTTTCACCTGACTCCAGGTCATCTGAGCCAGTTTAACTCAACTCCCTTTTGATTGAGTCCTGGAAGTTTGACTTTCCCATTAACTGGGAAGGGATTTTGGGGGAAGTGCCTCAGGTGTAGGTATCAACACTGTGAATATCTCAGTTTAGGCAGGATGAATCTCACCTGAGTGTCAGGAGTTTTGTCTCCTGCTCCAGGGACCGTTCTTGGCACATCCTGCAAATGGATCGGCTAGGAAAGAGCTCACTGGGAGGCTGCTATTTCAGAGCCTGCAAACATATATAGTTAATTCAGTGGGTGGTGGGAAGGCCTGAAGGTGGATGTGAAGTAGGAACATACAAGCTCAGGATCAGGATATCTGCCTCTAACGCTGTCTGCCATGTAATTTGCCTTAGTTGACCTGGAGCCCTAATTTTCCCAAGGATAACAATGTTTATTCTGACTGGTGGTGCAAGGTTGATAAGGCACCTTTCCAGATACCCAAAGTATGAAGGTCCTGATCTTTTGGCAAACTGATGTTACGCAGCAGCAGAAAAGTGTTTTGTACTCGTAGGAAGAATATGGAAGTTGGGTTTCAGACACCAGCTTACTTTGTCATCTTGCCCTTATCCTCACTGCACATGCTGTTTAATGCCATACCATTATAATCACAGAATTTCATAGGTTGGTAGATGCTTCATAAGGTCTCTACTCCAGTCTCCTGCTCGCAACAGGACCACTCAGAGCAGGTTGGTTAAAGCCATACCCAGCCAAGGTTTGTTTGAGTATCTCCAGGATGGAGATTCACAGCCTTTGTGAGCTCATTTCAATTTTGTTACTTACAATACATGCATAAATGAGGTGTTTTTTTCAATATCCAACAGTAAAATACTTCTGTGTGCAAATGAAGAGACAAAACATGTAATTATGTATCCAAATTTATCTGCATAAACATACACAGTATAACTTCTGAGCTGTGGGGGAACGGAATTGCTAAACCAGAAGCTAATTCAGTTTCAGACCTAGGAGCCTTGATTTTCCATGACATTTCATGATTATTTGATTCTCTAAACTATTATTTATTCACCCAGCTGAACTAGCTATTCATGCTTCAGTAAAAAAGCTCTTCAGGTTTATCTGCTCTGTAAACCTAAGAGGAAATCTGTCTGCAAAAAAACCCCTACTGTCAGTATAGAAAGTAAGACTTTTTTCTTTAACAACCTCTTAAAATCCAGCCCAGCTTTTGCCATATTATGTCAGAATTTAGCCATTAACTCTTCTGTTGAAAAAAATAAAAAGCCAGTTCTCTAAGCACAAAAGTCTAAAAATACTCATTTTCAGACAGATGCTGACATTGAAGAATAACAGCCCCCAAAAAAGGAAGTCTGTGAAGTGCAGAATAAACTAAAGAGAGGAGAAAACTGATTAACTCATCCCTTCCCCCTGCTAAAAGAGAATTATAGTTAGCATCCACGGTTCATTATTTTCTCTAACCCCTAATACAGTATGAAGATTGTCTTTGTTAGTTGAGGGTATTCACGTTGTGAACAGAATTGTCGAAACATTAGAGATTTTATAGAATATACAAGATGCTTCAGCTGAGCAGCAGTGAAGAATGTTCAAATAATCATTCTTAGAAGATTCTCTCTTTGTTCAGTTCAGTACAATACGTTTTTCTCCAATCAGCAGTACAAGTCTGCCACCGTGACATTTTGTTAGAGGCCAGTACACCTACTGAGATAGCTGTGATTTCCTTCCAGGATGATCCAAAAATAACCCTACCAGTAGGTGTGTAGGAAGCTCTGACAGTTTACTAAAGAATGAATTGAGGTAGATGTTTCATGTTGGAAAAGAACAGCTTAAAATGCAGAATGGCCCTCTTCATACTGTAGTTCAAATTGATCATTTTTGTACCTTTTCATGTGGAATTAATGCAGGTTCCATTATCATAAAATAATTTTAAATAAGCTTTATTACTTTTGCATTACATAGAAAACTTCCCTAGTATAATGTTCATTATTTTTAAGATAAAGTTCAATTGATAAATATAACACATATCTTAAATAAAGGTTTATAAATACTGTATTAATACATTACACATACCTTGTATGGATGCTTAAACAACCCACGTGTATGATTTTTAATTGTATATTTAAATCTAGTTATACTGCTAGCACCATTATCTCAGTATTCAGAGCACAGAGTAGTCCAGTCCTTTAACCCTGATCTCAGCACCAGTTCCCTAAAATGCATGTTTGCAAGGAAGCCATGGAAGAAAATCTTGCCTTAGCATGTCCAACATCCAGCGCCTGTCATTTGACCGCAGAATTCAAATGGATTTGTGATGGGACAGGTATATATCTGAACTGCTGTGTGTCAGCTGGGCTTACCCACACAGTGTTAAGTTTCTGAGAAAGTGGTTAGGTTCCTAAATAGTTGAATTGATTTTGGCTACTCCTAGTACCCACAGATTATGCTACTTCTTGGAGAAATACTTTGGTATTAAGCCCATCTGATAATTAGGTCACCCTTAAGCAGGCATCCAAACACAGTTTGGAGCCAAAAATAGGAAACTGGGCACGCAGCTTTGACCTATATTTGTATTTTTAATAGTGCTTCAGAATGTCTTTAAATTGCTAAAGAAGAAAAAAGAGGAATTGTGGCTAAAAGTCTCCACTGTAGTAAGAGGAGAGGTGAAGGGTGATGAATTCCCACAGAGCCTCCCTGGAACACCGCTGTCTGCCTGATCTCTGCATTCTGATAACCTGAAGGATGCCAATGGCAGCAGACAGGCCATCAATTAACTGGAATGACCTGTTTGCATATTTGTCTCTTAAAATACAACAAATCTTTGTGTATTCTCCTAGCAAATCGATTTCTGTACAGGTGTATCAGTTCAGCCTAACAGATCTTTGGGCAGCTCAGTTGCTAAATAGCCAGGCTTAGGGAGGGCAGAACCTCTCAGTGAAGAAGCGTGTATTTCTGTGAAGGACTCTGTTAGTTCTTTGGTGTTGTTTGTTTTTTGGTTTGGGTTTGGGTTTTTTCTTTTGGAAACAACATACAGTACTAAACCATGGATTAGTAGGATCTAATTCAACAGGAGACATGTTTGGTTTTTAAACATTAGTACATTATGATCTTCCTCAAGTATTAAATCCATTGCCTTAGCACATTTCAGGATTTACTTTGCTTGAAGTAAACAAATAATGCTTTATAATACATAATGTTTTGTGAGTGTCTCTCTGTCTCACTCTTAATCTCTATTTCAAGCCACAAGAATCCCAATTTATAAAGAAGGCTATTTTCCTTTCTGTTGGAAGTACTATTTCAAGTTAATTCAGGGTTGTTTTCTAGAAAGGAAGCATGATTCTATCAGCTTGGCTACACAGGTAGATATGTGAGTGTATATGCTATATATCTTACATGAAGTTCCAAGCCCAGAAAATGTGCTGGAGTTCATATTATTTAAGAAATGCTGTAAATCTTAGCAAAACTCATGCATTCGAATGAGCTTTCAACTATTTAAGGTTTACTACTGCCAGCACTGCTCCTTCAACCCTACTGAATTGTGCGTGTATCCGTGGATACCCATGGCTGGTTTCCTTAAAGGAGGATAAATTGTGGAACATAATGGTAATTAGAGTTTATGAATGTCTTCAACCTAATTGTTTCAGTCATTGCTTCTGAGAAGAGCTAATTGTTTGAATATGGGGCAGCTGAATTATTTTATGCATTGGCCAAGCAAAAATATCTCCAACACCTGTATGGGTTTAAAACCAAATAAAGTAAACCCTTGACTGCCTTTGTTGTTTGTGGAACAAAAGTGTGCAATATGAATGAAAAGAACCAGTGCCACATTGAACTACGTATGACTTTACAACTGGTCTGCAAAGGATCTGGCTGAGTAATTTTACATGAGACAAGATAATCCTTGAGTTCTGTGCCTTACGGAGCTGAATGACTCTATCTTCTGGTGTGCTATTGCAATCAGGTTGTGCTTCCACACCCCCCTAAAAATCCCTTCTTCCACGGAAGTTATTATTCATGCAGTTTCTGGACTCATAATTCCTTTACCTATAGACTCAAATTTTCAATATATAGTTTATCTCATCTCTATTCTAAAATACCATGGGCAGGATTCCTAAGTGTCTGAGGTAAACAAATCTTTTAGGCGCATCTCGCTGCAATGGAAAGACAAACACCTCCCAAGGACTGTTTACCTGATCTTAAGATGGATGAAGATGAATCAGGCCATGCTCTCCTGTGTACTAGAATTTGAATTGCCATATTGCATATGATTAGAATTCCTGCAACAAAAACATTGCTTACCTTGAACTATGGTCTTGGACTTCAATAACACTCCTTTTTTATGGAGAGATGTTTGTTGTTTGTAATTGCTTAGTGATGAAAGTACGTCAAAGATGTTGCAAGCACATAGAGGGCAGTGTGAAGGAGCCTTTACCCAGGCAGAAGATCCTGGCCTTACTGATTCTAGATCAGAAATTCTTTGGGAAGTGATTTAGAAGTGATTGTATGCTGAAGTGGCTCCACATGGAGGTCATTTCAGCATTGGAGTATGAGTCCCTAAACAACAGCTCACTCCAGATTGTGTGAGGTAGCAGTAATAAACATGAAAGCACAGCTGGAAGTTCCCTGTAGATATGCTAATGGTCTGGTTTTGATGTGAACTCAGTGGTGCTTTGATGAACAGAGGCCACAGCCTTTGGCCCACTGAGTAAAACAGTCATAAATGCTCAGTAATTATTCTTTGTTTTCTTCATATTGTGGGGTTTCAGTTTGGTTTGGTTTCAGTTTGAGTTACAGCTGGAAATATCTAATGGCCAGCTATGAAGTTTAACCCAAGCCAATCCACTGTGCCTTATTATTTTCTTCCCTAGTCTCTTTTTAAAGTACTTCCTACCCAAAACCAAAAGCGATTTATCATTGTGGTCTGCTGGAAAGAATGCATGATATGTTGCAGGCACAGTGCTGAAATAGGATATATGATTTTTAGTTTACACTAGAGGTGGATGGTTTTCGCTGAGCAGTACATTTCAACAAATCAAAAACATCACTGTGGAGTTGGCCCAGAATATTAACTTGCTTTTTACCCTTTCCATCTTCATAATCTCACAGGAAAAGGTGCCATTGCACACAATAGTGTAGATTCACAAAGATATGCCCAGTCAATAAACTGTTGTTTCCTAAAATATCTTCTGTTAGATAGGTAAGTTTAGAAAACTACAAAAATAACCACCTGATTGATAAGTTTGTCTGTGATACCTGTAGAACCTTTGTGTGCTCTGCTTTCCCTCCTTCTTTGCTGCTGTGGAAGGTGGTTGGTGTAGAGACTGTAATTTCAAGACCATTAGAAATGTCAAGTTAGGCTCTACTATAAATAAGTGATTAAGATATATGACCCTGATTTTCACTTGTCCCAAGGTCATGGAACTTCCTTAGCTCTCAAAGACCATCACTACTGAAGAGTAGGGGTTTATGAGTCTAAAGTTAGTCTCCAGTTCTTGAAGACTTCAACTTCTGAATTTGTGTTTCTCTTTTCCTATACCCTGAGAAGATACAATCTTTCACAGGAATTGTTCACCTGTGAGTAGTGAAGAAACAGAGGGACACTGACGCATTTGAGAAAGGCTGTGATAATCAGTATATGTCTTTCTATATTGTCATTCTTGTTTCCCCCGACTCTTTCTTGCTCTTTCGCTTTTCTGGCACTCTTTCCCTGGAGTGTGTCTGTCACTTTTATTTTATTCTATCGAAGCACAAGTAGAACACTTAAACTTACCAGAGTCTTCCTTTTTGACATGTCAGACAGCACTTCCAAGATACCAAAAAATGAGCAAGTTTCACTTCTTTCTCCACACCAATGGCAGTATCTTTGGCACAGGAGCCTATGGAGAATTAACCACCCCAGAGCAGGAAAATCTACATGTCCTTTCCCAAAAATTGCCCTGAGAAAACCAGTGCATGCTCGTGCTATGTTAGCTACTGGGACACCAGCAGTTTGTGCAAGGGTGAATACTCAGATTGGCTGGAGATCACCGTAAAGGGCAGAGAGTTTAATGCCAGTCACACATGCTGGTTAGATTAGAATACTGATGAGCCCTTTTTAAAGGCCAACTGCATCTTCCTTTAGCAAAAGTATTAAAATGCCCCTCTTTCCCCCACCTCCCCCCCCAGGTTCTCCTCAAGAATAAATTAAAACTTGGAGGTGTGGTTATTATCACAGAATAATTAGACCCCATGGGATTAGAGACACTCAACGTTTGTTAATGCCCCTGGGTTGTGATTATCTAATAATGATGATGCCTCTGTCATCACTTAATTATTCTTCCCCTTTAAAATGTTCCTTATGCAGTCAGAGCCCGTAGAGTGTGCTCACTTCAGACAGAAATGCAACTGCAAATTCCTGGGAGTGCTGTCACATGCCTGGTGTGATTGACTTACCCACTTCTCCCCCGCGCCCATGTTCATAATCCTCATTTCATAAGATGCATCATTGCTTGAGTCGTTCCTTATTTCCATAAGAGACATTTCATTCACATGTTTAGGAGGAAGGTTTGGGGCCTCCATCTCTTTAAAACAGTCATCTTTAGTGCTATATTAACTATGTAAGTGCACCTTTATCAATTGACTTTAAACAGATCTGTCCAGAATCTTGTATTATACCAAACTGGTGGTCTAGATACCTCACTACATAAGGACATCCTACAGTTGGGTGCCATTCTTCTCTGTTTAAGATGTAAAGAAGATGTAAGTCAGACTAAAGTTGGAAGCTTTGCATAGACTTTGTCCAACACAACTAAACTTTATCTAATATGCTCCATTATATATTCCAATACTTCAAGATATATTCCAATATCCTTAGTCTTTCACTCATGCCAGCAAGTGTTTGTCTTGTTTGGATACCGTTTGCAAGACACTGTTCCAGAATCACTGGGTTTCCAACTAAAGATTAGAAAGAAAACAGGCAACACAGCCTTAATCTGTTTATCCTTAAATCCGGTGTTGTCTCTTAGCTTCCCATACTAAGAAAGGGACAAACAAATATTCTGTTTACCCAAGAGATTTTTGGTAGTAAACAAAGATTTTATATTCAGCTTGCTAGAATTAGAGATTTCTAATTTGAGTTTAATATTTCTTTCCCTTTTCTCCCCAACTCTTTATATTTTTTTCTATGTCATTGACTAAGGAGATGTTAGGAATATTAAAATACCTTTTTTCTTTTCTTTTCTTACTTAATTTACTATCATTGCATAATTTCCTTATATCCTTTCTTTCTGTTCTTCTACTATG
The DNA here is from genome assembly GCF_012275295.1 of Melopsittacus undulatus. Classification (NCBI taxonomy): domain Eukaryota; kingdom Metazoa; phylum Chordata; class Aves; order Psittaciformes; family Psittaculidae; genus Melopsittacus; species Melopsittacus undulatus. The sequence continues at coordinate 2,352,333 of NC_047531.1, forward strand.
TTTTTATTTTCTCTTGAACATTGCTAAATCTAGAAGATTGAGGCACTGATCATCTTGCTGGCCCTCCACTGAAGTCCATCCAGCTGATCAATGTTTTCCATGCAATGAGGAGTCCAAATCTGGATGTAATATTTAGATGTGACCTAACAAGTGCCAAATGAAGAGAAAACATCACCTGGGTCTCCTGGCTCTTCTCCTGTTCCAATAGCCCAGGATGTTGTTGGCTTTCTTTACTGCGAGGGCATGTTGCTCCTCATGGTCACCTCCCACCAGGATCCTTCCAGGTCCTTTTCCCAGCCCCTCATCCCCACTCCATGTTACTGAAAGGGATTATTCCTTCCCAAATACAGGACTTCACATCTTTCCTTGTTATATTTCATGAGGTTCCTGTTGGCCAAGTCTACCCATCTGCATCCCTCTGGCAGTCATTTAGTCAGGAGCAGTTTCAGTCAGATCTATTTCATCTAGCCCTTGGAGTCAGTGAGCTCAGGACAGCAGCAGAAAAACAGAAATACACCTAAATTCGGTACAAGAAAGAGGATTCTAGACTCAGACAACCGACAATACAGGTTTGACAGGAGTCTCTCCCAAAAGAGAACATGTTTTCTCTGCGGCTCCTCATGCTTGAAGTCATAGTGACATTCAACCTTAAATTTGCAGGTAACATTGATCCCTGGTGCACTACTATATCGTCTTAACCAGGGTTATTTAAACTCTCCATTAAGTAAAACAACAAGAACAAAGTTGTGGTTCACAGCCGAGCGGAGATAAGCAGGTAGCTGATATCAAAGTAAATGTTGAGCTTCCTGTTGTGCCGTGCATTAGGTAGTGACAGGCAATTGCAGAGCGTAACCAAGAGCTGCCTAAAAGAAACCTGTCAGCAGGGCTGGCACAGTTACTGTTGTGAATCTCTGTATGAAAAGCCCCAGTGTAGGTAAGCCAGTCTTGGAGCTGACCCGAAGCTCTGCAGCACCAGAAAGCTTGTTCTGCTCCAGAAAGATGAGCTGCTTTCACATGGATGAGGTGAGTGAAGGTTTACAGCAACCCGCTATGCAGGAAAAGAGCTAAAGCTGCCCTTGATTTTCTTTGCCCATTCTTTCCTTTAGTCTTGCCCTAAAGCCAAATTAGTGTTTACAAAAGGAAACTTCACTTGCTATCTCTGAAATTCATCTTTGATATTCCTAATACCTTAGTCCCAGGCCTGCAGTGTGACTGTGTGTCATTTCCAGACAGTCTGACAGTGTTGGAAGAGGAGGATGGGAAGAGGATGAGGTGAAGAGGAATAGGGAGAGTGCACACACAGCCTACTGCAAATCAGCACCCATAGAATAGTGCCAAGTTAACATCTATATTATGGAGATTCCACAGAGACTCTTTTTTTTTGTGGTGTATGTCTTTGCTGAGAAGTCATTAGAGTTCTTTTATTTGTATAGCATGCCTATTTATAGGCATATAGCCTATATATGCCTATATATATATATATATAAATATATATAGCATGCCTATTTATAGGCATTTACTAATGAAATTAAGAATGGGGTCAGCTACACACTATAATTCACCCCTCTGCTAAATCACAGCAGTGTCTGTGATTCAGGCAGGTTCTTTTCTTCAAAGCATGTGAGATGGAGTGTTTATTCAGTACTTCGTTTCATCACCAAGTTCTCAGGCAGCCTCCCTAGACCCTCCAGTTGACCTGTTGGGGAAGAGGGTTTATTTCATACATTGGCCCTGGGACATGAGAGGAGTGGGATTTGCCCAAGGCTATAGTACAAACATAGGCCTGTGGGTTTTTTTACTTCAGAACACCGAGAAATCCTGTCAAGAGCACTACTTGGTCTTAGGTGTAGGAGGTAAATAGGCATTACAAGAATGTGCCTATATCTCCAAGATGTGGCTTTCTAAGAGACAAGCCAGTGACTGGGAAGAAGCAGAATTAACCCTGTCTTGCCACAAAGAAAACATAGAACTTTATCCAGGGCAGCACAAGAAGTTTGAGGCAGAACTGGGAAAGGCATCAATAGCAAATAGTAGTACAACTCATCCTGTTGCTTTTATCAAGGCCATCCTATTTTGTATGACCAATACTGTCACAGTGCCCAAGTCCCTGCTGCCTGGCTCCTTTCTCTGACAGGGTTTGCTTAACAGAACAGTGCACATCCTCTGCAGATTAGATCAGAATTGCCCAAAATCACTCAATTCTCTGAGCCTGAGATTTGATTGAGGTGATTACATTCAGACTCCTGAGTTTTCGTGGTTTGGCATTGATTCTGCATGCAGGATGGACGCAGATCCATCACCTTCAGATCACCAGCTTGTCAATACATGTGGCCAACAAGAAGGGGCAGGATCCATCCCAAAACACATTGCCTGTCTGAATGATGTATGTCTACTTTGAGTTCACCATCTCAACCAGTAGGAAGGGTCATCTCCAAAGGACAATTCAGCCCATCCTTAGAAATCTAAAGGTGGGGTGTCGAATTGGAGGTCCCAGCCTCAGAGACTGTCCAAAAGAATAGTTTTGACTAGACTAGCTTAAACTAACAATGAGGCTGCCAAGGTGGGGAAATTAATCCCATCCACAGTGTGCGCAGCAAAGCCAAAGAAGTATTTACGTGTCATTGCCTTGCCTAAATGCTGTTATCCTGAATCCAGTTTTCCAGCTGATGTAAATCCAGATGTTGTAAATCATCATGACTCTATGGACATAAGCTAGCCAAAAGAATGTCCAAAATTTTCTATGATAATACCACTTGTTTTTCTAGGTTGGCAGAGTTTTTAGGAATTGTGTTGAAATGTTACTTAAATTAAAGGGAAATGCCTCATTGCTAGTTTAGACTTCTATTAAAATATCTCTGACCTAAAGGGTGTTATAACCTTTTACAGGTAGAAATAAATGTGTTGAGGAGAATAGTTGAAAATGACAGCTTCTTTCAGCCTTAAATGTCTCTATGAATGCAACATTACTGGTTAAACACAAATATCTATACTGTGTAGAGCAACCACTCCAAATGAAAATGTGTTCTCTGTATCGCAGAGACTTCTGTTAAAGAATATGTTAACCAAAGGCCAAGTCTCTTTATTCATAATGAAGCTGATAGCAAAAGTTCCATCAATTAAATGGAGGAAGCAGAGTGAGATCAAATGGCTGGGGTTGTGAATGAATCAGAGGGGTGTTGGGGAAGGGCTGCAGCAATGCCTTTCTCCATTTCACAGCCTCTTGATGGTATTATTTGTGTTACTTGAAGTTTTCTGGATGTTTATTAAAGTGGGATTGAGTTTGGAAGAGAGATGAAGTTATGAGACTGACACGGAAATGTGGGAATAGAGTAGTCAATGAAGAAGAAACCACAAGGTCTCTAATAGTGAAATAAATATTTTGAACCTTCTCACCTTTCATGGTTGGAGATGCTAAAGTGTTTTGTGTGTGGCCTGGATAGAGAAGGCAACAGGTGGCCAGCATGCTGTGTACCTGCAGGAAAGAGCAGATTTTTCTACAGCTTACTGGACAACTCTTTATTCTCACACGTTAAACTGACCTCTTTATCCAATGCTGTGATACTATTTCCTGCATTAATAGATTCTTAAGGTCAGTGGGGAATTTGATGAATATCTTGTCTGAACTCTTGCAACAACAGCCAAAAGATTCAACCCTAGAACTCCTGCCATTAGTCTCTGATTGGGCAACAGCCTCTTTGAGAAGGTTGTTGGCTTATTCCATGACTGATGTTAGAGAGGGAAAGGTACCTTTGAGTAGGTAAAATCTTATCTATCATGTTCTGATGTTTATCCAGAGCTTAAAGTTGTGAGGGAACGATCGGTACAGCTGCTAAGAATCATCTCTGTTCTTCACCAACTATTGTATATTCAGTCAGCATTCATCAGGCTGGAGCTCCAGTCTGCTGAATCTCTCCCCCTAGCTTCAGTATTAACTAACTCACTTTGTACTGCCCAGAAATGTATTGAGTCCCTTGACATATGTAGGTTTTAAGGAGGCAAGGATAAAATACCCAGTATAAAGGGAAAAATAATACACCAAATGTTGTGGATACAGGGTGTGCCATACAGAGTGGCAGCAGAAGCCCAAGTCCTTTGCACTGTTTATGTGTGCTTTCATTTTCCTCACTGTTGCACCAAATACTGGTGCACCAGTAGCACAAAGAGGGCAATTCCTAGTGGCATTACAGCTCCATACATCAAGCTGTCTAAGTACCTGGAGAGAGATGCTTACTGTTTATTAAGCAGTACTATGAAGTGATATGATTCAGAGCAGCAATGTTCTGGTGTAGAGGATGGAGGGAGCTGTGACATGTTTTCTTTTAATTTATTTGGTATAAGAGAACCTGGTAAAAAACAATTTATAAATTCTGTAGGTATCCAATCTGTTTTTGTCATCTGGACAACGAAAACACATTAATATAGAATAACACTATTCTGACAGTGAATTATACTTCCTTTACCATTACCCTGAGCAGCTGTGGAGCCCAAGAGCTTTGCTGACACAAGAGAGTTATACAGGTTCCCCAAAAGTAGTGCAGTCTTCTACTGTTACCCAAAGGGATGTGATTTCTTTTTTGTTCCCTTTGGTTCAATATATGTTACATTTTTTTTAGCTGAAAGGAACTAGAAAGAGGTAAAGAACAGGAGAAGCATAGTCCTTGTCTTTAGATGGATTTTAGCTTGTTCTGGGGTTATATGAGGTAAAAGCTTTTGTCAGGGCTAAGAGTCCACAGGTATCTTGTAGAACCTGTTCACTTCTGTTCCATGTCCCTGTAAGTATTTTGGGGACAAGGAATACCATTGCTTCACCTCTTAATTTGAGAAATTTTCACCTCTGTTAATATCTTGGACCTTTTATGGCCCCTTTATGATAGTATTTTAGCTCATCACTGTCTTCATCTTTATTTCATGGATGCAGGTCTCAGTCAAAGAGAAGGAGATAACTAGTGTGGAATCTCTCAGGAAAGAGCAAGGTGCTGAATCTGTCCTTTACAAGTGCCCTAACAAAAGGAGCTCCATTTCTGTTCACCCCATGTTCAATAAGATAATGGGAACCACACAATTTGTTCAGTTTCTTTCTCCTCAAAGAAATAATAAGCCAAAGAGGAAAAACTATTGTCCCAATGGATCTGAGAGACAGATCACTGCTAAGCAGAAGGAATAGCCACAACAACAAAAAGCTGATTTCTGAGGCGCTTCAGTGCTCCAACTAGTATTTCATATTGATTATATGCCAAGGCATTATTTAGGCAAACTAGATAATCTGCGTTGTAACTTCAAATGGGAAAATCACTGAGGCACCTGCTCTGTATTTGTCTGATGGAACAGAGAAACTTGATATGAATAAAAGAAAAGAGATGTTGGCCTGAGATACCGGCCATCCCTGGAGCATGTGTTCAAGCAGTGACACCAGGATAAGAGCCATCACAACACACTCTGGGTTGTTTAAAAGGAAAGGATTTAATCAGGTTTTTCTGCCTTTTCCAATGGATGTGATGATAGTCGTGTTTGGCTCTCATTCACGAGAGTTATTTGCCCCCAGTTGTAATGTAATTTTTAGGCAGCTTCCTAGCTTCTGTTTCTCTCATTTCTTAAATATATGTGTTTCCTCTGGAGGAAAGGGTAGTAATCCTTTGAAACAGAAAATGGATGGAATTCAGCCCAGTCAAAAACAATCAGATCCTTCAGATTTGGGGTTTATGGACTTCATTTAAATGATCTGCTAATGAACATGAGCAGAAAGAGCAGTTTTGGTCACAGGGAATTCACTGGCTTTCATGCATGCTTGTTTTTTTCTCTCTTCTCTGTTGGTGCTCACATTATCTGACAAAAGTGGGGTTTTACTTGATTTTTTTTATACTTTTTTAAAAAATCAAGCCATTATTGGCTTCTTATTGCTTTGTGGAGAGAGATTGAATAATCAAAGCTGCCTCTACCTGCACCATATGCAATTACTCAAGCTAACATTGCAGATGCTAGGGAAATGGGGACAAGAAGTGCCTCAGAGTCTGGAAACCTCATCTGTACCGAGTCTTGTACTTTGAGGACTCATGAAGGCTAAGGCTTGTTTTTTGTGAGTCTTCAGGTTGTAAAGGTAGGTTGTTTGTAGGTTAAATCTTGAAGGTGCACCCATAGAGTTGCCTCCTGCTTTCCTAACTGGATACCAACAACTGTAGAAGCTTCACTTTCTTGAGGGTTCACTGACTAATCTGATGTGTTCAGCAGCTCAAAAGAGCATCAAGATAAAAGTGGTCTTAACCATTTCACAGATAGGTGATGAACAGGAGCAAAAAAGGCCTGTGTAGACATGATGTGCCTCCAGTAAATCATCAACAAAACTCTGACTTTAAATGTTCACTTTTCAGAAGATAATGGAACTTTATAATGGAAAAGAAAGTCTTTATGATTGATACATTAAAGTAGGTCTCAGGAGATAAGCTAAAAACCTAATTGCTTCTGCAGCTTTTATGAGTGTGATTCATCTGCTATAACTTTACCTACCTGTAAGTTAAGTGTTTAATCTACACTGGTTATTCAAGGCCCTTCTATGAGAGATGCACATTTCTAGTTTATCCAAGCTATCCTAAATTATAGCTCTTTCTAAGGTGTTTTATTACTTTCCTATGACAAGAGAGTAAGTCTTTTTCTTTTCTTAAGCATGTAGTTTAGACAGATTCATCTCATCCACCTTTATCATTCCCTTGGCATTGTAGCAGCAAGGACCTTTGCTCCACCTGAGCCTCTGCAGAGCTTCTGGGGCTGCATATAGTATCTATCATTTATAGGGTGCATATACATGACTAGTTGCATACAAAGACCAGGCTAAAAGCCTGCACTAAAACGGATAGCAGATACATTTTGCATTTGGTTGGTCATTCTTTATGTAAACTTCAAGGGTTTAAATGATGTTCACACAGAATCCTAGAGCAGATCCATAACATAGTGTCTTGCTTAGAATAATTAACATTTCTCTTATAACACTTGGTGCCCAAACCAGAAAGCTGTTTTAAGACAAAATTACTAATTCTGTTTTAGAATATAGAATATATAGGATATATTTTATATATATGCATATTCTATATTATGGAATTACTATTTTTTTTCAACAATTTTCAAATGTGACAGAATCTCAATAGCCTAGTCAGCTCATCAACACTTTCCATGAACAATCATACTGTTAATTATTGTGGACAAGGTTGGTCTATTGGTCTCATTTTCTTTTTCTTGCAAATAACCCTGTTGTACTCAGCATTATTGTAAGTTGTTTTGTGATGGACTAAAATAAGCAAAATATGGCCTTCATTTTGCCTTTGTTCATTTTTTATTTTCCTTTCAGTGGCTGCATCAACTGCTAATTCCACAGCTGGTGCGGCTATGAATTCTTTGACTTCTCTGGGTACTCTCCAAGGATTGGCTGGAGCCACTGTTGGACTGAATAATATTAATGCACTAGCAGGTACCGTAAACAGTGAGTATTTACTGCTGTGGTGGACAGCCTTTCCCAATAATCATTCCACAAAAACTATCAATTGTAAAGTGATTCTTTTTGATCTATATACAAAATAAGGGGGTCAAGTTGATTTAGTTCCATTCGTGGTACACATGCAGTTCTGGAGTCTTTTAGTTTCACATAGTTTGCTCTGCAAAGTGAAGTCCCTTGGGTCCCTGCACAAAGACTCCTTTTCTTGCAGGGCGTATGGAAGGTAAAAGAAATGTCACCAGGGATTTGGGTTATCTAGGCTATAGCAGAGGCTCCTTTGTCATTTAGGGAGTCTGACAACAGGTATATCACCCAATGTACAAAACCTCACTCACAAACATAGGGATCAGAAAGATGTTTGCCGTGGAGGCAGTTCTTTTCAAATGTCTGTAGGAGCTATAAAGTTGACTTGAGAGCAACATACTTTAAAAATGAAGGCAAGTCTTTGACTTTTAATTGGCAAGTATAAGAGAATGATGCAGTCAGTCACCTGCAGTACCAGAGCATGCACATCAATCCTATGACATCCTAAACAAACCCTGGCATCTCCAACTAAGTAGATGCTGGTAGTTGTTAGAACACTTTCCCTTGTTCATAGCCATGGTCAAGATTTTCCTGAAGAAGAAGGATTCTTTTTTGTATTTATTGTTTCTGCTATGATGACTTCACCTTTGCCTGCAATGGAAGAGATTTGTCCAGCTGCATTTCCCCCCTCCCGTTTTTTTCAGCTGCTGTTACTCCTTGCATTTCCTTTTGCAATGCAAGGAATCTATCTAGTCCATGAGCCATCATAATGTACCCCCAGGAATGGATGTCCTCCTCAGTATCTCTTGCTCACTCTGCTGCTCTGCATGATGTCCTTTTTGTCACTGTTACGTGGCTGCTCACACAATCTTTTTGTTCTGTGATCTCTGGTTGTCATTGTTGGGAGCTGGGAAGGAAGGGGGCTTATGGATGTCCATGTAGCAGTGTTGAGTGGTGCATGGGGTCTTGTGTAAAACAGGTCTTGCTTCTGGCAAGGACATGCGTATTTCACACAAACAACCTCATAGTAAATATGACTCAAGAAAATGTAAGAAAAGTAAGTATTAGGTCCCAAAATGGAAGATCATAGTTTCCTTTCTTACTACTACATTAGTATTAAAGCAAGCCACTGAAAATGGCATGCATGAAAATCTCTCTTAAGCTCTCATAGTAAGAGAGCTACCCTAAGTAAGAAGTCATTATATGTCCTTTCCTGATGATCAGTCATTGTGCTTTACCTGGTTTGTAAAAAGTCACAATACTAAAAGCAGAATATGGTATCTCACTGCTTCCCTCCCACAAGTGCTAAGAACCCAGACACACTGGAGCTGTCCCCTTCATCAGGGTGGATCAAGAGTGTATCACCTATGAGCTCTTGACTTTGTGTGGGAACTCTTCTGTTGCACTGCTTTTAATAGTTCTTGGTAGGCTAAAAGCAAAGAGTTTATGTTTTCTCAGCAAGTATTTTGAGGTGGTGTGTGTGCAAACTTATCTACGTTTGTCGTTTGAAGTATTACTGATGTATTCAGAACCTAGTACCAAATTTCAGCTTGTTTTAAGCCACCATTACTTCCATGGACATGTACCAAGAGTGGCTTCAGTCTCAAATCTTATTCATGGATGTTTTTATGGACAAACAGAGTGTATGTGCTTGGAATATCTGTATGTGTATAGCACTTACGAAATGTATGTGGATGTGTCTGTCTTATGTATATACATATATAACAGAGATCTAAAGAGGGAAACTGCTTCCCCACAACACAATACAGTGTTGTGGCACTGTTTCTCTCAAAAGGGTGACACTGATTATCAGTTTCAGGTACTTGTGATGCTAGTGGTAGCAAAGCATTGTTCAAATTACAACAACCTGCCCTGTCTATTTTAATGATGATCCAGTGCTTTTCCTAGTCACAGTGTCTGATCCAGTCGTCCACACTCCAACCTGCCTAGGAGTTTGCCCTCAGGAAACTCCACGTTTAATAAGTCTGATATTTCACACTATGCTGTGGTCATAAGCTCTCCAGTAAAAACATTCATTGGTTATGGAGGTTCCTGAATTAACTGTGTGCAGAAGTTGAATTTGAGTGACATGCTTCTAATTTGGGAATTAACAAGAGAGATCCAAAGCGCAAGACAAGTGGAGCTTAGCCCTAAAATTAATCACAAAGTAGCACTGGGCTTGAGCTTTGATTTACACGGGCATGTTAGATGTTGAATGAGCATCTGTTGAAGCTATGTCCTGCTCTGCATGTGAGAATCACAAAAAGAACATCTTCCAGCCTGAGCTCACTAAGAAACTTTTTATCTGTTTTCTGGATCCTGTCTTGGTCCATGAAAAAGAAGCTGGGCTGGGGAGATAGATAGTGCTCATTGTGGAGAAAAGCATTGGAGAAACATGTCTGGAGGCCTTAAAGAAGTGGAGTATGTTAAGTTATTCTGTCTGCAGGGGTTTGGCGACAGTTGCACATACATATGGGGATTCACCCAGTCTGTCTTAAGTTGTGCTTGGAAGCATCTAAAACCTTAAATGACAAAACATTAGAATGTCCCCTTTGGACATGTAAATTTAAATAATTGAACTAACAAAAAGAATGATAAATAATAAAGAAAAATAAATAAAGAGGGAGGAAGAGATTCATTGTAGTTAAGAAAGAAGACCATGGATTCAGGATACGGAACAGCTATGGCACAATATTTGTCTATGAACCCAGGGCAGCCACTTAGCCTTTCTGCCCCTATATTTACATCTGTAAAATGGAGATAAAGCTATTTGTGACAGTTTTGAAGGTGCTTGGAAAGCACTTTGAGAGCCCTTTGGACTTGCCAGGTAATGTCACTTCTGTATTATGTACAGGAACTCAAAAAAGTAGAAGGCTGTAGGTGAGAGACACCAAAAGGTTATTTCACAGAACTGAGGTACATTGGTAGAGATAATAAAGAGATGGCAGAGATTTGCAACTGCACCTTGCAGATTTCATGAAAATGAAAAAAGGGAGAATAGAAAACACGTGGAGAGCTTTCTGCAGATCTGTTTTGCTCAGGAGGCAAGTGTACATAGACACGGGCACTGCAGCAGCAATAGCTGAGCCCTTCTGAGAAGCAGTGAGCTGGGGCTGTCTGGCTCTTTGCTAATCTGAATTCATTTGGTGGGAAGGGGCTATTGATTCTAGGTGAAAGAAGGGGGAGGATGCTGCCCACTGCAACATAAAGCATGTTTATATAATAGGCTGATGACTCACAAAAGATAACATGTTATCCTAATGCTTCCTCTATTATCAAGTTATTTCAACACTATAATAAAAGGACAGATACAAGCAGCTTTATCAGGAGGCTTTAACCAGCTTTGTGTGTACACCCATGCGAGCAATGACACAAACCTAAGTACAAAAACACCAGAGCAGGTTAAGGTCAGGCTCGGGATAAAAAATCATCATTTTTTATTTAGTAGCAGTAGTAATATTGTTATTATTGTTGTTGTTGTTATTATTAATCTTCATTTTCCAAATGTCCTGTCTTTTAAATATAAGATACTTCACAAGCTATCTTGGTTTGCAAGTTTCTGTTTTATAACTGGAACCATTATACTCCAAATACGTGGCTCTCTCATGCTCTGACAGGTTTTTATTCAAAGCAGTGGCAGCCAGTACCTCCTATCAGGATACAGCGATACTCTGAAGTGGAGTGGAGGGGAAAGAGAAGTCTTCAAAGTGCGAGACATTTTATTAAGGAAAGGCTAAGAATATCACATCTCTGTCAAGTGTTTAGTCAGACAAATTATAGTATTATCAAAAGGTATAATTTATGCAGTACAGTTCTCTTAATTGGCACAGACTCTGGTAGAGCCAGAAAGGTGCCACTTGAGCAATTGTCCTGATTATCGAAGACTCATAGGAATACACTTTTTGAATCTACATAAGAGATGGAAGAAAACTAGTAGGTCAGCATCTTTATCCTCCTCTGTCAATGCAGGATAATTCCCTGCAGTACTCTATCTCTAAATTACTCGTATGATAAGGTTTCCTTGAAGACTGTTTGCCAGTCTAATAGATTGCATTGTTAATTCACTATAAAGTGTCCTCTGCTTAATTTTCTCACTTTTCTCCAATTTATGTATCACCCCTTGTTTACTTTGAAATTAAGCCCTCTCTTCATGTTTCTAGCTCTTGGGTCTTAATATGGCTCCACTAGTCACATCCATCCATCATTTTGCTGACTGAAACACAGCACAGTCAATGGTTGTTGGTGGTTCTGGGTGCCCCAGTTGTCTCGTGATTGATCTACTGTACTTCAACGGCCCTGATTAAGCCCTTTTGGTTATGGGATGTTCACCTAAAAACTGGGGAGCAAAGGACAGCTATTTGTGCAGAAAACATGGCCTCTCAGTCCTGACCGGTGCTTACTGCTCCAGTTGACCCAAGTTGGAATTGTGAGTGATGAGCCAGGCTCTGAACTCTGCCACCCCTTCAAATGCAAAGAGACTGCAGCTCTAACAGAAATTTCACTTTTTCTAGAATTTCTGAAAAAAATAAGTGCTAGCACTGTTAAATTCAGTGTGGTTCGTTTAGGAGCCATGATGAAGCATAGAAGAAATGGAGAGATGGTGTCGCCCAGAAGTTTGTCCACCATCAAGTCAGAGTAGTGAAACTTCTTTTGCAGACTACACTGTTTTCATGAAGGATGCCATTTTCCTCACAGCTAACAATCTAATTCCATCTTTGGCAGTTATCCCCATTAACTTCATCTGTTATTTATCATGATGTAGAATTGCTTTAAAGAAAAAAGGTGAAAGCTTCCAGTGAGAAGGCCTTGCTAGAACCAAATGCTTGTTTCATCACAAAAGATACCTGATCTGGATGAAGCACTTCAGTCACTCTAGATGTGCTAGATGTTCATCTCTTCTGGAGTAACTGAAGTAACTGGAGGAGGAAGGTGGAAGCACAGAGCATCGCAGTCCATCTTCCTGCCACAAACCTAAAGGATGAAGCGCATAATTGTACAGAGGGATATTTCAAAGTGGTGTTTCTCTGCTAACTCTGTTTAAGCAAAATGCTTCTTATATGGTGTGGTCATGGCCCATTGCAAAGGACCCTGGTCGGAAAGAGTGGGTTTCCTTGCAGACTGCTTTTTTCCACTGGCCAGCTTGCAAGGATACAGGTCAAAGAGGTCCCAGTCTCCCAACTCCAGAGACCCTCCAGAGATGTCGAGGAGGGGAGAGGCTTTCAGGAGCACCCGGCTGTAGTACTTGCCAGTAGCAGGCTGCATGTGAGTCCATTTGACTGTGCAACCCTTGTGCTAAAAGTGATCCTGGCGCCAGAGTCGTGTTTTTCCTTGTTTTCAGTCCCATTTGGTGACGTGCGGAGCTGCATGCACTGCTGTCGTTGTCAGTGTCATATAAAACCAACGACTTTCGGAAAGCACTAATGAACAAGTGCAATTTCTTTTCTCTATTGTTGGGTTTTTTGTAAAGTTGCTCAAATGCTCTCAGGTATGGCGGCCCTGAACGGAGGACTCGGCGCAACAGGCTTGACGAACGGTACGGCTGGCACCATGGACGCGCTCACCCAAGCCTACTCAGGAATCCAGCAGTACGCGGCCGCCGCACTGCCCACCTTGTACAGCCAGAGCTTGTTGCAGCAGCAAAGTGCTGCGGGCAGCCAGAAGGAAGGTAAGTGGCCACTGATGGCAGAGCAAGCTACTTATGGCCAGGAGCGGTGTCGTAGGCTCGTTTCTTCATGGAGGTTTAACAAATGACCTCGAGTAGCTTAATCTTTGGGGTTTATTTCAGTTTTCTGCTGTTTAGGCTTGTTACCTTATTTAACATCTAACAGAATTAATATTTTAACCGTCTGTCCTTCAAGTTATACTTCACTGCCTGTTCTTTCTATAAAAGCATTTACCAACTACTGCATAAAAGTGCACTGCTAACAAAAATCATCCCTTTATGGGTGCCATTCTCTCTTCTGGTTTCCATATTCTGTGATAATGGAGTTAATCTGATTAGGTTTAAGGTTTTGAGTTAATGACAAGATCCATTTTCACTTTGAGTGATTCTTTGCTTAATTGCAGGTCTTGTGGGGAAGTGAATGATTGCCCCTTCTCCCCGAGCCAAGCAGCAAATAAAGCTCAGGAAATTACTGCTAAGAATAAATGAATACTAATTACAAGATGTTTAGGAAAATGTGGTTACCCTTTTCCCCTCTTCTGGTCCCCTGCACACTTCCCAGGCATTTGGGGGGTTAGTTTGTTTTCATTGCTTTCTCTCATCCTTATTTCCAGCTAGTTCTAGAAGGACAGCTTTCTAATATTGTATCTGTGTTGTCACTGCTGTTCTTGCCAGGGCTAAGCTTTGGAAAGAAACCTACTATAATATCCTCAAGAGATTTTTTTCATTCTCTTTTAAAATAGTATCTTTTCCTGTTATGGGATGTGTTTCCTAGAAAGACAAATTTGGCATTCCCACAGCTGGCTATTGTTTAGGGCCACTGAAGTTAAAAGGTGTATTTTCTCTGAATTCTTCACTTCATTTACTACAAACAGCCTGTGTTATTTAAAATTATTTCTTTTTTTAAATCAACCTTTTTTCGTAATATTTTTGTGTTCTCTGCATTTGTCTTTCAAATCACTTTGTTGAGACTGACACTGGAATTCAATTGTTTGGTGTCATTATAACACACATAGTGGAGGCCAGTTTGATGTTTTCCTATCTCAACTTTTTTCTGTTTATAAATGTTCATATCAAGCATAGGCTTACTTTTTATTACTATGATTTGGCAGTGTCCCTTTTAAAATGCAGTCTTTTTTGTTATATATGTCTTGTGTCTGTTTTTTATATATATATGTATCTTGTATCTGTTAGCAAGGGGTTAAGTTAAAGTGAGTAAATTCCATCATTGAATACTGAAAACTGTTTTGTCTCTTAACATGATTTCTGATGGAATGATGAAGAGTCTGGAGTGGTTGATGATAAACAAGTACTAGAGAAAAATGCTATATATATATTAAATGCTCAAGCACAGCAAACTGCCACATGCATATATTCTAAAATACTGTCTAAAAAGGTTTTTATTAGTATTTTAAGAATATTTTCTGGGAAAGATGGTTTATTTGTGGAAAGAATAAATAAGTGCAGTTATTTTTTCCTCTTATTTTTTCACACCTCCAAAAGATTTTCTCTTTAAAAAGCCTCTTTATCCCCCCCTCCCATTGCCTTCTCTGGGGCAAACATTGCAAGCTTTTCCTTCAGGCTGAGAGAGAGCAGCCAGCTTGGTTCTTCTGTATGGGAGAGGTGCAGCTTCGTGGCTGTTCTGGAACTTAGTCCATAGATCTGATACATGCTTTCTTCTTCCTCTCCACAAAACCAAGAACATCACATCTTGGATACACTTAGGTTCCCTTAAGCAAGGGAATTCTTGAACAGGTCACTCTAGATACCAGAAATGTTTGTTTCCTTCGTGTACCATGTGTGCTCCTGGTGTGTGCATGGGAAGGCCACGTCTGGCTCCATCTTACATCCTGTTCTTCCAGGCATCCATTGCTCCTTTCCTGTATGGTACTGCAACACAGAAATTGAACTAGGGAAAAAGATAACCTATTAGTGCTAGGATGAGTGTTTAAACAAACAGCACTAATAATGCATATCCCAAATTTTAGTTGAAAGAAATATCCAAAGAACCTTAGAGCTTCCATCTTTCTTTGCAAACTCAGCTTTGTCTAAAGCCATTTTAATTTCAACCCAACTACTTTTTCAAAGGACTTACTTCACAAAGTTTATTCCAGGAGACAGCTTCCTATGGAGAAGTTGTATTAAAAAAGAAAAGAAAAGGCAGTTATTTTGCAATGAGTCAGTACAAATTTAATTCTGAGTATCTTTCTGACATCACTGATTTCCAAGTCACAAGGTTTGCTTTGCCTTATCATTTTTATTCCCATCTCCGCCAGTTTCTAGCCCTTTGAGTTTTAATCTGTGATACTCAAATCTCCTCATCTCATTTCATTTCCATAAGTTTCCACATCTAGAATTAAACTGACAAACTCATACAGGTGTTTGAGGCAGCAGAGGACTCCTTGTGAACTTCTTGGGGTACTGTGAGAGAATAATACATTGTGTACCTGTGTTCCTAACCCTAATTATACTGAAAGACACTCATATAAATTGAAAAAAGAGGCTGCAACTTAACTTCTTCTGTACTGGAGCTATCAAGTAAGCATTTTTCAAGACAGGTTGCTCTAAAGAGCTGCATTTCAGCTCTGTTCCTTTGATGATCCATTTGCTTTTGTTCCTTCAAAGTTGGAAAGTGAAATGCTTTCTGACCATCACCTTCAGTAAGTATTATGGAAAATCAGATTAAATATAACACTTCTAGTGGCTGTTTTCACATTTTCTTTTTCTTGTTTGTTTGTTTTTCCCTAAAGGTCCAGAAGGGGCAAACCTTTTTATTTACCACCTCCCCCAGGAGTTTGGAGACCAGGACATTCTGCAGATGTTCATGCCTTTTGGAAACGTTATCTCTGCTAAAGTCTTCATCGACAAACAGACCAATCTGAGCAAGTGCTTCGGTATGTCAAATTTCATAAATCAAATGGTAAAAACCACAGGCACTGTACTGAAAAAGGGCCAGGAAAGAAAATCAACAGCAATGTGAGAAATGTCATACTGGAGACTCATTCCAAAAATAATGGACTGTTAATCCTCAAATGAGCAGGGAGATGCACAGACAAACTACTCCTAACTAAAAATTGGATATGAAAAAACAATAATAATCTTCCAGTCTGACATCTCGCATGAATGTGTCAAGTACATGAAACTAATTGCGCCCTATGTGGGGGAATGTCATTTAGTATACTATTAAACTGCCTTATTACGGATACCTAATTATTCTCTATTGTATAGCTGAGCCGCTTAAAAATGCTCTATGTTTAACCCATTACTTCTACATTACAGGAATTTCTTGCTTGTGAATTAAGTACAAGATTTTGCAATTAGTGGTTGAATGGTGTGTACATGCAGTTCAGAACGCATCATTGACAGTTGATGTCTAGGTATGCAGCTCCAGCTGTTGCAGGTGGGCTCTGGTGTATTACAGAAGGTAGTATCTCCCCTTACCTTAAGGGCAGGGATGAAGGGAGCCTCACAAGATCAGTGTCAGGTTTGCCAGAGAACACTTTGAGCTGCCAGAAAAGGGAAGGTGATATGTTGTTGTGGAACAGGTTCTAGGGTTGATTAAGTGGGCTGGTGTCTTCTGAATAGCCTAGATGCACCAGTTCAGTGCTTTGATGAGTGGAGCACAGAATGTGAGTGGCAATCTGTTAGAGCATTGGTCTAATAATTGTGGTCTTATACAAGACATGAAGAGGGTCTGGGAAGGGAAAAGAATCTCTTAAAGTTTTATAAGGTTTGACCTAAAACACTGGAGCTTCTGTAAAAGTGATAGCACTTTCCCAGGGTAAAGGAATGCAACTGTACATGACAAAAAAGTAACCAGTCCAGAAAACCCCTAGTTTTCAAAACTCTTTTGTACCAGCAGGACTGCATTTAGCTCAGCACCATCCCTTAACTCCGAAGTGTCCCCATTGACATTGTCCCCATGAACCATACATATGGACCCCATAATACATGTTTCTTTCCTTTTTTAAATACAGGCTTTGTTAAAAGGTGTCCATCTAAGGTCTTGTCTCTATCAGAGTTATTCAGGGGCCTCACAGCTACTGGACTTTAACCCATCTTGAAAGGGTTTGTTTTTGTCTAAGTAGCCACTGCCAAAACACAGGGAGAATTCATCAAGTTACTCAGAAATACTTACTTGCCACAATCTGAGTGGTTTGCACCCAAACACAAACACTGAGTACACTTGGAAAGTTAAGTTGGTTCAGAGAATGGTTGTAACATTCTATCTGCATTTTTCCTTAGTTTTTCAGTTCATTTTTGAAGCATTCATCTCTTTAAGCTTTACAAAAAATTGCTCATATCTAGACTGAGATAGTCCAGCATGTTTCTGCAGTGGGCTAAAGCAGTCCCTGAGGCTGTAGCAAATTTGAAAAGTGGAATTGAAATGGACTCCCTATTGATCTGGAGCCAGTTCTGTTAGTATGTTGGGGTGACAGAATCGTTGTTGAGGTCTGCAGGAATCATGATGAAATGTCAAATCAGGATACGTTAATCAAAATGCAGCAATTGTGGTGACTGCTAAAAGAATGTAGATTAGTTTGGGCAGGCAGCTTAATTCATCAGCTCACTTCCACATTTGCATTTTGTGGGTTTCCTTTTAGTCTTTGATTACCTGCTTACACATTTGGATTTATGGGACACAATTGCACCGAGCTTATCTCTTTTGAGGGGTCAACATCGAATGGATAGGGGAGTCCTCTGCCTTTTTTGGCATTAGTCAGCTTTCATTAACATTTTAATTTCTCATTCTTCCTTCCCAGATATTCTGCCACCAGTGACAGAGTCCTGCTTTAAATGCAAAAACTACTGCAGTGGCAGAGGAGGTTGAGATTTTCTGATTCGATAGGTGACTCCGTGATGCTGCTAATCACAGGCAAAGCCAGAATTGACCCCACTAGTTTAACATACTAGTGTACTCTGTATGCACCTTCTGAGCTTTAGAATCATAGAATCATAGAATAGTTAGGGTTGGAAAGGACCTTAAGACCATCCAGTTCCAACCCCCCTGCCATGGACAGGGACACCTCACACTAAACCATATCACCCAAGGCTTCATCCAGCCTAGCCTTGAACACCGCCAGGGATGGAGCATTCACAACCTCCCTGGGCAACTCATTCCAGTACCTCACCACCCTCACAGTAACAACATTTATTAGCAACAGTTATCTATTTGTTGGTTTGGTCCCATATTTGTGTTTTAAAAACCTTTCTTTTATCTCTGTCTTCCCACCAAAAACCAAGGACAGGAGTGCATCTAAAGAATCCATTTCTCTCCTGTATCATTAATGGTCATTGCTCTTGATACAGTTTGGGGGGTTTTTAATTGATCGGTTTGGTGTTTTTTAACTTGTTGGAATAACAATAACAATAATAATAATAGTAATAGTAATAATGATAACAATAATAGTAAGAATGTTTTGCACATGCTTGGTGCTTTCTGCTATGGAGTTTCCGTCTCCCACCCCAAAGTTCCATTACAGCTGAGGACAGGTTGAAGACCAGAAAGGTGAAAAGATTGTCCAAGGGTTTCCACTGGCAGAAGTGGGGAGGGAAGGTGCATTCTGAGTAATCACTGTAGTGTTATACAGTGATGAACTTCTACATAACACTGCTTTTCAAAATGAAAAATCACTTTTCCTTGCAGAACATGGACTTTGGCAGTATTTGTTTTGTTGTCCACCTCAAGTGAATGCTCAAAAGATTAAATGGTGCTGAGGATGATGTTTATGCCTGGAAGTGCTCTTCCATGAGTTCTCATGAGCTCCTGTTCATTCAGCAGACAAAGGGTTTCGCTCTTTGAGCTTATCTCTCACCTTTCATAAACCTTGGAATAATAGAAATGAGAGAATAAAAGTAAGGCACAGGAGGGGAAACCCAGTGACATCAGTCCATAAATGCAGTCTGCCTGATAGCAAAATTGCTACTCGAATGATTAAAAATATTTATCCTGATTATAGGGATACCTGGAGATTTAAAACAAAAATCAGAATTGCCATGACAGGGACTTTGAAAATTGATAAGAAACATCATCCCATCCTCATGTAACCTGCTGTTTAAAATGCAGACAAAAAATGATGAATGGGTGCAATCAGAAAAAGATAAATAAAGGGAGAGAATGCCAGATTCTGCTGTAAGCTTTATAAATGAAGGTTCTTGATAATGGAGAAGATGAAATAGTAACAGGCTAATGTAGATATAGCATTCTGTGTGAAGAAACAAATTGGGAATCAGAATAACAACTGAATGATAAAGGCTGATATCACTGATCCAGCACAGAGGTTGTATGTTTGTGTTTGTGGCTGAGTCAAGGAAGATAATAAAGAGACATAGAGTGAGGTGACTTGTCACATCTCCCACTGAAGGTAAGCATAGTCTGAGTTAATCATTCTGTCATCAGTGGAGGTGTCTACACCGGTGACATGAATGGTGGGTGTAAAACCTACCTCTGGGTGTGTTTGCTTCTCTTCATTCACCATTCATAGATACCATCTAAGTGACTAGTTTAAACCAGTTGCTTAACTTTCAGGTGCATAGAACTAGCTAAGAAGAAAAGGAATTAAGGTCGTGAGAAGTTCATAGCACAATGCTGTTCTGAATGCACTTGAGAGAACAAAGTAAAGGTCAGGAAAGGTGTAGAGGAAAATGATGAATTGTCAAGGTAGGTAAGACTAGCTACATCTCAGTTGTGGAGCACCTGCCTGGAAGGTGCTACAGCTGCCTCCCAGCTCATGGTTGATCTCTTTTATATCTCTGAGGCAATCCTAGAGATCAAGGCTAAGTGAGATCTGTGAGGTGATAGAAGTAGACACAGGAGGGCAGTGCTAAGACAGTGATTGGAGTCATGTGAACAGATAAGTCCTCCTAGAAGTAAATAGGGGAAAGGAAGAAAGCAAGAGAGTGGTGAAGCTACTCAGGATATGGCAGTAATGGAGGAAATGATCTAGTGGAGAAAGTGAGGAAGTGACAAGTTACTAAAACCAAGGAGGGTATGGAGGAACATTTATTATCCCCTGAGGTAACAAACCACAGAGCAACATGGATAGAGCATATTGGCTTTGACCAGGAGAAGGTCTGCAGAGATTTAAGCAAAAGGTGGTTTTGAGTGGAAGGAACAGAAGCTAACCCGAATTGTCAGAAAAGCATCTTAAATACTTTGGTAAAGTTTATTAAGGTGAAACCATAGGGTTGGTCTAATAAGAAGAGCAGCCAGACAAGGACCAGATGACTTGGTAAGAGGTGGGTTTTCTTTACAAGGAGGAAAGTGTATAATTCTGACATTGGAGATGGAAGAGAGCAGCAGTGCAAGGTAAGCCAAAGCCATGAAAGATGTTAAAATGATGGTAAAAAGAAGTTATGAATCAGAAAAGCACGTAGGCACTAACCACAAGTGAAGAAAGGTGGTAGAAGAGAGGCACGGAGAAGCCTGTGTGTTAGGACTGAAAACAATGTGGGGGGAATCCATGCTTTAAGAGAATGAAGGGATATGTGTTGAAGGAAATTCAAGTGGAAAGAAAAAGGTGTATTTCAAGGCAGCTGCACATGGGCAGGATGAGTACTGTAGTAATTAGCCAGAGCTGAGGCAGAGCAGCAGTTAGGCGAGCTTTGCAATTACAAGTGGGAGGCCCAGATATGAAAATGAATTTTGAGCTTCCAGAATCAGGGAGATTTGAGTCTATTATGAACAGAGCATTTTTACTCTCCGGGGGGAAAGAAAGCTGAGCCAGGGCAGCCATTCTGAATTACCCAAGCAAGTATTATCCCCCTAGTTAGTGCTCACAGCTGAGGAGCAAAAGATCTGGAATTCTATTCAAGCCCTGCCACTGTCTTTACAACGCTGCTTAATTTTGGTGCTTGCATACCTTTTTGGGGACTAAGAGGCTGAATAAATTAACATTTAATGTACCTTGAGATCTTGAACTGGAAGGAGATATAAAAATACAAAATAATAATACTGCAACTGGCCTAGGCTAAGCCCAAGGAGATGAGTGTTTCACGGGGCACAGGACCACTGAACATGAACTTACATTAGGGTGTGCAAATGTCTATAGGCGGTTTGGGTTTTGTTTCTGTAACCAGGCTTTTTGTTTCAGCTTCACATCTACAGACTGGCCTAATAGTACTTCCTAATAGACTGAGAGGTATATAGATACTAAGTTGAAAAGTGTCACAGTAATATCCTCAGTCTCTAAGGTAGCTAGATAAACAACAGATTGGAAACCTGCATTGCACCAAAACTGGCCAACTGCATCCCAGCTCATAAAGAAATATTATGAAGGTAAAGGGGAAGGAAAAGGAAACGGGAGCGGAAATGGGATATGAAGTATAATCAAATCATTAATTGAAAATGAGGTAAATGTGTCAAGTAAATAGTAATAATAAAATCCTAACAAAACGCCTTCTGACATTTGTTCTAACCTATAGTTCACTTTCTCTCCCGCCTCCGTTCTGTGTCTCGTAGGTTTTGTTAGCTATGACAATCCAGTCTCTGCACAAGCTGCTATCCAGGCTATGAACGGCTTTCAGATTGGCATGAAACGCTTGAAGGTTCAGCTGAAACGCTCCAAAAATGACAGCAAACCTTACTGATCTTAACCCCAGATGCTTACTGCTCTTATTTTAGCTTTCTTAGGGTAAGTCCCATGAGCAAACCTGTCCTCTGCAGGGGATTAAGAAAGAACATAGAGCCAACCTTCACCAAGAGACAGTTATTTTTACAGTTACCACTTCCATTTCCCCACTTGTCCTTATTACACTTGGCTCCCATGTCCTAGCCAAGTACTTACTGAGTTGTGTTAGTGTATTTTGTTTTGCAGCATAACTTATCTCCTTTTCAAAAGAAAAAATAAATGTCTTGAAATTCAAAGCAACACACACACACACAAAAAATGTGCAATTTAACTCTGTGAACCCTGGTGCCATTAGCACACAATAAAAGTTGTTTTCTATGGATGGATCGTATTTTGCCAGGGTGGCACCAGCAGTTTATAGGTTAAACAAAATGGCCTCATGCCAGTTGAAGCACTTACTTTGCAACAAAAATTGAAACAAGTCTTTCCACTACATCAACTTGGTTTTTGAGAAGATTTGAGTATTTCTTTTCCTTTGGGTTCAAATCAGCGTATTGTTCTCTATTAGTCTGATTTTACACTGGTCGTCTTTATATTTCACTTTTTTTTAAGTTGGGTTTTTCTTTGGAAAGGATTAATGTAAAAAAGATTTAGAGATCTGTTTCTAAAGCTACAGGGTTTAAAATAAAAAAAAAATAAAATAAAATGAGTGACAATACTTGATGTTTCTTGAGAGATAAATTTAATAATAATAATAAAAAAAAAGCCACAGGCCTGTAAATTTTATTTGTAAAAAGCATTTCT
Source organism: Melopsittacus undulatus (assembly GCF_012275295.1). Classification (NCBI taxonomy): domain Eukaryota; kingdom Metazoa; phylum Chordata; class Aves; order Psittaciformes; family Psittaculidae; genus Melopsittacus; species Melopsittacus undulatus. Next base: position 2,374,873 of record NC_047531.1, read on the forward strand.
ATTTTTATACAAAATTTTTACTGCCTCAGAAATAATGGAATTTATTTATTGCCTATTGTTAACTTATTGGATAACTAAAGAGCAGCTCTCTATGCTAGCTAGATCCTTTGAAGTAGTCTCTAGAGTAATTGTGCCAAGAATGGGCGCTTTTTCACTGTTGAACCCTACCCCCTTTACAGTTCATGCTTTTATCCTCTTGTTTGTATTTGTCTGGTTATTTTGTTCGTAGTTTCCATTACCTAGTTTGAAGTTCGGTTGTCTGACCTTTCTCCACCTTCTCCCCGTACCTTTCTGTTACATTTGTAGAAACTGGTTCTTTCCTCTCTTTTCTCCCCAAAGAGGAATCCATTCTCTCTGAGTCCTTTCAGATGGATTCTTTTGGGGTTCCATTGTGCTCTTGTTGACAAGTATTGTAAGTTAATGCAAATTATGTGAACGGCTCATAGACTCTACTGATAAAAAAGATTTGCATTAGTTTTCTCCTGCACCCATAAAAGTGATTTGGTTTGTGCTGCATAGATTCTGTGTAACTTTTTTTCCTCTTCCTTGTTTTTTCCCTAGACATCTCCATGCCCGTTAGCCCATCGTTTGCCTAGCATGTCCCTGTGGCGTCTCAAAAAAAACCAGTTTCATCGTCCCGTCATTGTTTCTGATGTCTTTCTGACCTCACATCATATTTGGTTCTCCTACTGACCTTTGATCTAGTTTGACCTTTGAAATTTGCATGTGACCTCATCTAGCTATGAATTCTGGGAAGTCAATGTGAAAAAACATTGCTGCATTCATGCAAGACTGAAATTTATTATTAGATAAATTAATGATAGGATTTAAAAACAACCTGTGGCAAAATGTTTTTTCTTTCTTTCTTTCCTTTGTTTTTGTTTCTCTTTTCTTCCTTTGGGTTTTTTCCTTTAGGTTTTTGTTTTCTTTTGGGTTTTTTCTCTTCTGTTCTTCGTTTTTTTCTTTTTTTTTTTCTTTTTCATTTAGTAAAAAATAAAAATAAAAAAAAAAACAGACTTGAAAGTATTATACAGGGATTGGCATTCTGCCTGGTCACTGGTGACAATAGCAATATGTGTCCAGAGGCACAGAATGTTGGTTTCTAACAGACTACTTCCAAAACAGTTTGAGAAATAAAACTGTCTGATTTTAAGTCTCTAGAGGTCTGTAATAGTTTTTACATTTTTCAGGCAGTGTAAAGTTTTTTGATAAGGCCATTTTAGGTGGCTCACTTTCTCATTAAAGTATATATATAGAACCACTTTTTGTAGATTAGTATAAGAAAATATTTACCCTGTTTTAGGGCAAATGCTACCTACTTGTGTCACCTTTTGCTGAACTGACTCACAGTTAGACAATCCATGGTTTAATGCACATGAAATTACCTATATTTTATACTGTTTCAATGTACAGAAGAAAGGTTACTGTAAAATGTGTTACGTTGGTGCTTCTGTGAATTAAGTTGTGGTTTCATCATGAGTCTTATGGTCTTAAGTGTTCTATGTTTATAAAAGACGAGTTTAAAATTGGTTTACTTGAACAACAAGAACAAAAGCGAGATTCAAAAAAAAGAAAAAAAAGAAAAAAAAAAGTTGTTTGCTTAAAAAAAAAAAAGAATTTCATGTGAAAAATGAAAAAATATTCCAGAATAAGTTTGTGTTGGCTTGTGACGCATTGATGTCATTTTTTTATCGTGAACAATTTAGATGTGTTTGTGTTCAGCAAAATGTGATCGGTTTTTCTTTTAAAGGAAAAATAAAAAAAAACAGTGAAACTATAGTGCCAAATTCCAAAGGTACTTTCTTCCTAGAGCTTCAGTGTGTTTCTCGTGTGAAGTAATTTGATAACATGGGTATTTTATTATGTGTTTTGTATAAATCCCTAATATTTAAAGAAAAAAAAGAGGTTAAAAAGTTTGTTAACTTGCTATCCTGTGGTCTTGTTGCCTGAAATTGTTATTGTTTGTTATTTCTCTTTGATGTTTTTTGTAAAACATTGTATAAGTGCCCATGTTTCACTTTTTTAACCACTCTGCACACATCAATGCTGTGAAAGCAAACCTCACTATGTATTTTCTTCATATTGTATGGAAACCTCTAAGGTGAGAAAGTTTTGAACTTTTAACCCTTTCCACCCAGAGCTGTCTTGAGTGTTAATACCTTTTATACATTCACCATTTTGCTGTTTATTTTTATATATATATCTATATCTATAAATATATATATACTTAGTTTTTTGTGGTTTATTTAATACATGGTTGAAATCAGAACAATGCACAGGGCAGATCTGAAGGACAAAAAAAAATATTTTACTGCTGTCTAAATTTCTTCTGTATCTATAACTAAAATTATTTAAAACAGTAATTAACTTGTGGTTTTCCTTTTTAGATTTTGGGGATTTTGTCTTTTCTTAAAAGAGCTTTTAATATGCTGCTGGAATATGCTATTCAGTATTAATAAAAGAAAAGAAAAAGAAACAATTCTTTAATTATCTATTCTGTGAGCCACTCCCAGACAGGAGTGGTCAATCCACCATTTGAAAACCTTGAGGAGAAAAAAAAGAAAATAAAATCATATTTTTGTAATTTAAATAAATGAACTTTTGCTTAAATCAGATGCACTAGATCTTCCTGGGTGAAAATTCAGTGTGCACTGCAGTTAAACTACTTTTTATGGATAAAGTTTACATACACTGTAATGTTTGGTGTTATCTGGCATTCTTTGTAATGGCAATATATTGGCTTACTCCTGCAGACACTCGTATAGAGAGGAGTAACTTTACTCATACAAGTAGTCCATGGGAATGTATATGTGATTGATGTGGGTGTTTGCTGGAGGAAGCTCTGTGTAAGGAACCAGAAAAGAGATCCTGGTAGCCCTTTTTACTGCCTTGTACGTCTGATTAGATTGCATTTCTACTGCACAATTAGTGGCCAACAACCAAATTGGGTTCGTTACTACCTGTATAGACAAATCATTGCCAATCCAATGCGTGTGAGCAGCAGTACTTGCTACTGATGATAAAGTGCCATACCTTCTTCCACTTCCTATTTGTATCCAATTATGTTTGAAGCCACCTAAAATTAAAAACAAAGCCCTATATGAATGACATCAGCTGGTGCACTCTTGTCTCTCATCCCCAACTTAAATGCTTCTTTATGTAGAGCCCTGGGATGGAAAGGACTAGCCTCTAGTGATGCAAAAAAGTTTCCTTCTTATAGCACATGCACTTATAAATAAATGATCTATACTTTTCTCACGTATTTTTACTACTGCTGGGGCCTTCCTACACCCTTTGAGGGCTATTTTGTACTACTTGCAGCAATTTTGCGTATTCAAAGTATCATCTCACGTACGTTATATTATATATATGTACATATATATATATAATATGAGATCATCATTTGGATTGTTTAGACTGTTTCACTAATTCTTTCTCATTGTACCCACCGTATAAATTTCCAAAGCTTTTTTAGATGCCCTAGTGTTGTCCTGTGGGTTTACCAGTCAGTCAGAGCAGTGATGCCTTTGGTCCTCAGGCAGTGTAACTCGGCATCGGGCTGCCCCGAATTATGCTACATGGGACATTGGCTTAGCAGTGGGACAGGAGGAATGTTTCTGTGCTTCCAGGCAACTGATATGGGTCATTGCTGAGAAAAAATGTCCATCTTGATAAAAAGTAAAAGAAATTCCAGTGCAAAACCAAAAACCCAAAAATACACCTCCTTGGAGACAAATTAACTACCAGATCTCTTTCAATATTGAAAGGACAAAGCTGCAAGGGTGCAAGGGCCTAATAAGAGAGGAAGAAAAACAAGGGAAATTGCTTTACAAAATTCTAATCAAAAGACTAGACTAGTTGTTTTTTTCAAATTAGCTAATTGCAATGAAATGGCAGTCCTCAAAGGAGTAACAAGTTCATCTTTCTTTCACCATAGGGGTTACAGTTCCTTGGCTTGTGCTACTCTGGAATCATTTTACTGTTTCTGTTTTTATTATCTTAAGTGCTAATTAACAAAAGGAAAAAAAAATATCCTGTAGTTTCATTACCTTTTTGGATAATGTCATACAAAAAAAAAGACAAAAAAAAGAAAAAGAAAAAAAAAACAAACCTATGTACTTGTGTTTTTTTTGTGCTGTGAGAATTGTTGTTTGTAGATTAAGAATACTATCATTTTGTTTAGAATGACAAACTAGTTTTTAAGTATTGTCTGAGAAAAGCCAAAGTTAATGCAATCTAGTGGAAACTGTAAGACCATTTGAGTATTGTTTCTGTTTTATTGATGCATTTGGATTTTGTTGTTTGATGGAATTTGAGCCAAAAAAAGTCAAAAAAAAAGAACAAAAAAAGGCAAAAAAAAGCAGGCTTTCCTATTTCTACAACTTGATTGTACTTATGCATTTTGTACCAGTGGAACTTTTTATACTGGAGATTAAAAAACAAATGGAAATTTTTGTGGCTTACTCTCGTGGGCCCCCTCGATCATGACTGATTTTCAAGTTTGATTTCTGGACGGTAGAAAGAGAGTTGGTTTTGTTTAGAGAATTCAAAACTTTGGCTTGATTTCTTTTTTTCCCTTTGCTTATATCTAGTGTTTAGAATTTTGTCTTAACAAAAGCGGTAAGTTTCACTTTTTATTCTGTATCGTGCAGTTACACAATAAGGTAATTAGAATTAGGAGTACTCGGTCACTTTGCGTGGATAAATGTATTAGTTAAAACGTTAGGGGTTTGCTTTTTTGCTGTTTAGATCAGAGTTTTTTCTGATTCTTCTGTCCTCATTGTGAACATAACCGTGTAGTTGAAACAGTCAGACTTATTTTTGTAACGTATGTTATTGTGTGATGCAGTTTTTTGCTTCTGTCTCCAATATTAAACCATTTTCCTAATACTTGTCTCTCTACTTTGTGTGTTGTATTGTTGGTGGTCATTCTGTGTTGGTAATACATCTACACACCTCACTGTTTCACGTGCCTGTTTTTTTATTTTCTCTATTTGTTGGTTGTGTACAAAAGATACAGTCGATTCCACCTAAGTGAATATCTGATTGGGGGGCAAAAGAGGATTTGTACATTTTAGACATGTTATGCTTCCTTTGATTTTTATTTTGCTTCTCTCTTCCTCCCCCTAGTCATGCCTTATCACTTGGATAATCCATCTGAGCAGGAAGCATTTTAAATGAGCTTCCTGCAGAGTCATATTGAAGGTAGCTTTTGTCAGCCCTCTAACTGCAAAGCTTTCGCACACAAACACACAGAAGACACCTAAAAAGTTGCTCTTTTTCCTTGTTCTGACATTTCGGTCAGTGTGCGAAATGTGGATTATGGAGATAAATTCTTCCTAGGCATTAAAAGAAAATAATAATACTCTGCCACTACTTCGCAGAAGCACATGAAACATTCAGGAAAAGGAGGATATAGCCTTGGGATTTCTTCCAAACTGCACAGTAATCTGATGGCATATGGTGTTAGTCAAACTCTCCTAATCAATTAGTCAAACTAATCACATCTTAACTAGGGCTGTGAGAGCCTGCGGAAGCCTACCAGGTGATTCAGCTTGTTATGTGCAGTTGTACAGCTAATAATGGCAAAATAAAATGAAATCCAAGTGAGCACAGGAAGACTTTCTACTAAAGCCAGTGCAAGTTAAGGGAAAAACAAAAACCAAAAAGATAAATAAATGATGGGGGGGGAGGAAAAATCCCCTGGTGTTCAGAAGGGTGATATTTTTGCTGTGGGCTTACAAAGCAAATCATTCTCAGCATTGGCTAATAGTATTACACAAATCTCAAAAGGGACAAAAGAAATACCATAGCACTTCTTTTCTCATTATTTTTTACAGTTGGCTTTTAGCTTTTTTTATTCTTTCATTTCCTCTATTTTTTTCCTGCTCACAAGAATCTCTCTGCTCTCCCCCAACTGGTGTCTATCACGATGAAATAAAAGCTACGAGAGAAAAAAATCTATGTTGTTCTGGTTTACAAAAAGTCTCTCTTCTCTCCTCTGATCACAGATACAAACCTTACAATTTGGAGAGGGGGGGGAAAAACAAAACTAACCAAACCAAACCCAAGGAGGAGAGAGAAGCACTGGCGAGTGCTCTCTGGAATTCAAGCCATACGCCCCTGTCCCTTTCCTTTGTCCCACTTTCTGTGATGCTCAGGAATCGAAGACCACTTTAAAGTGCTCTTATGAGACCCAAACAACACTCCTCCCTCTTGTCTCCTCTCCCCTGGTCTTTCTGGCACTCTGGCTTTGGCTCACACACACAAACACACACACAGACCCCCGCTCAAGTAAAGTCCATGGCGCACTGAGTGTTTCCGAGTGGTGTCAGCAGCGACTTTGGCTCCTGCATTTGGAAGGGTTTTGACATTTTCGGGTTGGCCTGGTTGTCACTGATCAATATATTTTTATTACTACATCTTTTTTCCCTCTTTTGTCCTTTTCTTTTTCCATGAAAGGCAAGTAAGTGATGAGTCCGAAGTCCCAAACAAGCTCAAGTGTCCTGTTGCAGGGTCTGTTGTCAGAGGTCAGGGGTCCAAGTTTAATGTAAACCCAGAGGAGCTTGTAGTGGACAACCCAGGCAGGAAAGCCAATGGTCAGACTATGTCCTGGGCCTTTGACACCTCTAGAGTTTATGACCCCAATCTGGATAATTTTGACACCAGTGGATTCAGTTAAGTAAGTCTTGACTTGCATGAATGGTGAATCAGAATTGGTCTCTTGGGTTTTTAGGTTGCTGTGGATGTTTTCTGTTTTCTTCTTTCTTATTTCTCCAAACTTGGTCTTAGGAAAGAAACTAGAGCTTTGTGAAGGGTCTTTTCTTCCAAAACTACAACTGAAAGAAAGACTTATGCTGCAGTTGGGTTTCTTTTGATACTCAGGGCTGAAAGATACAGGTTTTTCTTTCTTTTTTCTTTCTTTTTTTTCCTTTTTTATTTCAACAATGGGGGAAAAAAATGAGTTCCTTAAAGCAATGCAGCTGAACAGTTTGTCCTGCTTAAATGCATGCTTTTAATTTCAATTATGTAAGGCACCTTGCAGTGTTAGCAAAATGTCTCTTTGTTAGCTATATGTGTATCGCCATGGGAAATTACCAAACTGTCACAAGACTTGCTGATTAAAGAATAGCCTGCCAGAGTGTGTGTGCCTTTGCCCAGTGTGACTTTTAGGTATTAGGCTAAGGAAAACAGTTTATCAAAATGTAGTGTGAATCATTCCTGATAAGTGAATAAAGCATTGTGACCAAGCAATCAGATTATTCACTTATCAGGAATCGACTGTACTGATAGTTTGCCTGATTGTTTTTGTTCCTCATCTCTGTTGTAGTTCCACTACTTTGCTGTGTTCTGTTTTTTCTCTCATGCTCTTAGCAAAATCACTGGGAATATCCCTTCGTGTGATCATGAAACATGCTACTGAGTAACAAATAAAAAAAAATTAAAATATAAAAATGATATCTTAACAAAATCTATGCACTTGCTATCAGGAACACAATACTGGATGTGTCTTATATATATTGAACTATAATAGTATTCGATTTCTTAAATAAAGCTTAAGAAAGGATTCTGTTGTCTGTAAAATTTTATGAGCATTAAAATGGAAAAACAAAAACCTGTTTCTAGGGTTGGGCGCTTTTTGTTGTATGAGATCTTACTGGGAGCATGGTCTTGAACCATGCCCAGGCAAATGTTTTATAATTCGGTTGACCATAAATAACAGAGACCGTGAAAATTGGGCTCACTGAAGTGTGCGGGGAGAAAAAGTCTTATCATTCAGTGACTTGCAGCAAAAGATGCTAAACTGCAGAAATTTGTATCTTTCTCTGTATTTGCAAAAGCAAATGCACATGCTTTTGCACTAAAACTAAGAAATAGCTAAAATACCTGAATCCGAAAATGTAATGGAACGATACTATATTACTTCCACAAATGATACTGCTTTTGATATGTGACTTTTTTTCCTCCTGATTCTAGATAGGTTTAGAATGAAACAATGAAATCCCTTTTGTTCAAACTCACAGATTGAACACTGGAGGTCAAAGCATCTTTTTGCAGAAGATGTGTGGCTTCCTGTGTGCTTCCTGTACCTGAACTTTCTCTTAGGAAAACATCCTCACATCAGAACCCATGAGTTAAATGGGAATCAAATAGCTAAAACTGTTGAGTAAACTGGAAAACCCATTCCTTCAATGGCTGTGCATTTGCCACAATATTGTAGGTGTTGAACAACCAGATTTTTACGGAAATACCTGGGCTTGTATTTAGGAAACTTTCCATGATGTCGGCCTCTAGCAGAAAGATCCAGGAGAGTGGTGGGGAATGCTTTCTTCTTTTCTTTTGAATTGCATTACTGCCTCACTTCTCATATGCCATTATATTATCTGAAAAAAAAGAAGAAAAAAAAGAAAAAATAATTAAACTCTGGAAAACTATACACTGCTTGTATTATTCTCCTCTATTCATACATATTTAGCACACATTACTGGCCTCGACAACCAGCAACCAGGTTTGTTAGACCAGTAAGCCCAAAATACTGCACCACTGAAGAGGACATGGAGATGATTGACCCTGCTGGGCAGCAGGATGGTTCTGTCTATCCACATCTGCACAGAGGTGGGGGCCCAGCTGTGGTTTTTAGGCTGCTGATGTAACACAGATATCAAGTAACTGCAATGATTAACTCATCTTTGTATTCCCTCTGATTTTCCTTCTTAGCAGACTTTCTTCTTTTTTTTTTCCATTAAAGGGAGCTGGAAAGTTGCAGTCATTTTCTGAATCATTCACCCCTGTTGATAACCTAATTGTTTTACACGAATGCTAATATTTCCCTCTCACACATTTATATCTATCAGCTAAACCAGCATTAAAGTAAACTCTTCTGGGATACATTCCTATATCAATTAGCAAGGATTTATGCTCCAAAGCACTGTTAACGGGAGTGTGCTTTTTAGCATAAACCATTGGCAATAGGTCTGGTGGACTTTATTTTATAAACAAAGAAGCATTTGAATCTTAAGAGACTTCCCGAAGATGGTAGCTCAGGGAGTGATGTCCCAGCCTCCCCAGGCTGCTCTAGGGACATCTCACTCACAGGACATGCATAAATTGTTGAGTTCCCAGCAGAAGGAGACAGCGGTGGTTTGGAAAGTACAAAGGTTTGGAAAGTACAAAGGTTTGGAAAGTACAAGGTTTTCCTGGCATTTTTCCTTCTGAAAACCTGCCTGAGAACTTTCAGCATTATCTTGCATCACTCTGACTGATGGCTTGGAAAGTTTCACTCTTGGTTCATCCACATTGCATCATGCCACAGGGTGGAGATCACAGAGGTGTTGGAGGGAGGAGTTTTGGGAAGAAGCAGAAGGAAGACCAGAGATGAGGTCCTATGAGAAAGAAAACGGTGGGCTTATCAGCTCCCTGAACTGTAGGTTTCACAGCTCCATACCTTTTAATAGAGAGTGAGAGGACCAGTAAGTCACCAAGTGTTACTCTTCACATGTAGGACAACATAGCTGCCCTATCCGTGTCCATGTCCAAGTCCATACTTGATCAAGTCAACAAATGTGCAACCAAACAGTTTCTGTCTTAACCCAAAGCCACGGGAGCTGGGGTGAAAGTGCAGCGCTTCCCCGAGGTGCACAGTCTGCTGAAGCCCTACCTGAGGTTCTGCAGATGTGTTCTCTGTTGGTTCTGGCTCTGCTCAGTTGTGCTACATTAGAGATCCCCTTTGTACCTACAATTTCACTCCCCAGAGGCACTCATAAAAAGGTCTTGAGTTGCTTTTCATCCTTCTTTTTCCTAAAATAAATATATCATGTTCTGCAAACATCTACGTACAATATTTGGGGGTTTAGCCCCATTTCTGTGATTTATTTCTGCAAATGTTTTTTTCTTCTTTTTCTCTTCTTTTTTTCCTGACATCCTTTCAAAATTAGGGGTACCAGATCCGGATCTGTTACCTCAACATCAAGCTTAGTGATGCAACGTGCAGACATTAAAAATTTCATCCCTACTCTACACTGAATTACACAGTCAGGGATTCCATCACTCTTTGCAGAGGATAACATACAAAAGCCACGAAGGACCAGACTGGCAGAATTATATTGAGCTCCTTCTTTAGTATGCCTAAATCCCTTTCAGATGGGTTGTGCTCCAGGTTCCAGCATGTATGGTCTGCTTGCCTGCTCTTAGACTTAAAATCTTGCTTATCACCATGCTAAGAGCACGTTTCTGTAACTCTTAGTCGTCTTCGTTATTCTTTAATGTTATCAGCTGCTTTAATATTTACTTCCAAGTCATTAGTGAAAATATTCAATAGCAGTCAGCCCTATTACTGATCCCTGCAGTACTCCTCTAAAAAAATACTTTCCTACAGTGATTCTTCTTTTACAGCTTCTTTGTTGACATGTCAGACAATTCTTAATCTATTTGGTGTGCCTTGTATTGACAGGGTGGAATGCTAATTTTTTTAATCAGGATCTGCTGTGCTGTCAAACATACAAAAGTCAGAACGTATTCCATCTTTGCAATTACTTTTATCAGCCAAAACCTACAATCACCTCAAAGAATGAAATGGAGTTTGACAACCTTTCCTCCCTAAAAAAAACATGTTGATTGGCATTAATTGTCCACCTCTTCTTTAACGTCTTCTTCCCCTTTATGCCCATATCAGTATTTCCATTATTATGCCAAAGTAATGTCAAACTAGCCTCCCACAGGCTGGGTCATCCTGCTTGTCTTTTGTGAATGTGAGCATGAGAAAGGCAGGTTCCTCTTGTCTGGGATGCTGCTGGTGTGCTTAAAGTGTCCTAAAGGCCCATGTCAATAGATCAGAGCTCTCTGTTCCATTCTCAACCAGGGTACCTGGCACTATCTGCTTGGAAATATGGTACCTTTAGTAGCAATAGCAGCTAATTAGACTGCTAGAGTTGGACAAGAAACCAACTTATCCTTTTCCCAACTAGGTATATGAAAGAGAGAATTTATGACATTCCCTCTTTTTGTGCATCATGACTAACAGTTTTTCCAGCTCCATACTTAAAGACATTTTTGCAGTTGTCCTGCAGAAATGGTGCAGGATGAATAGGAATTTCCCACCTCCAATGTGGGATATCCTAGGCCACTTCAAGGGCTCTAAATGGCATAAAGCATATGAGTCTAGTGCATCAGGATGTCTGGCTAAGACTCCCTAAGCTTAGAAGGATGTGTCTGTGAGCTCAATCCCACTTTAAGTCCTTTATTCACTATCCTAAACCTGGGCCATGTGGGATACTCCAAGGCAACTCAGATAGCAATGATGCCTGCATTTATAAGAAAAAATGGAGCTCTAGGGGTCTAATTTGTAGACAGCTGAAGGTGAATTTCAGTGAATCCTGTTAATAAATGAGCCTTGGGTGATGTCCCACAGGCCCTAAGTGAGAACTGTGCCGTAAAAACACCAACTGCAGGGGGACTGCTTTTTAGGGGATAGGTGTATGCAGAATATGCCTATGACAGAAAAGCCAGACCCCCAAGGACTTGTATTACATGATCTATAGAGCACCTCTGGTGTTATTTTCATCCTATTCAACTTTGGTGCTGAGGATCCCTAGGAAACGATTATTACCTTTCTTGTAGATATGGCCAAAGTATAACTCTATGTGTGCCACACCAGCCTTGGACTCTGATTCTTGTGTAATCATGCCACACGCTGGAGCATCTCCCCAGACCCTGGATCCTCCTGTTTAAAAGAATGACAAAATAAAAGGCAGGAACCTTCACAGCCTCTCTGAGCAATCTGTTGTGCTATTTGACTGTCCTCATCGAATCACAGAATCATAGAATCACAGAATAGTTAGGGTTGGAAAGGACCTTAAGATCATCCAGTTCCAGCCCCCTGCCATGGGCAGGGACACCTCACACTAAACCATGTAGCCCAAGGCTCTGTCCAGCCTGGCCTTGAACACTGTCAGGGATGGAGCATTTAGCAGTTCTTTGGGTAGCCTATTCCAGTACCTCACCACCCTCACAGTAAAGAACTTCCTCCTTATACCTAATGTGAACTTCCCTGTTTAAGTTGTAACCCGTTACCCCTTGTCCTGTCACTACAGTCCCTAATGAACAGTCCCCCTCCAGCACCCTTATAGACCCCCTTCAGATACTAGATGTCTCCATGCAGCTTCTCTTTTCCCAGCTGCATAGCCCCAACTTTCTTATCCTGTCTTCATATGGGAGGTGAAGATGCTTTTCCTGATATCCAGCCTGAGCCTCCCTTGTTGCAACTGACACCCCCTGCCTCTGATGCCCTTCAATATGCCGCTGCAGAGTCCTGCTGATACTTCTTGATAAGTTCCGCATAGATATCAGGGGAGGGTGATGCTGTTAGGTGCCCCCAGCACTGCCTCTGCTCCAGCCTCTGCTGGTAGATGAGTGCTCCAGCCTGCCCAAACATGTTGGTGGCCCTCTTCTGAACTTCCTCCAGTCTGCCCATTACTTTTCTGTACTGGAGGCACAAAGAGTTGGACACAGTATCAAGATGTGGCCACTTCCCACCAGGACACCCCCAGGTCCTTTAGAGCAGAGCTCCTCCCCACCCTGTCCATCCCCAGCCTTTATCTCCGCAAATACCTCTTCCTTCCTGAACACAGGTCTCTGCATTTGTCCTTCCTGAATTCCACAAAGCTCCTGCTGGCCCTTTCCTCCAGCCTGTTGAGGTCACTTTGAATGGCAGCTCTGCCCTTGGCCACCCTCCACCAGTTTGGTATCCTCTGCAAACTTGATGGGATGGTGGGTGCCAAGAGGATGGCGCCAGACTCTTCAGTGGTGCCCAGCAACAGAATAAGGAGTAATGGCCATAAACTAAAACACAAGTTTCAACTCAACATGAAGAAGAACTTCTTTACATTGAGGGTGGCAGAGCACTGGAACAGGCTGCCCAAGGGGCTGTGGAGTCTCCCTCTGGAGACATTCAAAACCCGGGTGGATGCATTCCTGTTTAAAGGTAGGCGGCCCTTCCTTGGCAAGGGGTTGGACTAGATGATCTCCAGAAAACATCCAGAGGTCCCTTCAAACACTAATGTTGTGATAAGAAGTGGTGTGAAATATGGATGCTGCACTTGCCCTGGGTTGTACATGTCCTTCTACAGGTGGCTGAACCTAATGCAAGTTGAGGCTGAGGAGATATACATATAGCACTGTACGGTATCTCACCCACTTCTCTCTCCTCTTACTTCCATGCCAAAATGAGAATAAATTAAAACACCAAAGAAAACTCCAAACAGTGCTAATAAAGCAAACAGAGGTTGTTCTCTAGCAGGTACATGGTAATCAGACACACAGCGTTCTCTGAGCATGCCCAGGGAGGCAGGACAGAGATTTATGCTCATCATCATGCTGTGAAGCACACTCTTGTGCAATGTTTTCACTGGTCCAAACACATCTTGTGGCGCAAAGTTTTGGAGCCTCCTGCTTTCCTGCCTTCATCACAGTGTTTTCTGCAGTTCACTCTTCTCCCCACACCCTCAGCAAACCCCAGCTTTCCAGCACACTTGTGGGTAGGGTAAGAAACAATAAAAACACCAACACTCACTTGTGGATTAAGAACACGCTGACTAGAAAGGCACGAAGACCTTGACCAACATGTGTACAGAGAGAGGAGTGGGTCATGAAGGGCTCTTTCTCCTCTGCTTCCCACATCCCAGGTTCCTGTCTCAATGCATGGCCATACAAGCCTGGAAGATAAGGCTGCATAGGCATGGCTGTTTGAAATTGGTTGCCAAGCCAGTGGATCCCATGGTCATCTTAATGGGCATTACACAGCCAAGTACTACCACAAATTCTCACATAAGATGCCCCACTTCCCTGTCCTATTCCAAGCACCTTCTTCATGACTGGGGATGCTTGCTTACTTGACAGCTCTCATTTGTGCAGTCCCATCCCAGCCCATGTGCCTCCCTTTTAGTTATAACCTCACAAAAGAGTTATAGCTGCATTTACCTTCTAAACGACAGCACTGGGGCTGTAGAATGGACTGGGCAATGCAAGCATTTTCCCAAATATTGAAATAGTACCCATAGTGATGCCACAGCCTGACTGTTTGTATCTTCAGCATCTCAGGCAAAAGGCTTGTCACTGGGTCAGAATGCAATTTGGTTGCTGTAAATCACCTCCCTGTGCCTGGTGCAAGGAGGAGATGCCAACCATAAATTCACTCTTGGTGGAACAGAGCTCCTGGATGAGAGGTCATGTTCCCAGTGTGAATAAATAAAAAGTACACAACTCATGGAAACAACACCAAACAGCTGGGTTGTAGCTTTGCATGGAGGGCAAACAGGCTTAACAGGAGGTGTTCCCAGTGCCCCGTTTCCTCCAGCCTCATTTTCTTCAGTTCACTTAGCCTTACTGTTGTCTATTAGCAGTTGGCTATCTCCCTGCTTGCTGAATACCTGTCTCTTCCTTGGAAAAGTACAGAAATGTTTCCTACCTGCAGTCCTCAGGGCTGGGGACTTCAACTTGGGAATAGTTCCAATTTGCCTACTTAGATATAAAAGCTTTTGCATGGCCAGCCCTTGGGTTTGGTTAACCAAAGTTCTTGGTTGTTTGGGGATCCTCGTACACACCTATTGGGAAAGCTAGAGAGATATTACCAGATGTGGGTCAGAGCTTAGATACTGCTTGTTCTTTGCCAAAGGAGTGAGGAAGGGATCCTGGTTCAGAGACCTGACTTTAGCATCCAAGTTGGGTGCTCAGCTCATGGCTAATGGTGCACTGGCGAATGCCTTCCAATCCTAACTATTCTATGATTCTATGATTCTGCCCTTGTGTTCTAGGAGCATACCTCTTGGCTTGCCTAGGAATTCATGATCTTCACATTTCAATGTCTAAGGAAACGAAATACACTGGATAAAATAAACCAAACCAACACACACCCCCATCCTTCAAAATGCATTTGGTGAAGCACAATCCACTGGTGTCCTTGGGAAAGAAAGCTTGTGAGAAGCATTACTATCGGTGCTGGAAGGCCTCTTGAGTCCTTCTTCTGCATATACACAGAACTGTGCCCCCCTAAGCTGCTTTCACCCACCAAAGGTTTGCAGGGCATCTCAATGGCTGCAGGGCTTATGTTCATGGCATGCTCACCGCTGCTCTCATTTTACGTTCAGTTGCCCAGCCATACCTAGGGATCTACTTGCATTCCACTGCTGTTTTGGGCTGACAAGGCATCAAAGGATGCCTGCTTCTGAGCAGAGCACTTCAAGACCCCATGAGAAACTGTGTTTTGCCTTCCTAAATTAATATGCAAAAGTAAGCAGCGTGAATCAGCCACAGGGCATGGCAGCGCTCCTGTATCCCTTTTACCAGCAACTTGGATTTATGCTTGGAGCATCATTCTTTCCCTGTTCCTTGCCTCTCAACCAACCCTCTCTCATCCAGTTCCCATTCCTTTTCTTCCTATGTGTAATTCTTGCTCTCTGCTCTGTATTCAACAAGTGTTTGAGAGGAATGAAGGAGGTGATTAATTATTTAGGATTGTACAAGGGAATCTAACTAGGTGCAGTGGGAAGGAATTAAGCAAGTGAGATGTAAAGGCTGAAGATCAGAAAAATATTTCCTTAAAATGAAATGTAATAGAGGGCAAGCCAGCCTCTGGGGCAGCACGGGAAGTTTCTCCTCCCATGGGATCTAAGATTGCAAAGAGCATAAAATGGTCTTTAAGAGCAATCCTTCTGGGACAAGGTTAGCTAGCCCAAAAGACTATTTGCCTCTCCCTTCTAGACAGAGTGGTGGGATGCAGCTTGTGAGAAACACTGAAATAAGAGCACAAAGAGATTTATTCATGCTGCAAACCTTAAATGCAGTGGGCAACGTCCCTTCAGTGCAAACAAATGCTTTTATAACCTGAGTGAAGATATCTTTTATATATTCTTATTACTCAAGCTATTAATTGTCAACAGTGAATGTGAGAGGACACTGCATTAATACAGCAGGTAAATTTGGGACTGAAAAAGAAGCACAACAGCCCTTAAAATTAGAGTTATTTGTGAAGATTACATCTATATATTTCTCTGTATATACATCTATACATTTGTGAAGATTACATCTTATAATTCTCTGAGCAATATCAGGGTTTTCTGCTTTCATTTTCTGTGCTGTCTCCTTCCACCATTACAGAATGTCCTATCACAAACACCACCAACCTATCTGCCATGCTCTGGAATCCTGTATCTCTCATTAACTCTAGTTTTATTTTTCATTGATCACTTCCTTCTCATGCAAACACTTGATATATTTAACCTTCATAATCTTCCTGCTTTGCAGTTGTGGGTCTGTGATTATAAACTGTTTGAGGGCTCACCTAGCAATAGATCAAGTTGCACTAATTGAACAAAGACCTGTTCAAAAAGCTTCTTGCTGAAGTGATCATTTTAGGCTTTTTGGACAATCTTAGAGCTCAGAAATAGCACAAAAATCTGTTGCTTGTGTGAAGTCTCAGGATCTTTTAGCAACTCACACAGCCCATTCTGACTGCAGGCAAAGTGGTACATTCGGCTGGGCTAGGCTGCATGCTGTGGGCAGCCCAAGGAAACTGTGAGTGGTCGATTGTTGGCTTGGGTGAAGCCTATCATTAGTGAACAATTTTGTCGCTTACAGCAGTGTGATATTTTAGTACTGCAAACACCCATTCGGGCCAGTCTGAGGACATTGCAACATAGCTGTTTCACTGAAATGACTGACATTTTTCTGCCTTTTAATAGCTTCATTAGCTGCGTTCAATGCTTAAAGTACATCAGTGGGACTCAATTCTGTCTCTGGAGCAATACCCACTCTAGTGCTGAATTAGCTACCCTGAGCCCTCAAAGCTGCCAGAGCATCGTGTTCCTCTTGACCTAATTAGAAAGGCAGAGTGCAAGATCATCTTATGCAGCAAAACCAACATGCCAGATCCTCCTGTGTGCTTTGTGTGTAGCACATACAGCCTGTGGGTGGTGGCTCCTACACACATTGGTCTTACAAGCTCATAGTGACCAACGCATGTGCCAATGTTGGTGCAACCATAAGACATTTGACCAAGGAGAGGCACATGTATGGCAACACCTGGTGACAGGGACTCACAGCCCATGAGCCTTGAAGCTTTCTGGGTGCCTGCTGTGTGTGTGAGATGATGGAAGATATCTGCTAGCACAGAAACTCCAATCTACATTGCCCTGCAGAGCAGTGCTGGCTAATAATTAATGTTTTATAACTTGCTAGTAATAGAATCATAAAATCATAGAATAGCATAGAATCATAGAATAGTTAGGGTTGGAAAGGACCTTAAGATCATCCAGTTCCATCCTCCTGCCATGGGCAGGGACATCTCACACTAAACCATATCACCAAAGGCTTCATCCAGCTAGCCTTGTAGAAGGGACCATAAAGCTCATTCAGTTCCACCCACCTGCCACAGGCAGGGACACCTTCCAATAGCCCAGGTTGCTCAAACATGTAACACCAAAACAATTTATCTTTGGTTTACCTCAACTATCACATCGCATGGGACTCCTGGCAGTGTGTGTTCTGTTCTTCTCTGTTCTCTGATTTACTGCTGTTGAGATCAGGACTGCCTGGTATCCCCGGGCACCGGCGTGTCTTCAAACCCTCAGTGCTCCAAAGACCTGACAGTGATTTCTGATTCCCACAGACACAAGCTAAGGAAGCAAGAAATATAATTTTATACCAGTTTTACAGTACAAGATCCTGATGTGAGCTATTCACAGGAAAAAACCCAAGGGGGGTCAGAATGAAGAAATAACACAAGGCAAAGGTTTCTCATCACTTTTCTTTCCTCCCAGAGGATATCAGCTGCACATTGATGCCAAACAATATTGTTAGAAACATAGAATCATAGAATAGTTGGGGTTGGAAAGGACCTTATGATCATCCAGTTCCAACCCCCCTGCCATGGGCAGGGATGCCTCACACTAAACCATGGCACCCAAGGCTCTGTCCAGCCTGGCCTTGAACACTGGCAGGGAGGGAGCATTCACAACTTCATGGGCAACCCATTCCAGTGCCTCACCACCCTCACAGTAAAGAATTTCTTCCTTACATCCAATCTAAACCTCCCCTGTTTAAGTTTTAACCCATTACCCCTTGTCCTGTCACTACAGTCCCTAATGAATAGTGCCTCCCCAGCATCTCTATAGGTCCCTTCAGATACTGGAAGGCTGCTATGAGGTCTCCATGCAGCCTTCTCTTCTCCAGGCTGAACAGCCCCAACTTTCTCAGCCTGTCTCCATACAGGAGGTGCTCCAGTCCCTGATCATCAGCATGCAGTGGTATCTCAGAGCACCTCCTTTGCTACCTAAGTAGGCCAAAGGAATTTAGAATTCACTTTTATTTGGTACTTGTGAGACCACATCCAGGGTACTGTGGCCAGTTTGGGGCCACCAAAAGCATGGTTAGTCAATCAGAGTGAGTTCAGTTTGATTATGTTGTGGTTTAAACTCAGCCAGTAACTCAGTACCATGCAGCCGTTCAGTCACTCCCCCGCCTTCCTCCCCCTGCTCCCATAGGGATGGGGAGGAAAATGGGAAGAATGTAACTCTTACTGGTTGAGATAAGAACAATCCAGTAACTAAGGTATAACACAAACCACTGCTGCTGCCACCAATAATAATAATAGTGATAAGGGAAATAACAAGGGGAGAGAATACAACCGCTCACCACCCACCGACCGATACCCAGCACTCCCCGAGCAGTGATCTAGCCCTTCTGGGTAACTGCCCCCAGTTTATATACTGGGCATGACGTGCTGTGGTATGGAATACCTCTTTGGTCAGTTTGGGCGAGGTGTCCTGTCTCTGATTCCTCCCATCTTCCCCTCCTCCCTGGCAGAGCATGAGACTCAGAAAGTCCTTGGTCAGAGTAAACATCACTAAGCAGCAACTAAAAACATCGGTGTTATCAGCGCTGTTCCCAGGCTGAAAGTCAAAACTACAGCACTGCACCAGCTACTAAGAAGGAGAAAAATGACTGCTACTGCTGAACCCAGGACAAGTTATAGTCCAAGATGATGAGTGAGCCAGAGCACATGATGTATGTGGTGTTACTGAGACAGTTTCAGTTCATCCTGGAGAAGAGGCAGCTGCAGGGGAAGAGGAGGGGGGTGGGATCTTATAGCTGTCCTCAACAACCTAAAGGGTTGTGCATAAGAATTTACTGCAAGGGCAATTCCAATTAGATATAAGAAAGGAAAAGTTCACTATGAAAGGAGTTAAGCACTGGAACAAAGGTCCTGAAGGGAGACATTCAAAATTCAACTAGGCATGGCCCTGAGCAACCTCATCTAACACAGAAGTTGGCCACCTGAGCAGCAGGTTGAACTGGGACCTCCCGAGGTCTATTCCAGTCAAAATTGTACTATGGTGCTGTGATCTTTTATTTAGGTGATTCCTACCTAGCTAATCCCCAGCAGCACGTCACTGCAGAACATGCTACTTAATCCACTACTCTTTGATCTTTAGGACTGGAGTCAGTGAGGAGATCACTATATGAACCCAGCTCTAGAGAGATCTTGTCTCCAGGGATTTATGACAGCTAACTACATTCCTTGCTCAGCCTACATGGTATTTTATTTCCTTTTATCCTGTTCCCCCAAATCCCTGGGCCCAGTGTAGCAATTCTCCTCTGTTGTACAGAATCAGAAATAAAGAATTCAAAGATGAGTTAGCACCACCAGGAAAGGCTTTAGAATAGCTTGTAGCTTTATGCCTTATATTCAGATTAATCGAGGAAATAATCACACACAGCGTTCATAAATAGATGTATCCTGTGCTCCTAACAGAGGCTAAACTTGCAGAAAAAAAGAGAAATCAAAGGATGGTTTGCATGTGAGAACAGCAGGCTTAGAGGATGGAGAAGGAAAAGCTTCTCATGGTTTTTCTATTCAAGTCCAGCCTCATCATAAGGTGATCATGTTATGTATTTAAAAATGGAAAACTCCCATTTTTCTGAAGGGAGCTTTATCACAAGGATTATCTACAAAGGCAACACAGAAAGATATCGCAGCAAGGAATAATGTGCCGGACTGGATAGGAGCAGCAGTAAAGGGGCTCCGTGATGCTCAGCACAGTTCAGATACTGAGATAACAGCCTCTTTGTTCCATAAATGTTTTTCCATAATGTTCACTGCTGAACTACCAGAGCACTTTCAAGTTGTGCATTAGGCAATATGACTAACATCTGGCATGTTTTTAACTTTCATCCTGTCCCCAGGGGCACAAGCTTGTGCAGTCATGGGGAGGGGAAGTTAATTACATCATGTACATACATTTGTACACACACATATGCACCCATGCACACATATGAGCTGCTGAGATCTTTTCCTTGCACACATGTTGTTTAATTTGCTTTATGTCAGCAAAGGGAATAGCTGGAAGATTTACCTTACAGAACCATAGGGGTGGAGATTCACAGCACATTTAACAGCAGAGAGGCATTTCTTTGAAGTTCTGATATTCAAAGGTAGCGCACCCAAGACCGCATCCTACAAGTGAAAGACAAACATTATCTTAGAGAAACCATAAACAAAATCACTCCTCCTCTAAAAGTTCCAGCCCAGAATACCCTTCCATCTTCTCAAAACAAACAACTTTTGGCTGCAAAAAGCACTGTGAGATATGACAAGGCAAGAAGTGTAGCAGTGTTCTCTTCCAAAGCAAACACTCAATGCTTTTACTGCAGTGAAAAAGAATAATGGGATACAGAGTGTACATGATGTATACACCTTTAATGCAATTCTAATTTTATTGTTTGTCAAGCTCACAGATTGTTATGGCAACTAAAGAGGGAAGGGGGGAAACCTGTTCAGAGCATTAATTCGATATCAGATTCATTTGTTCCACGTTTGTGCTCCAACGCATGCATAATAAACAATGCCAGTTAAAGAAAACTAATAATATTGAAGCTATAATAACAGCATAATGTAGTACCCACTTAACCCCAAGTTTGGTTAAAAAACTAAAAAATAGATCCCTTACAGGTGTATTACAGTTCCAGCTGCAATACAGGTCCCATTATAATTAATAACACTTGTAAAGCAGGAAGGCCAATTTTCAGCAATACAGTCTATCAAAGCACTGTTAAACTGACAACTGCAGCAGTGGCCCAATGTCCCAGCTATAATCTCTGGGTAGGCAACTCAGCAGCAGCTGCAGACCCCCTTCTGCTTCCTCAGATGTGATGAAGGCATTGCAGTACCAAATCTGGGGGCATGTGTCCTGGGCACATGCAGTGGTCATTGGCACTCCCCCTGCACTCACACTGTGGCTTGAAGCCCCCCGAGGGGCCAGGCTGGATGAGGAGGAGGATGCAGGGGAGGGAGGTGGGCCTAGCTGGGGAGTGCCTTGTCTTGTTTGATTTTCCCCCATTGGAAGACAAACAATATCATTGTTCTGCTTTAAACTTCCACTCCTCACTCTTCAGGATGTGCATCCCACCTGGAGCAGTGGACAAGCCAGAGGACTTGAGCCAACCCCAGACAAGAGGACCCTAATTTCTCTGTGGGGCCGGTTAGCCATCCAGAGGGTGGGTGCTTCTGGAAGTCCTGAGCTGGGGTCATCTGGAAGATGACTGAGAGATGGTGGCAGTGAGAGCTGGTGGTGGTGGGAAGAGTGCTTTGATGATACAGCTCATTCAGGACCATTTCATTTATGAGTATGACTTCACCATAGAGGATTCCTGCAGAAAGCAAGTTCTCATTGATGGAAAGACCTGCTTCATAGACATCTTAGATACTGCAGGGCAAGAGGAGTACAGTGCCATGAGAGACCAGTACATGAAGACGGGGGAAGGATTCCTCTGCGTCTTTGCCATCAACAACACCAAGTCTTTTGAAGACATTCACCAGTACAGGGAGCAGATCAAGAGAGTGAAAGACTCAAATGATGTTCCCATGGTGCTGGTAGGGAATAAATGTGACCTCCGAGCACAGATAGTGGAAACCCAGCAAGTGCAGGACCTGGCACGGAGTTACAGGATCCCCTACATAGAAACATCTGCCAAAACCAGACAGGGCATTGAAGATGCCTTCTGCTCCTTGGTGAGGGAGCTCCATCAGCAGAAGCTGCACAAGCTGAATCCCCCAGATGAGAGTGGCCCTGGCTGCATGAACTGTAAATGTGTGATACCGTGACTACACTGATTGGACCATGTCTTGGAGAGGTTCCCACTGTGCAGTGTGCGAGGAAAGAGGTGAAGGAAGAAACAAACAGATACAGAAGATGAGTATAGGCTGAGAGGAAGAGGAGGAGGAGGAAGAGGACAGGGGAGCATGAGCCCCTCCAAGGACTATCTCACACTTCACCCAAGCCTGCAGCAAGGGGCTTTTTCTGTTGTTTTTCTTTCCTCATCCCCTCCTCCTTTGGCCTCCTCCCGCCCAGGCAACTGTACAAAGCCACAGATCAAATCACAGTAAATTATTATTTGATGGTCTCAACATTTTTTTTTAACAAAAACAGGTTTTTTAACAAAAAAAAAACAAAACAAAAAAGAGAAAATGAACATGAGCCGGCTGCAGTGTGTGCTTACAGCCCAGAAAGCAACTGTATCCTGGGCTGCATCAAGAGGAGCGTGACCAGCAGGTTGAAGGAGGTGATCCTGCCCCTCTGCTCTGCTCTTGTGAGACCTCACCTGGAGCATTGTGTGCAGTTCTGGTGTCCTCAACAAGAAAAGGACATGGAACTGTTGGAACAAGTCCAGAGGAGGCCACGAGGATGACCAGGGGCTGGAGCAGCTCCTGTATGGAGACAGGCTGAGAAAGTTGGGGCTGTTCAGCCTGGAGAAGAGAAGGCTGCATGGAGACCTCATAGCAGCTTCCAGTGTCTGAAGGGGGCCTACAGGGATGCTGGAGAGGGACTGTTCATTAGGGACTGTAGTGACAGGACAAGGGGTAACGGGTTAAAACTTAAACAGGAGAGGTTTAGATTGGATGTAAGGAAGAAATTCTTTCCCGTTAGGGTGGTGAGGCACTGGAATGGGTTGCCCAGGGAGGCTGTGAATGCTCCATCCCTGGCAGTGTTCAAGGCCAGGTTGGATGAAGCCTTGGGTGATATGGTTTAGTGTGAGGTGTCCCTGCCCATGGCAGGGGGGTTGGAACTGGATGATCTTAAGGTCCTTTCCAACCCTAACTATTCTATGATTCTATGAATTCCTCGGTGTTGATGTGCCTCCTCCCAAGGAAGGACAATGCAGTCCCTGGATGCAGCCCTGCCTGGATGGGAAGGAGGCATCTTTTGTGCTCTGTGAACCTTAGCCATGATGGGTGAGCTAGGATGTGTTTCCTAAGCTGAGACTGAGTGTGAGAAAACACATTGCAGATTGGCAGACAAGCATGCAAGCCTTCTCCTAACAAGCTTTGGGTACCATTCGCTTCATTAACAGCTACTGGTGAACATTTAAGTACTGTGAGATCAGTTTGTTAACTGACACTCAAATTAGGTATATAACAGGGCAGAAGACATCTAAGTACTCTTGAGGTTCTGCAGCAGTATCTTGGTTTGATTCAGCATGTTGTGGAAGAAAACTACATAGGCCTTGTCTGAGCATTGTCTGTCCAAGAGCATGGAATCATTTCCTACAGGCACACACAACACATAGAGATGGGTGATAAAAGCATTTGTTTGAGGAAATACTCTTAATTTGGGAAGGTGAAGACTGAGGGAGCAATAGCAGAGGCAATAAGCTCAGACAAGTGATATGCTGGTGGCTCAGATCTACACATTTCAGGCTGAAATGTGTAACTACCATGCTTGTTGGGTTTTGTTCTATTAAGTCCCTCTGTTACCAACCATATATAAAGCTAGCATAGGTAGAAAGTGGACCATGTACATTTACATGCAGACACTTACACTTTCTCTATCAACAGGTTAAGATTCTCCTTTAGTTCTTCCTGAGAATAAAAACTAACTGCAAACCCCCAAAATTTTCCACTAACCACAATCCCCATTCTGCCCAGAAGATCAATAAGTGTAAAGTGGAAAAAGATTGAAGCTACTTAACTGAGGATCCTTAAGGGAATCATATCCATCTCCAATAAAGGGAGAAAGATAAGCAGCATCACAGAAATGGAAGATACAAGCTATTGCCCTCCAAGGAATGTGATGTCTGCAGCTTACCCGAACATCATTCTGGAGGCTTTGGGGCATGGTTTCAATGCGAAAAGGGACCATTATTAATAGTGTCATGGGTTTCTGGGATTACTGTGTCTCACAAGTTTATTGTATGTTCATTTGCTTTGTTTACTAGCAAAACGTTTCTCCTCCAGATTCTCATCTTCCAGGGCTGTAAATGCAGCTTAGGATCTCAAAGTCAAGATGAGCTCTTCCAGGCTCATCCATCAAGAGTAATAAAGTGTCTCCTGGAGGTTACACATGGGTAAGCAAGAGCACAGTTTGATGGCAGTGGGATTACACTGTATGTCCTACAATTAGAAATTAATGATCAATTCCTTCACACGATGCAGAGGGTATAAAAGGCTCCAGTTCTTGAGTTCTGCTAGTACACCCAATGGCAGTAAAAGCTGCATGCTCTTCCCCAGGCAGGAAACATAGCTCTCAACAGACAAAAAGCATCAAAACCAAACCACATCTGAGAACATGGCCTTTTCTGTGCCCAAGAAGAAGTAGGTTTTACTCATACTTCTTTCTTTGAAGAGGTGAAAGCAGTAAGGCAGGATGTGCCCTGAGGGTCAGAAATATGAACACCCTATTAATGCAGAGTAAATTAAAACTTGATGATTTCATACAATTGGCTAATAAATGTAGAGATGAGAAATCAGTTTGTTCTATTTCCAGACAATAGCCTCATTCAAATGTGCATTCGGAAGCATCATCCTGCGCCTGGGAGCCAGGTAATACTGTGTTTTACAGGCACCTAACAGTTGTTCTATATATAGGTGTATTTCTCTTTCAGTGACAAAAATAAAAGCAGCAGGTCTCTTTATAAAGGATTAACAGAGTCAGCAGTACTTACATCTACAAATCATTACAAGAAAAATGTACCTAAAGGGGCCCACAAGAAAGCTGGAGAGGGGCTCTCTGCAAGGGCATGTGGAGATAGGACAGGGGTGAATGGATTTAAACTGAAATGGGAGATTTAGATTAGAAGAAAGAAATTCTTTGGAAGAAGTCAGTTATTTACTGTGAGGGTGATGAGATACTGGCACAGACTGCCCAGAGAAGCTGAGGCAATCCTCTGGCAGTGTTCTGTGCCATCCCTGGCAGTGTTCAAGGCCAGGTTAGACAGGGCTTGGAGCAACCTGGTCTAGTGGAAGGTGTCCATGCCTGTGGCAGGTGGTTGGAACTGGATGAGCTTTAAGGTCCCTTCCACCCAAAACACTCTGTGATCTGGTTCTAAGATAAATGAACAAACCCAGTTCAGCAGAAACAGTGCCATGCAGCAACCAGCTTCTAGTTTAGTGCTATTTAATTACTGTCAGAATCGTTGCCTCATATTTTCTTAAGCTTATTTATGGCTATTCATATATGACAAAGAAAACCAGTGTTACAAACTAACCACATACTATGTTCACCATCATTGGCACTTGGTGCATAAGATACAGCAGTAAATTCTTAATTAGTCAGAGCTACAGACAGATCTTATTATCACCTGTACTGAACTGCATCAGTCACTCCAAAGCATGGAGGCAAGGAGGTTTAATGTTCTTGGTGATGCAAGGCCTTGAAAAGGCTTCAATATTTACTGGACAGGTTGCATCCACCAAGCTGATCACACAGAACCTGTACTCAGGCTTGCACTCTGGCACAAACACCAACTTTGAAGCTCTATTGATCTTCAAGTGTCATCTTTATCACCTAAAATGTCATGCAGAGTTGTAGGAATTTGTTTGCATGGCTGAACCGGCCATGATGGGAAGTTGAAACCTGACAAAACCTCAAACAGGAAACAGGCTGGAAACAATAGGCTTCAGATAGAGGATACCAAATTACATAAGACAATGATCCTTTCTGGGATTGCAGGCCAGGAATTGCCTTTATTTTTCATAAATAAACATGCAATGGGTGTTTTGCTCATCCAGGTACTTGGATAATGGCTTTTTCTTTTTTGCATACAGACCATCATCCAGGGCTAAAGAACAGGTTATTTGTGCAGAAATTGAAATATTTGTCCTTCATAGTTCATTTCTCATTTGACATTCTTTATTCCTGATGATTCTGCTTTAAAAGATAGAAGCATCCAGCCATGGAGAAGCAATAATACCCTGTAGCAGTGGAAGCTCATGACACAGCACAAATGTTGTACTTTGCACTTGGAGCCTGGCACCCAGCAACACCCCAGGAGCTGAATCCAAAGTGGCCTTTTTTCTCAAACCAGTTTAGCAGATTATTCAGTATAACAAATACATTTAAGTAACAATCAGCCCATAAACAATTATAATACAACCTAAAAACATCACCCACCTGCTCACACTGGATTTTCCAAATAGAGTCATGAATTTTGGCCGCATGGTCTTGGAAGGATGCATTGACCCTTCAGATCACTCATCTCAGGAATTCCTGTGCTGCATCTACAGCCTCCTGTCTTCTTTGGGACAATCTGAAAATGCCTCCTGTAATGTAAAGATCAACATCCTAGTCAGGCAGATAAATAACAGGCGTGATATGTCTCACTCCCAGGGACTGCAGCATAAAGGGCCTCTTCATGTGAGTTATAAAGGGTATAGTCTGTGTGATGCTGTTTCCCATTATCTTATTGCTGATTTTTTTCCCTAGCACTTGTTTCTATTCTGGAACTAGAAAGCACATCCTGAAGGAGAAATAATCCCAAGTAAGGATTCTTAGGCAATTTAGGCAAACTCCTCCCTTCCCTTCTTTTCAGTATGGAAGTGAAACTTCTCAAGTCTTTTCCAGGCAGGAAACAGTGTCAGCAAGGATTTTCAAACTCCTCTCCCCATGTGTTTCACAGTACTGCTGCCCAGAGCTGAAAATGTGAATTCAGGTCATAGAATCATAGAATAGTTAGGGTTGGAAAGGACCTTAAGATCATCCAGTTCCAACCCCCCCTGCCATGGGCAGGGACACCTCACATTAAAGCATGCCACACAAGGCTTTGGTGTGATTTTGGATTTAGATTTGGTCACTTTTCATCAGAATACAACTGTTTAGGTCTTCTTGATAACATCTTGGATGACAGTGTCTTGAGCTAAGCAAGAGCAATCAAGCAAATACACTGAGTCAATAGAGCCTGAGTCTGTTCTTCTTCTTTATCCATGAGATCCCAGTCACAAGCAGCATAAAATAATTATAACTTGGCAATCCTGAAGTTGATTTTCACAGTGATTTTAAGCTTTTCTTGTTTAAGTTTGTAATGTTTAGAGTATTTTGCTCTTTCAAGTGCTTTTCTGCCTATGATATCTCAGCAACTTACAGTGATTAATGGAAGCTGCAGTATACTCTCATATGATGGAGGAGAGACAGGATTATAGCAGTTTCTTCTTCAAGAAATGAAAATTGCACTCTCTAAGCCACTAGAATAAAGTAACTGATGATGAACGTTGACTTTAATGGCTACCAGGGATCTGTCACTCCACTGCTAATATTCAGCTACTTGTAGGATGATAATGCAACTGCAGCCATGGTGAAAAGCAGTTCAGAGGTGTCTGTTTCAGGGTCGCAATGCTACAGAAATAGTAGCAAAATGTTGGCATTCAACAAAAGCCACTTCCCTAACCTGAAAGCTTTTTTTTTGTGAAATTAAACATATATGTATAGAAAAAGAAGTTTTAAAAGGGCTGGAATCTTACAATCAGGAATGGTTCAAAGCAATATGGTTTCACCAAGCTAAAGGAAATATTTAAGGAGGTTATTTACTGGGAAATGTCATCACTTGTTTTTAGATTTGATCCATTTCAGAACACACTTTTGTAGTGTTTTCCGTGCTGTGGAAATGCTGCTTATAACAGCACAGAGATGAACCCCAAGACACTCTGCAGATGGATGGGAAAAGATATCCCATGTCCCAGAGAACCTGGAGTCCAAAAAGACAAGTCAAGGAGAGAGTGGAAAGAGATGGCGAAGGCCAACAACTAGCTCAGGCCTCCCAAATCCCAGTCTATTTTATTGAATCACACCCTCTGATGGTAGCTCCATGCTTTCAGTTACGAAGGACCTTCTGCAGGTTGAGCTGCACTACCTTGCATAGCAAGACATGAACATGGGGCTTTAATTTCTGATGTTTCGTTCTTAAAAAGTATGATTATAATAGATTCAGGCTTAGAACGAAAGCAAATGAGCAAATTATTTGTATTTGATGTGTTTGGCATTCACTACCTCACCCAAAAGTTAGCTCAGGTGAGTTTTCTGGCAAATACAACTTGTTTCCTTTGAAGACATAGAAGCCATTATGCAAATCTTGGAGCCGGAGCACCTGTGTCTCCCTCAGCCTCACGGATACAGCCAGCTCCACCGAGCACACGGCTCTGTGGGCTGCCCTCATATCGTGCTGTTCATGCCCTGAAAATACAAAGCCCCGTGGCCATGGTTAATGTGGCACAGATTTAAGACACCCTTTGCTAGGAAGCTTTCAGCCAGCATGGCAGAGCTCATGCTATTTGAAAACAGTTGTGCAAAAACACTTTAGTGACCCAGGTAGCATCCAGCCACCCTGAGGACTCATTGCCCAGGGAAAAGACCTCTTATCTGTGACAAGTGTGCATGGCAGGATCAGGTTTACATATGCTAAGATCCCTCTTAGCATAACTGAACATCACAGCTTGAGCACTTAGGCCAGGATTTCTAGGATCATTGAACATCCAACTCTGGCACCACGAGGAAGCAACACTTACCTGCTCATCAGCCCTGAGCCTCTGTGTGCTGCACTGGGAGCCCTCTGGAGAAACAGCACATCACTCTTAAGTGTTCAAAGCATCATCTCCCACCCTGCCTTTAGTTGTTAATAAGATGCGCTATAAGTACATGCTCTGCACAACCAACAGCTCTTTGCCAGGACATGTCCTCCTTTGTGCACACAAAACCATGAGCTGCAGGGTGCTGGGTGTCCAGGGTGGCCCCTGTCCCTGGGAAGGGCTCCTCTGCACCATCCAGCTCTCTGCTACATCAACCAGAGATGAAGCTGTCAGCTGTCGGTGCATGTGTGGGAGATGTGCACTGATTTTTATCCTCTGAAGACGTCTCATGTACAAAATCTCCTGCAAAAGGGAATTAGACACAAAAGAGCCTCCTCAACATCAGGCAAAAAGAACATTCCTGTCTCCCTCTTCAGCTGAGCCCAAGAGGGTGTGCAGCCATGCTGGGGCACAAGCCTGGCATGGGAAACAGCCCTATGGTGGTGCAACATCCATGGTAAAGCTTCTCTTCTTGCTCCCTGAAAGCCCACAATGGTGAGTTCATGTCTATCAAAATCACAAGTGACTGTTAAAAGAGGTTTGCCATGATCTGTAGAAGACTTCCCACTGTTATGAAGATGCCCATGTACTCTGTCCTGGGCCCACAGTCAGTGAGACTGGAAGGGGAGGGGACAGGGGTCTTTAGTAAAAGACTAGTTATGGTTTCAGATGTCTAAGGCTTTTATATTCAATTAGCTTTCAGGTGCAGAGACTGGTCCTTAGCAGTCTCAGAGGAGAGAGACATCAAGGGCTTGCATCCCAAGTGGCAGCAGCTAAGACATACTGGTTTCTCCTTGCAGTTGTACCAGAGTCAAAATGAAGACACAGGAGGAGCAGCTGAGATGGGTTTACCTCTATGTGCACATGTGGTGAAAACAAACCAGTATGTCCCTGCCCCTGGCGGAGCCAGTCTCCCTGTGCTGTGGGGACCCAGGGTGGCCTTCAGTTCCTTCCCACCTATCCTCAGCCTTAAAGCATGTAAGGATGGGGCATAGTTAACTAGTAAAGACATTAAATATGGTTGTCTGGTGACAGCAGAGTCAGGATCTGGCAATCCAGAGCTAACCAGGGCCAGTGAAACGTCTCAGAACAGTGGGGGATGTAGTGGGGACTGCAAATAACAAATGTGCCAACATGAAGGTCAGTGGGTGGGAACTGATGGAGAAGTTGATCTGAAGAGTGAACAATCAACCAGTCAATCAAAAGACAAGAAACTGTTGGGTGAAATAAAAGCAGGAGCAATTAGGATCTGGGGGCAGCAGAGAAGTTGGTATAAGACTGTAGCTGACAGGTAGGGCAGGTGGCCATGGCTCCACCAGACAGAATGAGGCAACTCCAGAGCACCATTCTGTCATTCCCTCTGGTATTTATTCCCCTTCTCCTTTGATCAAATAATGACCTTTTCATCCAGAGATCCTTTTTGCTACTGGCAGTTTCATCAGTTATGATCTAACCTATCCCTCCCTAAAGTCATCCTTCCCATCACTAGTCACTCACAGCCTTCCCAGTTCATCCTGCATCCAATCTTGTCCCACCCCCTTCCAAAGCCAATGCAGTGCTCCTGGAACTCACACGCTCCGGTGTTTTTTGCCACCATGCAACCACCACTCATCACATCACTAACCAGCTGTCAATGTAAATGTGCTGCTCAGTAAGGTACACATTCCTGCAGTTCCCATACATTCAGGGAGTCTCAGGCTCTGAGAAAAAGGTTATTTTAGCTAAATGGGCATCTATTCAGAGTAACCAACCCATATTCATTGGGTGCAGAAATAGGAGAACTGAAGAGGATAAAGAAGAAAAGGTTCAAGGCAGCTTTTGCCCATGTAGCCCAGGACAGACTTGGTCTCCAGAAGGTTGCTTGAGGCTCCCTGAGCTCTCCCTGGGCACCTTCAACAGGAGCAAGCTTGGTGGCAGTGTTGTGTGAATGGGACTTGCCTGGGTTTCGCTGTCTGCCTTGGTCAGTGCAAAGGAGATGTGAACAGCACAAGAGTTTCATTATCCTCCCCATTACAAAAGCAAATAGAGAACAGCTAGCAAAAGATACCCAATATTTATAAACTTACCTGTGATATTTGAGATGAAAAACAGCACCACCAACATTCTGCACAGCCATAACAAATGAGCTGGCAACTGCTCTAGGTCAAAGCCAGCCTTTGGTGAACTCATGCCGGCCCCAGAGAAATCACCCTCCCAGTCCTAAATCCTTGCCCTCACACTCTCACACCTTTCCCACTACAACCCCATGGGCATGACAGGGGACAGACTGCTCCCTGAAATGAGCAGCAAGAGATAAAACAGCACTTGGCAGTTTTGAGCAGAAACCACGAAAGAAAAAAGCCTTCCCTAAACCACACAGGAATTTTGTTTCCTTCGCTGAGGTTTCCTGATTTCCCACTGTCATACAGAACTTTAAGGCTCCAAATAGAATCAATATCATCGGGATGATAAAAACACTTCTGTGTGATCTCAAACTATATGGGAGCAAGGACAGAACAAGCCTAGTTAGCAAAGCCTGTTTGTTCTTGCTGAGGACAGTCCTAGAAAGAACATCATTTAGAATTATTGTTTGGTTTGGCCCCATTACTGAAAACTGAGAATCATTTTCAGTGTTATTCACAGCTGGTCTTTAAGGCTTGGATAACAAGAAGGGAAAGTTACACACAACTTTTCCTTCTGCTGGCTCTTAAGGAGAGGAACCAAGGCAGAAGCAGTAGAGGGAAAGAAACTTTAAACAAACTGAGTTTCTTAAAGTTGCCAAAATACTTGTTTTGTGGTGGTTTTTAATGGAAGACATCCTGGCTGCTCTCCTGAAATGTGTTCCATGAAAATGCCCTAAACCCATATTATCAATTATTAGAAACCCCTTTATTTCCAAGTATCATTTTCTAAACTCAGAAAGACGAAGAAGGAACCCCCAGGTTCAGCTTTTTCAAGAGGAATACAACTTTTGCCACAAAACTCCATGTGTGGGACTTTTCCCATAAACTTTGTGTTTGGGAAATTCAGCTTCCAGTTCTTGGCAGCTCTGTCAGCTGCAAGGTGCTGCCTGGGACAAGACATTCGTGCTGCCTGGGACAAGACATTCCCATTGCTCAGCTGTGTGAAGATGCAAACCCATGACCTCCTTTTGGTACTTGTTCCAGTGCCCAGTGAAGGACAGAGGGGAAAAAACCCTGATACTGGACAATAATTCACAGGCCCAGGACAGACAAGGAGCCAGGACATGCGTCAGGACCAGAGAGGAAACAACAGTGTTTCCAATGATGATTTTCTTTGGATAAGCAATGGTTTTAATTCTCAGCACCAAAGTGTGCTTTTTTTATCTGAAGAGGTTAAAATTCAGCCTTTCCCCTTTGCCTCAGTGAAATTTTGCTGGCAACAAACACAGGAAGTATAGTGAATGTGCTGGGAACTTTTTATGTGATTCCTTGGGTTTTAACTGGGGAGAGGAAGGGATTTAAAGGGACGTTTAAAACCCAAACTTGCCACCTAAACAAGGCTTTTCAGCCTGTGGGTGTCAAGCTTACAGAAACATTAACAGCAATGTCACAATCAGAGGCAAATTCAGAGCAAACATCATTTTTCACATGAACTAACCACATTATTATGCAACTTTTAAAAACGACAGATGATAGCTATTGAAAGTAAATTATAATGAGAGTTCAGATGGAAGCATTAGGAAAAAGCACAGGCAAGCATACAACTTCAGCTTGTAAACTGCATGTGTTGAATAGAGACTATAAACTATATATTTTAAGTGAAATTAGAGTGAAATGTTCCCTAGAAGAGCTGAGCCCTATGGGTTCAATTAGCCATTCACATGCTGAGTTCCTAAATAGACGTCAAATTTCATGTCGATATGTATGCACATATAGATAATTATAAAAGATTAACATTTCATTTCATTAAACATTTAATTTCATTAAATAATATAAAGATATCAGTAAGTATAGATAAATATATGCTCACATACATATCTGTGGGTTTAATTCTTTATATGCCTGAACATACACACAACACACATCTACACATGTTGGTGGAGGTCTGCACCTTGTGCACATATGACTGATCGTATTTTAACATAATGGATTTGCAAAGACCTAAACAAACTGAATCCTGCTGCAAGGACAAATTAGCATATAGTGAGATCCCTGCAGAGGAAATCAAGCATCTCTACACTGCAGCCTACAACATCCTGCAACAAAGAGAGCGCTCCAGTTGCCTGCAGCCATATTCTTAAAGATGAGAAACTAATTAGCAACATTATCAGCATATCTTTATCAAGAATTCTTTCTTTCCCAGGTTGAAGATTGCTGCGTACAGGGAAAATGTTGACTTTAACAACATAATAAGAGGGCCTCAATGGGTTCTCAGTATAATAATAATAATAGTAATAATAACAGCAATAATAACAACAATCATAGATAAGCTAGCTTTCCTTTTCTCCATAGCGGTTAGTGATAGATCTCAAGTACTTGATATCAGCCTGTCTTCCTTTGGGCAGGAATAGAAAGATCTTAATTTAACCCCATCCCAGTTTACTGTGGTGCTTACCTTGGGGTGGGTATAGAGGGTGGCTTCTCCTCTCTTTGCGCTGTGATGGAGAACACTCTATAGAGTATCCATCAACAGTCCTCACTCTCAGCAAGGATCATCAGAGACCTCTAAAGTCCAGGGACAGCAAGAGCTGCTTCACAGCCCACCAGATATCTGTAAAAGACGTGTCAATATCCAGGCCATTAACACACTCAAGAGCAGCTGAGTTTATGTAGCTTGTGGTTGCTGCTTGGTGTTGTCAATGATTTTGCTACGATTTTACCAAGAAACTCATAATGATGTCTCTCCCAGCAGTTGGCATTCCTGGAGTTACATGAATTTGTTGTATGTATTACTGAAAGCTTTAAAGTTTCAGTCCTGTGTGTACTTCTACCTAAAAAGAAGGCAAAAGTAGGTTTGGTTTTCTCTTTAATTTTCATTTTTAAGCCATTGTTGGGATTTAAAGGGATGAAAAATTATGCTGAGCACCTAGGGATAGAGATTTCCACATGGATTTTAAGGTTTTACATCAGAAACCCATGCTCCAAACTCTGCATACCATGAGGTGCAGAAGTCAATGTATTTGCTGCTGAAGGGTCAAACCATCCCCGCTGGGACATGGTCCAGGGCAGTGTAGATGGTTGAACCTGAGGCTCCAACACCTGGACTTGAGAAATGTCACAGAAACCTGGAGAATAGTAAAAACACGGAAATATTGAAGGATTGTCTGTCACTCACTGCTCCTGTCAAGGAAACTGCAGGAAAAATTCAACTGGCAAACATACCATACCCCAGGAGCAGCACTACCGTGGATGACAAACCCATCACACTGGGGAACAGTGATTGCTGCATCCCTTAAAACAGGACATCTGGGGCAAAGCAATGTGCAGGAGACAAACAACCCAGCAAACCAAGCAAAAATACTCTTCCTATAAAATACCCTTCCTCAAATCCCTAAGTCAGGAATAGCCCTTAGCTCTCTCAGTGAGGGTAATGACATGCCCTTTGCCTCCCACCCAGTTGCCACCAAGAGAGAGGAACCAAAGTCCCCTGAGGAGTTCTTCCATCCAGAGAACAGAAGGCAGAGGGTATTTACTGAACAGTTCATAGAATCATAGAATAGTTAGGGTTGGAAAGGACCTTAAGATCATCCAGTTCTGGGTGCTGTGTCACCTCTGAATTGAGTGAAATGGGTCCAGAGGGAGTGTGCACTGCCAAAAGTAACCACAGCTGCTGTGGTGACTCCCCTGCTCACAACAAAACACCCTTCCTCACTATGGGAGCCACCAGTGGGAGCCCTCAAACAGCGCTGCCTGCAGTGTGGCCATGGACGGTGCAGGGACTCGAGTGAAACACACAGATTTCCACACCAAGCCCTGTGGCTTTTGACTTGTACTGCAGCCCAAGGGCTGCCCAAAAGCTGAGTCTGGAAACAGGCCTGGTTGCATGTCAAGGTAGAGGGGCTGCAGGGAGAGCAGGGCTATAAAAAGCACTGGAAATCTATGTAGCATCTCTGTTGTACCTAACATGTTTTCGTTGTTGGTTTAATCAAAGCATCCTCCAAGTCCCACACATTTGGAGTGTTTTAGCTGGGAAACAAATGAGGGAGTGGAAAACATCTAATGGGGTGTCCTGGGTTCAGCAGTAGCAGTCATTTTTTCCTCCTTCTTGGTAGCTGGTGCAGTGCTGTGTTTTGACTTTCGGGCTGGGAACATTGTGATAGCACATATGTTTTGCATATGTGCTATCACACATTTTGCTCAGCTCTGAGGCACCAATGTTTAAGTAACATTGTGGGATTTTGGTGCCTGGGCTCCCATCAGAGCCCACAAAGCAAGTCAGCTCCACTGAGAGTTGAGCTTGGGGTATGGAGCTGGCAGATATGACATGGGAACGTAAGAAGACCTCTGCTTCTCTGGACTGACATCTGCGTTTGGTGAAACAAATCAAGCCTTGACTGTCTGGTTCTCCTATGCTGCTGTCTAGATTGACTTCATCTGCACTGAAGATAACAGGGACTTAAAGACTTGAGCATTCATGTGGAGACCTAGAGTAGGTGTCACTCCAGACTGAATCCCACCCTGATTGCTAGAACTAAAAGGACAACTCATTTATTACCCATCCGCTTTGTTTTGCAGCTTTCCATTTTGTCTATCCCCGAAGATGGGAGAGCAGCCATAGGATGAAGACAGACATCATTGGTCAGCAAACTGAAAGGCATTGCAGACAGGTGGCAATAGTTCATGGAGATTACCAAACCAGCTTAGCAGCTCCTGAAGGTGTCCAGAGACTGAAGCCAAAGCTATGGATTTGCTAATCCAGGATGTGACTTCTGGTGAAACCAAAGGATGCCTCTGTCGTGAAGAGCAGGCCCTGTCAGCTGCACGGGTGGTTCACATGGCAGGCAGACTTTTTGCTATGCAATATAGAGCCTAAGGAACTCACACTTCCCTTTTATCCCTCTGGTCACCACAGAGCTCTCGTCTCCCACCAGTCACCAACTCAAGAGTTCAAATACAGCCATTTGTAGATCCTTCCACTTGGGCATTTGGCAACAGGGTTACGAAGCACTTGTACAAAACCAGAGATGCTGTCATGCTTCCTGGTGAGTCCCAGTTGGGTTCTCTGTGTATCATGGTCATCTGTAGATGATGCTTCAGAAAACACCCACGAAAATGCAGAGGTGCAATATTGCTGAGCTCAATGGGGCAAGGACTCTGCTGGAACACCACCCAACATCTTCAGCACTCCCAGGAACACTGGACCGGTTAACAAGAGGTAAGAGACATCCTTAATGGATACACAGATTTTCAGGGGTCTTAAAAACACATCATGTAGGGAAAAATGGAGAGTCTGGAGAAGCAAGAACTATCAAGAGACAAAACAACAGCCTTCTGGCACATGGAAAGCATGCTGTGAAAAGGCAAGGGACAATCTGTTTTCCATATCCAGGGCACAATAGACAAGAATTAATGGGATTAAGTTAAGAAGAAGGAGATTCAGTTTAGATATGAGGAAAAACTTTCCAGTGGTTGGGATAGTAGAGAACTGGAATTATTTCTTCTGACAAGGTGGTCTCTATGTCATTTAAAAGCAGGTTTTAAAGAGAGTTTTGAAACAAGTCAGGAATACAACAGCTCTCAGGAGTGCTGGGGGGATAGCTGGGATTCCTTCATTCTTTCTGGCTCTATGATTCTGTAAGTCACTGTAAATACCTGTTACAAATCTTAGGTGCTCTTTTGAAAGCTCACTTTTAAACATGGTGCAGAGACCAAAAACAATGGAAACTTGTATAAGGAAGACTACATAAGGAATACTGAGAGGTTTATGGCCCTCTTATAACTTTTGGGGGTTAGAATAGCATAGTCTATGGTAGATAACTATAGCATCATTTTTTTACATGATTTTATGTATTCTAATAGTGATTTACTGGCAAGCTGCATGGTTCTTTTTGAAGCTGTGAGCCACTAATATTTATTTCTCAAACTACTGTGTATAAGCACGATGCCTAAGCCTGGAAACAACTTTTTGCATGTCCCAAGTGGAAAAACTCTGCTCTGAGATTCAGCAAGAGATTTGTAACTGTTTCTGCACACCCTGTTTCAGCACTAGCTGGCATGAGTTATGGTTGCCTTGGGAATGCAGGATCTTTCACCAACCTGTGCACCTACTCCAATGCAGTTCTTCACGTTGATAAAACTCACTTTTATATAGACACAGGCACACACATATGCATAGAGATGCTTAAAGTCAACCCCAGCAAGTGGAAGCAAAGAATAGTATTTGAGATGGGTCTAACAGATTGGGTTAAAAAACCCATCCCAACCATTAAACCCGCAACAAGCAGCCCCCGAGTACATGTGTGCCAAGTTTAATCCCCTCGTTAATTAAAAATGGACCAGTTATAACCCTTCCAAACATGAGGCTTACAGTGGGAATGCCAAGTGAACAGACCCTTCCCTGTAACAGCCTGCTGGCACCTCCAGAACGCAGCCACCGAATGGCAAAACATATTGGCACCTCCTGTACACACAATTGAAATACTCGCCCGGTGCCGTCTCTTCTTGTTAATTGCTGTGTGGAAAATGGTCCCCGTACAACCTCTTTATCTGCCTGCTTCAGAAGCGCTGCCTACCGCCACACGTACTCGTGGGGCAGGGTTGGCTGGGATGCCAGGCTCCGGTGCCAAAGCTCAGTGAGGATGACGAGTCCATCCTCCCTAAAGCAGCAGCTGGATCAACACTTGGCTCTGGGGCCGGTGCCTTGGCTCACTCTGCTCTTGGCTGCTGTGGGGCTGTGTGGCAGTGTGCATGCCTTGCTGGGCAGGATGCTCGCTGGGCTGGATGCTCCCCTGGCTTTGCAGATGAGTGCTCCCAAGGCCTCCACTTTAACTACGAGCTTTTCTCCTTCAATACCATCAGTGTAACACTGAAAACCTCACCCAATTTGAAAGCCAGTTTGCTTTTCTGTGCATTGCATCATCTCCTGTCCATTTTAGAGTTACAGAATAGTTGGCAGGGACCTTCAAAGGTCATCTAGTCCAATTCTCCTGCAATGAATAGGGACATCTTCAACTAGACCAGGTTGCTCAGAACCACATCCAGCCTGGCCTTGAATGTCTCCAGGGATGGTGCATCCACCACCTCTCTGACAACCTGTGCCAGTGTTTTACCACTTCACTGTAAAGATCTTTTTCTTCATGTCCAGCCTGAATCTCCCTCTTTTAGTTTAAAACCACCACTCTCCACCTTATTGCAACAAGCCCCACTAAAAAGTCTCTTCCCATCTTTCTTATAGTCCCCTTTTAATAACAGAAAGGCCACACTAAGGTCTCCCTGAAGCCTTCTCTCCTCCAGGCTGAACAACCCCACCTGTCTCAGCCTTTCCTCATAGGAGAGGTGCTCCAGCCCTCTGGTCATGTTTCTCTGTTTTCCACTTCAATCAAGAGCTCTATGCAACAGGGTTGCTCTTAATTATGACTTTCTTCAATACTGTGTAGGATGCAACACCACCCTGCAACAATATCTATGCAACAACAGATACCAGCTCTTAAACCTATCAGGCTAAGGGTAAATGAAGGCTGTAAAATGGCTTCTGCCTTCACAGACGATTCCCTGTATGAATTCAGGAGCAGGGGCCAGATCTCCACTGGAGCTGTGCCAGTCCACACCAGCTGTCAGCGCAGCCACAGAAGATCAAGTATTTCTGTTCCCCCCCCATCTCACCATCACAACTGTCAGCTCAGGCCCCACCACAGAATATTTATTAGTGGTGACAACAGGAAAGAATAGAAACATCAACTTTTGCAAAGTCAGTAGGTAAAAAATGTGTCCTCATAAAGTGATTGAATAAATTGGGAATGATAGAGGAAAACAACATCCTTGGGGCTTAGTGGCAGCTTTGGGTTGTTTTTTTAATGAAGGATTGGCAAAGGACTTACACAGCATCAAACCTGAGATCCCTCTCAACTTCATATACAGAAGCTGGAAACAGAGCAATCAGTGAAAGCACTGATGTATTGGTGAATCTGTGGGTCTGACCATGCAGAAGTTATAAACAGTGAAGCACTAAGGGTTGCTCTGTACTCAGAGACAGTCTAAGTCTTTGCATTTACATCCCAGCTGTCATCAAGGCTTAACCACAGTGTCTGCAATTTCTTTTCATTGTATTTTGTATTGTGTTTGTGTGTTGGAAATCAAGGCACAGAGGCTGTGAGTCAGGGTGAAGAAAAGGACAAAGACAAATTAAATGAGGTGCCAGTGGAATTCAGGTGCTTAAATGCACAGAAAGCAGTATTGAAAGCTCCCTGCTCTGCTGCTGTCTAAACTTAGAGATATCCATGAGCCCAAAGTATAGTTTTTCATTAATAGAAAATACCTTTATTCCTCTCCTCCACAATGCGACAAACCATTCACAACCCTCACTGGTGGGACCTCAGTCCGAGCCCCACCAAGCATGACCCCCTCCATCCCACAGCCAAGCCTTGCCACATTCCAGCACCTCCCCATCCCACCAAACTGGGGCAAATCCCAGGGCAAAAGATGAAGGACTCCCTTTGGACCATGCCTTGCTGAAGGAGCTTCCCAGAGACCCCATGTTTGGGACAAAAAGGGCCTTAAGGTTGATCTGTGTGGTCTTCCCTTGGCCCAGCAATCACACAACTCACTTATAGCATCATCCTGCTCCCACCTGGAGCATGTCTGAGTCTGACTCTCCTTTGGAGCCCTTAAACCCCAACCAGCAAATAAGGAGTAGATGTCCTTGGGTTTCCTGCTGAGGAGACTCTTCCAGGAGCCCCAACAGGGACTCCAGTCCCAAGCCCTCTGCCTACAGCTCTAAAGGTACTGTGCATTGGGAGCTAACATCAGCTGAATTCCTACCCAGGCTGCTAAGAATTCCCTTGACTAGGAAGAGAACAAACCCAACTGCTGCTGAACTGATCGTGTTTACTGTACAACACAGAAGCAGATGATATCTCTGATTGAGAAAGAAGGAGAAAGCTTCTAATCCCACTCTATGACACTTGCCAGACTGACAAGTCTAGAAATACAAATGGCAGAGTAATTATACAAGGCTCACTGATGTCGCTGTTCAGATTTATGTTGTCCAAGTATAACAAAGAGAAACAGAAAAGGCCTGTCCTCTTATATTGGTTCCCATAGCTGTTAGTGCAAATAGATTAGAAATCTAAGTAAGCTCAAGAAGTACTAAACTACTCAAAAATATTGTCCTCTTAGCTGTGGCACAATCACAGTGTTATGGATTGATACAAGACAAAGGGAAAAATAAGAAGAAGAAAACAGCAATTTGGGGAGAAGTCATATTATCATTGTTACAAACCCCATGGCTCTTGAGGGAGGAAGGGACAAATGTGTTTGTTACTTGATCCAAATCATTTTAAAGTGATGGGAGAAATCTCTAAAACCAGCCATTAAATCCTTAAATCCAGTCAGTGAACAAAAGTGATGGTGAGGACCAAACACTGAAGTATCTGGCAACTTACAGCCACTAAATACTAGGAAAACATACGTCAGGGTTTTGGGTCAGATTTGAGCTCAGCGTGGATGCGTTTGTTCGAGGGCCCTTGAGGACACTGTACTTTTAAACTGAACTTGTATGTCCAATTTGAGACCTGAGTATCCATCACATGAGGCATTTAAGAATACAGCATAGACAGGATTTGCCTTGCCTAATTCAAAACATCCACGCTGGAGACATCTGAGCCTTACTGAGCCTCCCATCCTTTGTAACCGTGAAGAGAAACAGGCACTTTTACAGCACGCTCAGCTGACCTATTTCAGATATCAGCTTTAGGGCAAGATGAATCATGCCTTGAATGTGCCAATTTCCCTGTGGTGCCAAAACAAGACTCGACAACCAGTTTATTTGCTCAGATGAATCCCATGTGGCTGGGGCTGATAGACTTTTGCTCTAATCTGTCTGAATGTGAACTGTCTCTCATCCCAAGTCTTACATCATCCTATGGAGAGTCCTGTGAGTTGGATATATTAACTTGGGTAGCTATTCACTAATTCCATGATACACCACCAGTATTAGAGCTGACTTGCATACGGCCAGCTAAAAAAATTAGGTGGAAGAAAAGAGTTCTGCATATATCTACCCATTCACATACCTTCAACGCAGCACAGAAACCATCACTACTTCGGTGTTGATGTATTAAGAGCCATAGGAAGCAAAAGAAATAGCAGCTTGCCCAGAGTCATACTGGAAGCATGACAAATGTAGGACTAGAAGTCACTTCTTCCAGCCCTCTTCCTGCCTAGTTCAGTGTTCATCAGCTGGAAGTTTGATCAGTTCTTCTAAACACTTCCATTATCTTTGGAAACCTTTCACTCTCCTTGGGAAGTCCCTTTGTATTTCGAGAGCAGACCACATATGAGATGTCTTCAGGAGCCTCCAGACATCTTGTTCCTCTAGGAACAACTGCAGAGCCAGTCTGTGCTCTGCAGTGAGCCAGTGTAGCTGTGCCTTGGTGGGTTCTTAGAGGTGAGCTTTGAAAGCAGCAGCTGTCCCCAGATGTAATCAGTGCTGCCCTAGCAGTAGTGTGCTGACAGTCATCACGGCCTGCAAGTGGATCTGCATGGAGAACCAAATTATCTTGAAGTTTCAAGTTGTCCCCAGGTATTATCTAAGGTCTGAATCAAACAGTGGCAGATTCAGCTTAATTCCAGCAATATTGGTATGGGTCTGTAGTGGGAAAAAAATCTGCATTTTCAGTTTGTGTTTCTTGGTGGATGTATGTTAATGCCCCAGATAGCAGCATCAGAA
This sequence comes from Melopsittacus undulatus, assembly GCF_012275295.1. NCBI lineage: Eukaryota > Metazoa > Chordata > Aves > Psittaciformes > Psittaculidae > Melopsittacus > Melopsittacus undulatus. The sequence goes on from NC_047531.1 coordinate 2,416,583, forward strand.
AACAATTTACATTCTAGTCCTTCCTTCTTTGGCGAGGACTTCTTCCGAAAGGTAAAGATTCTGATTGCAAAGGGACATTGAATATTGAACAGGAGCTTTCTTTCCAAATTCTGTTTCCAGCAGGGCTTAGGAAAGATAACAAGAGTTTTATACGTCTGATTAAAAAGCCAACACTCCAAACTGTGAGTATGTAGGTTCTTGGCGTGTTTTCTGTTATGGTCATAATCAGCTGCTTGCCCATTCCAGCTGCTAAAGCACAGCAGACAAGACTTGCATTCCAAATATTATTCTCATCACCATGGTATCCTGTGCACAGATCCCCAAAGGTAATTAAAGGAGTTTGAGGCTGTAACTCCAAAGGCCAGGTCCATAAATAACTTCAGCTCTCACAGATAGGTGACATTGTGTTTTGTTTTGAGGGTTTGTACTGCAGGGAGTGAATCCAGAAGCTGCTTTGTCTCCACCAGACAGGGCAACATCAGGGGACCTCCAGACAGGGAATGTAAATAGATACCCCCCAATAGACACATGCACAGAGCAGATAGTCATGTTAGGCCAAGCCTGTAGGAGATGCTGCACACAGGGACACGTCTGCAATCTCACCTCTCTTGGTGGATCCTCACCCAGGCTTGCAGGGAAGCAGCTCCATCTCTTCAGGGCCTTTGGACTGAACCCTTCTCTTCTGAATGTCAATGGTAAAATGTCTGTTAAACACAAACACAACCTGAACACAGACAACAGAAGACAGCTTTTTGGTCACTTCGTCTTTCAATCCCCAAATTCCCAGCAAGAGCTTTAACTGAGCAGTGACAAAACAAAGACCCTTTGATGTTCGCTCAATATTCCCATGAACATCCCACATTATCTTCTAGACAGGAGCACAAAGAAAACCAAGCCCCTTTTCCAGGAGTTGGCAGAGGAAGATCTGAGCCCTTTAAGATGAGGGATGTGAACCACACGTCCATGTTTTCAGAAAGGGAGATCCCACTGCTTCCTCTGAGGAGCCTAATCATGTTGCTGCCCATTAGGTTGCTCTGACTGCTACTGACCAGGATAACCCAAAGGATTGACCCTTTTCTTTAACCCTCCATCCTGTGATAAACAATAGATAACCAGGACTTCAGACTACAGCTTTTCATGCTTCTACTCAACATAGAAAAGCATGATTGGTGCAACAGAACAGTAGCAAACCTGTAGATATAGAGGACTCAAGTGATGCAAAGACTCATAATCAAAGTAAGAACCTCCAGAACTGGGTGGTGGTTGGAGATAGGTATTATGTGTTCTCATGCTATATTTTACTTGTTTCAGTGTCACATTTCACTTTAACTGCTGGATCTCTTTTGGACACAACTCTTGCATATAAACATGGTTAACATCTAGGTTCCTTTAGTTTTCTTTAGGGGCAGAGCAGAAAGTGGTCACAAAAAGAAACAGCAGAAGGTTGTCTTGGGATAGGAATGGGAAGTACTGCAGCCTGACCTCGCACTCAGATCATGCAATAGCTTATATAATAGTGTAGGACCAGTCCCATGGAAAATTAATACCTTCTGCATAAGGACTAAAGGATTCGTTTTGCCTGAGGAGACACATTGATTGCCCTGCATAAAATAGCAACAAATGGCTTTTAACATGTAATTTTATGTACTTTTCAACATGGGACAAGAGGTATAGGATTGGTGTTATTCAACTGCATGTTTATTCCCTTTAGATCCTGCAGCTCCAAGGTTTTCCTTTCTCTCTGCTCCAAGGCTGAGTGCTGCTGACCCATTCCATGTGTCTTGTCAGTCCTCAACACAGTCAATTAATTGCCTTCTTAGGAAGATTTGGTCAATCTGGCTTCTCAGTCAGGCAACTATGTCTTGAAATTACAACCCTGAATCATACAATTTGCCATAATGTAAAAGCTATGAAGAAAAAGAGAATAAAAACCACTGGGAAGAAGAGACACATGCTTTTCCCTCAAGTTCTCTTCCATCCCTGCCATCTTCCATCAATCTGACAAAGCTGTTTGTAAAAGCCTCTTGAAATGAAGAATCTAATATTCAATCACAAAAAGATTAGCCTTTGACTGCACTTCTCACCATGCTACACTAATACAATCAGCATGGGAAATGTTATCCAGTAAGAGGTTAGGGAGAGGGTGAAAGACCAGGTGGTGCTGGAGACCTGAATTATAAAGGTTTCTTTTCCATGAAGCATGACTTTTATTTGTGTCTAACTTTAGGAAGTAGCAATGCTGGAGAGGAAACACAGCATGAGATGTTCAGCCATATACTCAAGGGCAGGTGTGCTGCAGAGTCCCTGCTTACAGCGCTCCCATCCCGCTGAGCTTGGGCCAACCTGTGAAAAGGATACAGGAAAACTGGGATTACTTTGGAGAAGTTAATTGTAATCTGAAGCAGACTGCACATACCGTGCCCAAGGTGCCTCTGAAGGCACAGGAACTGCAGGAGACCAGGATGGTTTGGGCACACAGATGTAAGAGTGCAACCCACAGAACGTTTATCACCTGAGGCTCCTGAAGGGCCATAAACATACGATTTTTGCCACTGTAATTACCCAGCTATCTGGAGTTCTGCCACTGCACTCAGAAATGCTGTCATCTCAGCAGGACTGTGTGGGTTAGCATCTATGGATATACCTGTTGTGATCTGCAAATTAGCTCTTTGCTCTGCTTAAGTTCCCTGAGCAGTTTCAGCTTTTTCTTAGCTATGAAGCATAGGAGAGGATGTTTTGTATGGGTTTTCTCTCATGACCTAGAAGCTCAGGCCCATCCTTTGGAGCAGGAGACAGGACACACACAAAACAGGCTCCCAAAACAGCCACAGCATGGGAGGAAATCCAAAGCTCAAGAGAGACAACAGGATTGTGCAGCCCAGCAATGAAAGCTCTGATCCTGCACAAAGGCTTTCCAGTTTCTTTACAGGAGCCACGTCTGTATTTTGCATCATTTTCAGTAAGTCATCCACTAATTCTGCATGTTTGCAGTAGAAAAGACATCTGATTTCCTACAATAGAAGCTGCTCTCGTAGGATAAATACATTATATTTTGGTGACGTGAACTGTCACATACTCTCTCAGTGGTAGCATAAACCAGAGTTCATGGCTTTGGAAAACAGAACTGATGACAAGCATCATTAAATCTACAAGTAACTTTTTCTTTTTCCCCCTGAGATGTCCTTCCTGAAGCTACAGAGAAGGACATTCAATATACACACGTGTCACCATTACTTACGTCAGTAATCTAGCAGACAAGACCGTGGGATTGACATGATGGCCACAGGGCCTGGATTTAGGTCACATACAAAATGAATTAAAAGCTTCTCCTTATCTCAGTGCAACATCTCTCCCTCACTGTCATGGTTTAACCCCAGCCAGCAACTAAGTACAGGCAGCTGCTTGCTCACTTCCCCTCACTTCTGTGGGATGGGGAGGAGAATCAGGAAAAGGTAAAACCCATGGATTGGAATGAAAACAGTTTAATAATTGAAATAAAGTAAAATATCATAAGATTAATAATCATAATAGTAATAATAGTAATTAAAAGGGAAATAACAAAAAAGAGAGAGAAATAAATCCCAAGAAAGACTAGTGATGCTCAATACAATTACTCACCACTTCCTGACCGGTACCCAGCCCGATCTTAGCATTGATTGGTCCCTTGCAGGTAACTCTCCCCAGTTTCTATACTGGGCATGACGTGCCATGGCATGGAATACCCTTTGGCTAGTTTGGGTCAGGTGTCCTCTGTCTGCTTCCTTCCGGCTTCTTGTGCCCGTCCTCACTGGCAGAGCATGAGACTGAAAAGCTCTTGATCGGAGTAAGTGCTACTGAGAACAACTAAAACACCAGCATGTTATCAGCACTGTTCTCAGACTAAAGCCAAAACACAGCACTGCACCAGCTACTAGGAAGGAAATTAACTCTTGAAATCAGGACATTTACCTGCAAGGATAAGGAAAACCAAACTGCTGCTTGCCAAGCAGCTTCTTAGCACAAGAGCTCCTAAATCAAGGTACCAGACCACAGTAAATTGGTCTAGCAACAACAGCCAAGCTTTGAACTGTGTTTGTGCCCATGTAGTTACTACTACTGATCCCAACAGCAATGATCTGTGTGTAAGCTTATCTTACAATAACAAAAAAACCCCAAACAAACCAAAACAACAACAAAAACCCCAACAACAACAAACACACATGCAAAACTTAAGGCTAAATCTAAGTCACTGTCTTGTATCAGACCAAACGCCTGCTGGTAGCTCTGCCTGGCTCATGCTCCCTTGCTTCACCTCCTTTCCTACAGAGAGAATTGTGCAGCAGAGAGATGGCTTTGGGCTGAATAACAGACTGCAAGCAGAGACCATCAACCAGAAATGCCAGTCAGGCCCTCCCCTAGGAAAACAGTTCCCTCATTGCCCTTTAAGAGTGATTAATGGTTTTATAAAGCCCATCGGATACCCCACACTGCCCAAATCTGCACACACTCATTACTGAAGTCCAAGCAGAAACCTGTGACCAACACCTAGGCACACATCCCAACCTGAAACCAAGGCATATTTGAGTCTTCTCAGGGTTGAAGGAAAGCAGATGAAGAGGTTTTTCTGGTGTCTAAAGAGTACTTTTGCAGGACAGAGGGGACAGAACCTGGGCCTGGCAGCTAAAGGGGCCCAAATGTTCAGCACTTAATTCTCAAGTGCTGAAGGGACAGACAACAAACCTGGTGAGATGAGGTTGGGGTTGGAGCGCTGATGGGACAGGTCTGGAGCTTTAATCAGGGACATTGCTTGTGTTTCATTCTGCCTGGGCACCTAGGAACCGATTCTCCATGCTTGGTATGTAAATAGATGCAGCACCATCAAAGCCAGCAAACCCCTGGGGTTTCTCTACTGAGTCAGTTCTGCAAAACTCTACATTTTTGGCCAATTGTTCTAATGAAAACTGACAGCAACACACTTTGCTGTGCACCTCAGATGTCAGGAAGGGCAGTGGGCCAAGGTCCAGAAGGAGGAAGGGGAGTCTGCTGGGGAGGTGAGCCATGGAGACCTCCAGTTCCCAGCTTTGCCTCTGCAGGCATGTAAGCCAGGTCAAGGTGGTCAAGGACGTGCATGCAGATGACACTCAAATGGAGGGTATCCACTCTCCCTTTATGCATTTTAAAGTCTATTACACCATGGATTAAGACAGCCAATTTAAGCATGCTTTCTGCTGCATGTTAGCCTGTTCCATAATCGCCGCAAGACAGAATTTGGCTTTGAACCCACCGTTTTCCATCCCAGGGACAAAGCCTGTTTTCACCCATGTGCCAAGGCGTTCTACGGGATGAAAATGGTCTCTTACAAGATTGTCAAGATCCTGCCTCCAAGGGTCTCTTTCTAATTGTTTTCAGAGGCTGCCAGCCTTGCAGGGCAGCGCTAACTTCAGAAGATGTGGGGTGGAAAAGGCTTTGAAGAATGATTTGTAAATCAGAGGAAGAGAGGAAGCTATTTAATTCCATACAGAAGATCACTCCTTCTCCCTGCCAAGCAGCAGTGGGAGCACAGGCCTTGGAGTTCACGGTTCAAGAGTGCAATCATTTGACATGCAGTCATTGCCAGGAGGCAAAAGGAGGGGAGGCAGAGACTTTGCCACTGACCTTCCAAGTGAAAATCCCAATTTACAGAGCAAAGACCTGGAAACACCAACATTCATTGCATTCACCTTCACCTGGGCAATCAGAAGATAACGACAGTATCAAGGTCGAAAAGTGCTCTCAGAATGAATGGCCCTTGGTTTTTGAAAGGTTTAAAACTTTAATTTTGCAGTCTCAATATTTAATTAGGACACTTAAAAATGCAGAGGAGTGAAACAACAACAACAATAAAGCACAAACACGCCCCGGCCTGGAATTAGTCTGATGCCTGGCATTGAAAAAGCCACCAAATGACAGACCGTACCATGGTAATTCATGCTGATGACATTACAGTGATTGGCTTTTAATGCACTCACCAATAAATTACTGCTAGTCAAACAAAGCGCTCCGAGGAGAAAGACACACAGAAAGGAACATTCAAGGTTCTTGATTATTTATCAGTTGGCTGAAACATTCAGAGACCAAAGAGAGTGTTATATATCCTACCCAATGAATCACCTCATGGCAAATGGGCTTAGTTTCACATAAAGTGAAGTATCCACTAAGGGCTGGAGGGAAAGGATGCGCAAAGAGCTTGACTTAGCCAAGGCAGCATTAAGATAGCCTTAAGAGGCCAAAAGCTGTTGAAGCCAACAAGACTCTGTTGATTTTAGCCAAGCCCCAAGTGACACAAAGAGGTTTCAGCAACAAAGACAGTGAACTCGGATCCCCAGAAGCCACACCAAGGACTCTTCATTAGAGGGAAGCGATCAGGCTAAATGCATTTCCAATTTCAGTGCTACCACCTTTAATTAAAATTAAGGATATTTAAACTACCTAATTTATTCTTCCCTCCTTACCCTGTCCTTTTTCTCAGGATGCTTTATGCAGCCACCTAAGCAGCTTAAAGTCTTTGCCTTTCATGAGCTCACATTTTGGCTCTCCCACGCTGCACAAACGTTGCACCATGAAAATACCACACTGGAGAAGAGCTGAACAGAACTGTGTCTCAGATGACATTTTAAAGCACTCCGGAAGCACTGATTCCAGCTAGGTTTTTACAGTAGTCTTTTAAATAAAATAAATGTTTCCACCACAAATTGCTTGTGTTCATCCACTAGTGGATAATAACTTGAAACTGTAATGATTTAAGTGCAGGGTGAGGGGAAGCACTAGGTTGGTAGCAAAAGACAGCAACAGGAAATAAATACTCAACTAATCATAGAATCATAGAATGGTTTGGGTTGAAAGGGACCTTAAAGCTCATCTACTTCCAACCCTCCTGATAGGACAGGGACACCTTCCACTGGAGCATCTTGCTCCAAGCCCTTGTGTCCAACCTGGCCTTGAACACTGTCAGGGATGGGGCAGCCACAGCTTCTCTGGGCACCCTGTGCCAGCGCCTCAGCACCCTCATAGGAAAGCATTTCTTCTACTGTCTAATCCAAATCTCCTGAAAGTCCTGGAAACTTGGTTTTCCACTATCTTGAATTTGGTTTGCATTACAAATTCATTGCAGAAGAGCACTGCAGACCTGGTGCTGGCTGCTTACAAAGCTGTTCTTCAAAACAGTTCATACAAGGTGAAACAGAAACTTCAATATGGTAAGGCCCTGCATGGGACTGCACCTTCCTGTTGATGCAGCCTCTCAGACTGGGTTTGGGCTGCTCTCAACACCGACGTATGCAACAATTCCTGCATGAGCCATGGGAGATAAGGACCCCTGCGGCACTGAACTGTCATCGTGCTGGACTGCATGGGAGCGATAATTCAACAGTCTCATTTTGGGAGAGAAAATTACTGCATTTTTTATACTCTTGTAACTTTCTCTTCATCTTAAACTGTCTTTCATATGATAATTGGAAAGATTTTCCCTAGACCTCCTATCTTTAATGAAAATCAGACAAAGCCTGAATCATCCTGCAAGTTTACTAAATATTTTGCTACGGATGCACTTTTAAATAAACATCTTATTCAAAGATCCCAGTGCTCAGTGTTAGAGCAGGATACGTTGCTGTAACTCTGCACGTTTCTAGCCACATCTCTCACTACATCTGTGATGCTGCTGCGTCACCTAATGTCAGCATGTGCGATTTATAGGCAGGAAAGGGAGAGAGAAAGAACGTGCTGAAATAACTTGCCTATAGCAATACAGAAAGAGAGCCGATGCCAGGGCTGAGAATTAGAGCTCAATTGATTTCTGGTATCCAGCCTCTTGCATAATTCACTAGGTCACAGTGGCAAGATTTAAATATGGGACTAATTGAATGTTCATATAGGAACTGCTGCTCCTTTGGTCCAGCCTCATGCAAAGTTGGAGAGGGAGAAGGTACAGAGAAGAAACTGAGGTCTCTGGAGGAAAATCCAGGGGAAAAGCATAACTGGAAGAGAAAGCTGCTCTGTCCCTCTCCTGTTATCACAGTGGCAGGTTAATTCGGGATGACAATTGAAACATCAAACACAGTCCATCTATTTCAACAGGGAAAATAAACCATCTCCTCAAATCCCCAGTGACACAGCAAGGACAGGAAACACCTTGCCTTCCAGCAGGTTGCTATAAAGGAGATGAGCCACAGGGCCAGCTCCAGAGGGGTGCAATCATACATCCAGGGTCCATGGGTCATTATGAGCATGAACACATGAGATGATAACAAATATAAATGTGAGGGTGAACATGTCCAAAGGAAAATCCTTTCAAAGGTCTGAAAAACAAACCCAAGTGGGCTGGGGGAGTTACAGCTTCTCCCTTCTCCCAGGCTGCCCATCACATCCAGCACAAGATTCCTCCTGCTATTTACTGGGCAGATGGTTTTAGTCCTACCTGTGTTTGCTTTCATCTAGTTCCTGAAGGGAGTGACAGTGCTGTTACACTGGCTGGGAAGATGCTTTCTCCAAGCAGCGTGCCCTGTGGCACATAACCCAGCTCCACTGAGCCACTTCAGTTTTGCTGCATATATAAGCAGACATACCACAGATATTCCCATTCCTTCCTGCTGGAATCCCAGGCCCAGCCTTAGACTCCTGGAGATCTCTATCATTTTGCCAGCACAAGAGGGGACTTGCATTGCTAACTATCCTCACCATGTTGCTTGTCCCTGAGGATGGATCCTGAAGTAACTGCCCAAGTAACTTCCTTACCTTTGAGGTATTAAAACATACTCTTCTTGGGACTTTCTCCTGCAAAACAGCAAATGCCAGGAGCTTGGGGTCAGATGAAGCTCTAAATGTTCTGTAATTGCCAAAGCAAGTAATTCTTCTTCAACCACATGGCATTATTCAAGCTCCAATTAATTTATACAGGACATCTGGTGTCCCTGGGACAGTTGGAAAGTGTTCTTCAGTTGGATGGGGCTTGGAGCAACCTGCTCCGGTGGAAGGTGTCCCTGCCCATGGCTGGGGATTGGATCTGGAGGAGCTTTAAGGTCTTTCCAACCCAAACCAGTCTGGGATTCTATGATGATACAATTCCCACTATAAAAGCTGCAGCAACACCTGCTTTTCCTCCTATGCCATAAGTGCCACATGTTCTCCATCTGCTCCCCTCCTCAGGACCTTGGGGATCTAGGGTGTCTACCAGGTACTTCTAGAGGAGCAATGGTGAAAAGGCGAAGCACGTAAGGAGGTCAAGTCAATGCTCTCCAAAGGTGGTTGCTATCCATTCCTAATGTTTCCATTTCCCAGCAGGTAAATTCTCAACCAGTCTTCCTAAAAGAGCATCGGGACAATCTCTTGCAAAACAAAAAAACCCACCTTGTTTTGGACTTCCCCATGGAAACATTTACTTTCCAGTGCTCATTCAGGAGTAGAAGCAAACCACAGCTCTCCCCATCAGCAATGGTGAAGGCTGCTCAGCTGCAGGTCTATGAACCCTGCCCCAATCCTGCAATCCTCGTTTATAAGGCTTTATTGAGCTTGGTAATATTTAAGGTTAGGGTTAGAAATGAAAACCTTCTGAGCTCCAGCTTCTTCCCCCCAAAAACCAACCCAAATCACATCCTCCAGTAGCCCTGACCAAAAGAAAGAAAAGAGCCCATTAAAAGATAAAATTAAAATAAAGAAAATGAAAATAAAAAGTAAGTTTTAGTGTTTGCTCTTGTGGCCATAGAATTTTTGTTTTAACACATGCAGCCAAATGTATCCAAGAGAATTATTTCAGGAAGTGACCACAAACCACCTATACTGTATCACCCAGCGCTAGCAGGAGAGAGAAGTGATGTGAAAGAAAGGGAATGCTTCGTCTCCTTTTCCTATGTCACCACCCGGGGTGTTTTCCCTGTTCTCAGCCAGGCTGTACTGATTCCTGTGCTGGCAACAGGGCTGGAAACTCTGGACACAGCAGTGGGGACATCCAGTTCTTCCAGATCCCTCATGCTCAGAAGCTTTCTGAAGTTGGGATGTGTTTATGGAAACACAAATCCCTTGGCTGGACTCAGAAATGACTTACTGACTAAAGTCATTACAACTCTTGCTCGTCTTCACAGGGTCATCTGGACATGAGCAGACACAACTCGCCTTTGGGCTGTCACCAAAGCAATATCAATCATGATGAGAAATAACTCACACTTTGCACATGGCAGATCTACAGAGCCACGTCTGGAATCAGCCTTTCCTCAATGACAGATTCTAAACAACACACATTCGGAATACACATCTGTGAACTACTGACTGTAAGAGATAATAAATCCTTCGGCAGTTAGAGGACAGGAAAAGCTCCCCGGTACCAATACTGTTAACTGTGTCTGTGCATGAAAATGGCAAACTGAGACAGCTCTGGTTAGCAAATCTGATGAAACCTTTAACAGAACGGCTTTTAGAGGCAGGGAAAGATCCCAGGCTGTAACGCAGGGTGTGTTTGTGACAATGCATAAAGGTCAAACACTCACAACTCACTCGGTGGAAGCGCTGAGGGGATTGTTCCCAGAACCAGCCATAGAAGAAAGAACAAGTGCTGACATTCAAGTACAGCACTGGAGCTGCATATGGGTAACCACAGCAGCAGGACGTGGTGAGTGAGTGCTTTCAGCCAGGCTCACCTCGAGGAGTGAGCGCTGCAGAGGCTCTAGAGACAAAGCTGGACAACACACTGCCGGCTGTACTTGACACTGAAACACTGGTTAGGGTTAAAGGGCCTCACATGTGCCATCACCCCCAGCACAGAAACACATTGTGCTTTCATGAGTGGCTGCTCCAAACACCATTGTCTACAAGTGGTTTCACAGCTCTGGAGGAGGATGTAAATAACCACAGGGATTATTATGCAAAATGTTCCAGCTCAACATTGGCTGAGCCATACCTCCACCTATGGTTTGAAAGTATTTACACTAGAAACAGGTAAAGAAATAGATATGTTTTGTAATATCCTAGAATCCCAGCCTGGTTTGGGTTGAAGGGACCCTAAAGCTCCTCCAGCTCCAACCCCAACCCCTTCCACTGGAGCAGCTGCTCCAAGCCCCTGTGTCCAACCTGGCCTTGAGCACTGCCAGGGATGGGGCAGCCACAGCTTCTCTGGGCACCCTGTGCCAGCGCCTCAGCACCCTCACAATGAACTCTACTCCAGCAGCCAGAAATCATCTACCCCAGTTCACAATCCCAGGTAAGTAGGAGATTTCTTTTAATACAGTTTTCATCACAAAATCATTATCAAGCTTTAATTCAGCTCCTCAGGGGCAACGGTCCATCCTATGGGTAGGTCCTCTGAGACATTCAGACTCTCCTCAGACTCCAAGGCGTTTGAATACTCACTGCTATAAGCAGTAAAAGGCCAGCATCTATAACACACAACCAAATGTCATGAGACAACAGGGTGAATTATTCTTTTAAAATTGGTCTATAATGCAGAGAAAAGGAAGCTAATCCATCACGAGCAAGCATTGCTGGACATAGCCTGTGGCTATCTAACAGGATTTAGAGTTTCTGGGCAAGGGAAAAATAAGTTTCATGGCATGTGCAATCAAGGGACAGTTCAATCAGATTAAATTCCCAGAAGTAAAGCATTTATCAAGAAATTAGTGTTGGGCTCAGTGCTGGGAATTGGGGCTTGGTGTGATGCACTGCATGGAGCCGGACAATGGGAGCTTATTGGGAACTTGTAAAGGGTGAATTTTGCAAAGCAAATTAGTGGCATTCCTAACTGGGAATGTTGCACTTGGGATGGAAGATACACAGTAAATTCTCTTCCACCTGGACAGCTAAAAGAAACCAACACAGAAACGCAGCAGAGATGTAAAACTCAATGCTCTGCAACAAAAATCCATTTAGTTTAAAGGCAGAAATACTTCACTGAAGCAAAATGATAAAAAGCAGACCAGGAAATGGCAAAGTTTCAGTCAGGTTGAAAATACAGACAAGTAATAATAGAGATTACAGAATCCAATGAAAACTTCATAAACTTCAAGAATTAAGCATAATAAAGAAGACAGCTTGAAACAAAGAAATCCCAAGTGCCAGGTACAGCTTTATTGTTAGATGTTAATGTCAGAGTTGTAAACACTGATATAAAAAGGCAACTTAATGTAATCGCATTAGTGGGAGATCAGAATCAGTGAGGCTTTTTCCAGCAGATTCCTCCAGAGACTAACTCTCGGCTCAATATTATTTAATATTTCATCAATGTTCTAGATGTTCATATATAAATCTCTTTAGATCACAAATAGATGGGATGGGAGCAAATGATAAGTTTTCTCTTATGAAATAAACTGGTTTGGGGGTCAGTTTATTGGTTGGTTTGGTTTTGGGTTTGTTTCTGAAGGATCATAATACAAGAAAATCAATTCAAACATAATCAAACACAAGGAAATCCTTCTGGGAATGAAGAAAGGTGACTTTGGGATTTTATCAACAATGAATTAGAAGCCAAAGCGTTATTAATTGTCTTCTGTCATAGGGGTCTCAATTCGACTGATCTTTGCTTGGGGAACAAGAGTTTAGTTTCATGAGTATTTCATGTTAACAGACTGATCCAGCTAAAGGCTGTGAGTTTGGGATTAAATATAATGATAATAAAAAATACTGACGACCTGTGATATGCAACACAAACCCACCAGTCTAACAGCCATTAATTACATCTCCAAACAAAGTAGTCTGCAGCTGTAGAACAGCAAATGTCCAAGGTCAAGGACAAGGAAAGGCTCCTCTACATCAAACGTAGCCTGGCAGCCTGCACAGGGCAGCTCCCAAGGCACATTAACAGTTTACTCTCTTCTAAAACATGCCAGTTTGAAAAGTACATGTATATTTCAAACCACAGAACTAAGAACAAGAAACTCATTGATTCCAAAGATACCACTTTTCCGCTCTTCTGTTTTAAAGAAGGTGATATGGTTAATGTGAGGTGTCCCTGCCCATGGCAGGGGGCTGGAACTGGATGATCTTAAGGTCCTTTCCAACCCTAACTGTTCTATGATTCTATGAATAAACCACTGTATACTTACCTGCACATGGATTGTGGCTCTTTGGAAGTCAGTGCATTTGTAAATCCCTTCTGTACTCTCTTAGAAGACAATATTTAAGTGGTTCAGCACTGAAGTTTTAAGACAATTAAACTAGAAACAAAGACCTGGGTGATGTTCATCTTCCCTTGATTTGTTCCCATTTTTACAGGCCAGTAACAGTCACATTCTGGAAAGTTTCTGTTACCCATAAAAGCCACATCAAACATTACTGAGAAAGAGACTCATAGGCAAGGCAATAATTTCTATGTATGCCTATCTAACAGGGGCACACAGCCAGATCCCACCTGCCTGGTGGCAAGTGAAGACCTTGTGAGGAGACCAAAGGCACAAGCACAGATTGTACCTTGTATGACAACTGTCCATGACTATGTGTAATTATCAACCAGGAAACCCTTCCAGCCTCAGAGGCCAGACACTCGTGCAGCCTTTGTGCTCAGGGATGTTGTTGCCGAGTGTGTTTTCATTATTGTTATTGTTATTTCTCTGAAAGAAGCCTGAGTGAAGAAGTCTCACATCCATAGGACATCTGGGTCCTCCACCTTCCACAGGCCTTTGTTGGCATCTTCATCCTTGATTTCAATGCTCCCTTATACCTGAGGCCTCTGAACCAAAAGCTGTAAAGAACTCTCAGAGATATAACAAGTTTGTTGGAATTAATACAATTCATTTCCCTTCTGCTGCATCTTTGCATTGTGCGACCACTTCAAACACAGAGCCCACTTAGCTTCTGGAAGACTTCAAATGTCAAGGCTACAAGATTTTTGAGCCTCTCGGAGCAGTTACAATAAAAATTCCATTTCAAACACATGCTTTTAAACATCTTTGCAGGAAAAACCCCATAAAAGTGTTCTTCAAGGTGGATTGATAAATGTGTTGCAGAGCAACAGGTTCATCTGACTTGAAGAAACTGAAATATTTGGCATCACGCACAGAAACCAAGAGAGAACCAACACTTGGTCCAGTACTTCTGAGCAGCCATAAAAGCATCATCCCACATGTGTATGTGTGTTCAAAAACACCTCTGAATGAAGTTAAAGTAATGTAATTTAAAAGAAAAATGTAAATAAGATGCAGGAAGAGCCATTTGTACCTCCACAACATGCACCACTCACAGGTAGGAAGAGCTCCCCAAAGTTTTTAATCTCAGGCACCAAACATGTGAAGACTGATGTGTTTTTCACTTTGTATGTGAAAAATTATCTCACACATAAATATTGCAGCACTGCTGAGCCCAGTGGGCTGTGTATTTAGTCTTGAAGGCACTTTTGCCATAGAAGGATGGAAAGGCATCTCAAGCAAGCACAAGCTAGGAAGTAGGAAGGCCTAAGAAACTTTCAACCTTGTGCAGTTTGGATGGGGCTTGGAGCAACCTGCTCTAGTGAAAATGTCCCTGCCCATGGCAAGGGGCTGGAACTGGATGAGCATTAAAGTCCCTTCAACCCAACCCATTCTGTGATTCTGTGACATTAGGCAAGAGCAGCCACCAAAACCTGTACCAGCCTTTGCTGCACATCTGTGATGGGTGGTTTCTTAGTCAACATGGTTAAGCAGAAAGTGATCAGGGTGGGAAGGGCACAGTGCAACAGGGGGCAATGGACCCTAGGCATCGTGTAAGCCTGTGACCAAGCTTACACAAGCAGGGGCTAGGGTGGCAGAAGAAGGGGATGAGAGAGAAGCCTTGGCAGGGAAAGGCAAGGCAGGGCTGCAGAGAGACTAAAACACTGCTGTGAGCGGCAGGGAGCAGACATCCCATGGTGTCATCCCTCTGTGGATGAAAGAGGTCTGCTCAGAGCTTGCAGTAACCCAGAAAGACACAGATGGGTTGTCTTAAGTCCAGGAGGAAAAGACCTGCACAGGAAGAGACTTAATGGGCAAGGGCAGAGAGCACTTAAATATTGAAGAATGCTCTTCATTGCTTTGAATTCTAATTAAGATAATCAAGTATTCCAGCTGATGCTCTAATAAAGCCTTATGAATTCAAAAAGCCATTCTCATTTCCTTTTGTGAGCTCACTGTAGCGAGAGGCTCAGGGAGACCCACCTCAAAGCACCACCAGCATTCTCCAGGACTAATTCAGTTCCTAGTGGAGAGACAAGCAAAGCAGTGACTGAAGAAAACCATGCCTCAAGCCAAAACCGAAGCCAGAAAGGTCAGTGCAAACTTACCACAAAATGATCGGGTGAAAGAAAAATATATATGAGGACTAAAAAAAGAACTGAGAAACGAAATAGTTCAGCAGAACAAAATGCAGTTAGAAAGCTACAGTCAGAATTCAATGTGGCGAAGCACGGGTGACACCTTACATCTTGTTAGGCTGACAAGCATTTATTACTGTTTCCCAGCAAAGAGGGAATTTCTCCCCAAGAGTCCCCATCATTAATACATGGAGCTAAAAATAAAAGGGCTGCAGGTTTTTTCTGATAAACACTAGGAAAGAAGTGTCAGACACAAGCTGCAGGCTGGAAAGGTTTTATGAAGTGGCTCAGCCAATGGTAAAACTGAGCATCTGTTAAATGCCAGTAATATAAAGATAGGATTTCTTCCCTGCCTTTGTAAGCTCTTTGGACATTGGCTCCTCAAATTCTATGAAGAACAGCGGGTGCTAAGCCCCTTGAAAAGGTGGACACAAGGTTTTTGACCTGCTTCAGTCATTTACAGTAATTAGACCCATCTCCCTCACAGGAGTACCATCATGGAGAGTGCCTTTTCAGTGCTGCATAAACATTGAGGGCTCGCTTTATGGCTGGAAACAGCTCCGACCCCACAGCAACTGATTGTACTGCTTAAAGAGAAAACAATTGCCAGAGAGGAGTTCAGGCAGTTCACCTTCCTTATTCTGAATATAAACCCCTTACAAATTACTTACAGACCCCCAGTGACCTCCACAGCTTGTGGTTAGGCTTGTAGATGGAAACAGTCTTGGCTTTACCTCTGGAGACATCCACTGAGGTGGCCAGCTTGCCAAGTCAGGTTTTACTGAACCCCCTCCAGTCAACAGTGCACACAAGGATGAACCCTTCTGCATTTGGTACTCGGAGAATGCTACAACAAAGAGAACTTGAAAAATAAGCAAGTGCAGTTCAAATACCTTGTTAGCAGCTGACAAGTCTATTGAAAGGCATCACTAATTCTCCATCTCTGAATGGGCAGCAAAGTGATTTTCCTTTATTAATCCAACCTGGTGATAATAGAAGTCACAGAAGTTTGGGTTCCCTCCTACAAGCCCCATTAGTCCAGCTGGAAAGGAAATCTGAGATCTCAGCTTAGGGTCATTCTAAATATCAGAACATGATTCACGCCTAAAAGGAGAGGTAGATAAGGGAGTTTGTCCTTAGAGTTAATAATAAGCAATTATCAGGGTTGCATGAAATGTTATTCTGGAACTTGAAGGCCTCTGCAAGGAGCCACTTAAATCAACAGGGGAAAACACCACCTGACCAACCCCACTGAGTATAACATGAAGGTTATAATAAAAGTGATCTACTTATGTGCCCAAAATCACAAGTTCTGGAAGCATTTCAAAGTCTTTCAGACATAACATTTACAATGATAAATGTGTGCACAGTGGGACCCCCCCCCCCCCCCATTCACTGAAATCATGCTTTTTTTATCATGGCATTTAAAGAGCAAAACTATTTTCTTCCTCGCCTGAAGTTTTGCCACCAGAACTTTTCTCTGTGGGGAGCAGATGGAGCTGCACAACTTCCAGCAGGTCGAGTCTGAACATAGTTAAGCGAAGGAGAATTTATGATCTTCCGCTCCACATTAGTGCTTGGTGTAACTTGGGCAGAGCAGGGAGGACCAGAAGATGTGAAAATGTCCTTAAGCTTTAGCATAAAACAAATAAACAAAATACCCAAATCACAAGTGCCCTGAAGGAGACATGAATGCTTAAGAGGAGACAAGAGGCTTATTTCTTTCACATGCTCCAGTGAAACTGAGCCCATCAGTAAAACAAGGGCTGCAGGCAGGACATGCGCTACCAGCCCTGCTGCCCAGAGGCGCAGCAAAGAGAACACCTGAGCTTAGGGTCATGTTTGTACACGTTACACAGCAAAATCACTGATTCACAGCATTGAAAATGCTGAGGTACAGCTCTGCACAGAGGATGAACTCCAGCAGCTACAAATTACTTTCTACAACTGTGAGTGCACTAATCCTATGGCTAGGAGAGACTATAGCTTTACTCACTATACGTGATTAAACATTTACGGAGCGCTGTGCTCAGCCACCCGATGAAGGCTGCCTTGCTCCTTGTGCTGGCCAGCATAAAGATCTCAAAGAATGGACATAACTTTCCATTCAAGCAAGGTATTGCTAAGGGAGAAACCCAGCAAGCAAGCAAAAGAAGGCACTGGGGAGACCATAGAGCACCTTCCAGTACCTAAAGGGGCCAGCAAGAAATCTGGGAAGAAACATTTTACAAGGGCCTGTAGGGACAGGCCAAGGGGAATGGCTTGAACCTGCCCAAGAGAGGGGAGACTGAGCTGAGCTCTGAGGCAGAAGCTGTTCCCTGTGAGGGTGCTGAGGCGCTGGCACAGGGTGCCCAGAGAAGCTGTGGCTGCCCCATCCCTGGCAGTGCTCAAGGCCAGGTTGGACACAGGGGCTTGGAGCACCTGCTCCAGTGGAAGGGGTCCGTGCCCGTGGCAGGGCTTGGAGCTGGAGGAGCTTTAGGGTCCCTTCCAACACAAACCATTATATGACTGAGCCACTTATCCCAGTCGTTCCAAGTCAGTAGATAATATATAAGCACCTATATCACTTTTCATTATGTAGGTGCTTCATTCTGTAAAGCACAGCCACCAGACAGGTCTTTTTAAAGTGTTTGTGGTTGCTCCAAGCCCCTGTGTCCAACCTGGCCTTGAACACTACCAGGGATAGGGCAGCCACAGCTTCTTTGGGCACCCTGTGCCAGCGCCTCAGCACCCTCACAATCTAACAGAGTATTTGATCTAACAGAGCTCTTTGTTCTGAAAGCCAAGAGAGATCTGTTTGTTTCTAATGGGTGATACTGCAAATTATTCTGAAAGACAATGTTGAACTTGCAAGTGAAACATTCAGAGTGTGGGGTTAGAACCAGAAACCAACTCTAGGGCTCCTGAGTAAGAAGAGCACAGACGTCCTAGTATGAGCTTCTGCTCTCTGTCTCATCCCAATTCAAGCACAAAAATCTGACAAAAGCAACATATTATTGGAAACAAGAGGGTATTTACCTAACCAAAGCAAGCATGTTGAAGCTCTATCTGACCTACTGCCTGCTTGAGCTGGCTTGTTTCTGGGGCACAATACAGCTTTTAGCAGAGAATGCTTGATTGGCCCTGCGTGTAATACAGCTTTTGTTGCTCGATACCGAGCAGAAGCAACCTATGACTTTGGATTGCAGCGACTGTACAAGTGCCTCCACACTACAGTGTCCTTCAGCAATCATTAAATTAAACTGCCTTCTCTCAGGAAAACCACCTTCCTGGGGAATTTCTCACCAATATTGAGAATACAAATGATTTGGGGGTTTTTCTTCATTTGCACATTGTCTGGAGGGAGGAAAAGCTGAAGAGGCAACCAGTAACCTCTGATACTAACTGCTTTATCACGCTCCCAATGAACAGCAGAAGCAGCAGCAAAAAGGCACTGCAAAGCTCTGAAAGCCACAAGTTGGCACATCTATCAGAGGAAGTGAGGAGACCAAAGAATCAAGCCTAGCTCACCTAGACAAGGCTGACAATAGTCAGTACAATAAACATATTCAAAAGAGAATGAAGAAATAAAAGCCAGAACAAGGTATGTTCATTTTCAGATTATTCAGAACATGTGGGTTTGAATCTTCTGAAAACACCACTGATTTTCCACTAACATCAGAACTCCCTAAGCACAAGGAAAGGCAGAGAGAATCAGATCACTCAGGAGAGGGACCTACATGTCCCCCATTGCATTAAGAAGCCCTCCTGGCACAAAGCAGCCAGATGATGGTGTCTTTCCCAGGCTTGCCAGATTTGGCAACCACTTAAAGCTCTTCTGAAGTGACTGCAATTGTATTTCCAACTCCATTAGCTGGCCTAGTCATCTCCTTACTGCAACTGTGCCCTTAAAAGCATTTGGATTGTCTTAATAATGCCCAAAACTAAAACACCCCGCAGCAGCCTATGCTTCACGCCATCTGAAGAGAAGCCCGAGTGATACTTGGTTAAGTAACTGTTCAACTGTAACTACACCACATTTACAGAGCTTTACAAAGATGCAGTATTTAAAGGACTACAAAAAAAGATTACATTTCCCTCTCGCTCAAGTATTAGAAGCAGAATGCACTCTGCTGGAGATGCAATGGTGGGCGTTCGATGGTGGATTTTAAACAGTATTCTTCTTTGTGCATGCAGCGTAATGCCACCCAAGGGGGAGATTAAAAAAAGTCTCTAATTTGCAAGTCCATTTCAAAGTCATATTGAGGATGATGGGAAATTCAGGATAGGATTCTTGAGAGAAATCTCCTTGGAAAATGTGTATATACCTCAGGGAAGCTTTGGATTTGCTTCCCTACACTGGAAGGCTGTTCTGTCTTTTGACATTTCAGTGTTGTTTACTCTTTGCATCCAGCTCTGGAATTATTGAGTGGTTTATTACAAAGGAGTATCTTTCACTGTCAATAAGGTATCTCTCTTCTGCAACCTCCAAGATTCCTAAAAATCCCTTAATATTCCCCTTGAAACTTATATCGGTAGGGAGGATAAAGCAGTTATTTTTACAGTAAGGGACTAATCCTGCTGTCAGATATGATGGAGGTAGCTGACATTTATATGTGTGAAGGACCTTCCTTCTTGGCCCCTGGGAAAAACAGGATTGCCCACATTGGTCTGATTCTTCAACAGTGTCATGTTAAGGCTTTAGGCAGTCATCAGCAGGGATTAGAAGGGAATACTCTCCTTAATAGACTTCTGGTTAAATGGATTTCCTGTGTGTTGCCTTCCCTGAAGTGCTACAGACTGACCACTGATGGAGCTGGGGAGAGGAAAAGGGCAAGATCGTTTACCTGAGGGCAGATTCTCTTCCTTGGATGCCTGAGTGAGTGGATGCTTAGTTTAAAGTCATCATCAAATCTGTGTCAGGAAAGAATCCTCCCCTGGGGCAGATGATGCAGGAGCAGGGATGGCTTCTCTCTTCATTTGCAGTGCATTACATGGCTTGATTATAGAGATAAGCAACTGATCATGTAATCACATCCCACTCATCAAAAACATTAGGAATACCAGTGATAACCAGGATCCTTCCTCTATTTTCCCCATGGCCACAACAATTTGTACTAGAGAAGACCGAAGTGCTTCCATCCAACACTGAGTCTTTGGATTTAATCTGACATGGTCAGTATGGAAGGAAAAGCAACCACAGGAGCATACACTCAAGTGATTTCATTTTCCTCTTAAATTCTAGTTTAATTTCCCTTAATTTTTGCCATACAGAACTTAGCCATCTGTTCTTACTCAGTCTTCTGTGTTCTTCTGTCAGTGGAGAGTGTGTGGCACTAATTACCCTCCAAAACCTGATCTTGAACTTGTCTCACTAACCACAATGAGAGCCCTGACAACCAGCGTGGACAAAAACCTACAGTTACTGTAGCTCAAAGCAGGCAAATTTTGGAACATCATGAAACCACAGGAAACAAGGTCTCAAGTATTTTATGTTGATACTTACCACTTGGGCTGCTTTCACATCAAAGAAACCAGTGACAGAAAAGCTCTTACGATGCTATCTAATCCATTACACTGAGATGATTCCCTCTACCAGCAGACCATTGGCACAGCTCTGGCTGGCTTTACCCTGCATTGAGGGGTTTTCTGTTATCGGTATGAGTGACAGACTTGAATTTGGCAGTACCTTCAGCTGGGTTTGTCCAGTTAAATGAAGACAAAAGTGTATTTTGCACTACAGATAACACTAGGCTTCCTTTAACTCTAGCCCATGCTCTAAACAGCAGCCAGACTATTATTCTGCACTTTGATCAATACAACTTTGCAAGTCTCTCATGCCAGTAATTCCCCTCTTTTGAATTGGTATCGGGTGAGATTATTAGAACAAACCCAGAAAATTATGATCACAGTTTATATGCCTCATTTTTGCAAATGACAAGTTAAGGTTTAGCAGTGCAGTAAACTATAATCAATCGTCTGGCTACTTCTGTAATAATGCAAAAGCACCATATGGATTGTATCCGTACTGCTTAGTCTAAAAACGAGCATGTACAAATTACATAGGACATACGTCAAATATATATATACATGATTCATTCATCAAAAGCTATTATTTGGGCTGAGAAAAGCCCAGTTTTGAGCTAATCATTTAAGAATAAATACAAAACAGCATCAGCTTAATTATTATTATTTTAACATGTTAAAAATACAGTCACATCAAAATAGGATACACAGTTATAAAACCGTTGCAGATGACATAAGAAAATAGTGTGTATATATTTTATATATAAAAAAATCTACAGTATGTACTAATGCTGATACATATTTTGGAGCCTTGTGTTGCTTGCACAAGTAAATTGTACAGCTTTGTTATGAATTACAGACCATCAGTTAAATACTGAGATTATTACACTTAGCCACAATATTATATACATACATTTCTAAGCTGCTGCAAGCAATCAGAACTAAAGTAAGCCCAAGTCATCTTTATCTTCACAATCTTAGTTTCAGTGTAGTGCTTTGCTACTGTTACTTGGCTGCAGTTTGCCAGTTTAAAATAGAAAATTGCCCAGTTCATTAAAAATTACATCAGACACATTATATACACAACATGGTTTTCTGAAATATACTAAGTGAATGTTACTTCCATTTGTAAAAACTGTTTTACTTCTGTACCTTAGAACTTACAGAGCCAACCTGCAGCAGTAATAGGCACTAAAGCTCATTCTTTAAAGGAAAAAAAAATAGCCATTTCTATCTTTACAGTTAACAAATCCTATAAAACAAAAGAGAACGGGAGAACCTTCTGAACTATCCAAATCTCTCTGTTCAGCACTCCAGACACCCCTCCTGGTGAGACCCTTGTCCATCTTGACTCCCCTGCTTTCCACCAGGAGGGTGCATGCAGCACTCAGCAGCTCGCAGGACTGCATCCTACATGCACCACTTAACCTGCTTGCTTTTTATGCCACCCCCCCAATTCACAGTCAAGGAAAGGAAAATACGAAGCAGAACAGGCTGCAAACGTTAGTTAAAAACACTTATATTACCAGGAGTTTAAGCTTCCTATTAACAGTCAGGATTATTTAGCACAATTTCTCAGCAGCCTGACAGCACAGCAGCACACACCTGATCACAGACACGAACCTACAGGCTCTTTGGGGTGAAAGAGGGTGACATAAAACAGAATTGACATGACAAAGCTTAAGAGAAGGGACACTGCACACTCATACAGCTCAGGGAATATCAAAAGCCTTGACCAAACCTCAGACTGCTGTGTGTGCTTCATAAGAGTATGGAGGAGCTGGTCACTCTGATACCTGTGAGACTTGGCCCTGCAACCAGCTCGTCTACTTTGACAGCACAGCATGGCAGCAAGTGAAGGGTGCAGCACCATTTCCGTGTTTAGCATTAATCTCACTGTGTGCCAATATTTTGCATATAGGACAACATTCTGAAAGTAGGTTTGGGTTAGAAGATGAAAATTCTCCACTTTTCTGCACCTAAAAAACCTAAACACTGCCCTGAATATTAAGCACCATTTCTGAGCCAGATTAGAGAAACATTTTTGGCTTTTCTGCTTTTTTGCCTACCTGCTACTTCTTGATGAGGAAAATGACAAACAGTAGTCAAAGGAGAGGAAATTAACTCACATAAGATTACATTAACAATCCTGAATTGCTGAGGTGAGCAGCTCGAGAGAGGATGCCTTCAACACTGGAGCGGGGGGAAGATCAGTGTCAAGGAGCCTCAACTCAAAGCAGCAAGAGACACCAAAGGAGCCTCAAGTCCTCCATGTGGGTGCTAGGGATACAGGTAGCAGTAGCCTAGAACATAAAAGACTACAGAGCCCTGGCAGAGGTGGTCAGGGGTTCTGGAGCTCAGGCTGTCCCTGACACAGGGGAGGACCTTCCAAAGGCAAGGAGGATTGGACAGGTCAATAAATGGTTAAAGTGGTGTCATAGTCAAGGGTTTGGGTGTCTTGGACATGGGGCCCACATTTGTAGGCCAGGCCTACTGGGGTCTGGTGGAACTGCTCTGATAAAGAAAGGGAAGAGTGGTTTTGCTGGGAGGCTTGCCAGGCTGGTCAAGGATGCTTTAAACTAGATGTGTTGGGGGAGGGGAGCATCATTCCATCCCAACACACCCAGGCACTTGCCAGCACCTGTAATAAATACTCTGAGCAATGTAGTGATATTCCAGCCGCTCCAGCCACTGAGCCGGCTTCATTTGGAGCTCGGCTCAGACGCCTCTGTACAAACACCCGTAGCATGGGGAATAAACAAGAGGAATTGGAGATGGGGGCACATCTCCGGGGCTATGATATAATGGGCATCACAGAAACATGGTGGGATGGCTCCTGTGACTGGATTGTTGGAATGGAAGGATACAGGCTCTTCAGGAAAGACAGGCCCGGCAAGTGGGGAGGGGGAGTTGCTCTTTATGTTAGGGATAGGCTGGAGAGTATGGAACTCTGTCTGGGGACACGTGAGCAGTTAACAGAGAGTTTGTGGGTCAGGGTTAAAGGGAGAACAGTGATGGGACACATTACTGTGGGGACCTGTTACAGACCAGCTGATCAGGAGGACTCTGTGGATGAAGAACTCTACAGACAAATAGGAAAAGCCTCACACTCACAGGCCCTTGTTCTCATGGGGGACTTCAACCACCCTGACATCTGTTGGAGGGACGGTACGGCCCAGCACAAGCAATCCAGGAGGTTCCTCGATTGTGTGGAAGACAACTTCCTTCTGCAAGTAACAGAGGAGCCGACGAGGAGAGGTGCCCTGCTTGACCTCGTGCTCACCAACAGGGAAGGGCTTGTTGAAAATGTGATGCTCCAGGGCAGCCTTGGATGCAGTGATTATGAGATGGTCGAATTCCAGATCCTCAGGAAAGTGAGAAGGGCGTGCAGTAAGCTCACTGCCCTGGAGCAGACTTTGGCCTCTTCAGTAACTTGCTTAGCAACATTCCATGGGATATAGCCCTAGAGGGCAAGGGGGCCCAAGACTCTTGGTTAACATTCAAGGATAACCTGCTACAAGCTCAGGAGTGTTGCATCCTGACCAGAAGGAAGTGCAGCAGGAGGGCCAGGAGACCTCCTTAGATAGATAAGGAGCTGCTGAGAAAAATTCACAGGAAAAAAGAGGCTTATAAAAGGTGGAAAGAAGGACAGACAGCACAGGAAGAATACAGGGATGTTGCCTGGGAAGTTAGGGACCAGGTTAGGAAAGCTAAGGCCCAGGTAGAATTAAACTTGGCTAGGGATGTTAAGGACAACAGGAAGGGATTCTATAGATACATAGTGAATAAAAAACAGAGTAGGGACAACTCCGGAAGCTTTCAGGAGAACTGGCTACGCAGGACTTGGAGAAGGCTGAGGTTCTGAATGGCTTCTTTGCCTCGGTCTTCACTGGCAAAGGCTCTGACCGCAGCACCCGAGTCTTGGAAGGAGGACGCAGGGACTGTGAGAATGAAGACCTTGGGCCCACTGTAGAAGAGGATCTGGTTTGAGAACATCTTAAAAACCTGAATGTTCACACGTCCACGGGGTCCATGAGCGGTGTCCCTCAGGGATCAGTGTTGGGACTGTTCTTGTTCAACATCTTTGTCAGTGCCATGGACAATGGGATTGAGTGTGCCCTCAGCAAGTTTGCCGATGACACCAAGCTGTGTGGTTGTTGATACGCAGGAGGGAAGGAATGCCATCCAGAGGGACCTTGACTCACTTGTGAGGTGGGCTGATACCAACCTCATGAAGTTTAACCATGACAAGTGCAAGGTCCTACACCTGGGTGGGAGCAATCCCAGGCACAGCTACAGGTTGGGCAGAGAAGAGATTCAGAGCAGCCCAAAGAGAAGGACTTGGGGGTGTTGGTCAATGAGAAAATGAACATGAGCCGGCTGCAGTGTGTGCTTACAGCCCAGAAAGCAACTGTATCCTGGGCTGCATCAAAAGGAGCGTGACCAGCAGGTCAAAGGAGGTGATCCTGCCCCTCTGCTCTGCTCTCGTGAGACCTCACCTGGAGCATTGTGTGCAGTTCTGGTGTTCTCAACATAAAAAGGGACATGGAACTGTTGGAACAAGTCCAGAGGAGGCCACGAGGATGATCAGGGACTGGAGCAGCTCCTGTATGGAGACAGGCTGAGAAAGTTGGGGCTGTTCAGCCTGGAGAAGAGAAGGCTGCGTGGAGACCTCAGAGCAGCCTTCGAGTATCTGAAGGGGGCTACAGGGATGCTGGGGAGGGACTATTCATTATGGACTGTAGTGACAGGACAAGGAGTAATGGGTTAAAACTTAAACAAGAGAGGTTTATATTGGTTACAAGAAAGAAATTATTTCCATTAGGGTGGTGAGGCACTGGAATGAGTTGCCCAGGCAGGTTTTGAATGCTTCATCCCTGGCAGTGTTCAAGGCCAGGTTGGATGAAGCCTTGGGTGATATGGGTTAGTGTGAGGTGTCCCTGCCCATGTCAAGGGGGTTGGAACTGGATGATCATAAGGTCCTTTCCAACCCTAACTATTCTATGGTTCTAATCCCAAAGCATTTCTCCTGCCCAGAACAGATACTGGGATGCTGAGGCAGCTGTGTTATAAATGACAGAAAATCCCATTCAAAACGAACAGCTTCTAGAATAAATTACAAAGAAAAATAATATGAAATAAAAGTACTTCACAAGCTTTGCACAAAGTTAAATGCATCTACATTTAAACTCTTTAGCTCTTCCCCTACATGTCGATGTGTTGTAAGTGCACACTCGCACACACACATTATACAGTGCATTAACCATGTCTGTCGGTCAACATAAAACTTGTCAATGTGTTACAGGTTTTAGGCAGGATTGTAACACGAGTTATTTAAACATAAAGAACAATGACTATTAGCCGCACTGCGCATACAATCTTATTGCTATGTCTATGTGCATCTTATCACCTTCAATAGCTTCAATGCAAGCCTAAGAACTCAACTAACCTTCAGTGAAAGTCTGAAACATCTCTGAAATAGTGTCATTTTTGAGATGCACATGAACTGTCTGGATTTCACAGAACTGACTGCTAACACAGTAACGTTTGATTGCGTTTGGGCTTTGTGGGTTTATTGAGTACAGTTAAGGTTCTCAGAGAGGCACAGATTCATGCACAGACAATCCATCAGTTCTATTTTGAGAGTGTTGGGCTTGTGCAGGTGGGCTTGAATATTGGTCCTATGGTGAGCCATGGTCTTCAAAGGCTGGGGAAGTCCTGTATCTTAGTGGACTATCCACCGACACAGGATGAACACTATGGTCTTGAAAATCCATTGACTGAAAATGCTGATATACCTGGAAATCTTCCAAGTGGCCTTTGTTAACATCTTGGCTCCAGGGCTGCCTGTAGGGTTCATGTCTGTAAATATAAGCAGCATCTGGCCACTTTCTATCTTCTGGGAAATAATCCACTGGAGGGGTTATGAATTTGACCCCTGGGGGGGATCTCGAGTTGCTGGTATAAGCATCAACAGGGGCTACTTCTGTCTGCCCAGGGGTTGTCGGAAGAGGATTTTGGCGACTGGCAGGATAGGAATTCATTGGTAGTTTATCTGGAGAATAATCTACTGAAATAAAAGAACCATATGGCCTCCCAGAAGGGCTGCTTTGATTCCCATGATAATGTAGAGGAACAGAACTCACATTGCCTATACTGGAAATGTGTGTTCGAGAATTTCCATGGTAAGAAGGTGGATTCCTGTAACAGGGCAGTGGCTGTTCTGCATTCAGTCTATGAGGTGGTCCATCGGATTGCAAGGAGTATTTTGGAGATCTGGGTTGTGAAGTGAAGGTGTAATTGGGTATTTTTAATGGAGCCGGGTTTCTGTCAGCTTGCTTTCCTGGACTATTAGAATATGCTACATGCCTCAGGCTCTGGGGTTGAGCTCTCTCAAGCACCTCTTCAACAAGATTCTCATTCTCAGCTTCCAGAACGTTGTCATACTGAGACGCATTCGACCCTCGCTTACCTTCATCAGCAGCCAAACCCCTCGTCTTTTGCTTTACATTCAAAGGCTGTGTGTCTACAGGACTTGGTGGTGGGCCTGAAACCGACTGGTTTACTGGCCTGTCTTTCACTTCTGCAGAAAGTTTCATTGTCTTTTCAATTATTCTGATATCAGATGGCTTATTCCACTTAGGTACAAATTCCCTTCTAGTATTTGAAGCAGCATTAGAATTCTGATTAGCAGCTGCATTACTATATCGTCTTGAGTTTTCCTGCTGTGCTGGCTGAGGCTTTCTTCTGGTGTCTACCTCATTCTTAGACATACTACTTTGTGTCTCTATCAGTCGAGCCTTCTGCTGTTTTAAGGAAGGTTTCTTTTCCAGTGAATTCATTCTTTTCCAGTTATTTGGTGAACTTCCTGCTTCTTCTGTGGATAGTCTCCTTTCTGTCCTTGTTTGTGTACCAGTGCTGTTCTGTCCATTAAGCATTGGGGTAGAGTTAAGCATCAGAGGCTGAGGTCCCGATGGAATCTGCCCCATTGGCTTCTTTGGGAATTCATCTTCTTTACCTAAAATAAGAACAGCAATAGCATAAATTCACGTTTGTACAAAAGTCTCCTTTGATCTATTGGTCATGCAAGCAAAACCAGCTATGAACTCAATTACCTGGGCCTCTCTCTGGTCACCTTTCTGCTAAACACCTCAAAGGTTTTTCTGCATACTGACACTGAACAGAGGTTTTGTGTATGCTCTCATCTGAACCAGTTACTCTAGTCAGCCTTTCGACAGCTGATGCAAACTTGACAAGCTTTTGCTCATTCATGACACTGCTGCAAAAGATCGTTTTCCTAGATGACACTTTGGTTACAGCACCTACTATATATGTAACCCTCCCCACACTTCCTCCACTTTAAAAATCCTTCCCAGTATCCCTTTCCCAATCCATTGTCTCCAATTCATTCATCTTTCAATGTTCACCTCTGATAAGCTATACTATCAGCTCCTCAGGCACATGCACAAGCCTCCTCACAGACACCTTTGAACCTTCTCTCACTTCTTTTCTTGGGTTGGAGCTCCTCACTAACATCTGCACAGATAAGTCCTTGTTTCCCCTGGCCATACATTTCAACCTCAGTATTAAAAAGCCCAGTGTCACTGAAAGGCTCTATGCAGAATCACGTTGTTTTCAGTTCAGTTTTCCATCACTGGGTACATCATGATTCCAACTGAGGGCTCAATGGACAAGTTCTCCCAAGCATGACAACATCATTTAGAGAACTAGGATATGCACGGAAAGTTCTCCCAGACTGAAGCTCAGCACATTGCAATAGCCTATGGTAAGTAAACACCAGTTATGTGGGGACCCGGAATGATCCACATTGCCACTACAGAAAGAATAAAGATGTGTTTCACTGCTTGATGGTGTCATAGGACAATTTACATAGAGTTTTCCACTGCAATCTTTCTCCTCAGCAGTCAACGCCCTTCATATTCTCAGCCAAAGTTTTTTATCACATCCACTTACGTATGATTCATGTAATACACTACATTCCCATTATAAGCAGAAAAGGTCACATACTTCTCATTAAATGTATTAATCTAAATTTAATTTAATGTTCAGTGTTTCCTAAAAAAATATGAAAACTTTTAATGTCAGCATAACCAAACAAACTCTATTCACTCTGCATCTATTTAGTAAGCAAAAGCTCTGTTGTAAGGAGGAAAAGAGAAATGGGTACCCTTGCTCAAATGTTATGCAAAACAAATGATACAAAATAGCTGTTGGGAAAATAATTTGGTTTAATTCCTTTGTTTAATCATAAAGAGCACCTCAGTCTTTATAGTTATTCGTAATTAAGATTCTTTTTATGTGCTTATATGGGTCCACAGGAATGTATACATACAAATGTGTCTATCCCTGACACAAGTGCTGTGGTTAGAAGTGAGCTATGTCTGTTTTCGCAGTCAATATTATGAGTTCAATCTTTGGTGACTGGTTCACAATAGAGGTACACAGAGGAAAGTCAGCAGCCAAGGTCAGTGTTAGTTATTACAGCAGCATAACAAACTACCATTAGGGATCAGTTTCTGTATAAACTAAATGAAAACTTACAGTTTGTGCCAGCTAGGACATGGCAGGAGGACAGCAGAGAAGAATACAACGATGCCATGTGTCATGACAAGATAAATCAAATGTAAATCAGAAGTACTTAACAGTCTGGTCTTGCCAAACAATTAAACCAGCATTTTCTTGATTTTTCAAAGCCTTCACTGAAGGCCAAAGGTGATGTGGAACTTACCCTTATCTTTAGGAATATGTAACTTCAGAAACCTCATTTGACATATAACAAGCACAGCCTACCCAGGCTTGCTGTAGAAAAAAACCTCTGCTTTTGTTTTCCCCTCCTTATCCTTCGTTCAACTATTTAGATACGTAAGCCTATGCTCTGAAAGTACTCATTGTCTACCTTGCAATGACCTGGTAAAGGAAGACACTCATGCTGAGCCCTCTCCTCAATTACTTGTCCCCAAAGGGGAGATTCTACTTGTTATATGATCTTACAGGGTTATACACCTGGCACACTATACGGAGAACACCTACAGAAATAGTTGCAAGACAGTGCTGCAGGACACACGGTGGGAAAGGGCCTCAGCAGTGGGCTCCAATGAGCAGCTCTCACAATTACAAGTCTCATGGTCCATTCTCTTTCACTACAGGGCCCCCACTAATCACAAACCAGGCTAAAATGTGGAGCATGGATTTGTGAACCTCCACTTCTTCACAGCACACCACTGGAAGACCAAACGAGGGACAGAGGAACGAGCTGCATGGACACTTTAACTGCTCTGCAGTATACTGTGTGCTGCACCAGCCTCTTCAAGCTGTTCTTTATTCTATATGAACAGAAGTTCACTCTTGGAACTTGCTTCGGTTTGGCACAAGGCATCTGCTTGAGTCAATTCCATCTGCAACTTAAACACAGAGGCAGGCAAAGCTGAAGCTCGTCTTCTGAATAAAAGGGAATTTTGCCTGTAATAAATATTCCTGATACTGGGTTTATACACTACCATGCTTTCAATCTTACTAATTTTGAATGTTAGAATAGCATAAAGTCTGTATTAAGAAAGAATACCCAAAGAACATGCCAAGAACTTGTCATCTAAATCATACAGAACTCCTCTTTCTATGCTGCTAATCTATTTATAACCTACAGGTGATCCACAGTAGCTATGGGATAGCATGGAAAAAGGCTCAACATCTGGAACTTATTTAGTTTCTGTCCTTGTATGCAATAAATGTTCTGGAAAAATGATTTTTTCCATGCCTGAAATTAAACAATTACATATATGTATGTGTATATATATTAAATATATAAATAAAGACAAGCTCCTCCAGTAGCTGCAGTGTTTCCTAATTTGTACAAAGATGTTAAATGCATGAACAGATTTCTTTTCTTCCAGCTTTCAGTCCAAGAAATGCACACAGAGCAATACGAGACCCTTTGAAATAGACTCGACTGTTCAATACAGGTGGGGTTTCTGTGAGTTTTGGGGGTTTTAATTTCACATACTTAGGGTTCCTTAATTACCACTAAGCTCTAACAAAACCCAAGTGAGAATACTGAAGACATTTTTATTGAGTTCTAGCTAGGCTGCTTTGAAGATTACTTTCTGTCATCTTTCCTTCGCATTTCAGGGTAAAAGAACACTCTACAAGGAGGCATATGTGGGCTGCACTGTCTAGATGATGTATGCTGTAACATGAATTACAGCTGTAAAATGAGTACCAGAGAAATCTTACCATGGCTGTTGTGAAACTGCTAAACCTCGACATTAATTCATGTAGTGAGTAACAAGGAAAGTGTTCCAACACAGTAATTCGTTTAGAAGAAAATCTCTGCATTCTAACAGCATGAAACCCATGTTTAGAGGCTAGTAATACCAAAGCTTAGTGCTCTGAGGGAAAGCAAATATAGGGAACAATGAATATGTGTGGAAGGAGGGTCAGTGGGGAAAAGAAGAAATACAGCTTTAAATCTTAGCCACAGGGCTTCTACAGGAGTTGGTAGAACTTGACCCTCAGATAGAAACAAGTGACACAGCTTGTTGAATCATCCACATCTGCATGTGAAACTAAGAAAGGCCACATTGCTGGAGGTACTCAATTCAGTGAATCAAAGCTACAAAGCAGAGGCCTTGTTCTGGTTCAGAAATGCTTGAGCTCTCATCAGCTCCTGCCAGGAAAAGCATTGGAAGGAAAGGAGTTGTGTAAGGATCTATGAGCTGCAGCACAAAGACCCCCTACAAACTGGTTATCTTCTAAAGGAAAACCAGTTTGTTTCAAACTGCAGATTAGGTATTTAATTCTATTTAAGGATATATATACACACACATACACACATCCAGGGGAACTAAGAACAACTTTAAAAAATGTTAAGAACAAAGAAAACCTCCTGAAGGTTAAAAAACACCCAAAAGAAGACAATAACCACATTTATCATCATGCACATGAATACAATGAGACCCTCCTCACATGCAGAAAACTGCATGCGAACTATGTGTGAATGCTTCAAGCAGCAAGAAAACCAAGATGCTGCATGTTGGCAAGAAAGAAAAGAGCTCATAAAAGCAAAATGCTGAGGAAAAGAAACCATAATGGAAGAGCAAAGCAACCAAGTCACAACAAACATCTCAACCCTTAAGAGATGCACATACAGCTCACCAGAGAAGCATGCAAAAGCACCAATTCTTGTAAGCCGCATTATCTTCTATCTTCCAATTTTCCATTCCAAATCTGCCTAAAGCCTCACAAGCAGCTCTCAAACATCTTCTTTACTACTTCAACTAAACTCACTGTTCACACTCCTCAGAACTGAGCATGAAGTAATTTTATCTGGATGTTTTTAAGGACATCCAATTGAAGCAACAGCACAAACAGATATTCAAAGGCTGAGTTCATTCTGGACATACCTGTCTGACTGACGAACAGAGAAGCATTTGAGTGTTACAAGAAGTATTTCTGGGACAAGTGCTTTTCTGTATAATCAATGATGTTTACACACAAGGTTTAAAAGCATTTTAAAACTAGAAGTTGAGACTCACTTTGGCAATGAGCTTTACCACGACCAAATGGGCCTTTGGCTTCAGATTTTTCCCAGGCTGGGAAAGATGAGATGCAGAACACTTCTCTCACAGAATCACAGAATGGTCTGGGCTGGAAGGGACCTTAAAGCTCCTCCAGCTCCAACCCCTACCACGGACAGGGACCCCTTCCATTGGAGCAGCTGCTCCAAGCCCCTGTGTCCAACCTGGCCTTGAGCACTGCCAGGGATGGGGCAGCCACAGCTTCTCTGGGCACCCTGTGCCAGTTTCTACTCCTCCTCCTTCAACAAAACAGGTTCCTAAAGAGAGTTTAGTTGCTGCCTTTTCTCAAAGACAAACACAATAGCTTATCTCAGAATTTACAGAGGTGAGACTATAGGATTCTCTATCTTTCATTTAAAAGAAAGGTAGTGATTTATTTGGCTTGTATGCAGCACAGTATAAAATAGCAAACAACAAAGAAAATGGGGTGAAAAATGGGGGAGGAAGGAGAGAAATGGAAGTAGGAGGAGACAACTTAAGCAAAACAAGAACAATCAGGTTCTTGTTTGCTGCTGTAAACATGTTACCAGACAGGAAAAGGAGCAAAGCAAATATGAGCAGATCTGACTGTGCCCTAAATTCAAGTCATATTAAAGAAAGTTTTAGTCTACTGACTTCCTCCTGCTCTAACAAGTCTTGGTCACCACCCAGTGGAAGTCACTCTCAACTGCAAGACTTTTACACATAATTACTTCAGGAGGCACTAACAGCTTCATGCATTGAATAGCAGACATAATTGGAGTAAAGTGCTTTAAGTGTTCTCTCCGGTGAATAACAGTCTAGTCCTTAATTTCAGCACCAGAATACATGCACTTTGACTGCTCTAACGCAATTTTCAAGGATGGTAATGGTCATAAAAACAACTCTTCAAACGACTTCTTGATATTTTGTGTTTATTTTCCATCAGTGACATCCCATCTTACTTCTTCAGTTTACAAGTCCAAGAGAATATTAAAGAAATGTAAGTGCCTGCACTAGAAACTGAAGCTGCTGTCTGGAAGCCTGGCTCTGCTCCTCCTCCTTTGTAGGCCATCACTAAGGAGTTACTAACATGAAATCCTGCCTGACACCTTGAAGGTAGAACAAAATGCACTGTTTGCCTTCCTGCTGCTATGTCACTTCTGTAAGTGACAGTACAGAAAACTTACTTTATAAACATTGCCATGTAGATGAAAATAGAAACAGCAACAGATTTGGTCATCAACCAGAAGGGGCAGGATGCCGGCTGTGTATCTGTGAGCTGCCCTTGCAAATAAACTTGCTAAAATTAACCACTTTACATCCCTAATTCCACATTTCTTCCAGAAAATACTTTCGCGAAAAGTGAGTTTAAAATATGAACCAAGCCTAACAGAACTATCTGGATTTTATTTGCAAAAAGCACGCAAGTTTTTAACAGTAAAGATGCTTAAATGATGCAAAGCCAAATCTAAAACTGCTGAAAATAATATACTAATTGTATTAATTAATCTCATATATTAATTTCCTTCATCATATTGCAAAGTATTTGTACTACACAAGAAACAAGACAGAGAAAAAGGTTTAAGTTGATTAAAACGTGAGGTGCATTGTCTAAGATAGCTACTTGTGTGCTCTTCAAGCACAAGTGAAAACTCCAAAATTCCTCCAGAATATAACACAACGAGAACAGAGAGAGCATCAGAGACAGGAGAGTCAAAGTGACTCCAGGTTTCCTATTGTTTTGGCTGTCAAAAGGCACATTAAAAGCAGAGAACAGACGTTATTTAATAGATGAACAACCTACTATACAATTCTGCACTGTCACTGGTGAGTATTTGAAACAGACATTATTTGTATAAAAGATGGTGATGATAAATGTAATAAAATATACCTTTAAAGAGCAGACAAACACTTAAAATCTATGGCAAATACAAGATTCAAACTTCACTAGTTTGCCCTGAACACAGAAAAAGCTGGGAGAAATAGAACTGAGTCAGAGTTTAAACCTTGTGTTATCACACACACACAAATATAGTTAAGAGGATCACAAGGACAAGGGAAGGACCAGATTGCCCAATACTGCTTTAAATTTAAAGTACAAGACCTTTCTCTCTGATTTAAGGTCTTCTCAGCTGCTGTAAGGTCATACTAAACTTTCAGTCATTAAAAAAGTGTAACCCAAGACCCCTCTGCCATCCCTTTTCAGGGTACCTTACCCCAAAACGCAGGTAAGAAATTGCCTCAAGAACAGATCCAAGCCTTAGACAAATAAACTATTTTCAGACACATATTTTTGAGTAGAATATGAAACTTTCAGTAATAAGCACTTTTGTTTATTGAAGTCAGACACTATAAAAAATATGTATGAATATGTAAATATTGTTTATTAAGCACTGCATTATTTATGTAGTCCTAGAGGAATAACTTAAAGCAAAAGCTTGAAATTCTGTTTCTTGTGAGCATTTAAAGGATTTTGCTGCTGTTTTAAGTAACAGCCAAGGAAATAATCTGCATCAAGGAATTCTGGAGATCAATGGTAGATACCATGGAAAATTGCTTTCACTATGCTCTAGACATCATCCGTGAACTAAGGAAGATTGTCAGCTCCACATCAGATCTGGCTCCTTGAGAGAATGTAAACAGGAGTGACACAGATTTAGATGAGTGCTGTTCCAGAACCTGCTGTTGTGTGGACACCATTCCTAATGTTCCAGACAATCCAGAACATAGAATTTATCGTTTCTACTTAATTTGCTTGATGTGTCAGAGGACATATCATAGAATGGATTGGGTTGGAAGGGACCTTAAAGCTCATCCACCTCCAACCTCCTGCCATGGGCAGGGACCCCTTCCACTGGAGCAGCCGCTCCAAGCCCCTGTGTCCAACCTGGCCTTGAGCACTGCCAGGGATGGGGCAGCCACAGCTTCTCTGGGCACCCTGTGCCAGCGCCTCAGCACCCTCACATGGAAGAACATCCTCCTTAGATATAATCTAAACCCTGTCAGCTTAAAGCCATCCCCCTGTTAAAAAGTTCCTCTCCAGACTTAGTGTTGGCCCCTTTAGGTACTGGAAGACTGTCACAAGGTCTCACTGGAGCCTTCTCCAGGCTGAACAACCCAAACTCTCTCCATCTGTCTCCATAGCAGAGGTGCTCCAGCCCCTGAGCATCCTTGTTGTCTCCTCTGGACTCACTCAAGCAGATCCACAGTTTCTACCATAGGCTTGTCCCAGCCTGCCTCTCCCAGGGCCTGGTCACCAAGCAGCCTGCCCGTCAGAAGTGTGCTTGTCCATACTGTCTCCATAGGGTCACCGGAACAGGGATGCCTACGTTGGCTTTGGAGAACAGCACTTAAGGTACAACCTGAAGGTTGCAGTTGCTAAAAACAGGCTATCCTACACTACATTTCTATGACTAGAAATTACTACAAAGAGAAATGAAATTACATCACATGGTCTGCTTTATGCAAAATCACCCTGCTGTTGGGTAAAGAACTTCACCGACATCCAAAATTAGCATGATCCCCTTAACAACCATCTTCTGGCTGAGCATTTTAAGGGCTTTATCAGTGAGAAATTGTTCAACAAAGCCCCTTCCTTCCACTCGTCTCTGAAAGGAACAAGAAGCTCCTTCGTTCAGTGGGAGAAGCCAAGGAGGAAGCAAGCCAGAGAAAGCTACATCAGACATAAGCAGACATCCACTTGAAAGTCACACAAAACTTACTACCTCTTATAATATCCCACTGCAGCTCACCCTACTAGGGCAGGATATACAGCCTAACAAAGGATGACAGATGGAAAATTCCACTGAGTTTAATTAGCTCACTGCTATTCCTGGATGACCGATAATGATGCAGCTGTAAGATGGAGATATTTGATTTCTTTTTCCTAAGATGCATTTTTACTTTGGTTTTACTACTTAAAGGTGTAATTGTTGTTCCATGAAAAAAAACACCAAATAAGTACAAGATTGGAAGTAATGCTTTGATTTCAGCTGATAAAACTAAAATAAACACTGTTTTCTCAGGCTACAGTGGGTACTTACATGAACAGTCTGGTATTGCATCACTGCATGACATGATAGTTTCATAAGTTTTACATTAAATTAGAAGAATAACAGTAAAAGAGACTGAAGGTAGTAAAGACAGTAGAGTCAGACACATGCATTGGGTTTGCATGGCAAGGCTTTGGTAGCTGGAGAGCTACAGAGGTGGTTTCTGTGAGCAGCTGCTACTGGAAGCTTCCTCATCCAGCAGAGCCAATGCAAGCAGCTCTATGATGGACCAGCTTCTGAAGCAGCTCGAGCCCATCAGTGACAGTGGTAGAGCCCCTGGGATAACATATTTAAGATGGGGGGAAAAGTTCCT
This sequence comes from Melopsittacus undulatus, assembly GCF_012275295.1. NCBI lineage: Eukaryota > Metazoa > Chordata > Aves > Psittaciformes > Psittaculidae > Melopsittacus > Melopsittacus undulatus. The sequence goes on from NC_047531.1 coordinate 2,453,264, forward strand.
GTGCAGAAGGAACTGTAGGTGCAGGAAGGAGTGAGAACATGTGCAAGAGACAGCTCTGCAGACCCCAAGGCCAGTGAAGGAGGAGCAGGAGGAGGTGCTGCAGGCACCAGAGCAGAGGTTCCTCTGCAGTCCAGGGAGATGCACATTGGAGCAGATATCTCCCTGCAGCCTGGGGAGGATCCACAGCCAGAGCAGGGAGATGCCTGAAGGAGGCTGTGACCCTGTGGGAAGCCCGTGCTGGAGCAGGCTCCTGGCAGGACCTGTGGCCCCATGGAGAGAGGAACTGAGCCTGGAGCAGGTTTGCTGCAGGACTTGGGACCCCATGGGGGATCCACATTGGAGCAGTCTGATCCTGAAGGACTGCACTGCATGGAAGGGACCCACAATGAGCAGCTTGGGAAGAATGCAGCCCATGGGAAGGACTCATGATGGAGAAGATCATGGAGAACTGCCTCCTGTGGGAGGGACCCCACAATAGAGCAGGGGAAGAGTGTGAGAAATCCTCCCCTGAGGATGAAGGAGCAGCAGAGACATGGGATGAACTGACCACAACCCCCATTCCCACTGGAGGGCAAGAGGAAGAGAATTTGGGAGTGAAATTAAACCCAGGAAGAAGGAGGTGGGGGGAGAAGATTTTAAGATTTGCTTTTATTTCTCCTTATCCTAACTCTGCTTTGATTGATAATAAATTAAGCTGATTTCCCCAAGTCAAGTCTGTGACAGCGATTGCTCAGTGATCTCTCCCTGCCCCTATCCAGACCCACAGATCCTTCTCCCTCCCCTTTCAGCTGAGGAGGGGCCTGACAGAGTGGCTCTGGTGGGCACCTGGTGTCCAACCAGGGTTAACCACAACATGAGAGCAAACCAAATGTCCAGAGAATGCTGAGAACCTGTAGAAAAATACTATTGCCTGAAGACAGGGATTAGTAAAACCAAACGGAACATCAGAGTGGGAAAAGGAAAAAGTTACAAACCAAAGGCTTGTGAAATTCTTATGAGCAGCCTCACTCAACTGTACATAGCAGCAGACAAATCAGCTGGATTCCCAAGGATTAGGAGGAAGGCATTTTGTATTTACTTTGTGAAAGGTTAAGTAATGTTCCCCTTTACCCTGGCAAAAATATACCACACAAAGAGGATTTCCCAGGCTACTTTGAAATTAAAAAAGGAGAAAGCTCAATTCCTTATCCAGCACCAAAATACACTTTACTTTGGCTTCGCTTTTCCCATGTTAATATTAAACCTCCCTCATTCGTGTTGAAAAAATAAATTAGAAGGCATTTTATTGTCACTGATGTTGAGCTATCCAAGACAAAGAACTGGTTTAGTGTGAGGTGTTCCTGCCCATGGCAGGGGGTTGGAATTGGATGATCTTAAGGTCCTTTCCAACCCAAACTATTCTATGATTCTAACCAATATGGCTCCAACCAAAACCATCCTGTCAACTAGTCACATCAGAAGTTACACTAAGTGTACAAAGTCTGAAATCAAGTAACTTGCATTCCACTGCCAAACCATCTTGGCAAGACGACACATTCTCTACCCTTTGCCGCTGGTCTCCTCAAGACTCTTTGTGTCTCACACCTTCTCTAACTGCACTGCAAGCTGGACGGCTCTTATGCCACCTAAAACCTTCTTTAATCTTCTGAGGAAATCCAGAGTGTTTTCAAACAGAATTTAACCTGAAGGCATTTAGCACTGTCCCAAAAGAAAAGCCTTAAACCATCAATAAATTAGGAATAAACTTCCTCCCTTCAGTATTTTCTGCATCAAGAAAATTCCCAGTGCATTCTGTATTTTCCACAGAAACTCTCAACATGAGTTACATGTGTGGGATTTTCTAGGCTGGAAGATACATTTAACTCCATCACACAGCAAACTACAGAAGTCTTTCCCAACTCTTTGGCTATCACAGTTTTAAGTGGAAACTCCAAACATCTCACTGATAAAGTTTACTTTTCCACATCCAGGAAAAAATAGGCCTACCTACAAAGTTTTTGGGACAACCCCCTCAAACACAACCACAGAGGACTCTGTATTTCAAATTTAACAAAAAGCACTCCCATGATCTATTTTCCTTTAATATGATGGGGTGGATTTGATGCTAAAAGACAAAGTTGCTCTCTGATGTATCTGCTCACATCTCATGACCAAGCCTCAGCTGTGACATGATGTCTGACAAAGCACAAACCTGAAAGTAGAGCTGAAAAGAGCAACTGGCCCTGAAGAGTAAGTGAAGACTGAAACCCAGCTTGTGGAAGGAAGGATGGAGAGAAGGCAGGAGGTGAAGCTGCGATAGAAAGGGGAAGGCACTGAGCACACAGTAACTTGGAGAACTGCAGACTCATAGCAAATGCAGATGAGAAGGTTTAAGAGTGAGCACGCAAGAAGACAAGAGCAGGAACTAGACTTAGACCTAACTGCTGGTGAGAGAAAGTGTGCTGGAGACATGTTCCAGAAAGTGAAAATGAGGGCAAAACAGAGGGATATGAATCAAGAGAAATGGGAAAGCCTGGCAAGCAACCAAGAGGATAGGAAGCAAATGTGCAGAAAGTGTTTGGACCCCAGAGGGACAGATCTGCTGAAGAACCATATGAAACAGGCATCTGTTTGTGATGAGTAGTCCTGAAGCAGCCCCATATTGCATGCAATTTGAGCTCTACAGAAACAGGCAAATGAAATTCATTAATGAAAGCTTCAGGAACAAATTATCACAACAGTGCTATATAGACAACCTTTTTTCTGATACTTCTTAACTTCTGAAAGCCAGCCAAAGCAACTTAATAATTTCAAGGCAATTTTCTGCCATGTTTTTGGAAGTTTGTTTAAAATATATCCTTTCTCAAATGGTGTTTTACAATTAGCAAGGATAAAGAAGAAGGATCCTGAATAATCACAAGAAAAAATCTAATTAAAATTTGTGGAGGTAGGGATAGAAAAGAGAATCTTAACACAGGAAGAAAATACCCTACACACGTTTCATGAGGCACCAAGAAACCATCATCTCTGCTCTGCAACCTAAAAGCACAAAGCTGAGAAGACACAAAGAAAGGACTTCACTTAGACACCCAGAAGGTCTATCCCCTGCAAGCAACGAAAAGATGAACAGAAGAAAGTATTTGAGCTGAACTTTGTTCCATAACTAATCAAGCTATAAAACAGTCTGGATCCTCAGACAACGCTGCTGCTTCAAGTAAATTGAGACCTTAATATTTAATCTATTTTTATAAATCCAAGATAATATAATGACCAGAACATGGGATGTTTTAAAGCACTTGGCCATTAGTTTACAACCAGTAAACAAAACACTAGAAAGGAGCAAACTCATGAAATAAAGGGTGTTGATTTTAAACTGTAAAATAGTTTAGAGGCAAAAACCCCCAAAACTGATGCAGTGATGAAGAGGTAAATATTTTTAACACTGTGAATGAACACTTCAAGAATGGGCAATGTGCAAAGAGCTCTACATGTATCTAAATGTACATATGTACAAATTTCTTACCAGCTACAGGTAAATCCAGCTTTGCTCGTTTCAATTCTGACATAGAATTTTGGAGGTGGTCTATTACATAGTCATCTTCATAGAAGAAATTCTTGGCTAAAGTGCTCTGCAGAAATTCTGCAAGTTCTTCCATTTGTAACTTTATTAGCCGCTCTATACAAGAAGAAAATATTATACATTAAAATATGACCATTGGAAAATGTACTTAGAACGTCAGATGCTTTTGTTTTCAAAACAGAATGAAAAACACTTATGAACGAAGCAAACATCACAATTCTGCATCAGAAATCTATAAAACGCATTAAAAATTCATTTGCGAACATCAGAATTCTACATCAGAAATCTATAAAATGCATTAAAAATTCATTTGCAAATAACATGGAAATGTTTTTTACTTATCACTTTCTACTTCGGACAATGCTTTCCAAGAAGGGGCACCTTCAGAAAACTTAACTACAAGTCATCCTCCTTCAGCCTTCTTATGTCCAACAGCTTCAGTTACTTTTCAGCCTGCATCCTCAATTTACAAGACACGGCTGGAGATCTGTACAACATCCATCATCTCTCTCAATAAGGGCTTTGTAAAGCAGTAAAACATTTTAAAAACTGATATTTACGGTATCCTCACCCAGAACTGAATCAGCTTCCAATGGAATGATGATGGCACTTCACACTTCAGAACCATTGCTTCAGGCTCTCTAACAATTCAGGTACTTTTTGCTACTTCAATGAAATTCAGGTCATATTTTGAAAATCGTTTTACAGTTACCAGATTGTTTTTCTTTCCCTTTTTATACAGCACTAAGGCCATGTTTCCCACACAAACTTATATGGCTTGCAAGGCTGCAACTCCATAGCTGTGTAGCTTCCTTAAGCACATGTACACTATCACAAGTTCTAGAATGAACAATTCCTATACATGAGCCATAAAAATTGTTTCTGCACTGTAATAAAAATGCTCCTAACATGTATTCCACAGTGACAGTTTGACTGGACAGCTGTACTATCAATCGTAAAATGGTTTGGGTTGGAAGGGACCTTAAAGCTCCTCCAGCTCCAATCCCCTGCCACAGGCAGGGACCCCTTCCACTGCAGCAGCTGCTCCAAGCCCCTGTGTCCAACCTGGCCTTGAACACTGCCAGGGATGGGGCAGCCACAGCTTCTCTGGGCACCCTGTGCCAGCGCCTCAGCACCCTCACAGGGAACAGCTTCTGCCTAAGAGCTCAGCTCAGTCTCCCCTCTCTTGGGCAGGTTAAAACCATTCCTCTTGTCCTATCCCTAAAGGCCGTTGTCCAAAGCCCCTCTCCAGATTTCTCATTGGCCCCTTCAGGCACTGGAGATGCTCTAAGGTCTTCCTGGAGCCTTCTCTTCTCCAGGGTGAGCAAGCCCAGCTCTCAGTCTGTTTCCATAGCAGAGGTGCTCCAGCCCTCTAATGATCTTCACAGCCTCCTCTGGATTTGCTCAGCAGGTCCATATCCTTCTTGTGTTTTAAGGGTAGACAAGAGCCTGGATAACAGATCAGAATCCATCTTCTGCCAACTTCTCCCCAGTCCTCTAATCTCTTTTGACATAAAACACTCTCAGTGTTCTGATGATGGAGGAAGTTGCTCTGTACTTGCTAACCAAGCAAACTTGTACTTGGACGTTTTCCTCAGGTCTTCCCATAAAAAGACTTCTGAATAAAAAATATTTTGAAGTAGATGTCTATTTGCAAATGAAGAGGAGAAACCAAAATGCAAAGCCTAAAAATTGTTGGTACACATTTAGTGAAGTATGATAAGCTAAAAAGTAACACATTTCATTTTTCAAACCCATTTATGAACAAACTAATGTTTGTTCATCACATTTGTTCACAGCCCAGTGAGACAGTGAGGTAGTATCACCCCAGTTCAAAGAGGGTAAATGAGCAAGCAAATTAAGACACCAATTCTGCAGGCTCCATGCAGACCTGTGAATTCACATAAAGGACTTCACTAGGAAAGCCAAAGTCCCAGAGTAAGACTGTTCCAAACTCCAACTACAAGGTATCATCCTGGGAAATGCTCGGTGTTATGAGACAGTAACTCATGTTCAAAAGCTTTCTGGATCCTCTGGAACCAGGCACAGACAATCCTCCTGTTCAAAATCTCAAATTTCACTTTATCCAAAGGCAAGGGATAGCAGAGGCTGCCCAGACAGGCTATAGAAATTCTGATTTTAAATTATATTCTTGGACAATAGTACAGAGACACACACACACTGGTGGTTCCCCATTGCTAAGCTGTTTGCTGATAGAGATTCAGGTATTTAGTGGCACACCCTGCATTTTTTATGTGCTTTTCTGATTAGCTGAAATCCTGGAGGAGCTAAAAGGCATTTCCAAATCATGGAACTACACCATTTTCCCCCTCATTGTTCAATCAGCAATACAACTCACCTCATGTCAATGTTTAAATAACTTTCTTACTATAAAAGATATTTTTCTTTGGCAATCACATTGTGTTTGGTCTGGCTTGGATGAAGTTCATTTTCCCCATAGCAGTTGTCACAGTGCTGTGCTTTGCACTGGTAGCTGGAAAGGTGCTGATAACACACCAGTGATTTGACTACTGCTGAGCAGTGCTGCCACAGCAGCAAGGCTTCTTTCCACCATTCCCCATCACCAGCAGGCTAAGGATGGGCAAGATCCTGGGAGGGCACACAGCCAGGACAGCTGGCCCCAGCTGATCCAAGGCATATTCCATACCATATGACGTCTGCTCAGGAATAAAAGTTTAGAGGATGGAGGAGGAGAAAGAGGAGCATTTGTTATGATGTCTGTCTTCTGGAAGAAATACTACACCTATTGAAGCCCTACTTCCTGGGAAATGGCTGGATATCACCTACTGATGTGAAATAGAGAATAAATCTTTTCCTTTGCTTCCATGCATGGCTTTTGCTTTATTAAACTTCCTTTATTTTGACAAACAAGGTTTTTACCTATCTTATTTTCTCCCTCCTCCATCCAGCACACTATGGGATTGATAGAGCAGCTTGATGGGCACCTGGCACCTACCCAGGGTCAAGCCACCTCACACACACACATTAATAGAGCAAAGACTGAGACTTTTTGAGCATAAGGAATGAGAACTGCCTGTCAGACACAGTATAAGGCTAATGGGAAACCAAGATTTTTGCACAAGGTCAAGGTGCACAAAATGACTTCAAAACCAGCTGAGTCTCTGTTTGGCATTCATATGTTTGAGAGATGTCTTACTTTTGTGTAGTTTCAGAATCGTGTAAGACATAGCAGTGAGAATCCGTTCTCCTTCAAGTAGGTAGATATCCCATACCCTGAGGCTTAACGTAAAGGGAGTCTGAAATGACAGAATCAGGCAACACTGTTAAAACTGTCTATCCAAGTCACCATTAAAAACAGAAACAGAACACAAAAAGCACACTCACATGACCAAGGAAACAGTGCAAAAACCATTTTGTTGTGTAAAAACCAGTGGATATATCTTGGGAGTCCTGTAAAAAATGCAAAAGTTTAAAATCCAAGTAATTCCAGTACTGTTTTACACTGTCCATGAAAAAACAACTTTCACCTTGAAGCCAATGCACTCAGTATTCACCATAAAGAGTTAATTTAACTACATGAAACACCATTACATCAATCTAACAAACATCATTTCTGTCTTTTATAGTTTTCCTCAGCAGCGTCACCACCTGAAGTAACATGCATCTGGAGATGCAGGGGTATTAACACATCTTAGTCTTCCACTTATTTTTTGGGGACAGAAGTAGCAGAGAATTAAATCCCCTCTGATGAAATTACATCAATCTGTCACAACCAAAGCTCAGGCACTGCATCCATTTAGTCTTTCTCTGTAGTAAGGTTGCAATTCATGCTGAAGGTAGAAGAGACTTTGTCACAAGGATACCTATCTACTAGAAAGCAGCTTAAAACAGTTGAATTCTTCAAACACAAGACCTAAAACTAGCACTTAGGTTGATGAGGTATTTCATTTCTTAATTAAGGGGCCTCATTTCCCTAGAGCATCTGGTATGCCACCCCTTAAAGGGTGGCTAAAGCTTCTTGGCACTACCATAGAGCTCTTCAAAGTTCTTTGAGGGAGAACTCAAAGATGAAAAGTTTAAGTAAAAGCCAAAAAGTTAAGAAATTCTGAACTTGAACTATGGGATAAGACCCTATTTTCTGCTTGCCACATTCAGCCTTTCCTAAAATTTAAAGTACACAAACACGGAATGAGCAATGGACCAAATCCCTCTGGTTCATCTGCAGGCTTTACTTTCATCTTTCAGTGAGGTAGAATGGGTTCATCTAAGAGATACATTCACAGTCAGGAATGAGGAAAAAGAATTCTTGGTATAATTGAAATAATCCTTATGACATTTTCATTTTGGGAGTCTTTATAAAAAGCAGACAGAGCAAAAACCACCTTATTCTGAGATCTTTCTAACCTGTAAGAATGGTCATCAGCCTACTGAATGTAAGAATGGCCATCAGCCTACTGAAAGATAGATATAATGGTCCATACCTCTCCCTCATAAAAACCCTGATTGCTATTAAATTCAATGCCACTAAACCAATTCACACAAAAATAGAAACAAGTTCTGATTTAAACCTGAGAACAAATTCATGTAATAAATATAAAGAGAGAGAGTGAATGTTTTCTGTTTTCTGGATCCCTCTATACAAGTGGCCAAGAACTCCCTCAGAGGGAGCAATCAAAGCCTTTTATTTAAATGAGCTTTTCCAGTTGCTAAATCAATTCCCTACCCTTTTCTGAAACTGTCTCTACCATCCAATCCATTTGTGGTGGGGGGACATGAGGGATGGGGACAGATGGCAGAATAAAATAGTTCTTGATTATTAAATGTAGTAATAAGAGGTATACAAGCAATATACAAAATCCAGTGATGTGCTACCTCAGGCTGTAGCACCTCAATCATGTATAATTATTCTGAGGTTTAGAAAGGGCCTTTTGCCATTTCCTGTTAAACCACTCAATCTTCTTGGGATTATTCTAGACTTTGTTCCTGAAATGTGATAACCTCAAAAATGAGAGTAAGACTGTAGGTCTAAACAAGAATCATCATGTTGTGACTGTACTGTAAAAACTAAGTCCAGAGCTTACAGAGTCAAGGTTGTAAAAGAACTTGTCTTGGGATTTTCCTTTTTTTATGTTTTATCAATATGATAAGAGCACCTTCCATGACTAATTTTGAGTCAACCTTTTAACAGAGGAGTGGGTTGGGTTTCTTTTCCTAACCAGATCTGCCTAATTCCATGTTATAAACAGATCTTAGAGCACGTTGGTAAAAAAAGACATTAAGTTCTACTTTATAACACAACTGGCACACATTAGATGCAATTCATCATTGCCAGGGTGCTAGTCTGATCTCACATTGACTTATTTTTGTAAGGCGATAAATGCACCAAACAGAAAATAGTACTGTCCTGAGAAGATAGCAGGCACTCTTCAAAGATGTTGCTGCAACTGAGCATCTCTTACACTACCTTTTAAGACTTGAATATGGATTCTAACAGAACCAATGTGATTGTAAAAGCAAATTCCTGACTACTGGAACAGCATTTTTCCCCCATCAGAAAAAGAACATGGAATAAATACAGCCAATGTTAGCAACACAGAGAGTATTACTTCCTATTTAAGAGCATTACAAGAGATAACACAACATTTAGCTGCATGAAAATCCTACTGTGTGCGCAAATATTAAAACTCTCTTATAAAGGTTCTTTTTTTAAACAGATTAAAACTTGTTGGTTGCAAAATCACCTCTGTCCAGAGATGAGCCAGAGAGCTCTACATACAATAAACTCTTGCTTCAACGTTTTAACATCAGCTTGCTATCCAGCAATTTGCATAAAGCCATGTAGAAGGACAGCATATTTTCAGAGGTGAAAAGCAAGATGGATACCCAGTTTAATTACTCTTAGGATTAACTCTGTCAAGGTACACCATAACTGGGTCTGTAATGAAAACAACAGCACTTCTGCCCCTTCTTGTTTTGCATGTTTTTTTCTGAGGTTTGAGGTAACCTTAACCTGGTGAGTTAACCTGAAGTGAAACAAGGCAGCAAGCTGTACATAGGAATTGCTTTTATTGTGCTGTAAATACTTACCAAATGCTCCTTAAGTTTGGTCAGAAATTTTGTCAGTACTTTGTCGTGATGCTCCTGATACCTCAACAGTTTTGGAAAACCAGGAATAAAAAAACCTAAGAAAAGAAGTTGACCGTGTAACAGGTGTATGCACTATAAAAATGATATTACAAATGTATTAAGAGCCCTGAGAACATCATTCTTCTATGAGGCCACTGAATCTGAACAGATATTCAGCACAATACTATGAAGTCCTCATATGGACATGCACATACTCTTGCCTCAGTGACTACAGCAAAATACCAATGCATTCCCTTAGTGACTACGATTAGATTAATGATGCTTGATGACAGCAGATCCACCGGTCCTATGTTAGTCTACCCATCATAAGACCCAGGGTAAACCAATTTCTAATTACTCTTTAAAAACACGAAATCACAACCCACACCAACTGAAACTTTTGAGAGCAGAGACATAAATCAGGATTATACCCAGCAAATTCATGCTAGAAGGACAAACAGCACAGGCAGTTACTAGAACTGTCTGCACTGAAGATCAGGAAGATGACAAGAGGGATATTCTACCAAGACAAATATAATGAATATGTAGCATAAAGACTGTGAGCTCACATAACTGAAACTAAGGGCATATAAAAATACCGAGCAGTTTTTAGTGCTCACATGCTGGAAAAGGAAAGGGCTGAGATCCCCTTACAATTGAGCTATCAGCACAGCTAAAGGCTCAGAGCAAGCATATAACACTAGCCAAAAAACCTTGAAATGTAAAGGAAAGCTAGCACAGATACCCAGCAGGAAAAGGAACCCTTCAGAGAAGGTCCTTCAGAAAGCTGAAGCTGTGTTCAGATCAGAGTAACATAACAGTAACAGAGTAACTGATACATGTTACAGATATGTTACAGAGTAACATAATAGATCAGAGTAACATAAAAGTAGCCAAAAAATCTTGAAATGGAAAGGAAAGCAAGCACAGCTACCCAGCAGGAAAAGGAACCCTTCAGAGAAGGTCCTTCAGAAAGCTGAAGCTGTGTTCAGATCAGAAAAGCAGAGATCAAACACTGTCAGTACAACAATGTGAAAAAACAAGCCTCCCCCCAAGAAAGCAACTTCCCAAAGGCATTAAAAAATACTAATAGATCTATTTGTAAACCCTTTGGAAGCAGAAAACCTGACAGAGAGTTTGTAAGTTCAACAGTCTGTGAAGACTTTTACAAGTGCTCAGAGAAGATAAAGTCAATAACAAAACCAAGTTTTCGTATGGAAAACACTGGAAGGGTCCAGAACCCTAAACAGCTCTAGAACTCAAAGACCGAGTAGTTAAGACATGGATTATAATGAAACCTCATGCTTAAAACACCGGGAGTCTAGGAAGTGGCTGACATGACATCAGCTTTTCTTCCTCATCACCTACCAGATGAACCCTCTTATTCATTACAGCAAGGTCAAAGGATGACTACAGAAATCAGCCTGAGAAATCTGTGTTAAGAGCTCTCCAGTAGCACCACACTCTAAGGTCAGAAGGGGACACTGACAAAACACTAAGACATCAAATCTGGAATGAGTTTTAAAATCCTGTTTGCAGTCTATGGCATCTTAAAAAGGCACCTGCACCCATGTGAAGCTCCCATGTAGTGAAACCAGATTTGGTATATAATAAGTTGATTTAGATTTACTCCCCCAAACACCTAAAATCTTCTATGACCTTTGAAGATTTCAACATTCCACACAGTTGTAATTGTATAGTTCTTGATTATTATTAAATATATGGTGTTTTCTAAGATGCTTTTAGTCTGTGTTATCATTGTGGAAAGCTTTGATCAAGCATTTGACTCTGATGGATTAAAAACTTCACTTAAGACACAGACCCTCAAGTCAGGTTACACCTTTTTGTTTTTAAAGGCAATATCTTTTGTAGAAGTATAAATAGGAAAACGACCAACTAGCACTTTGTCTAGCACATGGAGAACATCCAAGAACACAGGATGCTAAAGGCTGGGCAGAGAAGAGATTCAGAGCAGCCCAAGGAGAAGGACTTGGGGGTGTTGGTCAATGAGAAAATGAACATGAGCTGGCTGCAGTGTGTGCTTACAGCCCAGAAAGCAACTGTATCCTGGGTTGCATCAAAAGGAGCGTGACCAGCAGGGCAAAGGAGGTGATCCTGCCCCTCCGCTCTGCTCTTGTGAGACCTTACTTGGAGCACTGTGTGCAGTTCTGGTGTCCTCAACATAAAAAGGACACGGAACTGTTGGAACAAGTCCAGAGGAGGCCACGAGGATGATCAGGGGCTGGAGCACCTCCTGTATGGAGACAGGCTGAGAAAGTTGGGGCTGTTCAGCCTGGAGAAGAGAAGCTGCGTGGAGACCTCATAGCAGCTTCCAGTGTCTGAAGGGGGCCTACAGGGATGCTGGAGAGGGATTCTTCATCAGGGACTGCAACACGGAGTAATGGGTTTAAACTTAAATGGGAAGTTTGGGTTAGAAATAAGGAAGAAGTTTTTTACTGTTAGGGTGATGAGGCAACTGGAACAGGTTGTCCAAGGAAGTTGTGAGTGCTCAACCCAATGGCAGTGTTCAAGTTCAGGATGGACGGGGCCTGGAGCAACCTGGTCTAGTGAGAGGTTTCCCTGCCCATGACAGGGTGGCTGGAACTGGATGATATTAAGGTCCTTTCCAACCCAAACCATTCTATGATTCCACAAAAAGCCAGGGAAGGAAGGTATCACCATATTGGAAAGTCTTAAGTGAGTAAAAGGAGTTAGATCTTGCTGATAATTTCCTAAAAAGCCCCAGATCTACTTTTCTGGCTTCCAAGAACTACAGTTTTTCTGAATTATCACACCACTAACATATACAAAAGATGCTGGAATTCCTGGAGTTTTTCCATACCAGGAGCCATGGAATATGGACAGATCATACAAAATTTGGCATGGAAAGAGATGACATAACTACCAATGACATAAAAGTAACAAGACCATGAGAGCAGGAAATGCTGTACAAGGCAGAGATAAAACCAAGGAAGATGAAGTTAATACTAGATACAAGTACATTTTTAACTACAGATTCCTGTCCTACCAAATGACAGCACAGCTGCAGTATTTAATACATTCTAACACATTGTTTAACACAATCTAACACATATTAGGTTTCCACTAATACTTTATTGCTATACAGATGCCTACATAACCAGCTTTCAATTGGTTACATTCCCTAAGAGATTAAGATGAAAGGAAACCATCTGATTTTCATTAAGAACTATCTGAAAGATATCACATATAAAAACAATTACAATACCATTATGGGTAAAAGGTCTAGTAATATCCAATAGTCCCCCAGTATAAAGATTCCATTATGTCTTATTTTGACTATACAGACAGAAAAGCATAGCTCCACTTTGAAATAATTTATGACTTGAAACCTAACATATACCAAGTGACAGGAAACTCCATACCATGCATGGCATGCTTTGGCCCAGAGAAAAGCTTCACCAAGGCCCAGAAGGCATCTTCTTCATTCATGTACATAAGGAGTAAAGCTGTGATCTGGCTCATTCCCTGACAATATCCAACTTCCTGAAAATCAGACAGTGAAACATTACAACACTGAAAACAAAAGCCTTATAACCATGAGCTCTTAGTTCTTCCTTGACCTAGTGGAGGAAAGAGGATGCCCGACTTAATGGTGTAAGTTCCCCAGTTATGACACCACCAAACACACTTAACACTGAAGTATTTACAACATTGATAGATAGAAGGAATTATTCACAACCCTTCAACTGAAAAGTAAATGGAAATCTTGATGGTGCATTTGAACTTTTTACTGATGCACAAATCCCTTGGTCAGTACTAATAATACCAAATAACTGTATCTTGCTGTCCAATTGGATGTGGTTTAGTTGTAATTCAAGGGAGGCTTGGAAAGAAGAGCTCTTGCTTTGTCTGGCTTTACACTCAGGGCACCATCTGACAAATGCAAGACCTTTTTAGAGTGACCTATAACTATAAATCTGCTCAAGTTTAGCAGCCCATAGCAAGCAGATGTAACAAACCTGAAGGAAAAAACCTTTATTATTCCAACCCTGAATTTGGGTATTTCCTCTGCCATTAATTTTTACTTCTATTGCAGGAATCAAACGTCACTGTCATTTAGCTGCTCAGCTAACCCCACTGATAACAATTGAGCCTACATCCTTACAAATACTTGGACTGAGTTTCTTTCAGTTGACAGATTTAACCTGAATTGACAAGTTCAAGATAAAACCAAAGCATAAGAGGAAAAATGCAACATTAAGTGCTAAATAAAAACCTCACTGCATCATTACACTTTAACAGCTGATTATAAACAGTATTTTTCAGGCAACTTGATACTAGTCTAATTTTACAGGACATATATAGAGGTTCTTCCAGAGTTTTACTTCTCAGTGAGTCAAGGCTGCTTACAAAGAAAAGCTTATGACAACGTAACAGTGGAAGACAACAAATTCTAACCTTTTATGGGCCAACAAATGTGAGGAAACAGAAGCTGAAACAGGACAGAAACGTTCTATCCCCTAGACCTTTCAAAAATGAGGCAGTGCTGTTTAGAGTTAACTGCTTGATTTTGCTTTCTTCTTAACTTTACAAACTTTTCCATTGAATTGTAAGGAGCTACTGCTGGTTAGAAAGTGAAAAGATGACAAAATGGGCACAAGGAAGGAGAGGATAGTGCATTAAACCACAGTTAAATGGGGACATGACAGGATTTCTGTTTCTTCTATTTTTAGCATGCAGACAAAAAAACATTACAAAATACCTAAATTTCTAACCCTTATGTCAGGAAACCACCACTAACAAATCCTCATCCAGGACTGCAGCCAACACCAAGGGCTTAAAGTAAAGAAGATGCAGCCTTTAAAATCCTTTTGCATTTGTTAGACCCCTCCAGGTTATGAAATATGCCTGTTTACTCCAACATGCATCTTTCTGCAGTGTCTTCCTTACCATCATTCAAATGAACGGGAAGCATTTAATGAAATGGGAGGAAAATAACAGTAGTTAAAAGCTCAGCACAGCAGAAATTAATTATTCTTATTAGACACTATACTTAGTTTCAGTTGAACTGTATGCACAGTTCAGTCTGCCCAGTAAGATACAATGCTGGTGAGGCGCTGGCACAGGTTGCCCAGAGAAACTGTGGCTGCCCCATCCCTGGCAGTGTTCAAGGCCAGGTTGGACACAGGGGCTTGGAGCAGCTGCTCCAGTGGAAGGGGTCCCTGCCCGTGGCAGGTTTAGGTTGGGAAAGACCTTTAAAGCTCATCTAGTTCCAACCCCCTGCAATGAGTGGGGACATCTTCAACTCGATCAGGTTGCTCAGAACCACATCCAGCCTGGCCTTGAATGGCTCCAGGGCTCATGCACCCACCACCTCTCTGACAACCTGTGCCAGTGTTTTACCACCCTCACTGTAAACAAAATTCTTCCTCATTTCTATACACTTGCAAAGGTCTGTGAAATGTTTGTTGGGGTTTTCTTTATAGGGAGAAAGACACAGCAATGCAAGTTACTATCAATTCAGAGAAACTACATTGAAGTGTGAAGGTACACAACTTACCGTATTATATACGGAATATGCAGCTAAAACATGGAATAAAGATTGTTGCCTGTAGAAGCAAGAGTAGAAAAGGAAAACATTACAATATTGTCTTTTGTAGGAAGAGACAGACACAAAAGTAGTGAACTTTTTCTGGAAACCTGTTTCCAAAATATAATTTGTTAGCAATAAAGAACAAGATTAACCCCACTTTATAAAGACACAAGGTTCTGATTTCAAACCAACACTCTATTTAGCACTTTTCTGCTGGTTTACATGCTGAAAAGTTAAAAAAAAAACAAACCTGTAATACTCTGAGAAGGCAATGGTGTCAGATCATCATTTTTACAGACAAAGTGAAACACAGGATGGGCTACATTTCAAACACTGATTTATTCTGAATGCCAGGACTTGAACCACCCCAGACCTCATTTCTGTGCTTGCAGAACACTAACAGCTGTTCCCAATTTCAAACAGAGATGTAGAAGAATTGAAATGCACAGAGCAGCCACTAAGGTGTCTTCATCTTGGCAAACAAAGGCTGCTTTAGGTGACTGCTGCTGTCAAAGTGAAGAAAACCACCACCAATTGTGACTCAACATCCTATGCTCGGTCCTCCTCAGGGTACTGATCTCCAGCTACTACAGAGGTGGAATTACAGAGAGAGACCTTTCTGTAAAACCAATCTAATTTGGGAAGGCAGTAAGACTAAAAGCATAAAACCCAAAACAAAACAAAACTCTGCTCTTCTCAAACTGGGACATCAAACTCACACCTCCTTTTTGGGATCTGCTCAGGAGAGAATTTACAAACCTGAATGTCTCCTTTCATCTATGACTACAGCTGCTATTAAACTGCTGAGGTTTGCATACTGTCCTTCCTCTGTCCATGGAAATTCTCTGTCTGTCACTAACTGAATGTATAGAAATAGACATTAGCAGGTTAAGTAATGAAAGCATAAGCCAAAACCTGACTGTTTTCTATGGGAAGAAGATGCATACTTGGAGAATTGTACCAAAGCATCCCGATTATGGCATTTTTGCTGCCCTCTTGCAGAAGTGAAGCTTGGCTGTTCTTCAGTAACCAAAGTAAAGTGTAGCCTGGGGGACTAGACATTAAGCTGGAATCTTATTTTACAAGGACAAACTGAAAGGTCCCAAATGTACACAGGAAGCTCCTATATCTTCAGCTGACCGTATGAAACCGAACATAAGAGCTCAATCTCATTCACAGTAAAACACATTAAATAATGGGTATTTCAGTACTATTTACACTAGATGATACCACTAAAGACCTGTAAAAGAAGGGAACTTCAAAGACATACAGTCTACTTAGAAGTCAAAGAAGCTGTTGATTTACCCAGGGGACTTTTATTTCATTGCTATGTGAAATGATTTCTGAATTTTTCATGGAGGCATCACTGGAAATGCATAAAATATGCCCAGTAATACCAAGATCTATTCCAAGTGTGAAACTGCTTTAGGCTGCCAAAGGCTTTCCTGTGGACTCGGATGGCATTCTTACAGCACAGCTGCAGGGGATGGCGCTGGCTCTGCTTCTGTTAACCCCAAACTGAGGAGGCAGGAAGCTTCTGCTAACATCTAAAATGTGGGCATAAAAAATAACTGAGGCCCAGAAGCAACACAGGCATTTTTGCAGGGCACTGTGTCAGTACTGCTGAGAGGCACAGCATCTCACATACACATGGCACTTCGCAAATATATATATATACACATATGTGTGTATATATGTGTGTGTATATATATATGTATAGTACATATGCATACATATATGTATACACACATGCACACACACACAGAGTAGCTGCACAGAACAGCTCTCAGCTTGGGAATTTCTGCTTTGGACTCCATCCTGTGTTACACCCACCAGAGAAATGCCCCATATTTAGAATTTGCCCACAGAAGAGCTAGAACAATACTCAAAGAAAACGCTTGGTTTATTATCACATTAAAGTCCACGGATCTTTCGAGTATTACTTCTTGAAAATAGCTGACTACCGTAGAATGTGTCTTGGAAAGAAAAGGAGATTAAAAACTGAACGAATACAGTCACAGAGGGGCAAGAATACCCTCTTCATCTCAGCAGGGTGCTGATGCTGCAAGCTAGCAACAATACTGACGTTTGTATCACCACTTATTTAATTCCTAAGCATTTTTAAAGCTGACAGTTGCCTAATATTCCTCATCCAAAACCAACAAACCAACAAGAATTTTGAAGGAATCCCAATGTATTAAGGCCTACATTTGTAGATAATTAAATGCCCACATATAAAATACTCTTCTGCTTGGTTGTCAGTTAGCTGCTAGAAGGAGAGGAATGTAATAGCCAAAGGAAGGCTAAAATCCATAAGCTATTAGGGATGCAAAGAGTTATTTTGGTCTTGAAAATAAATCTTCATTTATCAGTCTGGAATTCCCATGCTTTCATATTTACAATACCTGAGACTTTTTATTAAATATGAAACGAGAACAGCTTAGAAATGGTTTTCTTCAGAATGCTACTGACTGCCTCATAGTTAGGGGAAACTAGCTGAAGTGACTAGTCAGTTTTTGCAGTAATAACAGCAGTGACACAATCACACGTAGATAATCCTGCTCTGAAAGTCTGGAGCTTACATTCAATGTGCTTGACCAGGTCACAGAGGCAGATCAGAAGCCAGTTTTAAGGCAAGCAAAGCAAAACCTTTTCATTTACTTACTTAACCCCGTATCTGTCCCGAAACATGATGTGATCTCTGTATGTTCGATTTACATCAAGATCAATTTGCCTAATATCTGGTGAAGACCTTCGTGCATGACACTTCAATTTCTGGGAAAACAGTAAAGAACACAAATTAAGTTTCAAAATGTGAACTGCCTGACTTTACACCTATACTGAAGCATCTGCCAGCTCATAACTTAAAATACTTATTATAACAACAACTCCCAAAGTAAGAGTTTTAACTTCCAAAACACACATATACAGGTTCTATGGAGCCAGAATTCACAAAGCCTAGATGAAAAAAGACCAAGCCCATAATACACATTTTTGTGACACACCATTCACTACCTATATTCAAGGCTGTGTTTCAGCACTTCAAATTTCTAATTGCCATTTCTCAGGCAGGGACATCACTGGAGAAAGACACAAAGTGCATTTCACTACTCAGGTACAAGAACCTAAGATGCAAGTGCTCCAGACCAGACTTTTAGCAAATGATTTAGTGTGGTTTTCATACTTTTCCTGCCTTTTTCTTTAAGCAGAAGTAATAGCTACAGAACTACCAGTTATTATCTAAGTATAGGTAATGGACATTTCTCTAGTCATTTCCTCTGTCTTTCTGTTCTAATCTAATTCAGCTGTAGAATACCTCTACTTTCGCACTTGCTTTAATGTTTTATAATTAAATCCAATTTTGCAATTGAATACTTAGGAAGCCTGAATAGATTAAATTGCCACCTTCTATTTTGCACTTACAATAATTTTCTCTTGCCATACACTCATTCTTTCTCATATCTGTTCCAAAAGTTGAGTTTGCCAGATATTTCTAACTGGATTCAACATGCTATTTCCAAACCATTATACCTTCATAGGCGTTATTAGAGAATACCACTGACAATCTAACAGCTGAGCTCTACACATTCTGGTTGAAAAAAAGCAAAAAGGCTTAAACCCAAAACTAATTAAAACCCAAACTAAGAAATACCAAAACTAAGAAAAACAAGGGATCAAACAGGGAACAGTGACATTCATTCAGTCTGATGAATACAACCAGAAGCTTCAGACATATCAGGAATTACTTGTAAATCATTGAACCAACTTTAGGAAATGGGAAAAATGGAGAGCAGTAAAATAAGCTTATTGCAAATAAACAAGCTAGAATAATATGGAATAAACTCTTTCTACTTCTCTATTTGAACTACAAACACATTTTTGTTTTACATTGAGCACTAGATGACATCAATCATTTCTGAAGATGAATTCACCTATGTTAAAATGCTTCTAGTTTTATTCAGTATTCTATCCCACAACTACATCATTCAGCATGAACTCTGTTTTACCCCTCTTGGATCTGCCAGTAATCTTACTTATGAAGTTAACAAAACACACTAGTCAAAGAGCAGCCTGTCAGACTAAAGAGAGAGAAATCTCTTAAGAGGAAGATTACAGATACCAAAATTTAGATAACATCAAGGCCAACATCAATCTTCTTTCATGACTGTACAAGATCCCTTGTCTACTCAGACCCAGAGTCCCAGCTCCAAATGAAAATGCCAAAGCCAAACAAGCAATGCATTTCCTTGTAACTCTGGACGTTACTTCCTTAAAAGGCAGTGAACAGTTACATTCCTGGTTTAATTTAAACACTCTACAATATTAAATTACCTTTCTGTTAGCCAAACTCTCCCTGTAATCCTTTAACAGAGAGAGAGACACACAATGAGGAAAAGACAGACGTTTAAGGGCTTTAATCCCCTCCTGCCTAACTTACTAGCCTGCACATGAACCTTATTCTCTACACTTCAGTCTGAAATTGAGCTCTGATGGCCATCAGCTGTATTCACACTGACAGAAAAAGTAGTTATTAGAGAAAAACTTAGAGGAACGTGACCACAGTAATCCAGAGGTTGCTGAATCGGGGTAAGGATCAGGACAGAGGGGTAACAGATTATTTTTGTTATATTCTAAGTAGGAGATACACTTAAGTGGTCAATTTATGCCTGTAGAATTTGGTAGAGTTTACATCGTGTCATGACTTGCACCTCTGAGAATACAATCAAGTAACCAGACAGTGCTTTGTAATGGATATCTAAGCTTCACTCGCAGATGAGATGGTAGAAAGATAGCCAGCTTGTTCTGGCCTTTACAAGAGTAAGGGACCAACCTCCATCCCCTCAGAACACTGAACTCCTCTCACTCAACCTCACCTAACAAGGCACTTCCTTCATGGACCTTTCTCAAAGAGCTGCAGATCCAGAGGTTTCTGTTTTCTTACTGGGACAGGGCTGGGTTTTATTTTGTTTTACTTTGTTTTTAGAAGGGCTTTTGCAAGTGCTTGAGGATGGGAAAAGAAATGGAAAGATCAAATTATCTCTATGAATTACAGAAAATCAGCTGAAAAAGTGCTGTTCAAATAAGTAGGCTTTTTCCTAGCTAAACCAAACCATAAAATTCTGTACAATTTCTTATCCTTTTTCTTTTAACATTACATAACAATAAAAGCTTAATAAAACCTGTATTCTTAGTATCTGGCATTTTTTGATTAGTATTAAGTGGAAATCCTACAAACTCACATTATAGAAGTCTTTCATGTCTTCTTTCATTTTAGGGATGTCAAGGAGTAAGCACCAGACTTGCCCTCTGAACTGCTGTGGGATTCCTTTATAAATTCTGCTATGAAACTGTAAAAATAAAAAACCAAACAAATGTAAATGCAGTAAAATCTACAACAGCCTGAATAAAGGAAAAGTGACACACAACATGCAACAGAGAAATGCAAGTACATCAATTGTCCTAGCAAAGGGATGACCTGCTGGGGACAAAGTGTTCTCTGTCTTTTAGGGGACTGAAGCATCCAGTGACATTATATGGGACAGGGAAAGAAATGGGACACACAGACCAAAACATCATTCTGTGCAGGCTATGCTTAGGAGCCAGGGTTTCTTATGTAGGAAGCAATCAAATTTGATACAATCAAAATTGTATCACCTCTGCTGAGCAGCACCTGTTCTACAAATATTGGAAAGACTACTCCAAATTTTGTAACTCGGACCCAAAAAAATCGTGTTTTTTGGAACACAGGATTTCAGGACAAGCTGTAACTACAAACTATTAATGGCAACGGCAAAAGGCAACCAGCAATATCATAAAGCTTTAAAGATTATCAGTAAAAGAGGAAAAAACCCCAAAAGCATAACTGATTTTGAATTTGATTTAAAACACTCAGTGTGCTGAAATGTAGGTATGCCTACCAACCAAACCTGAGACCACCAAAAACCCCACAAGATGCCAGTTCTAAAGTTAACAGATTCTAGATCATACTTCTCAACTATCAGGTTTTTAAATGCATATTAAAACATTTCCACAAGCACAAGGTATAAAAGATAGCTGTAGAAAGTGTAGCTGACACACAGCACAACCTACAAATGCTCCATGCAATTCTTAGCTCTGAAAAAGAAATTCCCCATTCCTGACATATTCTGTTCTGACACATAAAACTTGTATTCAAAATGGGTCGTAAGGGGATAACTGAGTACCTGTGTGTAACTAGATGATCTTAAGGTCTTTCCAACCCAACCTATTCTATGATTCTGTGTTCCCATTGACATGTAGCTTTACTGCTCAGACCCATGGTACAACAACAGTGTACCTGGATAGCAAACATTTCTGCCACTTAATTATGATTGTGTAAGTGGTTTTCAAACATCTCCAACAACCATAAGGTTGTTAATGAGGAGAACTGGTTGAAGACCAGGTTGGACAGGGCTTGGAGCAACTGGTCCTGTAAAAGGTGTCCCTGCCTGTGGAAGGGGTTGGAACTGGACAAGCTTTAAGGTCCCTTCCAACCCAAACCAGTGTGGGATTCTGTGAAAAATAAATTCTCAAGACAAGTCTTGCTCTACATAAGTATTCTGGGAGGTGAGGTGGCCCTGGCTGAGAAGGGGCTGGAAGAGATGGCTTCTGGAGGTCCCTTCCAACCCCAACCATCCTGTGATGTTGCATGATTCTGTGACTTTGTGAAAATGCCATGGTTGCACTGTGTTCTGGGAACTGGGGGAGGAGATGGGGACCCATACATGACAGCAACACTCCTTCCTGTTAATCATTCAGTCACCAGCCAGTTAAAAACATTATAAATGAGCAAACTGAGTATTAGCTGAGTATCTTTACTGTAAGTACAATAATGCTGCCCTCTGCTGTCTTTTATTTCCCTAAGTAATATAAGGTTCAAAATATGTTGAGAAATGCTGGGTTGGGTCTATACAATTGCAAAAACAGAATCTGCTCTTCTGAATTAATAATTACTCACTCTGAATTAATAAGGAAGAAGTAGAAAATTCAACAAGTTACATTAGAATCATAGAATAGCTAGGGTTGGAAAAATCATCTAGTTCCAACCCCCCTGCCATGGGCAGGGACACCCCACACTAAACCATGGCACCCAAGGTTCTGTCCAACCTGGACTTGAACACTGCCAGGGATGGAGCATTCACAACTTCCTTGGCAACCCATTCCAGTGCCTCAGCACCCTCACAGTAAAGAATTTCTTCCTTATATCTAATCTAAACCACTGCTGTTTAAGTTTTAACCCCTTGTCCTATCACTACAGTCCCTAATGAAGAGTCCCTCCCCAGCATCCCTGTAGGCCCCCTTCAGATACTGGAAGGCTGCTATGAGGTCTTCACGCAGCTTCTCTTCTCCAGGCTGCACAGCCCCAACTTTCTCAGCCTGTCTCCATACAGGAGCTGCTCCAGCCCCTGATCATCCTCGTGGCCTCCTCTGGACTTGTTCCAACAGTTCCATGTCCCTTTTTATGTTGAGAACACCAGAACTGCACACAATGCTCCAAGTGAGGTCACACAAGAGCAGAGTAGAGGGGCAGGATCACCTCCTTTGACCTGCTGGTCACGCTCCTCTTGATGCAGCCCAGGATACGGTTGGTTTCTGGGCTGTAAGCGCACACTGCAGCCGGCTCATGTTCATTTTCTCATTGACCAACACCCCCAAGTCCTTCCCCGCAGGACTGCTCTGAATCTCTTCTCTGACCAACCTGTAGCTGTGCCTGGGATTGCTCCGACCCAGGTGTAGGACCTTATACTTGTCATGGTTAAACTTCATGACGTTGGCATCAGCCCACCTCACAAGTGTGTCAAGGTCCCTCTGGATGGCATTCCTTCCCTCCAGCGGATCAACAGAACCACACAGCTTGGTGTCATTGGCAAACTTGCTGAGGGCACACTCAATCCCACTGTCCATGGCACTGACAAAGACGTTGAACCAGACCTGTCCCAACACCGATCCCTGAGGGACACCACTCGTTACTGGTCTCCAGCCAGACACTGAGCCATTGACCACAACTCTT
Organism: Melopsittacus undulatus; assembly: GCF_012275295.1. Taxonomy (NCBI): domain Eukaryota; kingdom Metazoa; phylum Chordata; class Aves; order Psittaciformes; family Psittaculidae; genus Melopsittacus; species Melopsittacus undulatus. The sequence continues at coordinate 2,476,535 of NC_047531.1, forward strand.
TGCATGCGGCCATCCAGCCAGTTCTTTATCTACAGAGTGGTCCACCTATCAAACTGATGTCGCTCCAATTTAGAGACAAGGATGTTGTGTAGGACAGTGTCAAACACTCTGCACAAGTCCAAACAAGTTCCTGGACAAAAAATGAGGCCATTACCACACAGTCTGAAGAGCAGGAATTGGCATTTCTAATGCTGCAAGATGTAAAACTGGTTTTCCTGTAAGTAAGACTTCCTCAGTTATGTCAGGAAGCACAAGCACCAGAGGGACTCTGCCACCTCAAAAAGAATCATAAGAATTATAATCTGAAGCTCAGAAGAAAGTATATTTATAATGAAAAGAAAGTATATTTATAAAGGTTGCTGCCTTTAGAGGTTCTTAACTTCTGTGGGTTGCATAAAAGGAAGAAGATGTGCAAATACAAGAGTTGCTCCATCTCATTCAAAAAAATCTCAGGCATGCCAAGAGGGTTCTTCATTAAGGCTCTGTGTTCAGACTCCAGACTAAGTGGAGACTTGATTATTATATTCTGTGTGAATGCCAGAGCAGCTGGAAATTGCAGCTACCCTGATTGTTTCTCTTCTTCCTTTCCCTCTCAATTTAGACAACTTCAATCACAGACAGATGAAGGCAGTCAGTGAAAGATGGAAACGCTTTGATGGAAAGACTCAAATGGGAATATAACATCTAACAGTTTTATTTAATCTTTCCTGAAAGTTATGATCATACTAAGTCAGGAAGGATTTACTGTCTGGTTGATTGTAACCTGGATTGTTAAGCAGTAAAATACAAATAGGAAATAAAAGCATAATCTAGAGAAAGACCGCATGAGAAAGGGCTGATAGAGAGATGAAAGCTTTGTTTTGACAAACATAAATCATACAAAGACACAAGGGCAGTTACTCACTTCAGAGACTAGGGTCTGTAAGAATCATGATGACCCCACTGAAAAGATGCCGAAATCATCATACAGGAATCAAGGAGTTTTAGACACAAAGAAGTCAGGCAAAAATGCCAGGAGGCCTGGATGGATGAACAAGAAGCTCCTGGACAAACTCCAACACAAAAAGGAAGCCTACAGAGGGTGGAAACAAGGACAGGTAGCCTGAGAGGAACAGAATAAATTGTCTGAGCAGGCAGGGATCTGGATGTGAAAGCTAAAGCCCTGATAGACTCAAAGCTGGCCAGGGATGTCAAGAGCAGTAAGAAAAGCTTCTACGTGTATGTCAGTGGTAAAATGAAGACCACGAGAAATGTGGCCTCCTCTGAAGGTAGCAAGCAAATAATCCACAGGGAGGCAGGCCAAGGCAGGGACTGGAAGAGTGAAGAACCTCCCACTGGAGGAGATATTTAAAAGGATAGGGATGTGGTTGAGCTGTTACCAACACCCCTTTTCTTTAATTAGGTTTAAGCTCAGAAGCTCTAATGGGGAAACAGTTCCTGGTACTCCCCTCTTGAGATATTCTGCAATAAGGATCAGGGGAGGTGTAAACTGAAGCATCTCCCATGCACACACACATCAGTGTGTAAATGTTTTTTCATTAATTCTCCCTGTGAAGTTATGACAGAAAAAAGTAGGGAAGCAGCCTACAGGCAGCTCTGCAAGAGTATTAAATGAAAACTGTATTTTGCAATTAAGCATAATGTCCTCAAATGTATGGATTCACATACAGTATGTGTACAGTATGAACAGATTTCTTCAAGCCAAAACTCTGTCAATTGTACGTATGAAGGCTCATTATAAAGGGGTTGTCTGAAGTCCTATACTTTGGATGTACTTGCTCTATCCCTGGGACCACCATCTTCTCTGACTCTCCCTTGCTCTCTTGTTGAGAATGCAATTATCTCTCAAGTATTCCATTCTCCAAAACCAAGCCATCACTACAATTATAATGTATAACCTTAAAACAGTATTGCTGCAGTGTTCCCCTCAGTGCTGTTTCTAAACAGTGCTGATTTCAGGAGCACTCTAACTGCACAGAAACCATGCCAGTGTCAGCTGAAGTGAGTCTTTTAAGATACAGGCTGTTCATTTCCTTTACCAATTTGTTCCTCTAGTGTTAACTACTTCATCCAACCAAGTGAAGACAAGAAAGCAGGAGTCAGGAACTGTTCATTGCAACTACTGCTTCTGTGCTTCAAGAAGGTGAGCATGGAAAACTGGTGCATTCTTCCAACAAACTGTCTTGATCTGTGAGTTTTGTACACGGCTGAGAACAACACCAGGTTTTCCATACACAACAGTGACAAATAATGTCTGAGCTTCCACTGGGAGGAGGCTGATTCTTTATTCTGCATGTTCTGGTTCATTTACCATGCCAGATGGGAGAAGAAATAGGGAAAACACCCTTGTTTTTAAAGACTCGTGTGCTCCACCAGTGTTCAACAATCAGTGGGAATTTTTCCTAGCCTCAAGCGCAGTTCATCCTCTATATGAACATACTGAATTATTCCTGCCACTATTTATAGTTCAGCCTATAATTTGTTACATCAACTGAAACTCTTTCTGCTCAGCTGACCTGCTGTACCTTCTGCATGCTTGGTGAATAGAGGATTATTGAGTTAAGTCAGTGTATCACAGACTGACATCATCGATGGTTGACGAGGAAGACCTCTACTGCTTAGACAACATGTAGCTATTGTGTCCCCTGAAAGATGTATTTAACATTCTCTATATAAACAAAGTAGCTGTCACATAGGCTTTTTTATCATCTCTTTGACGTGGGAACATACTTGATCTTCAAAATCACACAATTGCCACAGTAAAACAAAGCCACAGGTGTTCTGACCTCAAGCTTCTCCTCCCAGAGGAGCTGACGGGACAGAAAGAAGGATGATGATATAAAATTAGGAAACAAATTATTGCTTTTTCATGCACTCATTTGATATTTTAAGAAAAGGAATTTGCTGAGTTCTTAGTTAGACCATGAAAAACAACAACCACTGGCTTTGGTATTTGGTATTTGCAAAGAGCAAGATGGTCTCAAAACCAAAGGTAGTAAGCAGAAAGGATGAGTAGGGGACATGGTGAGTAAATCTCTTCCTCTACTTGAACTGTAGTAGCTCAGCTCCCTGCTTATCAGGCTGACAAGCATTGTGGTCTCAATTTCTCCCTTTGAAGTTTTCACTGTATACAGATAGCTTACTAAAACAAAAGGCTAGTAAGCGAGTAAGCTCACGCTGCAGGCCAGTCATCCAGGAGTAACCTAGGATGTAACAGTTGACCTCCAGTCCTCAGCAAAGTACAGATGGATCAGCAGCATCAGAAAATACCAACAGAAACCCCATCAGAAAATGCAATTTTTAAGCCCTATTGAGGGGAAGAAGAAATCTGAACGTTGGAACCTCATGTTCTGTGTGCATTATCCACCCAACGGCCACACGAACAGTTATGAAAACCTTCCCAGAACAGTGTTGGGCATGCAGCCTCTCTAGCAAGCTTCTTCCCAGCTCAAACTCCTCCCTAGTTTTAAGATGACCAAGACTATAACTCCAGCAAATAACTTACTCACATGAAAATGCCTAGCTTTTAAAGCAAGTAAGAGCACTTAGCACTCACTGGCATACCTAACATAACCCGCTGCTTACCACTGCCCTCAGACCACTATTTATTGTCTGAATGGGATAAAAATACTTTCGTAACCAAAAATCCCCAAAGCAATTTAAGGATTATTATTAATGGGCAATTCACCTCCTTAAAATTCCCATGGAAAAGCACTTTACTCTTTTTCTGTTTTGTTTCTAAAAGGCAAGAACTGCTGTAGCACTGCTGGGTGTTGTTAAGTAGCTGCTAGCAGATCTCAGTTCTTTCATTTGATTTCAGAATAGAAAAGCCCACCAAGGTCTAAAATGCCCTAGTCACAAATAGATTCCACACAGTTCTTTTGAAGATTATGAATGCTGAGTTGCATATTATTCACATTTAAACCAGATTTATCCCAAAGGGGACAGGGCATGGAATGTCTTCCTGTACTTTTTACCTTCTATATTGCTCACTACGACTCTCCTTTTAACAAAATAATCAGGTATCTTGGGATATCCTAATATATCTGTGCTGTCAAGCATGATAATTTAAATATTTCTCTCTATATAGAAATTTAAACTATATGCCCCATGTTACAACATGTTACTTGGAGAGTTACTCAAGGTGGTTTTCACTGATCCATGCTGTAACCTATCCTAGGCCCTCCAGTAAACCTGGGCTGCAAAAGAAGAGGAAAATAAGGGGGCGGAAAGATGGAAACTGTAGAAGAGCAGAAGATCAGTAATAAAAAGCCTCATAGGTCTTAGCAAGATGCCATCACTAACTTAAAGGAGTAACTGTAAATTTGAACATTTATCATTAATATAAAGGAATAAAAAAAAGGTAAAGTTAAAACCCTTGAAAGGGGATTTGTGACTCCTGTGGAGCTCAACTACACTCATTTAAAGGTGGCCCCTCTTTTTGACCTTTTCCTCTTTCACGTTCTCAAAGCCTAAATCAAACACAACTTCCAGCTCTCTGCAAGGCAACACAAGCAGGTCTGACACTTTGTCTGCTCCCCAGATTACTCTGCAGACATGAACACTTGCAGCACTGTCTGCAGTTCTGGTGTCCTCAACATAAAAAAGGACATGGAACTGTTGGAACAAGTCCAGAGGAGGCCACAGGGATGATCAGGGGACTGGAGCACCTCCCATATGAAGACAGGCTGAGAAAGTTGGGGCTGTTCAGCCTGGAGAAGAGAAGGCTGCATGGAGACCTCATAGCAGCCTTTCAGTATCTGAAGGGGGCCTACAGGGATGCTGGGGAGGGACTATTCATTAGGGACTGTAGTGACAGGACAAGGGGTAACAGGTTGAAACTTAAATGGGAAGTTCAGGTTAGAGATAAGGAAGAAGTTCTTTCCTGTGATGGTGGTGAGGCACTGGAATGGGTTGCCCAGGGAGGTTGTGAATGCTCCATCCCTGGCAGTGTTCAAGGCCAGGTTGGATGAAGCCCTGGGTGATATGGTTTAGTGTGAGGTGTCCCTGCCCATGGCAAGGGGGTTGGAAATGGATAATCTTAAGGTCTTTTCCAACCCAAACCATTCTATGATTCTGTGCTGTGTGATCCCAGTTCCGACAGTCCAAGCACAAAGCAGTGCAGCATAGAATTATCACCATTAAGTGATGTTAAGAGAGCCCATGCACTATTGCCGTTAGAAAGTCCTTGCATTTGGCCACCAGTTTTGTTGGGTTATTATGTATTACTGCACTTTGGAAAAATAAAAAGCTTTTTGCTTTCAGTGTGGGGTGTTGCGGGCCTTTTTATTCCAGATCTCATAAACAGAGAATCTAATTTAAGGTTATACATTCATTCAGATGTGACAGCTAACGAAAAACACACACATAACTTTACCTTTTCACTGTTCTTGTATTTTTCCCAGCTTTTCAGCATCTTCACCCATTTTGTAGTTCTTTCAATTTCAAGGTGCTTTTGCTGAAAAGAAATAAGAAGTTTTTAATTTTTCCAAAATGAATACATTTCAAATTTTGATTATCTAAAAATATTGAGGAAATAGTTTAGCACAGCATCATCAACTCTTTATGCAGTCATCTAAGAACAGCAACAAGGAGTAACATCGGTTCACTTAAGACAGCCAATCCAAAATCAAACAGAAACCCTTGTTTTCAGCTCTATGTAAAGAACTGCATTTTGTAAGAAGAGTTTAACTATGAGATTTGTAGAAGTTTCTTCTCCTACACATTTTAGGCAAGCACAAAAACCTGCAATTTGTTCTTTTACTTATTAAATTTTCAGTGATCATACAAAACATCCCTACTTTAAAAGCACAAAGAACACAAACAAAAACAAGTGGACGGAAGAGCAATGGTGCAGGAGCACAAGTGGGAACAAGCTCTAATTCTGGGCATTAAGAGCAAGAAAGCCTTGCTGTAATTCTCATACTTGGCTTGCTACATTTTTCCTAAGTGGCTCCATATCCAACATCAAGGATTTCTTCTAAAGGTAAGATCTACTTGCTTAAATTCTATTCTGACAAGAGGGTTTCAGAAATAAAGTGATAAAAGGAGAAATCAAACCAAACCAAACTCCATCTCCTCAAAATTATTAACTAGTATAACAAGTAACATCATAAAAAGTGAATTTTGCATGTTATTTGTATTATATACAGCTTTAAAAGCACAGGACAACCCTACTGCTTTAAAGGCCACCCCACCTATGAAAACCTTGGTACAGCTGCCATCAACTTCTTGAACTTGGGAACCAAACAAACTTGATAAGAAGCTTTTTAGTGCATATTTCACATGCTGTAAAGTAGGTGAGATGTCTCTGATTATATACATTATATATATTATATGACTTTATATATTATCTAATTATATATATTATTGTATATTATATATTACAAAGTTAACTATTAACTGTATTTTTAATTTTCTTTTAAAATTACACTTTTCAACTCTTTTTTGGAGCTGAGGATCCACACTGGAAAAGCTGAAGCAGAAAAATGTACGTGTGTGGCTATTGCCTTCTCTTCAGAGATGAATACAATCAGGGGGCTTTGTAAAGGACAGCTCCCCTCTACGTCCAACTTCAAATCCAGGGCTTAATCAAGATAGAAAAGATAATCTGTTTCATATGTTTAGGGATACAACCTGGTAATAATGTAAGAGTTTAATTTCAAAGCTCTGCAGGATACTGAAAACTTATTAATACTTCCATTAAGTATTCATTAAGTCAACTTGCATCTGAAATGTTGGGGAAAAACAGAAAAGAAAATTACTACTTATTGTCTCAATAGAATTCTAATTTTACTTCCAGCTTTTATTCATCAGAATTGGTACATTCTTTCTGGGGTATCAATGCAATGAAATAGGAAAAGGAATCCTTTAATCCAGGAGCCCAAAGCCTTACACTTGCAGAAGTACAACTTGATGACTGCTGAGTTCCAGCCCAACCATGATTCAGTCCATGAGGTGTCCTGGAAACAGGTTGGTTTAGGGGTTTTAAGTTGTTTTTATTTGAATCCAACAGAAGCCTGACACAAAGTTATGGGGAAAGAAGCGCCTCGACTCTTTCAACCTTAACTTATCTAACTATTCATGCTGCAATCAACTGCCCACATTCTTGTCCAGGTTCCATGCCCTGTATGCTCATAGCTCAGCCACTTGCCTATTTTCAATTATTTAATTAAAACACTTAAGGGTTAGGTTAAAGGGGATGTGTGGAAAAACTACCAGAAACTGCTGCTTCCCAGATTTCACAAGTTTCACAACACTGTTTGTGATTCTCCCCCCACTCACAACCGCTCTAAGAAGTAAGCTTTTTTAACATCTCTTCAAGCAGATGTTCTCCAGGCATGGTTTAGATTGCAGGAATAACACTGGTATCAAGCCAGGAAAGGTCTCTGCCCTCAACATGCTGTTCAAATAATCTGTAAGAAAAATAAACCCCGATCGGCTCCCACAATCTTTTTGTCTGGATGTTTGATCTGCTTTCAAGGGGTTTGTTCTTTCGAGACAGCAGCTCGCTTTATTTATAGGTTTGTTCAAGCTTTTAAGTCTTCTGTGTCAATTTATCCTAGTTCTCAAGTGATGATTCTGTAGTCAAAATAGCAATTATTTCTGTGTTCAGTGGCTGAAAACTTTTAGCTAGTTCATGTTCACTTTCACGTCTAACAGAGGCAATGCTGGAACCATGGACAGATCTGGGGTAGCTCATTGCAGAGCAGAGCGATGCTGCTGCTGCTCTTTCAGGCAAGTTCCATGTAGCTGTCACCAAAAAAAGAATAAATCCATTTATTTACCTCCTGAGTACATTTTACACTTTGAAGCAATTTTGCCCCTGGCAATAACAAAATCCCCAACTAAAGCAAAGAAGGTTTCTTTCTCCTGTGTCAGTAAATAATACGCTACTGAAAGTGTGAAGTTGGGCTGGCAAGTATCCATCTTCCATGCAGCACTCTATCTTCCTGAAGATCAAGTGTGCTGGAGCTAGGGCTTAAAGCAATGCTTCAGCAGAAGCCTCAGACAAAACCAGAACTCACTGAGCTGTTCCCTGGAGCATTTGTAATAAAGTAAACCAAAGAAAACCAAACAAACTGAGAATTACCTACAAAACACTTCATAGCACTTCAACAACAGAGTCACACACAGATTCAAGATCTCCTGAGGTCAGTTCTCTGTCTGCTTGTCTCCTCTAGCTGATCTTTCCTCCCCTTGTTGTACCTCAAATGTGCTGGATGGTTAACCTAAAGGATAAGTTATCTATGATGTAGGACAACGATTCAATGCATTTAAGTCACCAAGCACCCAGCAGTGTAATGAAGCATCAAAACTGCCTTGCAGTCACTGTAATAATGCTTATTCTGGAAGTATTGCACATGTAAATACACAAGCAGAAAACCCATTTAAACCCTTTACACTAGAGGGTACATGCAGAACAGAGATTCAAAATTCACAAGGACACAATTCTTTACAGAAGTGGCAAACTAAATGAAAACATGGCTTAGGAATAGCTTTTAAAATTCAGAAGTAAGGCAAAGGGAAAACATAAACAGTTCTGCCAAATAAATGCCTTTAAAATATATTGCACAGAAAGCTTTTAGTTTTAGCCTATGTTAACATGACACATGAATTATCCTGTCAATGGTATCTTGAACATTGTAGATTCAAACACAGCTGACAGAAGGAAGATAAACCGCAAACCAGCAGAGGTCAGGGCATCACCAGGAGTAGAGCCAGGAGTCTAACACAGGAGTTACTGCATGATTACAAGACAGCACTAGATTTGCAATTTAACATTGATTCAATAAATACAGTTTCTATGCTGACATTTTGTCTGAGACAGCACAAGCAGAATATGGGACAGAGAACTGGGACACAATTTTCCCCCAATAATTTAAGGCTACCTACAAAGCCACGGTGAATCAGAGCTTTAGTCTGTCTAATGTGTATGCTCATAGACTCACCCCCTGCTGCATCCTTCTGATGGAAATGAAATTCTATGCACACTCACTATGTTATTAAATGTAACGAAACATCACAGGAAAACCAACTATTTCAGGCTGAGTACACAGAAACACACATGAACCAGGGCAAAACAAAAGGGACTCAGAAGTTCCCTTCCTTTATGAGAAGTGTTTCTTACCAGCCCTATAATGAAGCTCCAAATAACTCATTTTCAGAAGCACTCCTACTCAACACTCAGGGAGCTGAGCTGCCTTGGAACAAGTCATTCCATCCCTCTTCCACGCTCTCTACTGATTTGTGCAGCCAAAAGTTCTAGATACAGAAGATCCATATGGGACAAACAAGAATAACCTGATCTGGTCTTGAATATAACTATGGGGCTGACAGACCAAGAAGAAATACCAATAGTAACTAGGCCCAGACAAGTAGAAATTCAGTTCCAGATAATTTTAATAAAAGCTTTCCACATTCCCAAAGCATCAGATCCCAAACTTCTCTTCCAACACCCTCCAGCAGCAGCAGGATTTTGGGACTAGGGCCCACACCAGCTGCTGCCAGGTCTTGCAGGTCCATAGTGTATGTGTCTCATCAACTCAGCAAGAGGTCATTAAGTTTCAGTGGCAGCCAGGATATTTGTCACCACTTCCCAAACCAGAAAAGCGTGCTTCACTCCTCAAGGGACAGCCACCTACACATCAGCATCAAAGCCACCACCTTACCTGGACAATCCATCCACGCAGCACAGCTGGTGACAGCTCATAGCACAGAGACAATAGCTCCCTCAGGACAGAGCTGGGTGTGCTCTCTTCAGGAGCTCTGTTTCCTTTACTAGATCATACAATGGGTGAGGAAAACTCACATCTCATTGCAACTAGTAACTCTAAGCTTGTGCAGGCCCCAAGGGATGTGTGGGTGAGTTAACATGGCCTTGGGGACCACAATCTTGATGGGATTCAGAACACAGTTTCTTTGGGAATGCAAATCACCAAATGCTTCATCTCCTCATTTCATAGGGATTTGGGTGAAGAGAATCATAAACCTGTATACGTTCACTTCCTAGTCAAGAAGCTGGACGCCACTGGACTTACCTTTTCTGCCGCTGCATCATGGATAGGAAGCTCCTGTGGACTGAAAACAAAGACAGAGTTCACATTACTCATGGGTCATCTTGGCACAGAATCATTTCTGTATAGGTCTTACAAGTAATCATTTACAGTAGGAACATGTAGTAATGAACAAACAAGAATTCAGATCTTTAGGGAACTAAGACAATGACACACAGGAGCCCCTGGGATTTATTTTGGAGTCACAGTAAAACTCACAATACTCAGAACTAGAACTATTTCAGTCTTAAACCTTCTAAATCAAAGCAGTTGTTGCACAGCTTCAAAAGACAAGCACTTCAAAGAAAGCCTATTTTCTTCTTCTGGAAAAGCACCCTGTGCTGTACTACTGAACTGAAACCTAAATGGTGTTTTTGTTGTGTTTATTAAACCACACTACTGAAACACGCCTAAGACAGTTTCCTCCTTTACTACTGTGCCCTGTCCAAGGCACTGAGACTTTGCTTGACTTCAATTCCATTTCCTTAAAACTTACTCTGAATAACAGGGAGGAGATGGTAGATGCTTTATTCACATTTAAAAATGCATTCCTTTCACTTCTTATCCTAACTCTAAAAAGGCAGGTTACGAATTGAAAGCTTGAAAAGCAGCCATTGAACAGATACATTTTCCGGCTTTGTATTATTCTGTTTCATTCTGAGGGCTCCAACTTCTGTTTTTCTCATCAAAGAAACTTTTCTTAGCAAAAGTAAGCAGACCACTTTGATGCCCAATCAGGCTGCCTTCCTTCACCTGCATCATCTGCAGCTTCTCAGAACACACGTCAATAGCCAGGTTTCAGCCTCTTTCTGCTCTACAAATGAAGTAAGACACCAATAAAACCCTGTCTAAAAGGGACTAAAAAGCAGATACTACATGAAATTCTTTATAAAAGAAAATAATAATCCTATTGTGTTTTGATATTATAAAAAGAATTCCTATCCACATCACTGTAGCTTTCTGAAGAGAGGACATTAAATGCCAATGTTTTAGACCTGTATCAAATCTGCACAAGGGTGAAAAGCACACCGGGAAAGGCTACCAAAGCAATTGCTGCTGCAGTCAATGTAAGAACGGTCTGATGCAAAATGCTTGAATTTTATTTGACCTCATTTATTTAATTTAAAAGATGCAGTTTCAGATTCAGAAGTTATAGCTGAATAAAGAAACCCATTTGAATTACCTCATCTAATGGAAAAGCTTGTTCCAATCAATGCATTTTCCAAGACCACACACACAAGTCAAAATTTCCAGTGATCAGCCTAGAAACTTAAGAAAACCAAAAGAGCATTCATAGCATCACAGACTGGTTTGGGTTGAAAGGGACCTTAAAGCTCATCCAGTTCCAACCCCTGCTACGGGCAGGGACCCCTTCCACTGGAGCAGCTGCTCCAAGCCCCTGTGTCCAACCTGGCCTTGAGCACTGCCAGGGATGGGGCAGCCACAGCTTCTCTGGGCACCCTGTGCCAGCGCCTCAGCACCCTCACAGGGAAGAACTTCCTAATATCTAATCTGATTTTTCACTCTTTCAGTTTAAAGCCACTGTGTTTCTTCTGAACAGCATTGCAAAAAGCACAATCTGCTCATTTAAAAGCACTTTCCAAGTACCTGGAAGTTTTCTTGACAAATAACATCAAAATACAAAACAATGTGATTACCATCTAACACACTAGAAATAGCCTGTACACAAGCTGTAAATGCTGTAAGGTTATGGTATTGTGCACATTGCCATATAACTAAAACTGAAAGTAGGCCCTTCGTATGCCAAACAACAGCTGGAAATTAAGCTTATTTAAATAGAAATGAAAAAACCTAGCAAAGGGGAAGAAAAAAATACAATTTATTAATGTGCTTGGGGTGAGCTGTCATTTGTTTTGGTTTTCAGTACCAAGATTGCTAAACCGTTCACTTCTGTAGTGCCAGCTGCAGGAACTGTCACCTCACCAGAAGCCTCTCTGACAACAAATGTACAGCAGCCTCATTCTTCATGGCCCTACAAGATCACGCAAGCAGCTGGCTGCACACACAAGATGCTCTTTTTGCTGCCAGCAGCATGCAAGACACCAATCGGATGGCTCCACATCCCTACGGATTCACACCGGACACCGCAACTCCTCTGCTTAACTGGTATCACTTGACAGGTCATCTTCACATTTCCTAATCTGGCATGGAAGTGAATCACATGAGAAGTTAATAAAATCTCATTTTATCCCAAAGGGTGAACTGCAATGATTTATGAAGGAGCTGCTCTCTGCTAATCTCATAAATTAGCATCGATGTGCAAACTGAATCTACCCAGCAGTGAAAGAAGGCTCCTTTGTCCTGAGGAGCAGACACCACACTCCCTCACTAAACTAACCCAGCAGCAAACATCTGACCACATTCTTCATCATTTCTTCAGCTGCACAGCTATGCACTAACACCACATACCTGTGCATTTCCAGCACAGAAATTCCACAGGAGCACATTAAGCCAGCCCCATGGTTTTATTCCCCCTAAATGCTGCTGGCAGCTGAGCACCAGGAAGAGAGCACAGAAGCTGAGCGAGTTGCCATAGGCTGTTCAGTAACTCACTGCACTGGAATGCAGGAGTTCCTGGAGATCTTCCTCTCAGTTAACTAGATCACACTACTATGCCCATGTACTCACACAGTATTCAAAGCTATCCTGCAAGGACTAAGGAAAAGGCACAGTGGGCAAACAAACTCTCTCCAGCCCCTAAAGATACTTTAAATAAATGCATTCCACTTAGTGTTTGTATTTTCTATGCAAAAGAGCTCTATAGATTCGTTTTGTAAAAAGGATAAGGTGGGATCAGACACAAAATCAATTCATGCCTATGAACCAACACAATTTTATTGTACTTATTTTCTTTATAACGATGAACCTTCCCCTTCCTTCCCCAGCTTAACCAATCCAATACTGTTATACTTTCATTATTGCTTTTAATGCTGAATCTTTTCCCACCACCCCCAGCCTACAGGAAGTTGTGTTTTCCAATGTTTTTATCTGTGTACTTTACCAAGTAATAATGTGAAGTAGTAAACAATATTAATGTAATATGGCCACATCCTTCCCTAAGATGACTGCTCAACTTTAACAGCTAAAGTAATATTCGTTTAGGGGATACAGAGAAGATGAGCAGGACTGATTCATGTAAATAGCCTGGAATCATCCAAGACTTGATATACAAGACAGGAGTTGCAGAGATACCATTTAACTGAACTCATGGAAGTAAGGTCTCACTTAACAGAAACAAAATCCTAACACTGTTCTCCACAGGAAAGAAAGAGCCAGCCTAGGTACATTCACCCATTGAATCACACAGGAATTAAGATTCATTACACATGGGATGCGCCTCTGTCCCAGGCACAAAGGCTGCAGCCTCCCACCTGCATGCTAGGCAGCCCACACTGCAGCCTAAGCAGCTCTGGTGGTGCAGCATTATGAAGAAAGGTCTGAACATGTTGTCTATGGGTTTGTAGCCTTAAACCTGCCTTTGTCATTAACTTCACTGAGCAAACTGGATGTTCACACCACATGAAATAATTCCAGACTGTCAGATCTAAGATAAACTTCAGTATGTGAATTTTATGTGCAATAAAACCTCCCATAATTTCAGACAAACACATACATGGTCTGTTGAATTTATGACACACACAAAGACTCTAATGCACATAGTTCATTGATCTTTAGCACATGTAAGATGTGATGTCAGGCAGAGAATATTGGTACATAGTAAAACACATATAGCAAGATTGGGGCATACTGAGGGATGGATGATCCTCAGTCCTGACTTTCAGGAAATCAAAACTTTGATCCCTAGACAATGTGGTCAGCTTGACTCTATGGGAAAGGGTATTTCTCCTTTAGTCAGTCATGGGACTGGCTTTTTAGTAGGGCCTGTAGCTAGAGGACATGGAGTGATGATTTTAAACTGAAAGAGGGGAGATTCACATGAGGAATAAGTTTTATGATGAGGGTAGTGAAACACTGGAACAAGTTGTCCAGAGAAGCTGAGGCTGCCCCATCCCTAGAAACATTAAAGGTCAGGTTATGGGGCTCTGGGCAACATGATCTAATTGAAGATGGTACTGCTCAGGGCAGAGGAGCTGGACTAGATGACCTTTAAAGGACCCTTCCTACCTAAACTACTCAATGATTCAATAAACAAACACTGAGGCCAAATCCTAACTCAAATAAGGAGCAGGGTCCACATGAAGGAAATGCACTTTTTCATTAGATTATCAGTGACAAATGGATTTTACATCTGGAAGCCTACCACAATGGCCAGCACACATTCCCGTTAAGTTTGCAAGATCACTTACAACAAATATTAACTGTACATGCATAAACATCTGACACTTCAGAACAGATCTATGGGTCTGACCATTAAGCTGTGTTGTAATCAGCCTCCTCGAGCCTCAAGGCTTAACAAGCTTACAGCCAGGGACCCACTGCTGCTGTGTGAATCAGTCTCCTTTAAACAGCACTTTGATATATTTCTTCAATATAAACACAAGGAAAGACTTCCTTGTATTAATCACTCATCAGATTTATTCTTTTTCCTACATTAGTATTTAAATCCCAAATACATTCCCTGCTGGCTCAAATCACAGCATTGCCCTGCTTTTAGCTTGGCTTAAATAAGTTTAAGAAATGCAAAGGCTGCTCTATCTATCATTTGCAGTTCCAGTTGAGGATGGAAGACATTTAGTGCAACAATCAGCAGCCCTGAGGTGTTGATAAACCCAGAACTGTAAATTTCAGAGGATCAATTCCATTCTTCACTGTTCCAAGTTATATGAACCCTGACATCCGATTTTTCATTGGGAAAAAGTGGCAAAAATTGATTGTAATAAACTAAAAATCTTTATGCTGAAGGTTACTTGTACAAAGAGCTGTTACATTCAAAATATCTAAGTTTTATTTTCATTTCTCATAATTTCTATTTTGAAACAGCCCACTTGCTTACAAACCCTCTCTACTTGCTGTAGCCTTTCTTATCCCAGAGGGAATTAGCCAGTGCACTGTGAAGAGCTTTGGGGTCCTTTAACCTGAAACATGCTGCAGGAATAACTGTGATATGTGCAAGTCATTATTTAATAAGTCATCTTAATTCAATATCCCTTTACAACTGAATTTGCTATAACATGGCTATTAAAAAAACTCAAATCATTACAAAACCTGTGGTGCAGTCCCTGGCAAAACAGTTTCTCAAGCTACTTCTCAGTTGTTTTCTCATGCTCTCTTTAAAGTACTACTAAGTGCAATAGCATCACCTTGTATCACTCCAGGGCACATTTGAACTGAGAAGCATTTTGACATCCTACTTGGTGTCACATAGTAAATATAGAGTGGGAAAAGTTTCTTGCAGAACACTTATCTTCTGATTCATTTAATCGTGTAAAAATAGATGCTGTGTGTTCAGTTTTTCATCTGTGATGCATGTAGTGTGTAAATCCATGTGGAATACACTTTTGCTACTACTTGGAATTATTTTGAAAGAATTCTTTAAAAATACTGGAAAAAATCACTCATCTGTATCACTTTTAAACTCCTATGATCAAGGGATTTGTGAGTGAAACCCACAAAAACACTACTAAAGCATAAAACCCCAAAGCAAAAGTGTCTCACAAAATAAACTTGTGAAGAATGATCACACACAGGTAAGATACAAGAAGGAAGGGAATTCACTTGACGGGTGTCTGAGCAAGGAAAGCTGTAGTACAAATGGAGTTGTTTTGCTGTACAATATAGAACTCGGGTTATTGTGTAACAAATTGCAGCAGTATTTCAGTACTCTGATAGTAAATGTAAATCTTCCCTTCCCAAGTATGAGCAGCTTTTAGGCAGTGTAATTTGTCAGAAGTGAGTTGTATGAGCTATATACCTTTACTAGACAAAAAAAAATGACAGTATCTTCACATTGGGAAACCAATCCTACAACAATAAACACACGGACCAGGTGAGCTTTTAGGTCTTAAGTCTTGCCAGCCTCTCGGTATTTGACACACAGCGCATAAAACAAGCAATATGGGTAGTTATAACAGTGTTTTACAATAGAATGACACCTTATTTTATACATATGTGTGTGTGTATATAGATATATATGTAAGTGTACACACACATACACACAGAGGCATATATACATATAAAAAACCCCATACTGTTTCCAGGTAGCTTTTACAGCCTCCTGCCATAGAATAGCTACACTGATCTTCATTATAAAGTTAGCTGAAGAGTGCTTCATAATCACCTTACAGGAGGGAAGATATCTAAGACTAATTGCACAATTCACAGGACACACAGCATCGTTACTTCTAATGAACATTTCCGTGTCTGAATTATGTCCCAAGATGGGCTACAAAGCAAACTGTATTCAGAAATCAACTGAAAAAAATCATTAACCATTATAAGTAGAAACAATTGATATTTCAATGTCATGCCTTTCCCTAGACCCACGATTAAGTTATTCTACTCTTTATAGCACAGATCTAAAGCACAACTGAGCGCTGAATTCAGACCTTTTAGTCCAAACAAGTTAATTTTCAGGAGAACTCTGATTATGATTGCTTTAATCTTCCAGCCTTTGAATGGAAATTAAAGGCAATAATGGCATTTACAAAACAAATAATACAGAAGATTTCTGAAAATATTGAGTGGAAGGCAAGAAAGTTGGTTTTCAAACTAATGATGATGCTCCTCAGATAAAATTCTACGGATCACTTCCTTCTTTCCATTACACATTTTACTCTGAGCAACCAGCTCTAGTGGAAGGTGTGCCTGCCTGTGGCAGGGGTTGGAACTGAAAGAGCTTTAAGGTCCCTTCCAACCCAAACCATTTAATTCTGTGACTCTACTGACATAACTCCCAATTTTGACTGTATGTGTCTACCATAACTGGGGCTCTGCTACTGTAATCATCCACTTTGAATTTTCAGTGAATAACCTCTGCACAGTCTGGGGGTGGTGACTACAGCAGATTGGAAGCAGCTTGCAGAAGTTTGGTTAAAATTCATAAGCAAGCCAAAGCAATTAATTAACATATGGATAAGCCAATGTGATATCCCACAATATAATTACCAGGAAATAGGCTGCAAGAAAGAATTTAATGCTGGCAAAAGATTGAATCACATGTGAGTATGTGACTAGGTTTAATCACAATTGTTATTTGTGGATTCAGCGGATGTTGCTGCCAATGCACACAGCACAGTGCCATGAACATGTAGCTCCTGTCCAGAAAGACTCAAGTATGCATATTCTCAGAGAGAAAAGAAAATCCAACTGAATCTCAAGGTGATGCCTTTTTAGTAAAGTACTTTCCTGCTTAGAGAAGATAACTTCAGTGTCAGTTTCTACTGTCAGTATTAAAAGTGATCAAGAAATCTATAGAAAAGATACCTATAGTTTTGCTGCCACATGCTAACATACATGTTTTCTTGGGTCGTTAGTAAAAGATACGTTCTAGATGCAAACTTTAAAGTTTCCCCAACTTGGAATCAAAAAACCTGTGAGAAAATCTATAATCTGCTTAATTGAACAGCAGCATTTCTAATGATTTCTGGTAACACTTTAATTGGACATATATAGACACAGAGGTCAAAAACATCTTCTCAGAACCATAGAAATTAGTCTAAGCTACCTTAAAACTCCCAAGAGGCTAAGAGACAAATGACAAAGAATGAATTCTTTTGCCTTCCAATTTATACTTGATAAACAAATGCCTAAAACATCTAGGATTTTTTCCTAAAGCACATGTGTATGTATATATATACACACACACACACATATATGTATTGATTTTAAGTACTGCTTGAAGGCTAGTTACTGTGCAGATTACTTGCACTATATATTAATAGCAATTGAGGACTTACATGTTGGCAGCTTCATCTGTATTAAAATTCATGTGCATATTCCAACATAAATTAACTAAGCTGGTAGTGTTCCAGCAAGATATATATTTGTTCACTGCTGAAACTCAATGTCCCTATGCTTGCTTCTCTTATGAAATAACTTTCTCCAGTCTAAAATTCCACTTCTGTGGGTCTTTCAGTTAGGTCAAGAGTAGCAGCATCTTTGTACTTGTGAAGTGTTGCCTCAGACCTCTTTTAGCCCTCTTAGTAATCAAGGCCAGGGAAGCACACTCTGGCCATCCCCTATGTTCAGTTACTTTAATCTTCTATAAATGCTAAATATAGTAGGAAATATACATGGTAATGAT
Organism: Melopsittacus undulatus; assembly: GCF_012275295.1. Lineage (NCBI taxonomy): Eukaryota > Metazoa > Chordata > Aves > Psittaciformes > Psittaculidae > Melopsittacus > Melopsittacus undulatus. The sequence continues at coordinate 2,494,814 of NC_047531.1, forward strand.
TATGGTAAATCCTTACATTTTAGGGCTTCAGCAGTAACTCAAAATGAGTGTGTATAGCTTTATGTATGTTGTATAAATTAAATCATATTACCATATTCAATCGTTCTTTCAGTTCTGCTACTTAAAAACTCTTTTCATAAACGGAAGTAGTTCATGAATTCCTAGTACATGATGGGTGATCTTTTACTCACATCAAGTAGCAGCAGCTGTTAACAAAACCATGCTATTTGTCCTTAGTTGGCAGAATTATCCTGCAGCTTACTTCTGTGTTTGCAATCGAGTCTGCAGGGCTGCATTCACCTCATTTCTTTCTGCATCTGCAGTGGATTGCTGAAGTGACAGCCTGGAGTAACTCAGCTGGATTTCAAATTCAAATTTCAACTCTAGTCCTAAGAATAAGCTCAAGAAATGGCTGCAAGGGTTAGGGGAAAAATCCATACATCTGACCACATCTATTGCAGTGAGATACAGATTTAAGGAAGCAGTTGCTGGGAATTGCCATGCACATCTTGTGCTCACAGAAGTAAGCTCAGATTCACCGATGCAAAGGAAAGGATTGAAATGCAACCATCACAACTGGAGACAAATGCAGAGAGCAAAGTTCATTACCCATCATGGAAGCAGAGCTGTGAACTGAAACAGTCAGAATGGATCATGAGTAATTTCTGAGTTCTGAATCCCAATTACTAATCCAAGAAAACTTCCACTTCTCTCCTTAAATAACATCCTCAGTGCACATAAGGGCACAACGAAAGAACATTAGAGCTGAAATTCGTGTTTGGGTTGGGGTTTTTTTTAACAGCATTTCATCAGTACATTGATTAGCAATGGATATTCTAGAGCAAAAGCAGTCCAGGGAAGTGTGTCACATACCAGCAGGCAGAATCCACTGCACACAATGCAAAGCTACAGTGGAGTTTTCACAGTCAATCTTTGCAATGCCACATGAAAAATTCTATGCAAAGTGAGGCATATCCATGTGTTTAGTAAAAAAGAGAATTAAGAGAAACACAACTTCTCCAACATCCAAGATCTCTGTGTGTGTGTGTATATATATATTTAATACAGATTTGTCTTTGGCAGCTGACAGAGGCTGAACTTGGCACACTTTCCTCTCAAGGGAGGGAAGAGTTAAGCAACTCTCCTGACAAGTAGGTCTGACCCTGTCTCACAAAGCTGAGAGGAAAAGAGGAGGAGAGGAAAATGACAGCAGAGTCCCTACTGAATGACCAAAGCAGATACAAACGAAGAAGATTTGCATTTATGATTGAACTGTTAAGAATAAACATTTCACTGCTCTTTTGCCACATCACTGTATCACTTAATGTGTTTGACAATACCTCCTGTGGCCAGAACATCAAGGATAGTGGCTGTGTGTCACTATGAACAAGAACTCTGCAACTCTTCTTAGAGCTCGTTGCTTAAGCTTTGATGTGCCAACTTTTCTACTGAAAATTGAAATGAAAGTTAAAACCCCATCTTTTTGAATACTATGATTATTACCAAGTTACAGCTCCTACGCTTTTTTGCTTAATTTCTATTACCAAGACCTTTCGGCATTGCAGCAGAAGTGGTTTTGCCACCTAGAACACTCAGAGACCAATCCTTACATCTGTTATCTGGAGAGACTTCAGCTGTGTACCTACTCCAATCACCAGGGTTAGTTGTGTAGGAGTTACTGTTCTTGGACACATGATGAGACAGGCACGCTGTAGAAAGTAGTAAGGAATGCACAAAGACTATTTTAGAGACAAGGAGTATTTTTTAGCAATGCTATGAAGAAATAACCAAGAAACAGAATGAGAAGACAACCAAGTGCTCATCATATTGTTCCCTATTAAAAGCTTAGGGGAAAAATAATAATACTGGAAAAAGAAAAATCAATAGCTTTATTTGGGGACATTTAATGGAGGATCTCACAAGTTTTGACTTAGCTCTCCACATCTTTGCTCCCCTGCATGCTGCAGAAATGCATTACAGAGCTGATAAAAATGCAACACATTTTAACTAGTAAAGAGTTTGATGAGAAGAGCAGGTAGGCCTCTATCTTAGCAGAGGAAAGAATAAATGAACTCTGCCACTGGAAAAGAACCTCTGGCAACAAAATAATCTTCATCAGCAAACTATTCTAAAAGCATGTTGACTGCTTTAATAGACTCATGGGATAAAGAATGAAAGTATGAGTCAGGTTCTCAGCTGCTGTAAATTGGTACAAATCCATCAAAATCAGCACAGAGCTACTGTAAGAGCAGTACCCAAATATTTGAGAGAGCTTCATGAATCAAGGGTGGGGAAACCACAGCTGTATTTTCTACCATTTAAACTTTTACTGTACATCTTTTCCTTCAGTAGGAGAAGAAAAACAAAGCCCACAGAAACAACCTTGAAGAATAAACCTCCAATCTGTCCAATGTCACTGTGCTGATCCTTGGGTATTTATCAAGACAAAAGCATCTGCCACACTGCACATGCATCCACAGTTCTCATTTCTTGAATGGGTAGCAAAGAAAAGCATATTCAAGCTGAATCACCCACCATCAGACCATAAACCCTGACAATACTGGTTATTGCTACAAGATAGTAACGATTAATACAAGTTAACAGAGACCTTGCTAATAACAAAACCTGAAAAGAATTCATATCATGCGGGTTAGAGAAATGAAGGCCTTTAAATAACGGCTGCAGCATGTTTTAAATGATGGTAGGTTTTGATTTCCACAGCTCTTTATGGGAAGTTAACAGGACAATGCAGTTGATGGCATTCAGCAGTGAAAGCAAAAATACCTTGAAAAGTTGCAGAAAATCAATTGGAGTTGCTTCTTATTTCTACATTGTACCTACTGAGTTGTGAACAATTACAACACTTTCCACAATGCATTAGTCAGCGTATGTTAGTCATCATCTATGTTTCCCAATGGAGAGTAGTAAAAATTGGCCTTGAGCTGTACCTGCCCTGAATTCTGAAAAGCAATGCTATTTTCTTTTGCTTACAAAGGCACAACTATGGTCTTTAAAAGTCTTATAATAAGAGAAGGCTGAACATCTCCCTCACAGCTGGGTAGGACAGATGATTAAAAGAATCAAACAAGAACATACACACAAGAAAATAAAAGATATCTTCAATACAAGATAACAAAAGACCAGATAATGTTAACCTTTTTGCTAGCTAAAAAGGGATATTTTTGATTTTTTTAATGCTTTTTGCTTTGTCACTGTCTGATGAAGGACTGAAATCACAAGTTCTGACAGGTACCAAACAAATGATCCCAGCTGACATCTCACCCTCAACAGGGAATGACTTAGAGATTTCAGCACAAAGCAGCACAGAACTTGGCAATACACTGAACTGCAGCACACTGCTGTGGAGACTTCAGTAAAGGAAGATGCCTTTTAGATGTCTGGATTAGTTTTATCATTTAAATTTCATCTATTTTAAATTATTATGAAATTTACATTAACTGCTAGTGTTCTGTGCCCATACTAGGAAGACAATGAGGCCACGGAGCTTATCCTGCTGACTTTTGCCCTGGTGCTGACAGGCCCAGGAGAGGCTCCACTCTTTAAACACGCAACTGGTGTTGACCTTTGGAGTTGCAAAATACTGCTTCCAGCTTCTGCCCTAGTTCATAAGCACGTACAAAGTTGAGGCTGGTTTGCAAACTCCAGTCAGCCAATGCTCTTGTGGCCATTCAATCTTAATATTATACGGAAGGGAGGAGAAGGAATAAAGCATTCAGTTCCAACCCTTGCCACAGGCAGGGACCCCTTCCACTGCAGCAGCTGCTCCAAGACCCTGTGTCCAACCTGGCCTTGAGCACTGCCAGGGATGGGGCAGCCACAGCTTCTCTGGGCACCCTGTGCCAGCGCCTCAGCACCCTCACAGGGAACAGCTTCTGCCTAAGAGCTCAGCTCAGTCTCCCCTCTCTTGGGCAGGTTCAAGCCATTCCCCTTGGCCTGTCCCTACAGGCCCTTGTCCCAAGCCCCTCTCCAGCTTTCCTGCAGCCCCTTTAGGCACTGGAGCTGCCCTCAGGTCTCCCCTTCAGAAGCCTTCTCTTCTCCAGGCTGAACAAGCTGAGCTTTCAGCCTGTCTTCAGAGCAGAGCTGCTCCAGCCCTCTGATAAATACAAGGATACAGTCATGAAAACGTATCTTTAAATATGTGCTTCAATGATGTTATTTATTTACAAAACATTTACTGTCATTTGGATTTATTCCTTTCTTTTGTTGATTTAAGACCTTCAATAATTTTACAGCCATAGAAATAATTCATGAGTGTCACTTCTAAATAGACAAACTGATACAGGTATTATTATTTAAAATGTAGGCTTAAAAAACCCAACTTTTATTACTTTACTAGGAGCAGTAGGGAACTTGCCACCATCCAAGGAATAATGGATTAATTCTAGCAGCTTTTTTTAACCATCCCAAAGCAGTATCAAATCAGCTAAAGAATTTAAGGAGGGGGAAAGGGGAAATCCCAGATCCCAAGGCATTGCTGGAATGTCTGCTATGAGCTTCAAGACACTTCAATTCCCTTAGGTTTTTTCCCTTAAGTTATTCCCTTATCAAGGGCTGTTGCCAGAAAAACTGCAAACAGAAGTATCTACAAAGTAAAGTTTCTACAAAAGAACAGTCCACAGTGCAGAGTTTAAGAACATCTCTGGTACAATTTACAACAAGACATGACACAAAGGAACTGCTTGTGAGGTGCAGAGTTTGGTTTTCTGGGGCAGGAGGGTACCAACCACATTCCATCTTTTTCATTTCCAACACAGCTGAACCAGTTTTTGTTATGACTGAAGTGATCTGAGGCACTGCTCCCATTCCTGAAATACTTGATTGAAAAAGTCATCTGTGATAGACCAAGGCTTATCCGAGGGCTGTGGTGGTCCCCAGGGCTGGCCTGCTGGACCTCCACCAACTGCAGGTATAGAACAAACTACTCATCAGATGCAGTTTCAAGCATGGAGTTACCAAACACTATCACACTATATATACAAACACTGGTGTTGGATTTGTGGAGGAAAAACTGTTCCTTTCAAAAATTAAGTGCATTTTTACATCAGCCCCGTTCTTCAGTATTCCTACACTATAATGTGAAATCAGGGGGTTTTACTGGAAAATAAGCTGTATTAAATAAGGACCATGCCTGAAAGTTGTGAGTAGGGATGTTGTTGCCTTATTTTAAGAAGAACACAACCATGTTTAGGATTACAGGTAAGCACAATGCACTGGAAGAAATACACTGAGCTGCTGCTCTCTCAAGACTCTTGTGGTCATGACTAAGATGGGACTAAGAGTTCCCTGACATGGGCTACACCTACATAAACATAAGTGAAGAGTAACATTTTAATAGGCATTACTCCATGTGGCAACTTTAAGGAAGACCAACAGCATTGGACAGAAACAAGTCTGTATCAATTAAGATGAGCAACATTAATGGAATTAATACTGTATGAGATGGTACCGAAATGACTCAATGCTGCTTCACCTGCCTTGTACTGCTTTACCAATTGAGATCAGAAGAACAGGGTTGGAAATCCTGCACTGGAAAGCATGAGTAGCCATCAGCTGGGACCAGGTGGCACACAGCACAATCTCAGCTACAAGGAGGCACATCAGCATCTGAAACGTGGCTCTCGGAACTGATTTATCCCCTCAAGAGTCATTTGGGCCCTCCAAGAGTCTGAAATGGCCCTTTTTTCCCCTTGGAAAACAGGGCACTGAAAGCATCACATTCAGCTCTGGGGGCAACAATGTAAGAAAAACATGGAGCTGTTGGAGTGAGTCCAGAGAAGGGCCATGGAGATGCTGCAAGGGCTGAAGCAGCTCTGATCCAGAGCCAGGCTGAGAGAGCTGGGCTGGGGCAGCCTGAACAAGAGAAGGCTCCTGAAGGGGAGATCTTAGAGCAGTACCTAAAGGGGCCAAAAAGAAAGCTCGAGAGGGACTTTGTCCAAAGGTCTTAGGGATAGGACAAGGGGGAACGGCTTTAAGCTGAAAGAGGGGAGATTTAGATTAGGTATTAGGAAGAAATTCACACAATAACCTTTGTGGGACAGGGCCATGACCTGCCCTGTGCCAGTCATGGCTGCTCCAGCCAGCTCCAAAACAGCTGCAACCAACCCAGCATGTACCAAAGCATCAGGAACCCATGATGCTGGTACTAAAAATATAACTCTAAATGTATGGCAGCTGCTAGATGCAGGTAAAATGGAGAGATGTGGGGAGAAGCGGAAGAGACACATGGAAGGAGATGTTGTTGGGAACATGGCTAGAGATGTGGTCTCAGAGGAGGCAGACTGTGCCAGGGTAGAGGAGAACACCTCCAAGGGGTCTGCAGCCCAGATGAGAGCCAGGCTGGGGCAGCTGAAAGACACAAGCAGCAGGAGACCAAAACAAGTGAGGAACCAGGCACAGCAGGAAGAAGCCCTTTCATACAAGACCTTGACCCCCTGCACTGCTGTTGCCTCACCACAGGAACTGGGGTGAGCCAAGGGTGACCCATGGCAAAAAGCAAAGGCAGTTTGTCCTGGAGGCAGAAGGGAGAGAGGTATTTCCTCTAGGTGTCCATTAATGTTTTGATGCTTTGGGGTGTCTGCATCCAAGTCAGCAATCAGAATATTGTGTTACTTGGCAATAAATTGAATTATGTAAAAAATTCCCCATGTTGAGACCGGTTTGCCCACAACACCATATGGCTTAAACCATGACAATCACCACTTCCTTACAGCCTCTCAAAAACAGTAATTGCTAAGGCTAAGCTTTCTACATTTCAGCCAGTAATGAGATTTTAACTCAATTCTGGTTTATACACACCTCTCAAATACAATTTATGAGCTCCTCTACTGAAAACATACCCATTAGAACTTAGTCCCACTGGCAGAACTCCTCATAGGTGCATTTTGGTTTGTATAATCTTGTCTTCAACATCTCAAGAGACAGACAGCTCCCCATGGGGCTATTTCACAGCTTAGCATGTTTGCTGGAGCCTTCTCCTCATATCCAACTTCCCTTTATTCATTTCAAGTAATTCTCATTGTTATAACACTGTGGTAATTCTCACTGAACTTATTTTCTTGTTCTCTAGATTCACTAGCTATTAACTCAGCTTGGTTTTAAATAGCTATTTTAATAAGCCATCCACACAGCAATTTCCTTTTAATATCCAAAGTCAACCAGAACATCCACATTCATTGACATATTTGCAAAATAAAAGCACTACAGTGAACAAATTGTGTTCTTAAGGCAGCAGCTATTAAAAATTTCAGACAGGACGAGGTAAAGATGGTCCTAACTATCATAGACAATAAATAGTACAACAAGAATTAGAATTGACCAAAGTTGCCAGATATTTCACCTGCTGGTCTTGACTGAAGGTTACCCTTAAGGTGAGATATTTCACCTGAAGGGAAATGTCCTATCTGTTTCCAACCACTAGCAATGTCTACATTGTTACATAGAAAGGCACCTTCCCTCTGCTACTCAGTATGCTCTTAGATGAAAAATCTAAACAGCTTCACCCATTCTATTGGAGTGGCAGGAAGACAAGAAGAGCACATCCTCAGGTTCCCCCAGTTCACTGATTCTCAGTTGGGCACACAAATAAGGACACTGGGACACCAGAAGAATAGTAGATCTAGACCAAAACTACTCCAAGTTGTCTTCAGTGGCAAGCTGCGCAAGCAGCTTGAGTGCTTCATCCCATCAAATTCATCTTCTCTGCCCTATCAGCAACCAACTGAATGCACCTACACAGAGCCCAGGAAAGCTGCAGATGGGACACAGCCAAAGAGAAAGAAGCTTACAAACTACTGACACTAATCAAGGCCTGATGTACTTGAGAAAACAGGCCCTCATTTTCCATCAGGTTCCCCACATCCAACAGCCTTCTGATACAAAAGACAGTTTTCAGCTACTTAGTATTTTAAGATGTCAGTGTAAACAAGATTACAAATCATTACAGATCTCAAATCTGATGCAGCCCCCAGATTCTCCATGTGCATCAGCCTGTTTGTTAACTTATACTGTAAGCACCTGACAGACGAGTGGTGGGGAATTACAGCTCTCCTAGATGATAACGTTTGAGGCTCTTGGTACACACAGCTTAGTTTCAAAGTCTCATAAACAGCAGATTGCACACCTTCAGCATTGCAGTGTACATGAACCCAGACCAGTTAAAATCTACAGTGCAATATAAATGGTCTTCTCAAAGACAGTTGATATGCTTATTCAAATTATAGAGCTCCTATAGGAGAGGTTTTATTTCTCAAGAAAATAAAAGCATCAGTTGCAATGAATTTGCTTTAAAGAATCATAAAGCAGTCTTGACGGCAGTCTCAGGTGAAATCTGCCTTCTGACAAGACATCAATGAGCATAGGAACAACAAATATACAATTAATGAAGAGACAGAGCATCTACATTGGTTTATGTCATCTTCATGTATAGTTAATCTCCCAGATGTCATCCCCTGAAGATGACTAGAGAATTTCTACACTGGTGACTAGAGACATTACTAGGGAGGAAGCAGTCGAACAACTAAGGTCCATCTATCCTGTCCCATCACAAGAACAACTGCAGATGCCCACTGGAGCGGCAGGGAAACAGGTACACATCAGTTTGCCATTCAGCATAACTCCATAACTGCATCTCAAATATATCACAGCACTAGAGCCATGAAACGAAAGACTCCTGAAAACTGACTGCAGCAGCAACTGGAGCAGACATGAATAATATTCTTCCATGCCTAAGATATAAAAAGGCAAATATCCTAAGGAAGAGGAAAAGTTCAGGAGTGCATAAGGACACCAAATCTGAAGGCCTGATTCAATTTCCACTGAAGTCAGTAGTGAACTTAAGAGTGGCTTCAATTACTTCTGCACAAGCGGTTCTTCTGACATCCACTCTCCATGAAGCATGCCTGCAACTGCAGCTACACCAGACACGTGGCACTGCAGCTGCAGATTACCAACACAAAGACCTCTCTGTGTGAAACAGAATGCTTGGAGGTTACACACCAAATTAACTCACTGTGATAAAGCAAAGGCTGTCTACAGGTAAAGACTGGTTTAACTGACAGCTTACAAAATAACAGCATAGAAGGGGATCCCCCAAAAACACACACTCTCTCCCCTCTCCCCCATTACTGTAAAAGTACATAGTTACTACTACGTTTTCCACTCATTGATGATTTTCCTGCATTTTAACTGTCCTTCATGTATTCAAACACCAATGCCAAAGAATGGTGGAGAACATCGAGTGGGTATTACCAAAAGCAGCAAGTCAGCTTGTGTTCAGTTCCTGCCAGTTGGATATTTACATCTGCCAACCTCAAAAGTCCCAATACTATCCAATACTCTCATCTCCTATTTGCCAAAGAGACAGAGATCATTTGTTAGAAATGAGGTGCCCACAGGATCACTGGATCTTCATTCTGGCATTTTCAGACTAAGATACAGCATTAGGTCCCAGATCAGCAGAGACTTCAGTAAGGCTACTAAGCACATAAATGGTATTTAGCTTTTAAGGACTGGGATGCACAGTTCTTCACATACAACCATTAAGTAACCTTAAATGTGTTGGGATTTTTCTTTAAAGATCAATATTATAATAAAATCTTAAAACTCCTTCCAGAAACTTCAACTTTGTTTCTAACACACTTGCAAAAACAATCTTATTTCAAGTAATCTAATTCAGCTTTAAATAGATTTCTTGTAGACTATCAATTTTCATTCCCAAATAAAATACCCAAAATCACTGACACCCTAAAAAGTATAAATAATAGTAGCAAATTCTTAATCTTATTATCTTACCAAGCTTGCTACTTACTGTAGAAACCCAAATCTATCTATGACCTTGTAGAGACGATAGTTAGCATCTTCCCATGGCTCAATCTGCGCACCCTCCCGGCCCTAGAGGGAAAGGGAAACAAAAAAGACCCAAAATGAGTTTTATGACACAATAAGCTAAACAACAGATGATTCAACCACTCAAAGACTACTCCCTGGGACACACTTGTAGTAGGATAGAGGAAGGGGAGGAGAACATTAGTCCTAAACTGACCAACCAAGAAAAAGGAGAGTAGCAAACCCTCCCCCAGCCCCTATGGAAGAGTATCTTCATCAGAGGAAATCTCTTTTGGTCACTGCTATACACAGAGTAAGTTTCAACCACTGATGTAAACTACAAACTTGTAATAATCTCACTGGGAGTAATATGGGAGTAATGGGAGTAAAATGGGAGTAATGTGAGTAATAACTCCCATTGTTAACCTTCACAATAGTCCATCAAGGTCCCCACAGAGTGCCTTCTACTCGTTTCATTTCCATAGTCCATCTTTCCTGAATCCTTACCTGACATCACATACTATGGGCAGTGTTGAGCTAATGCCCATGCTGAGTTCCAGCAGCTGTCAGACAGAAGGCAGCACTGAGTTTTCCCTCATTGGAGCATTCACTCATGTTCCTCTATCTACTCCAATTATCAGGTTTCATAAGACTTGCAGAAATTTAAGTTATTCAGCTATAATTTCTTCTGGTATGGGCTACACATAGGTTATGGAGTATGAAAAGAAGCCACCAGTTAAACCACAAAATGTACTGGGTTTGTGTGGCAAGGTCTGATAGCAGGGGGCTATAGGGGTGGCTTTTGCGAGAAGCTGCTAGAAGCTCCCCCCATGCCCAATAAAGCCAGTGCCAGCCTGTGGCCCTGTGGAGAGAGGAGCCCAGGCTGGAGCAGTCTTGCTGCAGGACTTGGGACCCATGGGGGACCCACACTGGAGCAGTCTGGTCCTGAAAGAGTGCACCCATGGAAGGGACCCACACTGGAGCAGTTCATGAAGAACTGCAGCCCATGGGAAGGACTCATGTTGGAGAAGTTCATGGAGGACTGCCTCTTGTGGGAGGGACCCCACAATGGAGCAGGGGAAGAGTGTGAGGAGTCCTCCCCTGAGGATGAAGGAGCAGAAGAAACAACATGTGATGGAACTGATCACAATCCCCATTCTCCATCTCCCTGTGCTGCTCTAGGGCAGGAGACAGAATTCCAAGTGAGTTAAGCCCAAGAAGAAGGAAGCGGTGTGGAGGGGATGTGGTTTTAAGATTTAGTTTTATTTCTCCTTATCCTACTCTGATTTGATTGATAATAAACTAATTTCCCCAGTTTAAGTCTGGTTTTCCCTTGATGGCAATTGTTGTATTTTCTCTCCCCTGTCAAGTAGAGGATGGGAGTGACAGAGGAGCTTTGGTGGGCACCTGATGCCCGGCTAGGGTCAACCCACCACAGTTGTGGTTATTAAAAACCCAGAGTCACTCCCTTAAGTGCACACTGTGCAAAGCACTACTACGTGCAGCATGTAAAACATTTTATGAACTCAACTTAGAAGCCTAATGCTCAGTGCTCCAGTGACACTTACAAAGTCCATAAGTGTTCCAAGAATATGTGAGCACAGGGTAAGCATTCCAGGCATACTCTGTTCTGTGCTCTTACTTGGCAAATGGTTCAAGAAAAAGGATACCTAGGGTATTTCTTCAAATCCTCACAGTAATCTGACAAACAATGCAGTTCATTCATCCTTCAAGTTCTCTGTAATGATTTAACTGTTTCCATGACCATAACCACAAATGTAATACTAATTAGAGTACCTCAGAACTCATAGATCTACAGAGCATCCCCAAACACCCCAGTTTCATTACTTCTAACACATTACCTTAAAATAGCCCCACAGCAATTTGCCATGCACCTGAAAAATGAGTTGATTCAGTCCTTTTCCAGAATATCCCCTATGGATGGAAAACTTAATTCATCCAGAGGGCAGTGTATCACAAAACCATCAGATCAGTACTACATAGAGTATTTTAAACAAAAGCTAGCAGGAATCATTATTCATTTTTGAAACAGACATATTACTAACACTAATTATAAGCTATCTTTAATATTATTATCAAGTTCACTTACTCTGTCATACTTGGCAACTATCTCTGCTCGTTCTTGGGCAAGTCTGATAGCAGCATCCTGCTCGGCACCTGCACCTGTGGAGAATTCAGATGATGCTGTTCAGATTCTCTCCCTCAAGAGCAAAGAACTGCAGCTAATGATCTGGAAAAGTCATCTTCAACTTCAGAGAGCCTACTTGGATGGAGAAATGCCAATAAAACAATTGTATCGAAGCAAAATGGTTCATGTCTTGAGTGCTGTCCAGAGTAAAACACAGTTGCTGGATGGTGTCTGAGCTGCTCAGTTTAGAATGTTCCTGGTTTTCCACCAAAGCAGGTATTAAATAAAAGGTTTTTAAAAATAATACTCTACAACCCGTAAACTGAAAGACTGAAGACCATGGTAAAAGCTACTGGCGGCCAGTTCCACAAATGTTCACATAGTCAAAGAAAGGCAAAACATACACCAGTGGTTAAAGAAAAAGTGTGAACTATTTACACGATCTGTAAAGAGGAGTTAAATACTGTTGAATGCTGAAAAAATACCGTATGACTTCAGCTGAGAAATTGCCTACAACTGACTTCTCAGGAAACAGGGAAGTACATTGGTATGGGATTGGAACTGTAACCTGGGTAACCCGGAGCTGGAGTAAGTGTAAGGATATGACAAAAGGAAGCTCAATAGGCAGGAATGAACGGGTATGTGGATACACACTGGACATCAGTACACTGCAGTGGATTTTACTACAGCAGTAAACTTAAGGCATAGATAAATCTGGTTTGATGGAGAGGAGGTGAAGCAGACTGAGTGTGTAACTGAATTCAGTTCTTCAGCTTTGCTCCCTTAGCAGAAACCATCTCTAGGACATGGACAGGAATGTAAAGAAGGCACCAAGAAAGCAAAAATAAGAAAGATGCTGCTTTGCATATTCAATAACATACATATTCAGCTTCAACATCCCAAATGCGATGATTTTAAAACAATGAGGAACATCAGTCTTAATCAATGGTAAGATTGTGAAAGAGTTCATTGGTTTCCATTATTAAAAAGCAACAAATTCCAGGTAAAGCAAAGATTCAGAAAGGTTTGAAACAGTTTTCAAGCACACACTGTTAGAAAAAACACCGGGCATATGGGGTTTCGTCACTATTCAATTCATGGCAACATAATGAACTTCAAGAATTGTATGTATTAACCATCTGGGCCATGACATAGAAAAACAAATCAGAAATTAGTGTTCTCTACCATATGACTTAACACGTTTGTTCAAACCCACTATTTCTTTAATAAAATTTATCTCCAGATTTCTCAACATTTAGACAAGAAGTTGTGTCAAAGGGGCCTTCTAAGATCTCGGACACTGAGCATGGTCTCTCCATCTTTCCACCTGAAGCTGCTGTAGGGGAATGCAGAGAGAACCTGAGCAGGATGCCCCATCGCAGACACAAACACCAGTGATGCTTTTCCCAAGCTTCCCCAAACTCTGACAGCTGCTTCAAAGCTTTCACTTATGATGTCCAGAAGTTACCCTCAGTTACCCTCATTCTGGCCCCTTCTGCCTGTCACCAACATCTGGCAATCATATTACTCCCATTTATTAGTGAAGATGACAAGCTCTGTCCTTTTTCCCCCCATGTGCACCAGAACCAACACAGAGGTACTGATGCAGTTATTCAAGGGAGGTAAAAAAACAACCTTTAACTCCATTTGCTTTGTTTGGAAGCTCCACATCTCTGTGCCACATCACCGACAAATAATGTCCTTCCTGTAAGAGGTAAATAGGCTCATTTCAGATTTGCTATTGTCCAAGCAGTGCACTTGTTCCTCCTGCTCCTTCCAGTGCTGGATACACCTTTATTCAGAAGCATAAAGAGGACTGCAAGACACAAAGCAGTGTGGCTTTACTGTGACACTGTTTCATAGCAATGGCAGGACTCTTACCCCAGCTCCCTACATGAACACTGACACACAACTCTGATACATCAACCACATCACCCTTCTAGAACCTTCCCCAGCATTGTCACCACCCAAGGGCAGACACTGAACTCTACTCTGAGTGCATTCAAGCACTACATATTCCCCAACACAGCTATAATAATCTGGGGATTATCCTTTACTAGTTGCCACACAATGCCCACTAAACCAACAAGGTCCACTAAAGCTACCAAATCCACACTGACATGAAGCAGTAGACGAAGCCAAGTGCTGCTTTCAAAGTGAGCAGGTAAAGGGACCATAATAAAAATAAATCACCTTTTCTTAGAATCATAGAATAGTTAGGGCTGGAAAGGACCTTAAGACCATCCAATTCCAACCCCCTGCCATGGGCAGGGACACCTCACACTAAACCATATCACCCAAGGCTTCATCCAACCTGGCCTTGAACACTGCCAGGGATGGAGCATTCACAACATCCTTGGGCAACCCATTCCAGTGCCTCAGCACCCTCACAGTAAAGAATTTCTTCCTTATCTCCAATATAAACCTCCCCTGAGTTTCAACCCCTTATACCCCTTGTCCTGTCACTACAGTCCCTAATGAATAGTCCCTCTCCAGCATCCCTATATCCCCCCTTCAGATACTGGAAGGCTGCTATGAGATCTCCACGCAGCCTTCTCTTCTCCAGGCTGAACAGCCCCAACTTTCTCAGCCTGTCTCCATACAGGAGCTGCTGCAGCCCCTGATCATCCTCGTGGCCTCCTCTGGACTTGTTCCAACAGTTCCATGTCCTTTGTATGTTGAAGACACCAGAACTGCACACAATGCTCCAGGTGAGACACAAAGTGCTTAAATAAATCTTTGTAAAAGGCAAATCATAGGGTTTTCAAAAGTAAATTTCATGCTTGCTTAGAAAGCTGATGTTCCTGCAGAGAACTCAAGTGCTGAGCAACCCTAATGATCTCTTTGCCAATGGACAGTTGTGCTGGAAACGTTTACTTGTTTAAAGCACCACTGCTGCTGGCCTCGGAGAAAGGGGGAATAGAATTCTATTATGACTTTCCCAGTAAAGGAGAGATTAGATTTGATCTGACAAAGAGTGTGGCTGAATAGTAAGGAGTCAATATTATAATACATAGCAGTTGATACATTCACAGTTCTTCAACAACACACATGTGGTAAGTGGCAGAAGCTGAAGCGAAGTTTAAACCTTTGCTTAAAAGAATTATGAAGGTTGAAAGCATGGCCAGGGCTCAGCTTCCTCTCCTCTGCACAAGTACCATAGGAATCAAACTTTGGCATGTTTCGTGCCTCATGACAATTCAATTACATCGAGTGGGAAATTATCATATTCATTGCCTTGCAAATAATCCTGCCAGAATCATCTTAACCTTCTTGCTGCGCTAAGATAGGTTAATGTTACATTAATCCATCCATACTGAAAACCCAGAGAACGGCTCAAGCTGGGGACAAGAGGTTATATTTGAGAGATAAGCATAAAATGTAATTTTTTTTCTTCTAAGAGGAGTTATTTAAATATCCCCAAGTTAGGAATTGCACAATAATTCCTGATGAAGTATAAGCTAAATATGGGAGCAAGAAAACTTCTTCATGAAATACCTTCCTAGGCACAAAAACTACATCACTAGGAAACTGAAGACGGGTAACTGGTATTCTGAAGTCTCACCAGTTTTATTCAGTAAGTCGTATATAACTGAAAGCAGTTAAAGATGTGAAATAATGGCCAATGCCAACCTCATGAAGTTCAACAAAGTGAAGTGTAAGATCCTGTGCCCGGGCCGGGGCAATCCCAAGCACAGCTACAGGCTGGGCGAAACGTGGCTTGCTAAAACACTGCATCTGAGCCCCCTCCAAAAAGCAGGCTTACAGGGTCCAACAAGAGTGCTTACAACCCTGCCAAGCAGCAATGTCACACCTACATCTCAAAGAAGGGAAACCAGAGAGAGAAAGGCCAGGAACAAAGTTTACTGAACAGTCAGCCTGATACATGTAGCACTCATTAGAGAGTGTTTTCCCCTCACCACCTGTCATGTTAACCTATTTCCTACATTTCCAAGTATTATAAATGTGTAAGTTTAGAAAAGCAGCATGCAAAGGAACTGAAGCATTGGCAGAGTCAGAAAATTGAACAGAATGTCCCAGTCTGTGATGAGGGACGAAAGAGGACTGACATAACAGCCAGCTGAGTGCTCTTCTGCTGCACTTCTAAATCAGGTTATCTTGGGGCTGCTAACTCATGAACTGATGGATTTCAACTTTCAAAAGGATACTTGAGGATAGGACTAGAATCTGGCTCATTTTGCAACAACCTGATTTTAAGCTGCCAAACTAGACACCTGTGGACTGCTGTCAGCCCTACAGAAGAGCATTGCCTAGCATTACAACATGCTTTCTTCCTTCAGCACTCATCAGTCTCTCTCCTTACCTCACCAACTCTCTAGGAGTTGAAAATTTCTTCAGAAACAGAAAGTGGTGGTGGTATGTAAGAAATATAAGCACATAGATGAAAAACTAAACTAGTTGTACACAGGGGCACAATCCTAAACAGCCCCAGTACCTATTTTCTGAGAGAGGTAATACGTGATCTGGAGATGCCAATGTGACTGCGTAGCAGATTTCCAACTGAATTCTGAGTGTTATCCTGCTCTCCACAATTAGGTCATCTCTATATGTATCATATGCACATTTAAAATAAGACTCCATGTTTTTAAATCATAGAATCCCAGACTGGTTTGGGTTGGAAGGAAACTTAAAGCTCCTCCAGCTCCAACCCCTGCCACAGGCAGGGACCCCTTCCACTGGAGCAGCTGCTCCAAGCCCCTGTGTCCAACCTGGCCTTGAAGACTGCCAGGGATGGGGCAGCCACAGCTTCTCTGGGCACCCTGTGCCAGTGCCTCAGCACCCTCCCAGGGAACAGCTTCTGCCTAAGAGCTCAGCTCAGTCTCCCCTCTCTTGGGCAGGTTCAAGCCATTCCCCTTGGCCTGTCCCTACAGGCCCTTGTCCCAAGCCCCTCTCCAGCTTTCCTGCAGCCCTTTTAGGCACTGGAGCTGCTCTGGGGTCTCCCCTTCAGGAGCCTTCTCTTGTCCAGGCTGCCCCAGCCCAGCTCTCTCAGCCTGGCTCCAGAGCAGAGCTGCTCCAGCCCTCGCAGCGGCTCCATGGCCTCCTCTGGACTCACTCCAACAGCTCCACGTCCTTCTTAAACCCAGAGCTGACACAGGACTGCAGGTAAATTGTCTCTTACAGACGTGTAATAAATTTACGTAGAATAATAGAACCATTTAAGTTGGAGAAGGCCTTTAAGATCAAGTCTAACTATCAACACTGCATGTCTGTCACTAAACAATATCCTTAAGTGACACATCTACATGTCTTTTTAAATACTGGCAGGGATGGTGACTCCACCACCTCCTTGGGCAGCCTGTTCAGTGCCTGACAACCCCTGTGGCAAACACGTTTCCTAATATCCAATCTAAATCTCCTCTGGTGCAGCTTGAGGCCGTTTCCTCTTGTCCCATCCCTTCTTCCTTGGGAGCAGAGCCCAGCCCCTCCTGGCTCCGTCCTCCTGGCAGGCACTTGGAGGGAGCCATCAGGTCCCCCCTGAGCCTTCTCTTCTCCATCTGAACCCCCCAGCTCCCTCAGCCGTTCCCCATCTCTCTTGTGCTCCAGGCCCTGCACCAGCTCCATTGCCCTTCTCTGGCCCCACTCCAGCACCTCAAGGTCTCTCTTACAGTGAGGGGCCCAGAACTGAGCACAGGATTCGAGGTGCAGCCTCACCAGTGCCCAGTGCAGAGGCACAGTCACTGCCCTGGCCCTGCTGCCGCACTGGTGCTGATGCAGGCCAGGATGCTGGGGGCTTCTTGCCCACCTGGGCACTAGGCTGCTCATGTTCAGTGGCTCTCAACCAACACCCCCAGCAGCAATGCTATCAGCATCCTGCACAATCTCATCCCAAATCCTGGAATGATTTCTCCTTTTTGTTCCTTGACCCATCCTCACTATGGTACAGTTTAAAACCCCAAAGATTCAGAACATGCCAATTTGTTCTCCATTACTTCACTCAAAATTCTTCCTTGTTTGCACATTACACATTCCACCACACAAAGAACTACACTGGCACAAACTCCTGTATGTCTGCAGGCTCTACCACCAGCTGCTACACATCTACACATCCAAAGCACATATCAGAGCAATAAACAAAACATTTGCTAAGTCTCTGGTCATATCAGGGTCTCTTTAATACTCAGGCTGTTTATTTTCCTTCGAGTCCATTCCCACAAACAATGAAATAAAAGCCATGACGTGCACCTAATAGTATTTTGTTGTGGGTAGACAATGTTCAAAAGGAAAACCCTTGATAAATGCCTGCACACAGACATTGAGCTTGCTCTGAACAGAAAAGATTAAGTATTATTTATTATACTTTATTTTTCTCTTCAGTCAGAGAGAGGAACTTTTAACATAAAGTGAAACAGTTACTTACAAATCAATCCCTTTTACTCAGCAAGGGAAATGTCCTCAGGAAAACAGTGTTTCCAGAAGCTGAGCTACATTTCTTCCATCATTAAACATAATTACCTACTTTAATACTATTGAAGTATTTAAAACTCAGTTATCACTAATGCGAAAGGAGAGAGAAGTAAAACAACACACAACAAACAGCTCAAGACCAGTACATAAAACAACACAACACTTTACCAGTCTTCAGACTGCAGATTTCTGCCCTGTCCTTGTAAAGCTCTGGTTTAGTCTTCATGAAGTTAATCTGTGTTTCTAGACCATATCCTGAATCACTTTATCAAAAACAAACAGGGAAAGCTCTCCTCCTTCTCTCGCAGCATGTGCTCCACAGAACCAAGCCACTTGACACTGCTCCTCCTTCCTCCAGACACTGCCCCTCTACAGTTCCATGAGCAGCAGAGACTGGAACAAAGATGCTGTTTGTTAGCAAGAAGTGTCATGCAGGCCCCGTGCTGGTGTTCTCCACCACAGCCCACAGCCCTGCATTCCAGCTAAGAATAAACAAGATGATCTGAACAAACAGCCTCAGAGGACATGGCTCCTGTGACACATCACTGTTACGCTCTGGGGTAGGAGTTCGGACTGGGATTTACCAAGTGCTGCATGAAGAGCACCTTATTTAAAGGACTTCCTAAAAATGGGACTTGAAGGACCCTGTTTCTGATAACTACTTAATAAACCATGGAATTATGTAACTAAAAAAATACGCTTTAGATCTCTGTAACTGCTTGGCATTCTTTGCTTACAGGACAGAGATTTTACATGTTTTCTGTTTAAAATTCCTTTATTATTCAGGGTATCTTGGAGACCTGAAATACCTGGGATGTCACGAGTTAAAGAACATTTTTGTTGATTAAAGTATAAAGAAAAACAAGATTTAATACTGGCAGAATTCATCTGCATCCTTAAAACCTGAAAAGTAAAGCTCCATGCCCAATATTCAAGGACACACACATCAGGCCATTCTCCTGCACAGATTTTAGTCCTTACATATGTCTCTTAAGCAAAATATCAGCTCCTATGTGATGCTTACAGCCAGAAGCCAGCCAATTCCATTTCTTAAACTAAGCAAATCAGAGCCCACATGGTACCAGACCTGACTTGGGAGACTTATGTGGGCTTCCAGCTCTTTCTTTCCAGCTCTGTTTTATCAACGGAAAGCCCATCAGTGGGATTGATCAGCCTGGGGAAGAAAAGGCTCAGGGGGGTCTTATCATTGCATATAAATACCTGAACAGAGGGTGTGCAGAGGATGGAGCCAGGCTCTTCCCAGTGGTACCCAGTGACAGGACCAGAGGCCATGAGTACAAACTCAGACTCTGGAGGCTCTCTCTGAAAATCACGAACACTTTGTTACTGTGAGGGTGAGCAAGCACTGGCACAGGTCACCCAAGGAGGTTTGTGGAGTCTCCATCCTTAGAGACACTCAAAAGCTGTGTGGACATGGTCCAGGGCTACTGGCTGTAGGTGACCCTGCTTGAGCAGTGGGACTGGACCAAATGATCACAATAGGTCCCTGCTGACCTCATTCTGTGGTTTCCTTGGACCCTGAAAAGCATTAGAATGCCAGGAACAGGAGATCTGATCAAGTGCATTGGACTATTTTTTTTCTCCCCCCAGGGAATGGAAAAAGAAGTTCCTTCAATTGTTTTAATGTTCCTCCCCACATCGCCTGGCAGAGCCCTGAGCCTGGAAACTGGCACCAGCTCCTTGGTCATTACCACTAACTAGCGACCGTGGAGCCTACCCAACCCCAAGTGTCAGTAGTTTAGTCTATGGTTTCACTATGAGTTTACACTGAGCTAGTGTGATATCCACCACCAGACATGTTTACTTCAGAAGTGGCATTTTCTTACTGCCAACGTCCGTACGCACACAGCAGGAATCTTCCTGCTACACAAAAAACATCTTCTGTTTTTCTCAGGATGGAATTACTGAACTGCTTTTGTAAACCCAACTGCTGGCTGTGTCCTTACCTGAAAGCATATTTGTGGGGAAGACAAAAAGATCTCACACACAATGACAGCATGAACGCTCGTTCCAGGTTAACTCTCCCAACAGATACCTTCAGCACCTAAAAACAACTCGCTCTTTAACATCACTGGTACTCTTTCACCACATACACCATGCACATTCAGCAATAACTAAGAGATACATTACACTGATATTTTTCTTCCATCTTTCAGGTTTAGCATCTATATGTGTGAGTGTTTTCAAGTACAGACTTACAGGCAGATAAGGCAAGATTTTGGCTTGAAAATTATCTCTACTCAGAAGCAGGGAAAAAAAAGCTAAAGATGCCGAAAAGCTATTCATGAAAATCATTATGTCCCGCTATGCTTTGCACCAAAACCCCCAAACATTCCAACAGCAACAGACACATTCTTTCTCTCCTTAACAATCAGCATTTCTTCTGAGTAGTACCTCACAGGAGTGGCATCTAACTACCCACTTGTAGTTTTACTGCATGAGGAGTAGCGGGTGGAAGACATGAAAGTAAGGATCTAACTTTCCTGAAGAAACACAACTGAACTCTCATCTCCATGGAAATCAAGTTGCACTACAGCAGAACCCTTGCATTCTGCAGCATCCCCTGTGAGATACTGCACAGCCACCAGTGGAAAATGGTCACTTTGGAAATCATACAATTAACTCCTACTACAAACTATCTCCAAGCAATTTTCCGCTTATCCCCAAAGGACTCAAAGCAAGAGCAAGGGAACCAAGGCAGCCCTGCTGAGCTATATTCCATAGAGGAAGCCTGTGTCAAAACATGAAATTAGAGTTTAGGAGTCCAATATATACTGCAAAGAATTTAAATCAACTACCTTTATGATCTTGCTTTTAAGTAAGAACTGAGTAAAGGACTTAGAAGAACTCTGCTAATACTCATCAGTTATTGCAATCTGTCTATGACTATTTTTAACAACACAGCCTTGCTAATATGTATTCGTTAACAGAGCACTGAAAGAACTCTGAATAAACCAGCAATAAGCCAGAAAAAGAATGTTATCTAATAAAACATAACTTGGCCTTTTACTTATTCTTCATTTGCAATTATTTTTATATGCATTTCACATAAATAAGTGCACCTTAAAACTGAATCATCTCCATCAGCTATGCCTACACCAGAGCCAGCTGGAAGCTGCAGTCTGAACACTCATGTCATCACCTCACTATTAAGCCTTATGAATGTTACCACAAGGGTTACACAGTGGAGTGACAAGAACTGGCAGGGCTCTACTGTAATTCCATTTTACAAAGTGGTGTGTGTGCAGTCCTGAGCCAAAAGATAATTAATTTGCTGAAGGTTAACATAATCAGTTGCAAAGCCAGTAGAAACCGTAATTGCTAATGTGTGACAAGCTCCAGTGAAAGCAGTAAACCCAATTTTGAACAATGCTCCTTTCTTGAAAGGAAAAGAGGAAAACAAACCTAACACACAAGCCACCCTCCTGCCCAGGACTCTCTCAACACCAGCTGAAACATTTATGACAGCTCCTAATAGACCTTACAAATGTAAAGACTTGGCCTGGGTATAATTTGGGGCTTGCCAGTAGTAAAGACTGGTCTGACTTGTGCAACAAGTGCCTCATGTCTTATGTCTAAGCTTAAGTCACCCTTTGTACTCCTTCCCAAGAGGGTAATTGGTATCTGGCCTTTTCAACAGTCTATTCCTATTTTTCTCTTTCCTCGCTGCTGTCAAAGGGCATTATGACCATTCCAAGCAGTCAGTCACCTATACATTTTGTCTTTATAGGAGATGGAAAGGCTCTGCTGATTGAAGGCAGGTCAGCCCCACAAACAGCTGCCCCGGGGGTACACAGAACAGATTTACATTCTCCCTGTTCAGTGACATAGAGCAAGCCTTGTTTCGGCAACACATCATAACCCAGCAGCAAAGAAACAACAAAGATAGAGCCTTCATGGAAAAACACAGGAGGTTTTCTGCTACATGGAAATCATTTTACAGTCTTCCAAATATTAAATTTCCTGGAACTCATACTGTGGCTAGACCTGATCCCGCTGTAGCGTGTAATCTGTTTCAGCTACAGCCCATGAGCATTACTCCCACACTCCCCTTGAAATCCATGACCTTTCCCAGTACTACTCCTAGCTTTTACAATTAATGACTTAATCAAATAGGCTACAAATCAGCTGCTGTGTTACATGTGAAGATCAGACACGCGACAGAAGCAGCATTGGCAGATAAAAAGCAGGAATACCTCAGGAATTTTACCCTCAACCTAATGCAAGTCAAGTCATCCTTTCCACACTAGCGCCTTCTCAGGTATTTATAAACAAATTTAGCTGAAAATGCCTCTTTTCCTTTGATCCCTTGTACTTTAAAAGCACATTACATCTGCAGTCCCCAGAGGCTTTTGAAAACTGAAATATCTCTTCTCTACTCATACTTCTTTTAGCCATGACAGGCCACTAAACATACAAGCAGAGCGGTCTTTCAGCAAGACCAAACAGAAGAGTTCTCTGCACTGCATTTCCTCTTTGTTTTCCCAATGCCATACATCAGGATGACATATAAAAATAGTTGTTTTCCCAGCAGCATAAATCAAAAACATTTAAAAACATATCTGAGATTTTGACATCATTTCAGATATAACTTCACATTTCCTCTATTGTAGACCTTCACTAGCAGTAGACTGTTAATGTTTCCACAGCACTAAGATTTGCAGTTATCAATTTAAACACTGAAATGGTTCTAATATTTCAGATTCTGACACAAGGCAGAACATTTCACAGCAAGAGTTATGCTTCCCACATCAACAGACTTAAATAGAAGTAGGCAGATGCCACATAGCACTAATTGCGTTAAGTCTGGCAATTAATCATTTTAAACTCAGCATTAGTCAAAGTTAATGAAGCAAACAATCATTATATTTTAAAATGCAGTGTTAATGATGTGAAGTTTCTTCCCAGCTTAAAGCATCACCAAAACAACTCATGCATCCTCTGGAAGGGGTTTTTGAAAGGGGCTCTTCACTTGAGAGGGAGCTGTTTTGTTTCTTCTCCAGGGACAGAGAAGTTGAAGTTCTCTGCTTGCAGAAGTTGCACCTATATTTGTATCATTTCACTGGCTAGAATAGAAAGGTTTGCTCCTCTACACAGACAAGCTTTGAATATTGATGTACACACAGTCCAACTCATCATTTAATTACACAGCCAATTTAACTGACTAAAACAGGAAGAAAAGAAGGGCTTGGTTTTGTAATATATATTATTCTGTCAGTTAATAAGACTAAAAAAGAGTTCCAAGCCAGCTCAGAAAAACACCAGCACTGACTCAAGTGGCACGAGTAAAACTCTACCAGCATCACGGGGAAGAAGAAACTCCCCTGGACCTGCCCAGAGACCACAAGTATTACCTAATGGCTGATGCTATGATCTTGCTCAAATAGGCTGCTGAAACCTTGTTGCTGCACCCCAAAGGAAGAGCAGCTGCTGAGAGCACCAGCTTTTACTCACCAGCTGCACATACACTACCAGTCTTTGATTCTCCTGCCTTCTCTTGGAAGGGACATTATGAGGCACGTAGGGATGAGTCCATCCACAAAACCAGCCTGCAGGCACTGTCCACACTTCAACCTCAGTCTCCAGATGCTCTGCCTGTCTGGGCATAGCCTCTGATGCAGGAGGGAGACTGTCATGGTTTGAGCATGTTTTGAGGGTGTTTTTGTTCAAGGTTTTTTCCAGCCAGGGGGAGTCTGGGAGGAAGGAGAGACAGGACACCTGACCCAGGCTAGCCAAAGAGGTATTCCATACCATAGCACGTGATGCCCAGGATGCATACTGGGAAAGAGAAGGCTGGAGGGGTAGAGCTCGGGAGAAAAATGGAGGAGGGAGCACATGGTGCTCGGCCGGGCAGGGTGGAGTGAGTTATGGGTCGGTGGCTGGTGGGGTGTTGTATTCTCTTCACTTGCTGTTTGCTGTATCATTATTATTTGTAGTAGTAAATGGCAGTAGGGGTTTTGTGTTATGCCTTAGCTATTAAACCGTTCTTATCTCAATCCGTGGGGGCTACATTCTTTGGATTCTCCTTCCTAACTCTCCGGGAGTTGGGGGACTTGGTTTAAACCACGACATTTTTGGCGCCCAACGTGGGGCCCGAGGGTTTGAGATAAGAACAGATCTGAGCGGATTTATGGTCTCTTGTCACAATGCTGATTTATTGGCTCTTAGAGGTTTTTCTCTGGATCTCGCTGTTTCGGGATTTTACCGGGTACTTGGTGTATGGATTGGATGTGTTTGTGTTTGTGTCGGAGGCTTGTAATACGGTGGGGCTCCGGCAGCAGGGGGGGATGGACGTGGCCGTGGACTTGGACTTGTACCAGGCCGTCCTGCTGCTCTTCGCCGTCCTTGTCCTTATCCTCGTCGTCGTCTGTGTGGAGCTGCGTGAAGCCAGGAAGGAGCGGCCCCGGGAGCTGCCGGCAGCTGAGGCTGCCAGGGAGAGCGGCACGGGGAGCCAAACGGCTGTGGCAGAGCAGCGGGAGCAGGCGGGGGAGGAGCGGAGCAGGGCGGTAGCTGAGCAGGGGGATCAGGCAGCCGGGAGGGTGAGTCCTGCGGCCGTTCCCGACCCTCCGACGGCCGAGAGTGTCCCCCGGAAGTCGCCCGCCGAGCCCAGCAGGATGCAGGAGACTACGCAGCACTTCCCAGCAAGGCAGAGGAGGAACCGAGTCCTGCCGCCGTTCCGAACCCCGCAGCGGCCGAGAATATTCCCCGGGAGTCACCCGCCGAGCCCCAGCAGGATGCAGGAGACCACGTGGCACTTCCCAGCAAGGCAGAGGAGGAGGATCCAGACTCGGGAGAAGAGAAGCTGATAGTGGGAGAACTGGCAAGCACGGCAGCTACATCAGCCCCAGTGACAAGTGCAGCAGCAGCATCTGAGAGTTCTGATGGTTTTGAATGGCTTTTGGGTGCCCTTGGGACCTGCCTGCTGATTGTAATGGTGATCGGCATGGTGGCACACACACAGAGTGTGTTCTACCCACGGCCATTTTGTCTGATCCCAAAAGTTAAGCAGAGTCAGGTCTGGGTCTTGTCTAAGTTTAGACAAGTACATAGGAGCACCAGTAGACTGTTCCCAAGGCTGGACAGTCATGAGTGGCAGGGCATGTGGGACAGTATAGCCGGGTATCTGATCCACTGGACCCCTCCAGTGCTTTGGAAGCATTGGAGGTGGAAGGCAGCTGTATGGAGTCCCCAGCAGCAAGCTGTAGAACTGCTGAAGGGGACGGTGAATGATTTTGGTGGGCCCAGATACTTCAGGCTATCAGTCCAGAGATGCAACTTAGAGATGTCTCATGATCGAGGGGTGGACTTAAGAGTGATGGTGTATTGAAAATGTGGGATCTGGGCATGACGTGAATGGTATGGAATAAGGGGTGGATAATGTCATGGTTTGAGCATGTTTTGAGGGTGTTTTTGTTCAAGGTTTTTTCCAGCCAGGGGGAGTCTGGGAGGAAGGAGAGACAGGACACCTGACCCAGGCTAGCCAAAGAGGTATTCCATACCATAGCACGTGATGCCCAGGATGCATACTGGGAAAGAGAAGGCTGGAGGGGTAGAGCTCGGGAGAAAAATGGAGGAGGGAGCACATGGTGCTCGGCCGGGCAGGGTGGAGTGAGTTATGGGTCGGTGGCTGGTGGGGTGTTGTATTCTCTTCACCTGCTGTTTGCTGTATCATTATTATTTGTAGTAGTAAATGGCAGTAGGGGTTTTGTGTTATGCCTTAGCTATTAAACCGTTCTTATCTCAATCCGTGGGGGCTACATTCTTTGGATTCTCCTTCCTAACTCTCCGGGAGTTGGGGGACTTGGTTTAAACCACGACAGAGACCTCAGCAGTTATGTGGATATTTTAAGCTCAGTTTCATCCCGATACACAACAGGAAGATAAAATCTTAAGTACTGCAGTTCTGTCAGGATAAAAAAGCACTTCTTGCTTTATTCCAGCACAAGATATACAAGTTATTATAGGCTCTTGGACAAGCTGTTGTGA
Organism: Melopsittacus undulatus; assembly: GCF_012275295.1. NCBI lineage: Eukaryota > Metazoa > Chordata > Aves > Psittaciformes > Psittaculidae > Melopsittacus > Melopsittacus undulatus. Next base: position 2,521,239 of record NC_047531.1, read on the forward strand.
TCCAGTGCATATCTGAGGTGTCCCTCCACCTACCACAGTGATAAATGAAGGAACCATCAGGAATCACACAGTACTAGCTACAGAGGAGCTGCAAGGTCCTTATATTAAGATTATAATTAAAGCCTAACATGTGTTTCCACAAAAAAGATACTGAGTTACATGCTGCAGCTCTCCCCATCCTTGCTGAACAGCTTTCTTCAGTGTCTCTGTCCCTGCACTATTCATCTTTGAGCAGATAAAACACTTTAACTGCAGTAATAACCTAAATACAAATAGGATCCTCCAAGCAAATCCTATGAGAAGTCTGAATGGCACCAAGAAGCTCCTGTGACACTAAACCCACTCTTGGTGACTCTATGATAAGTTTGAGTAAGTCTGCAAAAAGAAATCAAGGGAGGTTTAGGTACCTGCCTGCTTATAGCATCAGTCATGCCTCCACAGCACAAAGCAGGATTGCTTTGGAAGATCTCGGTAATCACCTACTTAAAGTATCTGTCAGTCACTATTAAAAACTAAAATTAAATTTAGGAGAGGAAGAGAAAAAAAGACTGAAATCCCCCTTAAATGTTTGAAATTATCTTAATATAAGCACAATATTGATGGGATTTTGTATTTATGAAGTGGTTATAGGAAGGGCTGGAGGAACAAGAGACAGTCAAATGAAAGGTAAACAAGTTTGTCGAGGGAAGAAAATGCTGCTATCAGTTTCTTCATCCTTGCTCCAAGGAAAGGAAGTCAGTGACAGACAAGGAGGTTCTGTTGTTTTCAGTTTCACTGCCTGAGGACTGGTAAACAGAACAAAGTAAACAGCCACAGCATTTCCCATGCGAAACAGGAATTAGGGCCTTGCTGCCCTGTGCCATTCAAGTCCCAGCCTCAAACTGAGGGAACACACAGCAGAGGCTGCAATAAAGCCCAGTGCACACCCACCAAATGGAACTTGGGGTACATTCATGCAATACCAGTACAAATCCATTTGCACCAGTGAAAACATTGCTTAACATAAAGGATGCTGGGCTGCATCAACAAGGGCATCACCAACAGAGATCAAGATGTCATTGGCCCACGCTGCTCAGCACTTGTCAGGCCACACCTGCAATACTGTGCTCAGTTTTGGTCCCTGCTCTACAAAAAAGCTGTGGATGAGCTGAAGAGTGTCCAGAGAAGGGCCACAAAGATGATCCAAGGGAAGCCACGTGGGGTAAGAGCTGGGTTTGTTCAGCCTGGAGAAGAGATGGCTCAGGAGAGCCCTTATCACCATGATCCAGTATTGAAAGGGTGGCTACAAAGAACACGGAGACTCCTTTTTACAAGGAGTCACAGGGATGATGAGCACAAGTTATTTTGGGGAGAACCTGGCTGGACACAAAAGGAAATCATTTCACGCTGAGAACAATCAGCACAGGCCACGCTGAGATCCCATTATCACCGAGAGGCAAGGACCAAGCTGCAGTTACACAGGACCACAAAGCAAAAATAAAAGGCATTGTTTGAATCTTTGCTTTTGAAGGGTAACACAGGTTAACCAGAACAGAATTCTCCAGAGGTTTGTGATCCCTTACTTGAAGGAGGTGTATGCAAGATGTACTATGGGGTTCATTCTTTGGATACTCTGAAAGTGTTTTACAAATAAGACAATTATTACTTTATTCTACTGTTGCACAAAGCCAAGTACTTTAGTAATCAATGCATCAACAGGTATCATTAGCACTTACTTTTTACTAATTTAGGGTAGGATTACAGCAAGGTGCCTTAATGCCACTGATAGAGAACTACCATCAAGTTTTCAATCCTATCTCTCTCAAAATCAGAAGTTTATTTCAGTACTGATAAGCTATAAAGAGGTACAAGTACCCATTGCAGTGGCCTTTGGAAGGTTTTATTACAAGACAAACACAAAGCTAATTCTAGTCCAGGCCCTGTGCACAGGCATCAAGCAAAAACCCATTTATTTGTTAATGCTGACGTCAATGATGCACTAAACCTACCAATGAAGACCCAGCCTTTTCCCACACTACAGTGTTAAAAAAATCTCCCCAAAAAGCTAAATCCACAACCCAAAAAAACCTGACCATTTGTCATAGGCTCTCATATCTCATGAGAGCATGCCCTGAAATGGCTAAAAAGTGGTTTTGAACTCTGTACACAGAAGAAACTCTACTTCATCTACCCTGAACACTGATGCAATACTTCTGCAACACCTATTTCAAGTTACAAGGATCAGATCTAGAATAATACACAAACACAGCCTTTTATGGATGGCAGTCCTGCTCAACCACCTGCTTCACTCCAAACAGATCCCTTTCCAGTCTCTGAAAACCCTTTACAGAATCCACATCCAGAGTAGGAGTGAAGACTTGGTTGAGCCCATGGAGCTGCATCTGGGAAAACAAGCTCCCATAACCCAGTGAACGCAGAGGAACTGCAGAACCCTCCCAAAGCACAGGCACAAGCTGTCCTCTCCAGCAGCGAGCAGGGGAACAGCACATCTGTACTCGGGGAAGCACAAGCTGAGATTTAAACACAGATACATCCACTGTCTGCTCTGTGTGTGTACACAAGCAGTAAGGATATTCAGCACTTTGGGAGGGTTCAAGTTCTCCTTTGTGCAGCCTGGACAGATCTGGAGCAACAGGGCTGACTGGTTACCCAGACATCAACAGACATCAGAACTCAACCTTTCACAGGGAGATAGCCTTGAGCTCGAACTACAACCAGCAGATAGAAAACTTACTGAACAAAGCACTTAGTACACATACATCACCTTTAAATCATCTCTCTTTGACTGTAGCCACAGTGATAAACTCATCTTACTACTGAAGACATTTCTTCAGTATACATTAAAATCCCAGTTTACAGTTCTGATGTTACTATAAGCAAAGCCAAAGGATCAGCTTGAAACAGGGAACTCTAATGCAGTAAACCAAGGCATTGCCTCTGCAAAAGTATTCCCAAAAGGTCTGGCAATACGATGGGAAATGAAAAGGTTGTTGCTTTAGTTACAGCATTTTGGAAGGATTAAGAGTTATCACTCCAGTGGCTTCAAACTTGACGATAATCCAACAGTGTTTCATCACCTCTTTCCTCTTTAGCAGAAATACAGCTGTTCTCTGACACCACATAAGTCTGAATGTGAGTGAAAATTACCAGATGCTTCTGCTGTTTCAGAATATTTTCTGAAATGAGTTAATTTAACAGCAAACTTTTTGTCATGCAAGCAAGTTCTCAAAGGAATTTACAAACAATTCAGCCTACCTTAAAGCTGCACTTAGCCTCAAAGTTCTCCTTCCTTATCTCACTTTCTTCTTTGGCACGTTAAAACACAAGGGGTGTAACTACTGAGTACTATAAAATCACTCACACATACCCTTCATTTGCCAACACCTGCTGTTTTGGAAGAGAACATGAAACCTAAAAGCTGACAGTAGGGACCAACAGTTCACATTAATGTTATAGCATGTGCTATGAAAATGTGGAAAACCAAAAGCATTAGAGGGTACTTTGTACCTGAGGTAATCCCAGGGTGGCATTCAAGCCATCTCAGATGTGGTGTTGACAGGTTTCTCTGACAAATGAGTCAGATGCATGTCCTGGGGGACGTTCTCTCCCCGATTAAAACACTGTCACAAACAGCCACTATTCATCAGGGGCTACTGAGCTGCCATGGTGTTTCACTGAATCACAGGCTCCAACACAAACTAAGCCACATTTTTCTTCAGATAAAGGGATAGATCTTCAAGGAGTTTAAGGGAAAGCACAGGATAAACACATGGATTTGTACCCCAATTAATCAGGTTTTACTAAAAACGATTTGATGGAAATGTAATGAAAGGCTACTATGGTTCTGAGTGCTCCATGTCTATTCAGATGCTGGGGATACAGTCGAAGGCTGCAGCACACAGAGCTACAAACGCCAGAGTTTCGGGGCCAATGGAAATGCAGCCTGCCCACTGCAGCTTGTACCTTGACACACAACACACTGTCAGACCAAGGATCTTTAATGCTTTCTGGCAATATAACCCTTTCCAAGACTAGAAAAACAGAAGAATGACAACTGACATGAAGTCATACCTAATGAAAAGGACACGTGCAAACAGTATGAAAAGAGGATATAGAAACCCACAGGGAGGGAGGGAAAGGTGATGTGTTCTTTGGGGAATGGCATTTTATAGGATGATGTACAAAACTGCCAGAATATAATTAGCTGACAAGTTAAAGCATCTTCATCAGTAAGGGGTAAGGGACTTACAGTCAACAGAAATGGATTTTACAAGATACCTTCCATCGTAAGTATTTTAACATGCAAAACTACAAATAATAACCCAAAAAGGAAATGAAATACATGAAAAAGTTATTGAGCTGCTCCAAGTTTTTACTACATTGTTCTACAACTAACCCGTCAGATTTGAGTATCAACTTCCCCACTGCCTTGCCTCTATTTTCATCCTTCCCACCGGTACGTTAGATCAGCAGCATTTTGTTCTCCTCTGCACACACACACAGTGCTGAAATGAACACAAAACTAAATGAATCTAAAACCAAAAGAAAAACCCATGGAAATTTCCTTTCTGTGAGTACAGGGGCAAAAACTGCACAGGCTGAGAAGGATGGAGAAGAAATAGGGCACACGGGGCTGTGCCAGAAACTAGTGTAAAGGTGTCCACTGAACTGTAAGTAACTTTCTGAATGACAAAAACACACCACCATATACAGGGAGACAAACACAGCTATTCGCCAAAGCCCACACAACTGAGACCTGTGGAAAAACACTTACCAGCATGAAAGGGATACAAATAAGGTGACTCTGAATTGGTTCCACCTTTTAGGCAGCTCAATTTAATTAGCACAGATACTATACAAATAGGGAGCTCCCACATTTATAAGCTGCTGTGCTGGTCTGACTGCCAGGTACAATCTGCATCACCGCTTCAGGGCAGGCAAGGAGAACTTTGGATTCCTGGACCTCAGAAGCAGCTGTTTCTTAGTGAAACTGGTACATCACTACTACTCCAATACCAGGAGTTCCCATACGATGTATTCATCATTAGCCATCAGTGTTTTAAGCTCAGGCTCATATATTCATATAAATGGAATACCAAACACAGCCTTTCACATGGGACTAAAGGATGTAGACCAAGTTTTAATTGGAGAAATTTCAGATTTATCTTGGAATGAAGAAGAATGGTTTGGAAACAAACTCAGCTGCAGTTGTTTTAATTGTGGAAGAAAAAAAACAACATTCAAAATAATACGAGAACTGGAAGAGTTTTCATGTTACAATTTTGTAACATCTTTTTATTAAGTTATCCTCAAACCTGAAGCTGATTTATAACTTTTTTTTCCATTTTTAATTGGAAACAACTGCTTTCCCACTAATAAGGAATCTATGAACTTAGCTGATGAAAGCTGTGTGACAGATAAAAGGCAGGCAAAAATAAGCTGGCAAGGGGAAGCTCATACACAATACTGCAGAAAAGTTGCTTTAAATTAAAAAGGAATCAGAAATTGCCGAGAAAGGCACTCAGTCAAACAAAGCCCAAACCAAATCACTATTAAGCAACAATTCCACAGAAGCAGGAATGTTTTAAGATATGGCAAACAAATGTTGTGCCCTCCTTCCCCATCTGCACATCCCCCCCAAAGAACACCTCACACTGAAGTGTATTCCCATTAATGCTAATACAATTCTATTTCCTACAAGCTTGCCATATCATGCCATTTCTGTGACTACTGTGCAAGAGGGATAATTTGGTGAGTTTTCCTAATAGCAGCAATGGCTTCAGTAGTTCTAACACCAGCTAAAATTGCTTAAGAGAAAACTGCTGCCATACCAATAAACACTGTTTCAAAACTAGTTAGTACAAATTGGTAGTTGGAAGTGTTAAGAAGGGGTTTTCAGACACAGATAGATAAATCCAGCAGTACATTAAGAGAGCAGAAAGAGAACTGTAGGAGGACATCATTCAGACATCCCACCCTGGAGTTACAGCACCTGCTTAACAAGACACTGCTTTGCTGCAAGCTGCTGCTCAGGACTGTGCAGTAAACAGGATCATGGGAGTTGGACTTTCATCCACAAGAAAACCAGAACTGATCACCTGGCTTGTGCTTCCATCACCTGCAGTTTAAGGGACCTTGGACTGGAAAGAACTCACACAACACCACACATGCAATATGTAAGTGTGCCAGCACCTGTGGTGTAGCTGTAGTGGGTTGTGGTGGCTGGCTGCCAGACACCTCCCAAGCTGCTCTCACTCTCTACTCAACAGGACAGGGGGAGAATGGAAGATGAGATGGGCTGAGCTAGACAGGGAAATCACTTACCAGTAACCTTCATGAGCAAACCAGACTTGGCTCAGGGAAGTTAACTGAGAAACAATGCCTCCTTCCCAGGCTCAGCTTCACTCCTTCAGGCCCAATTCTTCCATTTCCTCCCCACCCCAAGCAGCACAGGGGAATGGAGAATACGGGTTTTGGTCTGTCTGTAACACTTTGCTGCTCCTTCCTCCTCCCCCTTTTCCCCTGCTCCAGCATGGGGTCCCTCCCACAGGATACAGCCCATCACAAAGTGTTCCAGTGCCGGTCCTTCCCATGAGCTGTTGTTCCTGCCAGAAAACCTGTTCCTGTGTGGGCTCCTCTCCAGGAGCAGATATCCACAAGCTGCAGCTTCCTTCAGAGCACATCCTCCTGCTCCAGCATGGGGTCCGCCCCAGGCTGCAGGTGGATATCTGATACAGCATGGTCCTCCACAGGTTGCAGGTGGATATCTGGGTAACTCTCCCATGAAACTGGCACTTAATCTTGAGAGACAAAGCACAAACACAAGTCATGCCTGTCTTCAGTACATGAATGCATAATCTCTTGATCCTCCTTCTGCCCCTGAAATACCAATCGCACTAGAACTTCCACTTACTCCTAAAAAAGCTCATGAAGATATTCTGTCCTGTGTCAAGATCATAAATCTGGGGTAAAAGACTACTGATGTTCCATGCAATTCTATAAATAGCACTGTAGTTTAGATTGGAAGAGCAAATCTCCAGATCATCTCTATTTACTGTTCTTCAGTTTGTGCTGGGAAGCAACAAGGAAGTATGCAAAACTGGATTCTTTCCATGTTCAGCTATCTGCGAGAGCACTCCTAAGTTATGTCCTGCCCAAAGAATAAGGCTGAGGTTTGATCTAGCCTGGAAAAACAACTTATTGAAACATAGAGGGATGTTGGACCCTCAGTTTTCCACTCTGGATCTGTCACTACAGTGTCATGCTACTTGCTAACACAGACACAGTCTGGAAGCTGCTGTTAAATACACAACCAGTCATCCTTTGATTTGTCTGAGCATATTTGCTTATTTTTCCCTTCAGAGCCCATGTGCACTATTTATAGAAAGGCTTTACATCCTTATTAGTTACCAGACAATGATTTTTAATGCATGTTCCATCATTACAAATACTCTTCTGTGAAGCTTTCTACATTATGTAAACCAGACAATTACCACTGCGTGGTTTAGAAGGTCATTCCAACGTCTATAAAATAAATAGCAATGGGACCTGGAGTGTGTGTAGCTTTTTTGCTTTGCAGCTATAGATTCAGCAAGCTCTCAACTAGCATTCATGCCATGTAGTTTAGAACCTAACAAGGGTACTAATTCAGAGCATAGAATTGACAGAAACATTTTTATTGATCTATGTATCTTTGCTATGTGTAACCCACGCTCCACACAGCACGCTGAGTGATAAGACACGGTGGCTCCAGGACTCAGTGCAGCTGCAGCACAGAGGAGAGGTTTTTCAACCCGTATTAAAGTCTTTTTAATGTACAGCTGTCATCAGAAAAAGGAAAGGATTAGTCAGGTTTCTTTTCTTTTCAGGAGAAAAAATGAGGACACAGAGCAACGGTGCAGCCATTTATCCATCACCCAGCAAAGTGCAATGCCTGACATCAGCAGTATAGCACACACCGGGGAGCCCTGGAAGCATCTCAAAATGACCCAACACTTGAAAATGATGAAGAGATGTTCCACTAATAAAAATATTTCTCTATGAAAGATCACAGCGTATTCATCTTACCAAAGGCCCTTCGTTAGTACAAACAATATTTCCTTTTCTGTCAGAAAGAGGAAGTCTCAGATTAAGGCAACTTCTCACATTCCTGCGGAGACCCAAGAACTGTACTATAAGCGTTTCCTCCAGAATACTGCTATTTCCCACTCAAAACATAGGTTTAACAACAAAAGATACACTTCTAACAGTGACAGAATCAGTGAACCAGAATCATTAAAAACACAATTCTGAAGAATGCATTTCTAAAAACAAGCCTGAAACTTAGCCTTCACCTCTGGAAATCAGTGACAAAAGGGAGATAAAGCAGCATGGAAATAGTGCCCTAGCACGTACTGTAGATGCAGACATGGGGAAACTTGCCTGTTCACACTCACGTTCTCCCTCCTCCCCCCAATGCTTACATATTAATCTTGCCTGGTTCTTCATGTAAATCTCAAAAGAAAAATGTCTCTCATCTAAAACTATGGGGGAAAAAACCTTTTCCCCTTCAATTTCCAAGGAAAATATATATGAGAGTCAATAAATGAAGAAAGCTTTGTGCAGTGGAATGAACCCATACCTTACAGGCCTCTGCCACTTCATTTTGGAGAAGACAGAAAGATTGTATTTTGAACACTTCACATTCAGACATAACCACTGCCTGCACTGATGCAGATAGAGGAATGCACAGACATCACTTATACCTCTATTCCTGAATGCTGAGAAAGAAAAACACTTAACTTTTATATTCCAAAATATAAACCTATTTTTAAATGAAGTATTAAAACAAAAGGAAATCAAGGGATTTCCTACCATTCCAGCTAGATTTCATTAATATCTGCATTATACTGTCACATGGAGTAAAAACCGCACTAAAAACCCCACAACGCACCCCCAAAAACCCACACCAGGGAAAGGAGAGAGAAGTATCAAGCACTCCACACAGCTTTCACTCCCCAAGGACAAGTGGTTTCAACCTCCTGCATCGAGATTGTACCTGGCTTCAAAGCTACAGCCCCCCCAAGGTCTTCAGAACACCCCAAGACTTAAGGCACAATTAAATCCTGTATGACTCTTCAAATAACTCTTGTAGATTTACTGCTCAGATTGCAAATTCCACATTAAGTATGCACTCGAGCTACTTCCAAGTGGCAGCAGGAAAACACCTGCAATCCAGCAGCGGTTCTGCAGTGGTATCTGCCAAACAAGGGCATTAGAAGTGTACAAGCTGAATATCAATGAGCTTCTCCATATGGACAGAAGCTGCTCACAAGAACTGCACTCAGTGAGCCCGGATATGTTTTACAGCAGAGCCCATGTGTGCACACAGAGCCCTAATAGCTGGCAGGTTCCAAGATTTATATCACACTCATCATCACCATGGCCTGCAGTGAAGAGTTAAGTGACCGTAAAATCTGATTCAGGTGTCTCCTTCTGGAAAGGAGTGAGTGCAATCCAGTATCTTCATGGCTATTTATGTTGGCAGGTAATCATGCTGCAGACAGTAACAGCAGGAAAAACAAACCGACATCACCCGGGACATGATGCAGATGCTAGCAGGGTTAGTTCCTTGAGGAAATCATTCCCACCAAGGACCTGCCCCCTCCAGGTACAGCTAGGAAATGCTTCGTTAGCTGCTTTATTAGCAGAGACAGCAACAATCTTGGGCATCTGTGTACTTATTTTCTCATTTCCACCAAGAATTTAATTAACTGGCATTAATTAAGTTTTCTGTTTGATCTGGAAAGTCAGCTCAAATCAACATCTTCATGAAGAGTTTAATACAAATGCTGACAGATAATTCCTTTTAGAAGATGTAGCGATAGGAGAAGGGGAAGTGGGTTTACTTAACCAGGGGAAGTTTAAGCTAGATAAGGAAGGAATTCTTTACTCTGAGGGTGCTGAGGCACTGGAATGGGTTGCCCAGGGAGGTTGTGAATGCTCCATCCCTGGCAGTGTTCAAGGCCAGGTTGGACAGAGCCCTGGGTGACATGGTCTAGGGTGAGGTGCCCCTGTCAATGGCAGGGGGTTGGAACTGGATGATCTCAAGGTCCTTTCCAACCCAATCCATTCTGTGATCCTACAATGCTTGGGCTTGCAGCAAGGACAGAACAGGGGAACCTATTCCACTGGGAAACCAAGATTTTTATTTGCTGTTAGACATGATCAGCTAAGAAAAGAAATGGCTATGTTATCTGATTTGAGAAGTGTGGATGCTTTGCAGCTATACCAAAAGATCTAGATGCTCACCAGGACATAAAATACTATGGACAGATGCCCAGGAAAGATGTCCAGGAAATGTGTGAATTGTCAACGTACACCAAACCACCATTCATCCATCCAACTGCTACGGTTCTCTGTTGTAGAACATGTTCAGCTGAGCTTCTGTCACTTTAAAATATTTACCACATTTTAAGTTACTAAAAAGGGGCAAATTTATTACCTATCTCTGCACTGTTGCTTGTTCCTATCCACTGCAATTTAACAAGTGAAACTGTCACCTTCTTAAGCTGTAAATGTGACAAATAAATCCTGTGCAAACTTCACAACCAATAAACATGGGTGCTAGCATTCATATTTACCATTAGAGTCCAAATTTCATAAGCATGAGGATAAAATACTGGAAACCAAACAATTTTTAGGGAAAAAAAAAAAGATAAAGGAAGGCAAAAAAAGAAAGAAGTTGTACATCCCTGCACACAGCACATGCACAGCTGCCATGATCCTACCAAAATCAAAGTCAGAAAAATACGTTCACCTGAACTATGGAAATGCAAGACAGAGAATGAGGCTTGCTCTTCCGGATCCTTCAGGCAGAGCTTCCCAGCCTGTTTGCACATCTCCAAATCCAAAACTGAAATGTCTGGGCATTTACTCACATCACAATAAAAGCGGGAGAGCAGCTACATAAGGAAAGGTACAAGACATGGGAGCCTTTTGTCATTTTCAGATCCAGGCTCAAGGTCTTGCATCTATTCCAAACATACTGGACAAATGCCTTGGGCAGAACAGAATCCTTGTCTGGGCTGCAGTATCACTGAAACCAGATACCCACATCCATTCCTTTACCAGCTCAAAACTGTGTAACCCATTAACCTTCTGAAACTTAAGCAAACACTTGAATGAATCCCTGACTCCCCACACACAGCTGTGTTCTTGCTTTCCAGAAAGCCAATAAAGTCACCTTGGTTTCAGTTGGTCTTTCCATCGAGCTGGCAGGTTCCCCATGCTGCAGTAAACCCACAAGGGTGAGCCCATGCAAGTCCTGCAGCTCCAGGCCAGCAACAGTCCCAAGGGATATACAAACTAAGTCCAGATGGATTGAGCAGCACACATCTGCATACTGCAACAGGTAAAGATTAAACTGATCCTAAACACCACAAGTCTTAAAAACAGGTTTAATACAAGGCTTTGGCTCTCTTGTTTCTCCTTAGCTGGTAGCTAGGAGCAAATCAATGAATTTCAGTTGTACAAAGCTCTGAAGGCCACATGGGGCATCCCACTGCCCACAGGACTGAGAACCAAAAGATATGGGTTGATTCTACAGGGACTGCAGCTATAGAACAAGGGGTAATGGGTTTAAACTAAACCAGGGAAAGTTCTTTACTGTGAGGGTACTGAGGCACTGGAACAGGTTACCCAGAAAGCTCCTCCACCCTTGGCAGTGTTCAAGGCCAGGCTGGACAGAGCCTTCAGTGACATGGCCTAGTGTGAGGTGCCCCTGCCCATGGCAGGGGGTTGGAATGAGATGATCTTAGGGTCCTTTGCAATCCAAACCATTCTATGATTCTATTCTATGATTCTACATCCTATTACTATAAGAGGATAAATAGCAAATTGCAGCCATATATCATTAGTCTTTTTAGCTTGCATATTGCTTGCTTCCATTTTTTTACTATTTTGTGTCAATAAAAATTATACAGAGCTATACTTCTACTGGAGATTTTTAACCCTAGATGAAGAGAGGCTTGTTTAGACTCTTGCAATATCAGTGAAACCAGTCCAGGCTTTGCAGCTCACTATTGCTTTACATTTGACCATCCTTGGATGGACTGAGATTAACTGCAACAGTTAATTACTGCACTGTTCCTTACTCCTCATTCTTTTTCAAACCTACTTCTTTATGGGAATATTTTATATTAAGTTACCATATTTCTCATACCTACAAATAAGAAGCCTAAAGTTGTATTTCAGGATTATTAAGAATATTACAATTGACAGTTCATGGGTTTAGGGTCCCACCCCCAAAAAATACCCCATAACACATACTGGAATAACAAATCATGGTATGAAGCTGGAGATCAGTTGTCTTTGCTGTGTCTTCCTTCTTGTAAATCAGCTCATTTCAGCTGACCAACATTACCGCACACAGAAAGAACAAGTAGTACTTCATTTTTCTGTAGCTCTTCTATAGGTAAATCAAATTCAAGCCTTCTGTATTCATTCTGCTAAGCCATAGATCAATTCCCAAGGTACACCACCTAAGTACTTTGATTATTAGGTAGGTAGCATTATCATTTAACAAAGACCACATAAACAGACACTGAAGTGAGTCATTAACAGCTACATATGGCTGAGCAGCACTGTGACCTTTCTTAATCACTGCATCTGGCATTACATAAGTGAGAAGAATGAAATGCTTAAAGCATTTTTTATTTAAAAAAAAACAACAAACTAAAAGGGCAATGGATTGTCAGGATAAGAAATGCAATAGAAAAGCCATAATGTACATGTATCCCATGAAAGTTATTATTATTTAAAGTGAGAGACAGTGAATGCCAGCCACAGAAATAAGTGTTTTAGTAAAAAATCCTCTAGATGAGTGAGTCACTGTGTATCCAGTTGTCCAATGATCCAACTGTATCATCACTTGCTTGTGTTTATATCATCATCAGATAGAAGTCTTCATATTCTCGCAGTAGCAAGCCCCCATTTTACACCAGCATGGGTTAGTATCATGGGCGAAGGCTTCCATGTATATACTCACATCCCACTGCTGGTTGCTCATCTGAGCTTTGTGAACCTACATCAAATGTATTAGTTAAACTGATCAAAAGTAGCTCAACAAGAAAGAAAAAAGCATAGTTTAATTGGGATCAGCTTCCCATTCAAATCACTGTATGGCTGTACAGTGATTGTGAAGCTGTATAGGGATTTGAATCAGGATGAGGAGACAAAGTGAGTGGCAGAGGCAGGCAGAAGTGAATCTTTGAGATGAGTCACTTCTGCTCCATTAATAATCTGTGAAACCACATCCAACAGGCCTACCTAATACAGAAATAATGGTACCATAGACCCTGTTGAAATACACTTAAATTTGGTCACACTGGTGAATAATGAATTGAAGCCATGTATATGTACTGATGAGCTGCAGAATACACTGATCTTGGCTGCCGGGGCAGAATCCTTGTGTTAATGACACACAAGAAAATATATTTAACTCCCTGCTGTCAGAGTTCATCCACATTTTGGCCTTATCTTCTCCACTGCCCACTTAACCTCTAAAAACCAGAGTAATGCAAGACATGTAGACATATCTAGAAAACCTTTACTCCTACCCAGCATTTCTCAGTTAAAACACCTGATCTGGATTATGGTGGTATTCCTTCAACAACAAAATGCTCATGGTTACCTAACTTTCACTCATATTCACATGAGCTGTAGTAACACTGGTTGTAGGGTTGAACTGCTATAGTCAACAGTCTGTCTTCAAGCAAGATGTCACACTATCATAATCTCACCTATCTTTTAAACAGAGTAACTTTCCACATCAGCCTCTCTAGGTACACTTGAATGAGAAGACTTATTTTCTACCCCTGTCTAGATACAGTCCAAGGAAGCTGAAGTTTTTCTTTGGGTTCTTTCAACTTAAAATACCATTGAATAATGTTTTTATCAATCAGAAGACACCACAGGGTAGGAGAGGTGATTGTATTTGAAAGAAAAGATTGAAGAAAGCTCTGTGTATAATGAAATCACATGAACATAGATTGAAGGAAGAATCACATAAGATACACATTGGGTTGAGACAGATACAGGCCTGCAAAACTGGGCCAACCTTAGAACAAATGAGATGCTGGTAAGTGATGGTCAAGAACTTGTCCCAGAAATTCCTCAAGAACTTCCCAAGCTTTAGGCTGCATACTCCATTAAATCAGTTTGTGGAACCCAACTTGAAAGCAAACTGCAGTGACATACAGCTCTGCTCTTACAAGAGTCCAGGGCAAAAAATCAAGAAGTCCTAAGATGTTGATTTTAAATAGACATTTCCTACACAGTGTTCATCGTATGTAAACGTGGGGCAATTCTACAGGAGTGAAACAAATTCCTATAAGCAGAAACTGAAAAGTGAAACAATAAAAATTAGAGGAAAAAATGGGTTCTCACATATATAAAACAATAGTCTCTTCAGAATAAAATACTAAATTAAAAAATTATAATCTAATAGAAAGGAAAAGGCATATAATTAAAAAATTAAAGAAGAAATTCAGGTAAGCCTGAAACCTCCCAGAAGAAGAAAAATTCTCAGATACCAAATAGAAAAATCAAGAGACTGTGAAAGGAATTTCCACTGTTTCACCAGTTGCCTTGAGGGAATGCATCTGATTGTATCTTCCTGTCACCAAAGGTAACAGCAAATACCATGACTAGTTGATTTTGGACCTTTATTTTATTTTCTCTGTCTTGCAATGAATCAACTTAGTCCATTCCAAAAGAAATAAACCAAAAGCAGAAAGCAGATTTCTTGCCAAGTCTAAGTCTAAAGTATAAGGTTCTACCATGGTACCATCTGCAAGCGAACCCAAGCGTGAGCTATTACTGGCACACTTAAAAATTATTATCCTTATCTGGCCCAACATTTACATACCTCATAGGCCCACATTTCCAGAATGAAAGTTATATTTGAAACTGAGATATCCATAAGCGTTGTCTGAAAGCTCAAAGGCTGTGATAAGATATACCACCTAAAGAAATACAGGGGATCCCTGACTTGGCTTACAATCCAAATACTGCAGTGACCAAACACATGTCTCCTCTTGCAATACCCCCTCAAAAAAATAATTACAAAAAAAAACCAAACCAAAGTTTTCTCCCATATTTCTCTCTCACACTAAACTACTGTATGACTTCTTAATTCATTGGTTTTAATTTAGTTATCCCATCTGCTAGAAGCATTTCAATACAACATCTCTTTTCATACCCTAACATCAAGGTGATGTTGCCAACTAAGTTCTGCTGTGGCCATCTGTAAAAGGAAGGAGGGAGGAAAACATGAATATTTCTTTCTTATTTTCAACAACTTGGATTCCAAGCAGGATTTTACTGATGGAAAGAAAATAATTAATAAATTTGTACTCTGCATGGATTTCTCTAGAAGCAACATTCAAATTATTTTCCTTGACATTCAGAAAGATTTCAGATCTTGTGGAATGTTTAGTTTGGAATTAGAATGCTTACCAAGAGAATTTTATACTGGCATGATTTAAGGCTTCATCCAAAGACTGACTTTCCATTTTATAAATTAAGAAATACAAGTCCTATGAAATCAAATACCAGCATCCTCTTCAAAATGTCTTTACAACTTCATGTTCACCTTCAAACATACAGAACAAGTGTTACCCCTTTAACAATACATGGATGAGAGGCACTTCTTCCTTTAACTGATATTACCTACATGTGACAAGGGAATGGGTTTTCCCAACACCAAAAACCATAAGAAGCAAACAAAAAGCTCTACACACTCAATTGCACACCTGCAATTGGAAGACTATGGAACATAACTACAAGGTGGATTTTTTTCACTGCATGTATCACTAAGCAAGAACCTCCTGAAGGGTTTTCTGATGTCAGCTTCAATACTCAAAAGACTGAACACAAAACCATAACCACAGAACTTGGGTAACAAGGTGGGCACTCATATTCACACTGCCTGTTTTGCAGGATTTACTCTTCTACTTGTAAGCCAACTCTTGTGCTACAGAAAATTAAGTTTAATTTAGCTAGTGGCCTGGGCCACAATGAAAAACTCTGGCATGTAAAACACCAGTCAAGACCCAGCAACTATCCCACTAAATCCACATCCCAACCCATGAAGTGTTCGTAATGGGTTCCTTTGAAATAACATTCTGCAAGAGTTTCTTCTGTAGGCACTGACTTTCTTTACAGTAGCTATGCTTAACACAGACTTTATAGCAAGCTTCTGCTGTGGAACCCTGGGTGCAAAAAGGCACTCTTGGCTAGCACTGATGTTTCTAGGTCCCAGCCTGAAAGCAAATGTTGGGAGAATCAAGGCTAAAGGAATAATCCTTTCCCCCACAAACTTGTGTACTACTTACAGAAAGAGTTATACAGTTAGGACATTCATTTAACCTTAAAAAATAAGTTTTAAACTAGGTACAAGACATGAAATATGCAGTTGATACATGAGCCTTGGGCAACATGGTTTAGTGTGAGGTGTCCCTGCCCATGGCAGGGGGTTGGAACTGGATGATCTTAAGGTGCTTTCCAACCTAAACCATTCTGTGATTATACTACTAACAAGTGCAAGTCAGGCCCCTACTGAAGGCTGTGCTCTTCCTCCGCTTCCCATATGCAAGGACCCTTCTGCAATTATCTGCTCTGTTATCTTCAGCTTCATGAGTTCCTATTTTCCACAACAAGAGATTTTAGACACTTCTCACCTGTGTTGAAAACAATGAACTTCAGACTTCCACAAAATAAATTAGATTTTAATGATGAACACTCTTTTTGAAGGGGGATAAGAGGATGCACCCCAGGAGTGGGATTAAAAACCTCTTCCATCTCCCAACACTAATTTGAAAGCACATTTGTAAACACTTCACACATCATCCCTTGTGTCTCAGTGAATTCACCTCATATTCACACCGGGCTTCCTAGCAACTCTTCCTTTACTAATACATTTTTCCATTTACTGAAAACAATAACGAGAATGAGTCATTCCTGCAGAATACAGCCCTTCACATACATCAGATGCAACTAAAGCCTACTCAGATCGCTGTATTTATCACACAAGTCTGTCAGCATTTTGCATCTTTTGTCAATGTTTTCGTCAGGATGTTGGAATTATTTTCTTTTTTAACGTTAAGATCTTAATATTGCTTGTCAAAATGTACTACCAAGTTCTGTTGAAGCTACCATCTGAATAGTTCAGTTACTAGCAGCTTGAGAATACCACCCAAACAGTGACCCAGAATTACTGTCTTTTAACAAGGGAGTAAAACAAACAGAGAAAAAAGTTCACAGCTTTAGAACTGAGAAAATCAGCATTTCCTTATGTTCCTCAAGGCTTCCCCTTCCAATTCTACTGAATTTGTTTCAGTAAACAGTTTGTTGTTGTTGTTTGGTGTTATCTCTTTAAACCAGTTCTTACACTACTTCTATAAACATCAAGCCTGACTAGCTTGCTATGTGCACAACAGGCAAGGAGAGCTCCTATCCCCTTCATTCTCCTCCAATATAGTGGAGTATAATTACACAAACCAAAAATGAAGAAAAAATACAGCTGTTGGGTGGGATGTTCAACCAATCACTGCAAAAATCAAAGGAGTAGTTAGGAAGTTTGGCTTTATGAAATGCCTTTTTGCTTTCCAGAGTAAGAGGATAACAGCAGAGCCCAGTTCTACCTTTACTCACTTTGTTTTCTTACAGAGGTGTTCCATGAACTAACTCATTAGAATTACAGCACCCTGATGTTATTAGATGAGTGATTTCAAATAAAAGGCACTTGCCTATAGCTACACATTACGTGTAAGGGCAGAACAGAACAATGACACAGTAACAGGCAGACACAAAAGCTGTAGATCTTAAATTATTCATGATCTATTCAATACAAAAATAATCAAGTGGTCGTGGAAAATTAATTCTAGTAAGAAGGGAACGACATTTTTCAGACATCTCCACAATTTACTTTTTCTACAAAGCATATATTCAGCAGTTGCAAAGAATTAAGATGTAGAAGTCAAGATAAGTGTTTCATCAGTTCCTAGTAAGTATGCCAATACCACAAAGGGCAGCTCTACTTCAGCGAAGCAAAACTAACAAGCATTCAACGCACTGAGGAAAACAAGAAATGCATTTAACATCAATTCATTTCAAACAAGAATTGAGCATTTCAAGTCATGTTTTGTACACTTGCAAAAGCCATTCAGGATTTTGAAGTTAGCTGTAATCTAGAAATAATCTAATTGTAAAACCTAAGCAGCAGTGCAGCTGTGGACTTTGAGTCTCTCTTATTTCCATAAGCACTAAAGTAGCCTATTTTTGCTCTTATTCTCATTTAGAGTATTAAGACTCTAAAAAAAAACCACTATTCTCATGGGATTACACAGAATGCAGTTGCTATTTTCACAGCCTGAGCTATCCGGGCAAGAAAAACGTTTTTACCACAGAGAAATAAGGAAAAGATCTTTAGACCACAAGCAGCAGTTACAGATGCTGACATTTATCATGCTGAAAATGGAGTTTATGTCATCAGGATTCACCCTGGGAAAGCTGCAGTTGCAAAACGATAATCATTAGGTTTAATATAGTTCAAAGCCAAATGATAGGAGCTGTACATGCCACAACAAAAGAAAACATTTGTAAGTTTCAAGCACACAATTTAACTACAACCAAACTCCAAGATATTCCTGATTTACAGCAAACGACTCGGAACACTGACTCCATCCCGGTGCTGCTCTTACCTCTCTTAGCAGCATCTGTTCTCCGTCTTGCTGGCGACACCAGATCCTTTACAATCTGTAGCACTTGAATCATTGCTCATTAGCAAGATCAACAAGATTAGATGCTCCTCTAAAATTCCAACAGGTTTCATTACTACATGTGATTATGTGGCTGTCTTCAGGATGCTCAAGCAACACTGATGCAGGAACAACTCACCTACCTTCACAGAAAGATTTCTGCCTGATGACTGTACAGGCTGAGGTGATGGATTTAAAGTGACTTCAGCAGAATGAGGCAAAAAAACTGCAAGCAGTCCTAAATGTATTTCTACAGAGCATTTTACAATTACTTACTGCAGAGAATGCATACCAATTCCTCTAAATATATTTTACAGGAAACATTCACACCACAAAGTAACTAAAGAAAACACCACTCAAAATTAACGTCGATAGATGCAACGTACTCCTCTCAGCTCAGCAGCCGTGTCTGCATCCTCTAAAAGTCTGTCTCAAGTCCTGAAATTCCATGGAATGCTTTAAGAAGAGCTATCAGTGCAGTGCAAAGCCAGCATCAGATCTGCTCATAGAACTCAAGTTAAATCTAAACTCCATCAGACACAAGGAAACACCTGATAAAGAGTCATCCAGCTCCTTTTCTCCCCCCTCGAACGCACATCTCTGACACCCTCCTATGTGAGCAGAATTCTTGCACACCAAGAGGCACGCTGGAAATCCTGGGTGTATTTCAGGCGTTCTCTCTCCCACCAGCAGAGGCCCAGAGAACTATTTCAGCTAAATTGCTATCACTGCTTCTGTTAGGTAACTTTAAGCAGACAAATTGCAGTACGTGCCCCACACCATTTTTAACACCATTTGGGAGACATACAAAGGCACTTCAGAAGTACCTTCTGTCACAGCCTCTATGAGCTAACAAACAAAAGCCTTGAGAAATCATGCTTTATAGGCTTAAGTTAAATAACTGTCAGCCCTGAAGAGGCTCTGAACACTTCAGGAGACCAAATTCCTTCACAGCCTTGCAGGCCTTACCCACACAAAGACAGCAGTTTAGGAAGCCAACTACCATAACATTGAAACAAACCACAGGCCACCATCAAGGCACAGCAGGATATATTCTCTGGCCTTTAGACCTTCTGTTCCCATTGCTTAAGTTTTATATGGTAGGGGGAAGAAGTCATCTCTTCCCATTTCCAGCTGCTGATCACAAGCTTTTCAGATTTTACATTTACTGGTCTATTTATCCACATGCACATCAGTCTCTGGAAGCACAAAGAGCACAAGCACCACAAACTCTTTCTATTTTGTCAGTCTCATTTACAAGCTGCCCGTTAATCCATCACTGTCAGAAGAACTAACCAGCCCAAAGGACTTGGTTTGGCAAAACAAAGGCAAGTTAAAATCATTCCCTCTGAACACTGATTTCTTCTCCCACCTTGCAAATCCTCAGGTGTCCAACAGGACTATTCTCAATAGGAAGCCTGTGGACAACTGTGCAACTGTAACTTACCTCTTCCTGAAAAAGGATTCTTTAAACCATTACAAACAGAAGTCTCCACTTCCTGTATGAAGGACAATTTCTACCTCCTGCATCTACACTTAAATTCCAGGTTTCAGACAAATGTCTTTGCATGTAAAGAGCTAAGGAAAAGATCACCATAAACAGATGTTTCCAGAACAACTATAACTTCAAAACATCTAAAGAAGGGGTTCTTACCAAAGTTTACCTGGATGTCTTTCACTTAATAATCCAGCCCTCAAAATTCCTGCTGTACAAACTTTCCCACCATTATCTTGCCATGATGCCTTATTTGGTTGGGTTATCAAACAACTTGTCTTGAAGTTACAGATACAAACTCAAAGGAACAGCATTACCTACAGCTGTATTACATTGCAAATTTCCTCTAACAAGCAAGATTTTAAGTTTATGGTTCACAGAACACTGTTACCTTTACAGCACTGCTAAGCTTTTGATGGTCCTCATAGAAATATATTAAGGACAGAAATAAAGCAGGGGAGCAAGGTTGAGTAAAATCTTCGTTAACAACACCTGTTTAACCAACTGAAGCATGAGTACATCTTGCAGATCCTGAAGGTGATTTTTAACTGAACCAGATCATCTCATTTCTACAGCAAGGTTCTCAAGTTCTGGAATAAGGAGAGGATGATGGTCTGACAAAAAGAAACAGTGGGGAAGAGGGAGCAAAGGAAGAGGGAAAGGAATAGAAGGCATGCTTTGTGCTTGCTGTTGTGTCAAAATTGCTTAAAAAGGAAATGGGGCACTTCAGTAGCAAGGAATTAACACCCAGGAAAGGATTACAGCTATTCCTGACTGCAAAAAGAGGGTTGTTCCCTTTTCTTCAAAACTATCCCTTGTCCTGCTGATAACAGAGATGCCAACCTGGAAGAGGACTCTTACATGATTTGTAGGTCTAGGGATGATGGTGAGAAAACAAAACCAGTACCTACTAAAGCTTGCAGAATAGCCATCAGAAAAGCTTTCATCCCACAGTCACCAGTACTTCTCTTTCTCCACCAGTGGTAGGGGTATTTTTAACAGTTAAAGCCTGCTCAGAGCTTTTAAAGAGACACACACAAGAACTTAAGGCCTAGAAATCATTTTCACACACACCTAGCTCCCTTGACATGAAAACCTCCAGAGATGACATGCACAGTACTTGCCCCTCTCTTTTGTCAAGGAAAATGTCATGTAGAAAGAAATGGAAAAAAAAAAAACTAGCTTTAAAATGAATTTCAGAAAATGCAGACAAGAATACTAAACATCCTATGAGCAATGCAAAAAAAGAAAATGGTGCAAGTGTGAAGCAGGGCCCTGGAGTTCATGGTGAACAATGTAACAAAATTAGACAAATCACTGAAACTTTGAGGACCAATACGAAACATTGTAGCTATTTCTTTTTCCTCAAATCAGTTTCTACACCTACCTAGACAGTAACAGTAAACCTGCTTTAAAAAGTAGCAATATCAAAGAGGCCTCAAGAGTCTTCAAGAGTTAAAGTGAGTCTACAGAAGGGCCACAAAGATGCTCCAAGGATTGGAGCAGCTCTGCTCTGGAGACAGGCTGAGTTGGACTTATTCAGCCGGGAGAAGAGAAGGCTATGGGGAAAACTTAGAACAGCTCCCAGTACTTAAAGGGGCCGACAAGAAATCTGGAGAGGGGCTTTTTACAAGGGCCTGTAGGGATAGAACAAGAGGGAATGGCTTTAACCTGCCAGAGGGTATGTTTAGATTAGATATTAGGAAGAAGCTCTTCCCTGTGAGGGTGCTGAGGTGCTGGCACAGGGTGCCCAGAGAAGCTGTGGCTGCCCCATCTCTGGCAGGGCTCAAGGCCAGGTTGGACACAGGGGCTTGGAGCAGCTGCTCCAGTGGAAGGTGTCCCTGCCTGTAGCAGGGGGTTGGAATTGGACGAGCTTTAAGGTCCCTTCCAACACAAACCAGCCTGGGATTCTATGAAACAAAATACACTAACTGGCTAAATCATGTAACTTCACCTGTTACTCATAAGCCATAACCTGGTTATAGTTATAGTTCACTTTATCTCTGAATCATGACATCCTGCTGACACTGCCACACAATCTGTTACAATTGCCATCTCTCAGACCACATCCTACAAAACTTGAACTGTGGGCAAGAATATTTACCAAGCAAAAAGTTAACAGCAATTCTAACACAGACACACAAGGTAAACCAAAAGGAAACCACATCATAAATGCAGTGTGACAATTTAAGTAGCTTCTGTTTGAAGGGAAAAGCAGTGTTACATGTTCAGTGAGTATCACCTGAATTCCTGCTAAGCATCTTCAGTTTGTTAAGCAAGATGTGCTTTATGATGTTCTTGCAGTTTGCTTTTCTCCCTTAACATCAAAACTGTAAGGAATACAGCAGTCATGCACACGTCACCAACCTGATGTAATTTGTTGGTGCAATAAGGAGCACTTAACCATGATGGGATTTTATGGATCACTGTGTGCAACCCTTGACCTCTCCTAACCATCAGAGAAAGAATGACCTGCATCTGATTAGTCAGCTATCATCACTCAAAATAAAAGTGCTTCCATTAACATAATTATAATTAACTGGCTTTTGAAAACAGCTCTTTTTCATGAAGCATATTGCCAGGAGATAACATTTACAGCAGCAAAGATGCTGCAGAAGGATGGCTCAGCGGGTATTTGTCGAATGACACTTGGAGGAAAAAACACAATTACAATTTCAGTTTGAGAAAAAATTCTATTTTCTCCTTCACACTCTTCCATTAATCTGTAATGGTTATATATTCATGACATTCTGGCTAAGCTTTTAAAGAACCATCAAGAGCCCTCAGGGTAATGCCAGGCAGCACTGCAGCTACCCAAAAAGAGTTCTTGCTTCTTGTGCCCTCACTTACAGAAAGGAAGATGTACAAGCTACTAATAGAATAAGAAAACCCACACGGAAGTGGCTTGTGGGCATTCATTCACATGAACAACAGGGCTGCACATATTCCATTTGAGATGCAAAGTTACTGGGATTGTTCTTTTTCCATCTCCCATCAAGCTGAACTGTCCAGCTGCACTCAGGTGATTCCACCACATCTCTGCAGAAACCTGTGCAGATCCATCTTCAGAAGCCTACTTGACATTCTTACATGGCACAGCTTCCCTCCCATCTTAGCAAATTAGGATTTTCTTACCAGAACAACTACTATTTCATAAGCACAAGAAGTTTTCAGCAACAGATTAAAGCATGAAGGATATACAAGTAAGGCACAGCAGAGGGAAAAGATTGTTTAAATATCAAATTGAAGGAAGAACATGTAAAAAAATTTGAGCAGTGAGTTCAGAGCAAAAAGTGTGTATTTCTTAGAGAAAATAATAAATTCAGGTAAAATCCACCTTGCAGCAAAGTCCTGGCATAGCCTTAAGTATTGACAGCAATGTTTTGGTTTATGAGACTCCTCTGACTCTTCCTGTCACAGCTGGTCTTCAAATCAGTGTCCTGAGATACACATGCACTGAGCTCTCACATAGACAACTTAACATGATACAAATTATTAATAAAGCAGCTATAAAGTAGGCTATCCTCTCTTACTAATATTTTTAATTAATTTTCTGATCTATGAACTGAAAGCTACAGCTTTCATTTAAGATTTAAATAAGCTCCTATAGATGGAACAGGAGAATTCTAGATTTTCAGATCAATAACCAACCCTCACCGAAAGACTCTGAGCCTCTAAATTCTGATGTTCATTATTTTCTACAGATTAATCTTTGACTGCAGTGCACTAATGGGAACTATGAAAAAGATAAAGACAGCCTAGTGCTCTCCAAAAGTCTGATCATAGAACCCCAGACTGTTTTGGGTTGGAAGGGAGCTTAAAGCTCCTCCAGCTCCAACCTCTGCCACGGGCTGGGACACCTTCCACTGGAGCAGCTGCTCCAAGCCCCTGTGTCCAACCTGGCCTTGAGCACTGCCAGGGATGGGGCAGCCACAGCTTCTCTGGGCACCCTGTGCCAGCGCCTCAACACCCTCACAGGGAACAGCTTCTGCCTAAGAGCGCAGCTCAATCTCCCCTCTGGCAGGTTCAAGCCATTCCCCCTTATCCTATTGCTGCATGAATTTCAGTAGCCTTTCCTGGAGTGATATGACTCCATTTATTATTTAAGTCATTCATTCTTCAAAGACAACTGCTTTTGGCTCTGCATTTTGCAAAGCATTCATTAAAATAATAAATATGTCAGTAACTGCTTCATCCAACAGAATTTACACTGACTTAGGAATATTTTACCTTCATTTTTAGCACCTTTTTTTACCATTTTCAAAGCATGAAAGTATGGCTGCAGGTTTTAAAGCAAACAGATTTAGATATATTAGTCTCTTAGAAGACATCTTCTCGGTAGCAGAAAGCAGCTTGATCTAGAGGCTCGAAAAGTAACAAATAATTGTAAGAGAAAGCTATCTAAGTGAAGGCAGATTGAAAAAAAATGTGAACAAATGCCTCTTATGCTTTTTAAAGTTGTTTCTCTTTCTCTTTTAAGCATACAAGAAAGCTGCACATTAAATTCAGGATGATGATGGAGAGTTCCAATATATGGTCAATGAAATTAATTCCACCTATTCCAGGCAAAAACTTCTGAACTCAAGAAAAGGAAAACAAATGCTAAAAACAGGGAAAGGGGAAGACAGAAAAACATACAGCTAAGTTCCATATGTTATTGCACACAGTGAAACTACACACTGCAAAACCCCAACACTGAACAATACTCTTATTGATACCTTTCTCAGTCAATTCACGTTCAGTTTTACCTGTCTAGATCTTTCTACAAGACCTGGGCATCTCACAGCAACACTGCTGGCAGATACACTCTGCTACACAAAGCCCAGAAGTAGCAGTGTAAAATACACTTCATTCAGCTTCACTTTAAGACAATCAAACTATCAAAATGAGGAACATCTCACCTACCTATTATACTAGCAAAGATAGAGCAATTGTACATGCCTTAGTGACTAAGTCTCAGTTTTGGCAGACAGAAGACTAATGCACACTTACTGTTCTCCTCACTCTCTTTGTAGCTGCCAAGTTTTAGCCAGCAATTGCTCATGGTGCAGACAAAAAGGGACTGAACTGCAATACTCTACTCAGTGTTAGTCAGGCATTGTAATCCAGTATTTTAACTGCCAGTGGTACTACACCAGTGCTAAACAAAGAGAAAAAGAAGTACCATCATCCTCCATTTGACAGCAGATTTATCCTTGACCTTGATCTTTTCAGGTTTGCTGGACAGTACATAGGTAACCTGACCTTGCCAGACCACTGAACACATAATTAAACAAAAATACAAATTAAGAGTTAGAGCTCCAAAATATACAGTAGATTAGATATAAGAAATAAATTCTTTCCTATGAGGGTGCTGAGGCGCTGGCACAGGGTGCCCAGAGAAGCTGTGGCTGCCCCATCCCTGGCAGTGCTCAAGGCCAGGTTGGACACAGGGGCTTGGAGCAGCTGCTCCAGTGGAAGGGGTCCCTGCCCGTGGCAGGGGTTGGAGCTGGAGGAGCTTTAAGGTCTCTTCCAACCTAAACCATTTTATGATTCTATGGTAGATGTTCCACTCAATGACACATTAAGAAATACCAACACCATCAAGAGCTTTACATTGAGTTTCACGTAAATATTATTTCTTTGAGCTTGTTTTATCACATGGGGAATAAACAAACCTTGAAATCCTACTAAAAGTGACTCAGTAGCCTTTGCTCTAGAAAGAGCTACTTTCCTACCATAGTGTGACAGTAAAGACTATGGACATTTTTTGTAATTGCTTCTGGCATAGAAAAGCATATGGAGGAAGTGGGGAGGAAATAACAAGCAAAACTGACACTTTCCAGTTTGTAGTTAATCTTCTTAAGGCAAACTATAAACCTAAATATACCTCTCCCATTTTCCAAGACCAACCCTGATGTCCTTCAAACATTCTTACATTAACTTGCTGTAACTTGGTGGGGGGGGAGAAGAAATAGGAAGCTAAAAGCTTGCCTAGTTTAAAACCAGATATAATGTAATATGAAAATATAGCTACTCTGAAGCATGCAAGGCAAGCTGGGTCTGTAGAACAGGCTTGACACAAATTATGGCTGTAGCACAGCATCATAAGAGCAGAGAGCTGCAGCTGACAAGTCACTCAAGAAGTCTGGGAGATGGCAAGGAAGGAGGGGTACGTCATAGCTTTCGTACAACTCAAATATTAGCATCCCAAAGTAAAATTTCTCCTGTAACACTGTACAACATTCTACTACCAAAAAAAAAGAGGAAAGGAAAAAGCTTTATACTGAATGCAAGAGCACACATGCTGGTGAGAGGCTTGTTTCCTGATGTCTAGAAGTTCTGAGAAGTTGGACTGGTGCTCAAAAGAGTTCTGAGGGAGCCTTTCAGCAACCTACCAGGGAATCAGGCAGGGTTTCAAAGAGCTTTTCAAGGGTAACACAGAAAGACTGCATTCAAGAATCCTCTCCTATGGCAAACCAATGTGCTTTATTAAAACAAAGTGCCCTTTTATATTAATGATCTGTTAGATTAAGGATTGCACTTGCCAAATGCACTGGAGATTCTACAGCATATTGGGATGCCTTGCATTCCAGAGAATATTTATGTTACATGAAGTAAAACGGGGGAAATGAAGAAAAACAGAAGAGGAAACTGCAACAGAGCAGCTACCAAAGCAGCTTGGAAGTCCTACACAGGTTTCTGCTTCATTCGGAAGGAATTTTAAGCAGGATAGGTACAGGTTTACCAACAGTCCTGAAAAAATTCCAGTGCCATCTTGTCATTCTTCCACATTATTTTAAGCATTAAAATCTCATCATTATAGGCAGGTTTTATGCAATAAGAGATTAAACAAAGCTTATAATTAGCTGATAGATAGGGTATCACCTAAGTGCAGCTCCTTTGTTTACACAAACATCTGCAACCATCCTTTAAACAGAGATAAAACAACAGATTTGATAGTTTAAGCACAGAAAAGATCTTAACCTTAAACAAAGATGGAGCCAGTAACCCTTC
Source organism: Melopsittacus undulatus (assembly GCF_012275295.1). NCBI lineage: Eukaryota > Metazoa > Chordata > Aves > Psittaciformes > Psittaculidae > Melopsittacus > Melopsittacus undulatus. Next base: position 2,548,530 of record NC_047531.1, read on the forward strand.
TGTGACTGCTGGCATAATCCCACTGATGGCAACAATCCAAATGGTTTTCATCCATGCTACAAATCAAAGTTGTTTCCTATCAAAAATTGGGTAAAGAATGTCAGAGTTGTTTTTCTTGAAACATGGTCTATTCAGCTTAAAATAACCACACATCTTGTACGTCAGGCATTTTATCGCTGGAATATGTATGCAAGTAATGGAATATAACATAAAGTGAGGCTGCAGCTCACTTGTTTTTATCATCTGTGGCAAAGTTACACTAATGAGCAGCAATAGCTTCACTTTTCCAACTCAGTAGCACATATTACTCAATCACTTGTAAAGAAAGGGAGAACAATATGACTCACACAGGCAAGGAAAGTCCTCTAAATACCTCACTTGACACTGCTGTTGGAAACCTTCTTCTTCAGCCCATTTCTAATCCCTCATCTGACTCAGCTGCTGTTTTGTGAATTCTCCAGTTCAATGGGAAATTATAACACCAGTCGGTAGCTTCCTACTGCAGCCTCCATGCAGTTGCTAGAACACTGTTCTGTGTCTGCATGGGAAGAGTGGGCGTCTGCCAAAACAGCTACATTTACAGCTCTCACTTTTCATCTCTGTTTCAGCTGTGAGTTCCTGCATCCTTCCCCCTTCGGAATGTACTTGAACACCACCCTCAACTTATCACAGGATGAATAGGATCCCAGAAATATGAATTGCTTACATAGTGGTGGATACTTGATACTCACTCCAGAGAACAAGGTTAGTGTTCTTTTGCTACTCTCTGCTGCAGGAATACCAAAGACCCATAATAAAGGCATTATTGTGCAACATTCTATATAAAGAAATACAGATATAGGCCCAAAGACTAAGATTTAAATAAAAACCCCTGTAACAGGAGAATATTATCATGCCAAAAGCACGTACTTCTGTGTATGCAAGTTAGTCATAATACTTCATCGGTCCTTACTGGCCACCAACAAAAACAGTAAGAGGCAAACTCAGAAAGATTACTACCTCCCTCTACGTATACACACATAGAAAAAAAGATTGGAAAAAAATGTTATATAAAAAAAAGAATGTTATATAAAAAAAAGAATGTTATATAAAAAAGAATGTTATATAAATTATACACTTACATAAAATATAATAGAAAATAATAAAAATATATAATACAAATGTCACATGCATCTTTGTAGCCCCCTTCAGATACCAGAAGGCTGCTCTGAGGTCTCCACACAGCCTCCTCTTATTTATTATAAATAAATAAATCTTAAAAGTCTGCTTAACTACAGGAAAATTTCAAAAAGCTTTCAATTGTGTTCTGATATATTTAAATAGCTATCAACAAAGAAGAAAAATTCACAATGTCTGAAAAGTTGTATCATTCTGTCAACTGGATAAGTAAGAAGAAATCAAACATTATAGAATACAAGTATTAAGAAAACAAGTAAGTTTCTACTAACATGCCAACATTTCCTCAATGTGATGCACCAGTTCTGTGCATCTGAAGTATCTGGGTTTATACTTTCTTGCCACTGATGCACTCTCTCTATTTAGAGGAGCGGTTTCACTTCAGCACTGATGAGAAACTGGGTCATATGAGATCTGATTAGCCCTCTGGAGATGCCTCTCTGCACTTAGTATAGAGGAAGCCTGAGATTATCACATTCCTAAACAACTTGACCTACAGTTCCATACAAGCTTCAAGGGAAAAACAGCATTACCACAGTCTCACCTACCAACCACTTACTCTGACCCATGTCCTCTCCCTGCTTTACAGCAGTACAACCGTTCATGCATCTACATAGCAAACAGCTTTAGGAGCCCACCCAATTCAAACCAAACTCCTGAATGCTCCTGCAACAAGGAAGAACACAGGAATTCAGAAAGGAAAAGAACACAACCCTCTCTATTGGCAACTGCAACACGTTAAGGGGACCATGAATAAAGACCCTCAGTTCAGCTTTAGCTCCTACAGGCCATACTGTACTAATGAAACTCAACTCCACTCAAAGCTTTGCTGCAAGTCCACACAAGTTTCTGTAACCCATTAACTCTGACCTCTGAATCCACATTTTAACTCAGAATACTATCTCCAGCAAGCTTGCTGGTAGTGTTCCTCCACCAGCTGCACTACACTGCAGGGACAGCCAGCACAGCAGTAAGGAGCAGTGTCTGAAGAAAACAGAAGTGAAAAGTTAAGACAACACAGAAGCATAACAGCAAAGCAAGTTCAAGAACAGTTAAGAGCTTCTCCTGACCACTAGGTTCAGGAGCCAAACAACTTAGTACACATGTATTTTTCATGCTTCACCCTCTCACTACAAGAAAACAAATAGTTACTACACTACTACTTCTGACCCAAGCACTCATGTGTCACTACAGTTATATACAGTAATAAACTCCATAGATAGTTCTGAGAAAAAATAGAGCAAACATCATTTTTATGGGGTTGTTTTTATGGGGTTGTTACAGGAGCCTACTATTTTAAACATCTTGTGGGTTTTACTCTTTTTCAGACAACTGAATTGCAGGGGGAGTTACTATTATTTAACTCTTAAAGTAATTTAAATGTATCCAAAGTCTTCAAACCAACCTTTTCCAGCTCTGCATTATGGCCCTTTATCCCCTCCACCCTACAATTCTTTATCATTCCTATCTTCAGTTTCTCATAAAGAATGACTATTTTAAATCTCAGTAAAGCTGACCTAGAAGACAAAAACTTCTGCTTTCTCAAGTCACAGTATTTAAAGATTAGGAGGTAATTTGTTCAATGAAGTCAGAAGAATTACTGAAGAAAATACTTCACATTCTCTATCTTCAAGCTTGTATTTCATAAATGAGTTTTCAGGGTTCACGGTTCAAAAGTAAAACAAAAACTAGTCTGTAACAACATAATCCAATATCCTTTAGCTATTCATTATACTACTTCATTCAAGTATTTTAGCAATGAACAGTTTGCCCTGATCCTCAGTTCAAATTCATTCTGGCATACAGGGAGGGCAGATTGAAAGTGAGGGGTGAGAACTGAGCCAGTCTCAACCAGACAGACTTCTCTTAGCATAGAAAGCTTTACATAGAAGCCCACAACACACTTTCCCCAGTTGCAAGCATACGAATAATAACTCATGTTTACTAAAGCATTGGATGTTTACCTGTTAATGCTGACCTTCACATTTGGTTGAATTCCCAAGCTTATTGCTCATGAAGAGAGAAACTGACAGCCAAAAGTATTTCTGTACACACACTACAAGAACTCAAAAAGAAAGGCAAACATTTCTACATTTCTTAGAAGTCACAAAGCCCAAAGGCTCCTCTGTGAACACAAACTAGAAAGCCAGCTGTAATGAGAGGTCATGATATATAATCAGCTATCAAACAGAAGCAACCTTTAATCACACCATTGTGGTCTTGATTTGAACTGAAGGAAAAAGTTTCCCACCTCATCACCAGACCACACTGACCATTTTCAAAATACAAGATTACATTGCACAGCATCTCTGCAAACACACTAAACATGCTCCTACCCTCAATCACAAGGCAAACCTACAGAGATATACTGAACCTTGAAGAACAGCAGGTTAATTTCCCAAACACCTGCACTGTTAAGTTTCTAGGGTGTGAGGAACAAAACTAAAAGCAGAAAGACAAAGCCAAGAAAGAATTCTTCTTATGACACAAAATAACAGAAAAAACACCCAAAGTTGGCACTGCATCCTATGCATTTAAGAGGGGAAAGAGTATGAAGGTATCAGCAGCTTGCTGCAATATACACTAAAGTTTAATTGTTTGCACAGTTCACTGCAGCAACTCAAGTAAGTTCACTGCACTGACCTTTCTTCAAAGGAGAAAGCACAGGAAAACCCCCAAACATAAGGAGCACGGTTTACAACTATAAGAATTTATCATGACACTACACATTTTCTGGCAGCTAATTGTCCACAACTGGAGACAGTGTAAATGAAACCAACTGCTTCTGTGGTGTGACACTGTTGGCAGGTTATACACAGCCAGGATTTCTCTGACAAGTTATCTTTAAATACAAAAGTCAATCTAACTTAGCTCCACTGTATACTCTTACCCACCCTTGAAGCATATGCCATCACTGTCCTATGGAGCACACAGTGCTAAAGTATAATTTCAAATACAGATTTCTCTTATCCTTAGTTATGAAAGCAAACATTTATAAAGGCATTCCACAAAATAAAAGCCTTATTAATAGAGACTGCCTCAGTTCTAACACCTTTTCAGATCCTCTGTATTGCCCAATACTGCCATGAATGGACTTCTCAACTCTGTGGATACTCTTCCCACACTCTGGGAAAGATGGAGTACAACAGGATCCAAAGCACTTACCCACACACCTCGTAACTATTACAAGTTATACAACAACAGTAGCTCCCCTGTTCACTTTCCAAAAACATTTAGCTAATCATTTGCTTAAAATTAAGCTTGTGTCCTTCTGAAGCACCAAGATATTACAGTTTTACTTCTACAAGCTATTTCAGTGAACTAATACACTCTATGGACCAAATTGCTGCAATGACAAACATGATATAAGGTAAAAACGACTTTTTAAGCTAAAGAATAAAGTTTGGCAACAAAAAACCCCAGTAGATATGAACTGCCTGGGAGTAAATTTAGGACAGATATTAGAAGAGTGATTTAATCTGAAATTCCAGAACAGCCTTTCACAAGCAGCAACGGAAATAGATATTTCATCAAGTGTATCACAAGAAATTAACAAGTAGGATTCTATAATGTAGCCTGCACATAACATCATTCTGAATACTCTCAGCACCATGAAGTTATTGGCATTCCCAAGTCTGAAGTTACTACATTTTATATAGATTTTAGGTTTGAATTACACTAGGTGATGCACAAGTCTGGAATACTAGAGACTCCCATCGCTTTTACCACATCTAGCTATTCCAGGTGCCCACAGTTTTTGTGAATAGATTACATCTCCAAAAGTATGCACACAAATGCATCTTTATGCGATGATAAATACCTTACAGATTGAGGTATATAGTAGGGAGAAACCTAAAAAGTAAACTGTGCTTATATGGTTTACTTCAGAGAAACTTGAACTAAACTAAGAAATCCAGTACCAGTTGAACAGGAATTTTCTGTTATGCCCATGAAGCTCATCACTTAAACATGGACTTACGCAGCTAATCTACCACAAGAATACAGTGTCTTGCAAAGAGGCTGTATTTTGAATAGTATCTTTATTAACCACCACAAAAAAATACTGCCAAAGTGTTATCTTTCATTTGAATAAGGATCTTCATTCTTTCTAAGATAAAGGTAAACTCTCCAGTCTCGAATCCTGTCAAAATCTGCCCAAAATGAATGGTATTTTGCTCAAGCCCCAACAGCACTTGTTGTACTGAAACTGTCACAACACACTGGCAAGTCACATTTAACACAGCAACTATGACTCAAGAAGACTTGCAATCATTAGTTATGTTTAAGACTATACATAAGGCAGTGACAGCACATGAGATGCTTTATAAAACAAGTGATTAATATAGCAGCACTTCACAAACTGAATATTCAGCTACTTGAATAGCTGCCTGGAACACTGTTATCGACACAATACAGCAAATACTTTAAACGTCAGAAAGGAAACAAGTGTGAACAGCAATATGAAAGAGAAAACAGGTATCATTCTATATAAATACTAAAATAGTTCTATATACTCAAAGCACAGCCCCTAAAGTTCAGCAGTACTTGCAGCCCTTTTTTGGTTTAAATTTCCCTTTGCTGCATTTAGCAACCATTTCCTTCGTCATTCTTGTTTTTCCTTCCAGATGTCATGAACAGTCATTTTTCATTTAGTTTGACAAGAAATTTAACCAACAATTTTCTTTACTCACTTCCTCCCAGAAAATCAAATGGTCTTATTTTACTGCCACAGAATATAATTATCCTATGAACTGGATGCTCATTCTTCAAGAGATTCAGTACAGTTGTGTTGAGACCGAGTTACATTATAAATACAGTTCCTGTGTATATGAAGTTATATCCTTATTTCTACATGGTGTAAGTCTGGGTAATGTTGCTGCCAAGAAGTACATTAAGAACTCTCACATTCACAAAATTTATGACAGGCCTTCAAATACTCAAAACAGTCTGCTAAAAAGAGGTTATCTTACCCATCAGATACAGCCTAAAAACTTGTGGGGTCTTTCATCTGTTTTTTTCCACTAAAACAGATATTCAGTCAGTTTTCTATGGCTCATGCCAACATTCCTTTGGAAGCAGACATGTATACTGAAATTTAAGTAATGTATTTATTTTTCCCCATAAAATGCAGTCCATTCACTGTACGTTGGATTTTTACCAGCTATGTTACTTTACTGGATGGTCACATATTTTGTAGCTCTTTACAAACCCAAGACATTTTCCATGTTTTATTTATACTGAAAAAAACAAGTACTGGCTTGTTACAGATCTCACCTTCTTGAAAACTCCACCAGACTACCAACACAGGAGCCTCACAGAGCATACACAGATCAAAAACCTGCAGATTAAGAACAGCATCTGCCAAATCTCAGTTTTAGTTGGTTACTTTTAAATGACTGTGGAGACAAAACTTCATATGAACATTCCTGAGGAGGAACCACCTTATAAAAGCCACTACAGAAGTACACTGCTTCTCAACTGCAAATTAGGGGTTTCTTTTCTCTTAAATAAATAAATCTACTTACTCATGACCGGAAACTTCTTTGCGTATAATCCAGGAGAGGTCTTGAAGCAAAGTATGTAGTTGGAGAAGGCTTCTCAGATGTATACATGTCCTAATGATGGTAGGAAAACAAAGAGACAAATCATTTTTGATCTTCAAATAACTAGAATAAATGTTTACATATAAACTGCCCTTCCTACTATCCTTTCATCCTCCTTGTTAAAAAAAGGAACACAAAGATGTATTTTTTATGACTGGGGAACTTCACTGCTTATGGATATATTTTGTATTTTATCAACTCCAAATGTGCACTTTCTTTTAACATTCATATTAGAAACTTGTGTGCATGTACTATTTCACAAAGTATAACTTCTCCCAAAAGATAACAATCTTCAGAAGTTAAAAGTACAAGACTATAACATGGAGATAGTAACTGAAAATACCAAAGAGCATTTTCCTTCAACAAGCAGGAAGAACTACAAATCAGTTTACTAAAGCGGCATGGGTTGGCATTAGCATCCAACACCACCTCCTCAGGAACAAAACCTGAAAGAACTTACTGTTTGTAGCAACCATAACTCATCAGCTCAGTCAATTCACAACCAAAATGGGAAAAGATATCAAAGTAGGGCAGATATGGATTCACTAACAATGTGCCTGGCTCTCCCCGAAGCGAGATGTAGAGGATTTCATCTCCAACAGCGACAGCACAGCAAGGACATTCTAGAAAACTTATTATATAATCTCCCTCCTGCTGCTAAAAGCAAGTTTATACAAGTCTGACAGAACAGCGAACCGAAAGTAACTTAACCTCACAGCTGAGATGAAAAGAGAAAACTGAACACATCTATTAAGCTAAAGAGCTCTCCTCTAATACCTGCACAAGCAGAGTTTCTGTAAATTACAGAATACGATGAGATTTCTTTCCTCTTTCAAAAAAATCAACCAGAACTTGCTGAACCTGACCACGTGTGCTAATCCAGCCAAAGACTATCTTGTGCTGACTCAGATTTCAAGCCTCAACTCTCCTGATCTCTTAAGGTTTAAAACACAAAAAGACAAAAGTAGAGATCTAACTTTCCCCCCGACACTTGACTTTACACAACACCTCCAGATCTACAGCATGTGCCAAAGAAGTAGAGGAACTATCACAGGACCGGATTCACATCACAGGAAGGCTCCTATATCAAATGCTAAACCCAGTTTTGTAAAAGAAAAAGAATCCAACTGCAACAGGAAGCCTTTGAAAACGCTGCAGACTGACAACTACAAGCAACTCTTTCTGCATTGAAAAAGGCAGGGAAGGGGCTCAGTAGGGGAAGAAAATGGTATCATGCTGAAGAAATACATATGCAAATATTATATATTAACCCCCAGTGAACACGAAACCATTAGATGCTGCAGTCACTCATGAGGAATAGTTTGAACTGCTGGTCCTGTCAATTCTCTATGAATGGCTGCTACATGAAGCACACAAAGCCTAATCAAAGTGTCTGGTTAAAACACATCACCAGAAGTGCAGTCTTACCACCTTCCTTTTTATTACTGGTGTCAGAATTCACAGACAGGATTTCCATGACATGTAATTATTTACTGGACTAATTACAGCTATTATCTTCAGAACATCACATGAGTCAAACAGGTGGCCTTCAACCCAGGTTCAAAGCACTTTTGACCAGAGCTTCATACTACCCCTTGGGTCCAAATTGTTCTTTACTCATCTACAGAATCTCTCATCCAACTTGTTTTTGCAAAGGTACAGTCTCACCTTAGTTTTGTAAATATGAACTAACATCACTGTGCCTCAGAGACATCACTTTACAAGATATTTTATTGTGTGTATACACAGGAAAAGGCTGTTCATTAGGAAAAAAACCAAAACATCAGTTCTGAGAACCACTTAAGGCTAATAATAGATAATTATGCACTGTATGGTTTACAAAAATCTGGTCACACACTAAGGAAATACGTTGGGGAAAATATAGCAGCTAAATACTACCTAAAAGTGTGTCAGAACCCTGAAAGCAATTGTTGCACTACACCACAGAACTGCACTACCAGCTCTAAGATGTCACTCTTATCTTGCCTTCTACATCTAAGTATTTTACTTAGCTATTGCCAATATTTGCTTAGTAGCCAACATAGACTTCTGGTTAAATTCACATTTTGTTCTTTGAAATAACACTGCTTTATAAAAAAGGAAAATCAACACTGGCAAATATCAGGTCTGTACTAGCGCATTACAACATTGATGCTTTTCCTTAAGATGTGTGTAAAAAACTAAACAGTTACTCCTCAGCTCTCCCAGCCAATGACCTGATTTCTTTCAATGGTTATAGGGTTCTCTCTAACTGTTACACAACAGCGAAAGAAAGAAAGAGCATTACTTCTTGAGTGTCTTGCTGAAAGATACCACCTTGGAAAAACTGTCTTCTTATTCAGAATAACACCTGACGTCCTGTAATGCTTTCCATTGCAATTAACAAGGCTATAAAAAACCCACACACGTACCTTTGATCCCTCTCTGTTCCTAAAGAGCCAATCCTTGTATTCCAGCCAGTCTTTCCTCTGCTAACACACACCCACCTGCCCTTGGTGGTATTCACCTTAAGGAGCTGTGAAACTACCAGGGGTTTAAACTTAGATTTGAAAAGAATGCCTCAATTGAGAGAAGCCTTTTAGGACTTCAAATTCAAGCACACTAATAATACAGTTACATGTTTCCACACCTATGGGTACTTTGTTTCAGGATACTTAACAGGACCCAGACTGCAACTAAGTTACAGCATCTTAGAACTGTCCCAACTATAACTAGAGAAAAGATACTCCTTTAAGTTGTCGATTAAAGACCTGGGTCTAGTCTGTGTGTATGTTATTGCAGTACCTGTTTCACTTAGATGCTAAGAAGTTAACATTAAGAATTTGTGTCCCAAATTCCAGAACTAGAAATGACAGGAGCACCACACAACTGCGCTGTGTTTAAACATACACACAAAGACAAAATAGCTTAAAGAGAGCCTAACTGACACAAATCAGTATTTTACTGCCCTTTACTTTCTTCTTAGAACCAAAATGTTATGGTCCCTCAAAGAAAACACATACAGAGATTTCAGAAGCACATGCTTCAAAGTTTTATAGATAGATGGCTGGCAAAACATTAAGTCTGAAATTATTGGTTTCCATGCTATATAATCAGAGGGCAAAAGAACAGCTGGTTAAAAGGCAGTTCTACCGAACACTTATTTTACACTGCATCCAAGTTAAATTAACTTCAAAGTTATAAGCAGTGAAAACAGAAGTTAAAAAGGAGCAAACCTAAGTTACTTAAGAGCACAGCTATTAAGAAGCAAATCATACAAATTCCTAATACAACACCAAGCTTCCGAGTGTTCCAGCTCAGGTGAATGCCCAAGACAGCTCAAACACAAGACTCACACCAAAACAGGTCTACTACTGTCTAAGAACCTCCACAAAACCATTGACTGGCGACAGATGAGGAAGCACAAACGAAACAAGCACGATGACACACCCTCCTTTGTTCATAGTAGGAATATTTACACTACAAAGCGTTGAAGCAAATTGCTTTGAGTTTCAGGCACTGCTGATTGGCCACTGTATTTCATAGACACACGCCTAGCAGAGTTTGAGTTTCGACTGTCACACAGCAGCTCCGGACTGCAGGGGACACACCAAGCTAAACAAGCAGAGAGCAACCACTTAACAAAATTATACTAATAAAACTGATCCTCCACAAAATGCACTTGCTGTGAACAAGGCAGATGTGCATTGGGTGTCATTTCCCTGTAACTGAAAGGTAAAAAGTAACTACACTCACAGGCAGCTTTATGTAAAGCTGCAGGCACAAAGAAAGTTAGTCTCAAGTGTATGCGGGCAAACGACTGGTGCAGGAGTTTGGCGACAGTGATTTAAGTCACCACTTGACCCTCATTCAGCCGCAGTCCAACGGCTCTGGTGGTTTCCTACAGGCAACCATCCACACCACCAGAAGAACCCGAAACATCTCGGAATTGGCTCTTTGTGGATGGTCCCAGCAAGGACTTAGTGAGGGAGATGGAGACTGACGCCTGTTGGCAAGCACAGCCTGGGGGAAGGGAAGCACGCAGGACTGCCGACCCTTGTGTGCCTGACCTGGCACTTTTCACCACATACCTGAAGCATTACAAAAGGCAGAAGAGACAGCAGGTACAGGAAGCACTGCCCGAAAGCCGCATTAAAACAGGGGTTCAACCATCCAAAACCTCCCTGCTCCCACCTGGACAGAGAAGGGGGGGTCCACAACGAGACCCCAAAGCCGTGAACCCCAAAACACTTCCACAGACACACAGCATCCCCAGCTCCTGTGGGAGGCCCAGCGCCCCTCACTTTCCTGATGGAAGTGCACCCCTCACCACCATGTTTGGGATCCCTTCCCGTCCCCCCTCCAACCGCCACCACACCTCACTCAAGCGCTACCATGGGACCCAGGAGCATCTCCAACACTCGGGCTCAACCGCCTTCCGCACCGCTCCGGCCCCACAGCTGCACACACACTGCCCTGCCCGCTCTCCCCTCAGCAGCCCGGACTCTGCACACACACGGCCCCTCCGCTCGGAATGGAACAGTCTGAACCACTCCAGTACCCTCCGGGAGCCGGCTCCGGCCGCTTCCACCTCCCCAGCGCCGCGGGTGGTGCGCGCAGCCCGGTCTCCCCCCGGGGGAGGATGGTATTGCCCACCTCCCCTCAGCTCCGTAAGGAAGCAGGTCCCACCCCGGCCGCCCCGATGGGGAGCTCCGGCGCGGCATCCCCCCCCTCCCCAATGGGAAAGGAAGGGTCCAGGAGGACCAGATCCCCCGGGGGAGCCGCACAATGGCCGGACGTTACCGGCTCCCCTTTACCTTTGCTCGGCTTCCTCCTCCTTTCCGGGGCCTCCAGCGGCAGTTCCCCGCCCAACTGCCCCGGGACCGGCGGCCTCCAACCAGGAAGTGCCCCGGTGTGACACCGGCACTATAGCAACCGGCCCCGCCCCTCCCGCAACGCTGACCCGCCGCCATCTTGGGCTCACAACGAGGCACGGAGGTGACCGGCCGCGCTGCGGGCTCTGGGGCCGCTGCCGCCATCTTGTGCCCGTGACGAGGCCGGGGCTAAGGGAGGCAGTGTTCGCATGGGCTCTGCTGCCCTGGTGCTCGTAGGGATGGGTTTACAGCGAGGAGCATGGCTGGCTACAGGGCTGAGCCCTGCTGCCTCCAACACCCTTCTCAGGTACCTACCCGGGAGTGTCAGGCTGGGCCTGCGCCTCTGCACTGAGGTACATGGCAGGAGCAGGCTTCCTGTGAAAAAATAAAGAGGTGAAAAACATAAAACAGGTGTTTTGCCCCTTGGATTTATCTTGACTGCTGTGCTGTGAACACAACACCCTCATTTGGAAACCCCTGTTCTGGTTTCCCCTGGCAAATGACCAGCACTGGGTATGGGCTTAATGCAGCTTTATGGGTGGATTTCTGAGGCTTGTGTGTGAAAAGCACACACAAATTCAAAAGCAGTGTGAGCAGCAGGTTGAGGGAGGTGGTTCTCTCCCTCTGCTCTCGCAAGACCCCACCTGCAACAAAAGAAGGATGTGGATTTGATGGAGCGAGTGCAGAGGAGGCCATGGAGCTGCTGCGAGGGCTGGAGCAGCTCTGCTCTGGAGCCAGGCTGAGAGAGCTGGGCTGGGGCAGCCTGGACAAGAGAAGGCTCCTGAAGGGGAGACCCCAGAGCAGCTCCAGTGCCTAAAGGGGCTGCAGGAAAGCTGGAGAGGGGCTTGGGACAAGGGCCTGTAGGGACAGGCCAAGGGGAATGGCTTGAACCTGCCCAAGAGAGGGGAGACTGAGCTGAGCTCTGAGGCAGAAGCTGTTCCCTGTGAGGGTGCTGAGGCGCTGGCACAGGGTGCCCAGAGAAGCTGTGGCTGCCCCATCCCTGGCAGTGTTCAAGGCCAGGTTGGACACAGGGGCTTGGAGCAGCTGCTCCAGTGGAAGGGGTCCCTGCCTGTGGCAGGGGTTGGAGCTGGAGGAGCTTTAAGGTCCCTTCCAACACAAACCATTCTATGCTTCTATTGTTAGATGAAAATGCATAGGATGGGATAGGCCAGGTTTGTCATTCCAGCTCTCCTGACTTTCGTGTGCACATCATGAGAGGGATGACTTTGATCCCAGCCCCACCTCTTCCTTAAACAGAGTGCTCCCACTCCCTGTGTGCAAATTCCGTATGCATACACATCCCCGTGCTTTGCATGGGGCAGCAAACCCATCTACAAGCAAAACTGGAAGGCTGGAAGCATGGGAATGCGACAGACGGCTGCTTGAGACTGACATCTGAAATGCCACAGCAACGTTATGAGCAGAAGGAGCAACTTTGGGTTAACAAAAACAATTGTGGTTAAGAGGGAATTTGAAGTAGCAATAGAATATGATGCTGCATAAGAAGTATGATTAAAATAAACAGTAGTTAAAATATACAACTAAAAGACATCCAGTAATGGTGCAAAAAGAGCATGCTTAGTAAATGTTCTGAGTGTTTTAAACAATCCTGGGTTTGTGAAATCATTATAGTTAAATACTTCCCATTCCAATAGTAACTGAGGAATTTAGCATAATATATTAAACAACCTGTTTAAGATAAGCAGTTCTAGACAACTTGCACTGAGTTGTGGGGCTTTCAACTTCCAATATTAATCTTTACTAACTCTGCAGTACAATGACATTTTGTGACAGTCTGTAGAAAGCTCCATTATTACAGGGTGAATGAAATGGGTAATTACTGTCTGATTAGAAAAAGATCAGTAAATCTTTTTGGCAGATAATTCCATTTCTTATAGGCTTTCCTTCCTTGGAGTTCTCTCTCATTTTAGATTAAAAATAGCACAGCTAGTGTTACTTCTGGAGAAAGTGGAAGTATCAGCCCTGACGTAGGAAAAACCCATACCAGCACATCTCACTGCCTCTGCATAGCTGTGTGTGAGCACGATGCAGATGACATGTATTTCATGTGGCAGGAAATGGCTAAAGGCAGTAAGACAGACATGGCAGGTTGGATTGCTGTTGTCTGAATGATTCCTCTCCTTGGGTAGACAAAGGGTAACAGAAAACAAATCGTTTATTGCTTTGCAGTCCAGTTTGGAAAGTAATTGTGATTCACTAACCTATCAGTATCCCATAAATCCCAAGAGGCAACAGTGGTTGGATCTGAATCCTTCCAAGTCCAAGTCTTAATTGTCTTTATAAAAATCTCAGGCAGTGTTGGAATATAAAACCATACTTGCAGCTAGGGATTTGTTTCCTTTCTGAATGGCTGATTAAGATAAATGTCTTCTATGGGGAGCTCTCCACTTCATCTGAACCATCTCATCTCTATTTCATACATTCTCAAACTACAGATCCCCATTTTTGTTTCCCGTATGCTCATTGTTTCCTGTCTCACTACTATAACGAGGATGTGGAATCATTCTAGACTCGCAGCTTTCCAACCAGCTGACTGTGGGATCGTACTTGTTTTATCACTACTCCCACAGACAACTCCTGCAATAGCATTTCCACCACACTTCATTTTTATAACAGTTCTTCATCTGAGAAAGTATTTGTGATCATTGTTATTTATAATGCTTAAAGTTCTATGTGACATAACAGGAACATTGGATACACGTGGCCTGTGTCTTTCCTGCTTTTGCCCCAGGAGCCAGGCACATCTCAGCATGGTTCTCCCTGCTCTTTGGCCACTGGTGTATCTGCACTGCCCTCAAAACTAGTCCTTCTGTAGCCTGCTGACTGACCCCAGACTGCTTGGCTTCATGCAATTCCCAATGTGCTGACTTATCCTCCATGTCATGTAGGTAGGATGAGCACTGTGGTTACATGATCAAAAACTTGCCTGTGTCTAGTCTATCTGCTCTGAAATGGGGAGGCTGCAGTTTGCTCACAGGGTGTGAGCTCAGACTGGAGAGAGATGTAAGGCACATTGAGATTTCTGTTGGGCATCACATTATGATGCAGCCGAGACCTTTATGTCAGACATTCTGAATTGGTAATCCCTGTTAATGTTAGTGGTTACCCCAAAAGATGACCTGGTCTATGTTCAGGTTCAGATGTTATAGCCACCTACAGCTGTGAGTGGAGCCATAGAAGTGAAGCTGCTGAATACCTCGCAAGCTCACGCTTCATCTCATCGAGCCTGCACTTAGGCCATTCCTCATCAAGATGCCAAGCACTCAGCACGGCCACTGACAGTATTTAGCAGCAGTATTACAAAACCAGAGTCAAAAGAAATCACTTCATCAGACTGAGGAAGGAATGTATGAAGAGCAGGGGTGGGAGTGGGACTCTAAGCAGGAGGGTTTGCCCTTTGCTTCCTTATTGGCTGTTGATGTAATATTTTTGTCTGCCTAAAGTCTATTTTCCTTCTGGTTGTGATTGTTCACTTGCCCTCACTCGGTCCCATTGTCTGCAGGCTCATGGCTTCACTGAGGTTCAGGTTTCACTGATTAGGGCCTCTCTTCCTGCTTTTGGTGGCTCCTGCCCTGGGAATCGGATTTGAGTATATGCAGCACTTGCTGCTGCTGCCTGATGACAAGGGCTGTTTATGTCCCCTCTGTCTGTCAAGACAGATTTTCTTCAACTCCTTCCTTTTTTCCCAGATTCTCTGTCTCCTCTCACATTTCTTGCACATCCATTCACATGTTTCTGTCTTACTACTTCCATTATTTCAATGTTCTCTTCTTTTTCCCTCTCCTTTTAAATGTTGATTTAGCTTTCAGGATTGTTTTATCCCTGAAAAGTACACATCAAGTTTCATACACTCATACAGTGCACTACAGCTTCTTTAAATGTCTCCTTAATATCAAAACATCACAATACCAAAAATGCATCTCTTACCTGCATATCACAGAACTTCCCAGAGATCCCTTTCTCTACTGACTTGATAGATAGTGCAAGAGGGCTCTGTGAAGCAAATGAGTAAGTTAGAAAGCCTGACTGAAGAAGGCACCTGTAGCAGTATCAAAGCTGAAGCATAGGATGGGTTTAACATTTGAAATTGGAGTGTTCTCCTGAATCTGAATTTTAGATTCTTGTTAACCAGATTTCATCCCACTCTACCAGCAGGAGGAGAAGGGATTTGAGGAAGGAGAGGGAACAGCTATAATCAAATCAAGGAAATGTAGGAGAACATAGAACAGAGAAAGAAAAGGACCAGATAAGAAGACGGAATAGGTCTTGGTGGCAGTGACGCACAACAGAACAAACCAGAACAGAACATCACCTTCAGCTCTTGTGTTTTCCCTAGTGTGGTTTTCCAGGACAGTAGTTGGAAAATACATTTTTGTAAACACTGATGATCTGATGTAGAGTTACAATAAGAGAAGGAACCTGGAATCTCATGACAGTATTTGATGGAGTCAGTTTTCAGAGTCACTATTGAAGTTTATTATCACTCACCTGTAACCACCAGGATGTCAGAAGTAACTCAGACTTTAACAAGAAGTAATTTCTTAGATACCAGACTTTAACAGAAGTAATTTATTAGATGCCATCAATTTTCAGAACCTCAAAGGGGTTCATTTTCATGAAGCTACAAGCAAATGGAAACAGGAGCCTGTGATAAAATGTCTCAATGCTCTGTGCTGTAAGGATGTGTCCTGCAAAAGGTGTAATCACTTGTCTAACATAGTGGAAAAGTTAAATCTTCTTTTCCATGTGCTGCTGAACAAGCAGACAGAGATGTGAATGACTGATGGAGAAGGAATCTCATAGAATCACAGAATGATTTGGGTTGGAAGGGACCATAAAGCTCCTCCAGCTCCAACCGCCTGCCACAGACAGGGACACCTTCCACTAGAGCAGGTTGCTCTAAGCCCTGTAAAGCTCCTTGTGGAAGACCCAAAAGAGTTTTTCCTAACAGGATGGTATTTAGAGTCCTTTCCTGACTCCACTTCATGTAGAATTTATAGAGCACAACATGAAATGGGGGATGCAAGTTGGGTTTTTAAGCACATTCTTCCTCTTCAGCTTTGAGCCATCTGTGCTCAGGCAGCCTCCTGTTGGGGTGAGGCAGCGTGGAGGTTTCCTGTGAAGCCTTAACTGTGGAAATAGCTTGCTGGGGAAATACAAGTCCTATCTGTTAATCTTTTCCCTAATCAAGCCCATATGGCAACCATAGAGTGAAACAAGCCACCTAGAGGGTGTCCAAGCTCCCTCAAGCTGTTCAGCACCAGTAAGGAGCTGAGTTCATTCCCCACACAGGGCCAGCAGTATGCCTGCCCGTGTATAGGGACTGTGGGGTAATTCCCATTCCTGGCTGATGAAGATGTGCTCACAGATACCGATGTTTACACCAGGTCTTACTGGTGACCAGTTTCCCATTTCCATCCTCTGAGGAAGCCAAGTGACCCTGTAGACAGCCACCATCATTGGTCAAGGCACCACTCACGTTTGGCAGACAAAGCCAGCTTTGGGCTCTAAAGCAGTGTAAAGCTACACAACCGTTTGGCAGATACCTATGAAATGTAAACGTGCTTTATCCTGTCCCCCAAAAATTATACAAAGAGCTGTCTTTGGTGAGGCACCAGTGAGTAAATAACAGGCTTTTTCCTCAAAGTTTCCGTATAATCCAATCATCTACTATCACATTTGAAGATTTTTCTCTTTCTTTAACCTTAGAAGCAGGATTCTATCTGATCACACAGCAGATCAATCAACATCATGAACAGTGGATTTTCTTAACTACTGGGTTGAAGGGAAGTGAATTTGTGCAGGGACACACATACCTTGAGATATATGAGCCGAGCAGCTTAAAATGTTGGTTTGCCCTGACCTGACAAGGCTTGCTGTGTCTGGCAATGCATAATCTCTTCTAATATACTACCAGGGAGGTAATGGCTGTTTGGAAATGCTTCTAAACTGCAGTTTATGTTGAAGGCTGACACCTCAACAAGACTACACCATCTCTTCAGGAAGCCTGTTAAGAGCAGATATTAGTAAGGGTTTGTGTTGATTCAGGAGAAAAAATGGATAAGGAAAGATTCTGAATCAGCTTGTTGGAGTTTTGTGCAGAAGCTTAAATATAAAGCAGGCACTGCCAGTAGAGATTCCCATTTCCTTTGCTAAAGCCATGAGGTGCTGTCCTGCCCATCAGTGTGTTTGCCTAAGAGTGTGCTCATCAGCAGCAGAGTTTCAGGTTGTGCATGTAAGGCTCCAGTAAACTTCATTGCAAACACTCTTGAGAATAGGATCCAAATGGGATGAAATGACACGTAATCTAATTATGCTCAGTTCTATTTGAATTCCTTCAGTGTCAAATTAAAAGAACACGGCATTGCTTTTCATCATGCCAGAGTTCACACTGGAGTGATGTGAGCACAAGGAAACGAGGCAATGTGAGAAAATGCATGTGTGGGGTAAACAATCACGTTTGCTTTAGAGAACCTAAATCTGGGACTGGAATGGTTTGGTGAACTAAACATAAATTATAAGAACCTGACCACTCCTCTGTCATCAATGTGAAGTTAACCTTTGCCTCTTGTTACTCAGCCATGGCTTATATGGAAAAACTGGTGGTCAAGAGCTCAACACCACACATGGCATTGGTCAGCAGGGCTGTGGCTGCAGCAGCGCTGACACTAGAGATTAACATTTGTCTATGGGCCAGGCAGTGAATCTCTGCTGCCAAGTGCTCTGTACATTTACACCATAACATTCAGTTTCCTGTAATGGCTGTAAGGACATCCATATCATACAACCATAGAATCCCAGAAGGGTTTGTGTTGGAAGGGACCTTAAGGCTCCTCCAGCTCCAACCCCTGCCACAGGCAGGGACCCCTTCCACTGGAGCAGCTGCTCCAAGCCCCTGTGTCCAACCTGGCCTTGAGCACTGCCAGGGATGGGGCAGCCACAGCTTCTCTGGGCACCCTGTGCCAGCGCCTCAGCACCCTCACAGGGAAGAACTGCTTCCTAATGTCTGATCTCAATCTCCCCTCTATTAGTCCAAAATCATATGATTGGAGACTATTTTGAGCAATTCTTCATCTGCAGTCTATTCAAAAACACACAAGGGAATTAAATTAACTTTGGCTGTAGGATGAGGAGAGATAATTTCACTGAAATTGCACCACCTTAAGATCCACACTGAATCAGGCCTCAAATTCTGCATTAAAAGTCCTATAGTCATTGTGTTCCCAGCCTGCTTTGATCTAGAACCTAGAAAGCCCTGTGTTCTCACTCACATCATGCATTAAGTGCTTCAAATGATGTAGTGAGAGGCTCAGGCTAGTACTTGCCCTCCACATCACCACCAATGCTTCCCATCTGTGCATGGTCAAATTCAGAGCTGGACAATGCTTAGTGTGTCCCTTGGGTTCTGGAATGGAGTTTGTCCTTCCTAGACTTGGGTCTAGAGCACCACCCAAACTGTTCTGTGGAATTCCTCAAACTTGGGATTGGAGGAAGCCTGTGGGAACTTGTGCAGCTCTATTTCCATTATCCTGAGTTACATCAGAACTGTATTCAGTAACCAGGTTCCTCTCTCATTCTGAACTGGATCTACGAGCTTCAGAAGTTCTACAAAGGAGAAGGTTGGGGTTTTTCTTCAGCCTTCTCTCAAGCTGTGAAATTCAGACCTGCACTTTGCATTCTCCACCACAGAACTCACCTTCTGCTTCACTGTAAAACTACACAACAATTGCTAAAGCTTTTTCTAGCCCAATTCCAAACATTTGTGTACATCTCCATCCCATGTCACCTGGTTCTGCCTGATTACAGAACAGCAGCTGGGGAATCCTCATGTTCTGTGCTCGACAACCAAAAGAAAGACATTTCAAACAATGAAGTGAGTTCTGTACCCGTCGCTGGCCAGCTGGTATTGTGAAGTGTTACAATTCATCAGCAAAACAGAGGAAGGAAGTGTTTTAAAGCAAGATTATATTATTTTCCTCAGGTTCTTATTATGAAATCTTCCTGAAGTGAACTTTCAAACCCTAAAACCCCTTCCAAAGGGAATGAATGGAACAGGGCAAACCGGAGACTCGCTGGGGAGCAGTTAAAAACAAGGGGAAAGTCCAGCATGCCAGGGAAAGAAAGGAAGAACCCATTACCAAGTGCTCGGATTGGGAAGACAAAACGAAAGCAACCACAAGTAACAGAAAAGCTTAAGTAGTCTGTAAAAGCATATGGTGTTTCTGTCCTCTTAATAACTATGGATTGGAAAGCACCCAGTGTCTTCCCTCCCACTGGAGGGAAGCAAGCCTGAAAGCTGAGAAAGCAGATAAGGCGAGCAGTGATGGATTCAGTGCACAGGAGACTGCAAGATGTAGCAAACCACTGCCAAAAAAGTGCCTTGAGATGCTTCAGAACAAAAATGCTGAGAAAAATCTATTTTATTTTTACTCTCCTTTAAGAAACTAAATACATCTGAAAACCATGAGAAGAAAAATGTGGCTTAAATGAAAATGACCCCTGACCATTAAGTTCGCGACAGTCAAATAAAACACATCCTGTTTTTGTAACTTTCTTATACAAGGCAGATCCTGGTCTGTATACACTCTTTCCAGACAAAGGTTTGACCTATAGTTTAAATTAGAAGCAGGGGAGGTGATGGAAAATACAAGGTGCTGCTCCCACTGCAGTTAAGATAAAGAGTGAGATCTGCCTTTGGGGAAATGCAGAAGATGAAGTGAGTTCATTGTACTGACTCTCAACTAAAATTACTTGTACAAAGAGTTTAGAAATCCTCTGCCAACATACCCACTGTATCAGTTAATTAAATGACACTTAAAATACATGCCATGCCTTCCGTACAATGACAATCTGTCACACAAGCTGCAGCAGCCTTTTCCTGATAACTGTGTTCTGGAACGTTGACATTGAGGTAGAAAAGCATAATCATGTTGTGTCCCACCTCAGTCCCCCCAAGTCTTTCCATGGGAAGAAGGAAACATTGGTGACACCACTTATTTGTGCATAAAGGAATCTTTTTTCTCCTTGCCTAGACTTTGGGGGAAAGCTGGGAAAAGCCTGGGGTGTGCAGAGTCTCCAGGAAAGCCATAGGTGAGTGGAGTCATAAGTGTATCTGACCCCCTCTTTGTGAGACTGCTTATCCAGAGGTGCCTGAACTCACTTCTAAGCCTCTTTCATGCAAGAAATCAGGCAGGAGGATCTCCTCACTTAGAGCAGGATTGATGTCACTTAACCTGTGTCTGCAATGTATGTACCTACATGTAAACTAGGTGTCTGGGCTCCCATTCTGTTGCTGGAGGGCTGGTCAAAGGACTAGGGCATGATTCAGCTCATTATAAAACAGACATTTATAGCTGATGGGATTAATCACACCTTAAGCTCCACTGATCAGCTCTTCATTGATTATACAGGAAATGGTAAATACTTGCTCAGATTTAGATGTCTGGTTTATAAATGCCTAAGATCAGGTTCAATTTGCAGTCTGGGACACCTAACAACACCTGTCTTCAAGATGCAAGTTATCTGCTCCCTTTGCAGATAATGGTGATCTGATGAGTAGTCAATGAACTTTGAGTGCTCTCAAGCTTACCAACCATAGGTGCCTCCTCTGACCATGATGGGAGCTATGCCAGCTAGCTCACATGTAAACACCTACGTGCAGACACCTAAATTTAGGTTTCTTAATCTGTGTGCCAAGTCTAACCTTTACATTAGGGAAATGAATCTGCTTCCAGTCAACTTGGTAGAAACACAGGTATAAAATCCAGATTTGAATAACTTTGATGAACTAAAGGGAGAGAAGTAAACGGTATGGGAAAGAGAGTCTGAAATGGGTTGAGAACTGAATATAAACCAGTGTAAGAACCAAACAGGAGTCTGCTCTGTATGTGCAGTCTCTTGTCTTTAAATATATACATACCTCCTACTCAGCTGTTCAGGTGCCAGAACAGGATCTGTCTTTGCAGAAACAGATCAGGATCATTAGTCCTCTTCATGATTAGAAGCTGATTATCTATTTTTGAGTAGATAAAACACACTTTGTGATTGTTCATCCTTACAGACAAGAAAAGGTTTACCTGGCACTGAAATCTGCTACCTGGTTGATATGTTCTGCCATCTCAACATCAAAATCAGTGTTGATACATCAACAATCTGAATGATTCATGGTATTTCTGTTGCAAATGCAAATCAGGGATTTACAGGTTTGAGTCTTTTCAGGTGATGATGCTCACGTAGGTCGAAATACTCAGCATTTGATGCAGTCTAAAAAGCATCAGGCACACGGTCTATTTTGGCCAGAGATGGTCTGTGCAACTAAGTATTTTCAGTGCTAATTAAAGCACTCTCATACAATGACAGTGAGTGTTAGACAAATACCTTGTAATAAGGCAGCACTCCAGATCTGCTCCTGTGTTCACACTGGATAGTGCTGGTAATTAGCCTCTTCCCAATCATCATACCTGAGAAAACATAACTGGAAGGGACACTGAGATGGGCTCATTCCCTGCATTCTCCTACCCCCAGCTGGATCAGCTGTTCCTGAGGTTTCTAATTAAATATACCCTGGGTTTAAAATGCATTAAAATAATGTCTTGTTCTTTGCTGTTTCCTTTGCAGGATTGGACATTGTTTTATTTCCTTTTGGGGGACAGGAATTGCTTGGATCAAAGAAATAGGTTCAAAAAACCACACACATTTTTTGGTTTACACAGAATCTTGGAGAGAATGCAGCTACAAACGACCTATCCATGCAGAGAAAGGAGACTGGCTCTTTCGTCCCAGCTGTCATGTTTGAACATAACTGAAAAGGGAACAAGAGGCTTGAAGATATGGGGAGGAGACTTACTCTTTCTCAAGCCTGCTTCTTCCTTTAAAGGGTAGCAGAGTCTCCTAATGATAACAACAGGCTTCCAAAAGCCATAAAACTATTCCTGAGCAATATCCAGTCATGCAAGTCTAATAACAGGAACAGGCCCAAACACTTGAATGCATGTCAGTCTTCTTTTACAAGCCAGTGGAAGCTGTAGGCGTACAGCTGAGCAGGATATAGTTCACAGCCTGACATTCCTCATACCTGAACCCCTTCCCGTGGTGAATCTGCGTGAAGCTATAAAAAGGAAATGGGGATTCCTCAAGACAAATTCTAATCCCTGCTCTAGCAGATAGGAGCAGATGGGGGAAACAGACAGAGAGCTCAGTGTGTTACAGAACACCCTCAGTGGAGGACAGCTCCAGAGCTGATGTGGTGACAAGGGGCATCAAAACATCTCTAGTTTTATGTCCCATGACCAATGAGGCTATGAGCAGATAGATTTCATTTCAGAGCAGCATTAGAGTTTCTCTAATTTAGCTTGTGCATACCTGGTTTTAGTCCCTAAACTTGAAGATCTGGGCCAATATCACTGCAAACATCTCTCCATGTACGTTGTGTTTCACTCCTCAAGTCTGCTTAAAAGCAAAGTTCATAAAGGGAAGAAAACCAAACTAGAGGTGTTCTGGCTCACATCTGTAGTGACAGCAGTCCCCATTCCTGGGGGAACCAGGACTCAGAGCAGGAAGAAGCAAGTCATGAGGGCAGCTGCTAAGGCAGTGACAGCCATCCCCAAAGCCACTCGGCAGTTCTGGCTCAGCTCTCACCCACGTTCACGGGTTGTTTGTTCCAGCTCCTGTGCCAAAATGTCTTTACAACAGCTTCATTCCACTCCTGTTACTGTCACTCCCAACAAACCTCTTTCAGTATCTCCTTTCTGTTTTCTTACCATTTGTATTCTCATAACTAGTCTCACATCACCAAAATGCTACATAACCTACATGCTTGTTGCCAAATTGCAGCCTTCACTTCTACATATACATTAAGCTGCTTTTCTCCAGCTCTGAGCTCTTTTGGAGCAAAGAGTACAGTGACTTCTGGGGAGAAAGCTTGTAGTTTCTCAGCCTTAGGCACTTCTGTGATAAACATAATTAACCTTCCTAATGTCCCTGTAATTTCACTTCTATAGATTGATCCAGACCTAGACAACTGATTAATGTTGATGTATGCTGGAGAACAGTAGTTGGTCTGCTGTCAAAAAGCTGTACCATGATGTACTTAGGCTGTTCTGCTATTCTGGGAGCCAAGGTGCTGTCTGAATTCCATCTTACACTGATCTGTGGCTCTGAGACCGCACAGCTGTTACCAGCACTGCATACCCAAAAGCTGAAGGCAAGTCTTGATGAACCCTCATGAGTTGTTTCTAGCATCAGTGCTTCAGAATTGCTGTGCCAGGTCAGAAATCCAGGAGAGGGGAACCTGGTGCCAATGAAGTCCATAAGAACCCAGGTATTAACATCCAACAAGACCGACATTCAGGTGGCAAAATCAGACACTCTCCATCCTCAGCAATTCAAATGCAACTTCATGCCACTGTCAACAACCAGATGTTAGGGTGCTGAGGCACTGGAATGGGTTGCCCAGGAAGGTTGTGAATGCTCCATCCCTGGCAGTGTTCAAGGCCAGGTTGGACAGAGCCCTGGGTGATATGGTTTAGTGTGAGGTGTCCCTGCTCATGGCAGGGGGGTTGGAACTGGATGATCTTAAGGTGCTTTCCAACCCAAACCAGTCTGTGATTTATGAAAAACATGAAGAACCTGAAAAACTTCACAGCCACCATTAATGCATATAATTGTATTTGATTTACCTCAGATGTCCAAATATATGCACTTCATAGAATCATAGAATAGTTAGGGTTGGAAAGGACCTTAAGATCATCCAGTTCCAACCCCCTGCCATGGGCAGGGACACCTCACACTAAACCATGTCACCCAAGGCTTCATCCAACCTGGCCTTGAACACTGCCAGGGATGGAGCATTCACAACCTCCCTGGGCAGCCCATTCCAGTGCCTCACCACCCTAATGGGAAAGAATTTCTTCCTTATAACCAGTCTAAACCTCTCCTGTTTAAGTTTTAACCCATTACCCTTGTCCTGTCACTACAGTCCCTAATGAATAGACCCTCCCCAGCATCCCTGTAGGCCCATCTCCCTCAAGGTCCCTGCTGAGAACAGTGGTATCAGTTGAAGTGCCCAGGTTCCTAGAGCTGAACATGCCAAGCACAAAAAGTACACCTGAAACAAGAAGAAACAAAACAAAACAATGTGTGGAATTTAAATAAATTAATAGCTAGAAATGATCTGGTTTGGCCTCCTCCATAACAAATACTGATAAAGGAGAAATACAGGTAGCTTGTGTTTTAAAATAAGCAGTACATTAAACTACATCATTTTAAAGAGACCTAGGCAAACCCTCATGTTTTGCATGCTGTACAGATCTAGTTGGACAAATAACATACCCAGACTAAAGTAAATTAATATCAACAGAATTAAGTAGGATGTCAACTGGGGAAGCATTTGATTTCCTTGCCTCTCATGAGAGGAGAGGGGAAATCGGTGTGCACATGTCTGTCCCTCCTGCCGTCTTGTGAAGCACAAGCTTCAGTACAAGTGGAATGAGAAAGTGAAAATGAAAACAAAGACAAATAACACTAATATGATTAGTTCATTAAAATGTGCATTGAGAACTGGTAAGTCCACTGCCATACTAAGGATCTTTGCAGTACTAATAAGCACAGCTCTCAATAACAGATACATAATGATTAAAATCTCGGGTTTACTGTGGTGTTGCTGTTGTGCAGGTTGGTTCTTCATGAAACAACAGTGTAAATGTAGGAGATTAACGTTATCATGGAGGTTATTTTTGCCTGGTTTCCTCAGGAAAGATCTGCTGCTACATTTGGCAGCAGGTTGGTGTTCTCAGTGATTTTAAGTATCCACCTCTCTTAAGAACACCAATGGCCAGAGAGAGAGACTGGATACCCAAATTACACCTTCTAATTACACCCAATCACACTAGAGAAAAGCTGCAGAGCTCACTGGGCAATCATCTGTAGTGTCTGACCTGCCAAAACCCTGCACCCTTCACACCACAGCATGTCTTGCCCCATTAGTGGGCAGGATGACTGGGAGGACTGCAGTGGGGGAAGCGAGAGGGTGGGTGATGCAGTGCTGGGGACATGACAACACAAGTTATTTCTGCAGCTACAGAACTAGTACCGACTGGTTTCTAAGCATTTTACTTCAGCCATGTACAGTCACTGTGACCCAAAGTTCCCCTCTTATATAATCATAGAATCCCAGCCTGGTCTGGGTTTAAGAGACCCTAAAGCTCACCCAGCTCCAATCCCTGCCACAGGCAGGGATCCCTTCCACTGGAGCAGCTGCTCCAAGCCCCTGTGTCCAACCTGGCCTTGAACACTGCCAGGGATGGGGCAGCCACAGCTTCTCTGGGCACCCTGTGCCAGCGCCTCAGCACCCTCACAGGGAACAGCTTCTG
Organism: Melopsittacus undulatus; assembly: GCF_012275295.1. Lineage (NCBI taxonomy): Eukaryota > Metazoa > Chordata > Aves > Psittaciformes > Psittaculidae > Melopsittacus > Melopsittacus undulatus. The sequence continues at coordinate 2,574,552 of NC_047531.1, forward strand.
CCTCAGAGCTCAGCTCAGTCTCCCCTCTCTTGGGCAGGTTCAAGCCATTCCCCTTGGCCTGTCCCTACATCCCTTGTCCCAAGCCCCTCTCCAGGTTCCTGCTCTTCCAGACCTGGGTGGCTCCCAGAACATTTTCTTTTTTCCTGCAAAACTAAAATCATTCTTTATTATAAAAATGCCCCTTTAAATGTGGGTTTGCATTTCCTACATACAGAGTCATTTTCTTGGCTCATTATGTATTAATATTTCCTCTGTCTGGAAACAGGAACCAGGAGCACTTTGACACAGAGAGCTACAGGATGTTTCTGTGCAGTATCAGACAGCTGTGTTGAATCAGGCCCCTTCCTTAGTGCCAGCACGCTGCGAATGTAACATGTGTGGCCTTGATAAGATAAATGGGTGCAGGGAGAGCACTGGGACTATCATGGTCCAAGCCCACACTCCAGCCTGACCTTCCCTCCCCTATGAGGGGTGAAAACACACACGAGCAGTCGGCAGCTTCACGAGGGGTTCCTTGTCCTGCCCGTGGCTGCCACATTGAACACAGCAATGGGAGGTCAGACATACCAACACTGTGATACGTAAGTCACTGACAGCTTGTTCATGAGCACTGACCTGGATCGAGCCTTTGCAAGAAGTGTTTCACCTGAAGACACCTGGAAGCATCCTGCTCCTCTTGCCACAGGCTGGTACGGACATGCCTGGCTCTGAACTGAACTGATTTGTTCCGTGGCCATGTAAACTCTTCTACCCAAGGTGGATTTTGCATCTCTTATACCCGTGGGTCTTCTGGCTTCGGTGGTCCCAAGGAGCTGTTAGCTGGTGGGTACCTGCAGTCCTGAGACCAGCTCTGGGGCCCCCAGTGTCAGACCCTGCTGGCAGGGCAGGGAGAGCAGGAAATAGCTTCAAAGCATCTCCTGGTCCCTGCCAGCACATTCATAAGGGCTGTGAGCTGTACTTTTCCCAGCAGGTGCCCAACAAAGATTCACTGGTTCCATGAAATCATAAACCTGCAATAAACTGAAAATGCTGTCATAAAATGCCATAAAGTGAGTGAAAGATAATGATGAACTCCCAGGTCATAACAGCCAGGTCAGGGAGGGGGTTGTGTTCTCTGCTGTGCTCTGTGAGACCCCCCCCTGCAGCCCTGATCCAGCTCTGGGGCAGCAGCACAAGAGGGATGTGGAGCTGATGGAGCGAGGCCAGAGGAGGCCATGGAGCTGCTGCGAGGGCTGGAGCAGCTCTGCTCTGGAGCCAGGCTGAGAGAGCTGGGCTGGGGCAGCCTGGACAAGAGAAGGCTCCTGAAGGGGAGACCCCAGAGCAGCTCCAGTGCCTAAAGGGGCTGCAGGAAAGCTGGAGAGGGGCTTGGGACAAGGGCCTGTAGGGACAGGCCAAGGGGAATGGCTTGAACCTGCCCAAGAGAGGGGAGACTGAGCTGAGCTCTTAGGCAGAAGCTGTTCCCTGGGAGGGTGCTGAGGCGCTGGCACAGGGTGCCCAGAGAAGCTGTGGCTGCCCCATCCCTGGCAGTGCTCAAGGCCAGGTTGGACACAGGGGCTTGGAGCAGCTGCTCCAGTGGAAGGGGTCCCTGCCTGTGGCAGGGGTTGGAGCTGGAGGAGCTTTAAGGTCCCTTCCAGCACAAACCAGTCTGGGGTTCTGTGATTCTGCCATTCTCCTATTTCCCTACAGAAGTCATGCTCGTTTGTGAGATTCTGATATTCTATTGAATAAAAATCCTATCTAATTGAAAAGAAAATAATATTTTCCTCAGTTCTAATGTAATTCATCTGGGGATTGTTACGGGATAAAAAGAAAAGGAACAAAAAAAATTGAAATGAGCTGAATATTGTCCAAAGGGCAGGAAACAGGTGAACAGGAAGAGTCCAGAAAATTCCACGTGTTTTGCTGTGAAAAGAAGCTCTTAGCAGAGGCAGGGACAAGGTGTGCAGAGGGTGTCATGTAGTGGTGAGAGGTGTCATCTGCAGACGTGGCGTGGACAAAGCCACGAAACAGCAGTGGCTGTTGCCAAGTACAGAGACTTGCAGGCAAATATTTGCTCTTGGCCACAGGCAGCAGCTACACTTCACCTCTTCTTTCACACTGATGGTGCTATCCATAACCACAGTGAAAGAGGCTGCCTGGCAATGGCAACGGGGTTGGAACTTGATCTTAAGCTCCTTTTCAACCCAACTATTCTCTGATTCTGTGGCATCTGGGAGTGAATGCTGAGATACAGCCTGAGCAGCATCAGGCTGTGAGGATTCTGGTTCCCTCTTCCTCCAATGCGGTGCCTGGGCTGAGATCAGTGTGCTTTTTGTGGGGCTGAGGGGAACACTGACACCATCTGAGCAGGTTCCCTTGGTCCTCACTGTGCTGGTGTTGGCTGGAGCAGAGTTAATCTTCTCTCTAGTAGCAGGTATGGGGCTGTGTTTAGCTTTGTGCTGTAAACAGTGCAGATGACACAGGGATGTTTTGATGACTGCTGATCACTGCTTGGGCAGTCAAGGCCTTTTCTGCTCCCCACCACACCAGTGAGCAGGCTGGGGGTGCACAAGGAGTTGGGGAGCAGATGCAGTGGGAACATCTGACCCCATCTGACCACAGGGATACTCCATACTCTATGTGTCATGCTCAGTGTATAGCTGGGGGAAGAAGGAGGAAGGGGGGGGATGTTCAGAGTGATGGTGTTTGTCTTCCCAAGTAACCATTACACATGAGGGAGCCCTGCTGTCCTGTGATGGGAAGTAGTGAGTGAATTCCTTGTTTTGCTTTGCCTTCATGCATAGCTTATCCTTTACCTATTGAACTGGTTTTATCTCAACCCCCGGGTTCTCTCACTTTTACTCTTCCAGTTCTCTCCCACACCCCACCAAGAGGGCAGGCAGCTGCGTGGGGCTGTTGGTCGGGTTTAAACCACCACACCTACACAGGTACATGGAGAGGAGGAGCAGCCTGCAGAGACACTGGGAGCCGGCATCGGATTTAGACACTGACCAGCCCTGCGGAGGAGCACATATCTCTATTGCAGGATCCAGTATCTAAATTGGGAACCAGGGTTAGATACTCTGAGACAGGGATGAATAGCGACTCCTTCCAAGCCTGTTACAGCCTCATGTTCATTTTCACATCTTAAGAACTTCCTAATTGGAAGGCACATACAAAAATAATCTAATGTTAAAGCCATATGACTCACGTTAGAACCTCTGAGGAAGTGAGGACAAAGGAGGATGAGACATGAGTGTGGGGAGGATAAGAAAGAAAGGAACAGCAATAGTGACAAAAGGGCTTTGATCGCTCACCTGGCTCTCAAGCTGCAGTTAAGCAGCACCCATTGCATGGAGCAGTGCTGCCACACAGCGACAAAGGGAAGCGCTGAGCAGTGATTGCGAGCGGTCATGAGAGGGAGCTGCGTGTTTAGTGTCCAAGAAAGCGTTCAAACCCCTGTAGATAAGGCCCTTAGGGACATGGGTTAGCGGTGGTCTTGGCAGTGCTGGGGTAATGGTTGGACCTGATGGTCTTAAAGGTCTTTTCCAACCTGGTTGTTTCTATAGGACACTGGCTTGTTTGCCAAAGGAACACGAAGTGCAATGACAGGAGGCAGCAGCAGTGCCAGGGTAGGACCTGATTTGGGGGCAGGTTTTGAGCCTGGCCCACAGGTTATTACAAACCATCAGTAGCAGTCATGGAGTTAAAACTGGACTCAGGCCCTTTCTTTTAGCAGAAAACTCATTGATTTAAAAACCCCACCAACTTTCCCTTAGATTACAGGTAAACTTTCCTGACAGTTTGCTACACAGCAATCCTATAACTGATTTTTGATTACTGCTTCTATTAATGATATATTGCATCTCTTTTGGTGACCAAAGTAAAGTAAAATAGTATCTCTTCAAAGAAAACAAGGCCAAGAGCCAAAGAAGGTTAGTCAGCAGAGTTGTATGAATTCCAGGTGTGGACAGAGTAAAGAGCCTATAGAAAATCCCATGCCAGGAGAGTAATATCTGTTCTTCAGGTAGACCTGAAGGATTCCCCATCAGAGAAACCTGAGGGACTCATGTAGCTCTCCACAAGCACGATTCACAAGGAGGAAAACCAGTCGTTTTTCCTTGGCCTGGGTACAAGAACAGGGCCCTGCTCTCTCTGTTATGCTGGAACTACAACACACCTGACCAGAATTAAACAGTCCTTCAGCCTTAAAGGTGCTGAACCCCTCTGGCTCCCGTGGGATTTGGATGCCTTCAGCAGCGTTGAAAATCAGGTCCCAAGATCCTTGGGGAATGGCATCATTTTGGGAGAAATACTTTGCGTGAAACTCAGCTAAGGATGTGCCTGCCTCTTGTTGTATAAACAGTGCACATTTTTAGCAGAGCATCCCAGTTGATAGGTGGAAGTGTCTTTATGTATATATGTACTTATTTCTGTGCTATGGAATCATAGAATTCCAGACAGCTTTCTGTTGGAAGGGACCTTAAAGCTCCTCCAGCACCAACCCCTGCCACAGGCAGGGACCCCTTCCACTGGAGCAGCTGCTCCAAGCCCCTGTGTCCAACCTGGCCTCGAGCACTGCCAGGGATGGGGCAGCCACAGCTTCTCTGGGCACCCTGTGCCAGCGCCTCAGCACCCTCCCAGGGAACAGCTTCTGCCTCAGAGCTCAGCTCAGTCTCCCCTCTCTTGGGCAGGTTCAAGCCATTCCCCTTGGCCTGTCCCTGCAGGCCCTTGTCCCAAGCCCCTCTCCAGGTTCCCTGCAGCCCCTTTAGGCACTGGAGCTGCTCTGGGGTCTCCCCTTCAGGAGCCTTCTCTTGTCCAGGCTGCCCCAGCTCAGCTCACTGAGCCCTTCAGACAGAACATGTTCTACAGCCTCACAGGGTTCCTGAAGGCTCATAGACACTGACCATGGTCATTCTCTGGCCCTGGAGTTATAATCTCAGTCCAACCAAGGGAAAGGTTTCCAGCAGAGCAGTGGAACTCCCAAAGGAAGCTTTCTTTGGGATACAATCAGCCCCTGTTATGACAAGTGGTCTCATGGTTCAGGCGGTCTACTTCTGACATAGTAGCCATGGGCTGTACTCTCCCAGGTGCACTGCTGGGCTCAAGGCATTGAATGGCACTTTGCTTCCCAAGCAGTGGAATTAAATTGTTATTCCTTATACTGGAGTAAGACTTGGACAGGTTGGAGCAAAAATCAGCCTCTCTCCTTTCTAACTGCCCCACTCAGTTTCATTCAAACCAGTGATATAAATACTCACATATACATATACAGCCCCACAAAGCAAGTCTCTTTCCATCTGTGATGGAAATGAAAGAGGATGAAAAGAGCAACAGTCAGTTCTGCTGCGATGTTTACTTTGAGGAATGGAAACTTAAACTTGAATTCACCCTTGAACATAGTTTGTTTCTATGGGAATGTGAAAAATGTGGATCATTTAGAATAATTGTTTTAAAAATACAAACTCTTATCGTTGCCACTAGGAAAGATGGGGAAGTTTTATATAAACTCACATAGTCTTTGTAGGTTAGGAACTATTAGGAGCATTTAAGAGATAGAAGGGTTAAATCTGGAGCTCAGTAACCTTCATCATGTCCTTTCCCAATGCAGTAAGATGCTGCACTTAGCTGCTGTTCCCACATACTGCTCTAAAAGCATTAGGAAAGAGTGAATTGTTTTTTAAAGTATTTATATTTAATGTCTATTTTGTAACTCCTCAGCAGATCTCTACTGGTGCTTTTGTTCCAGGCTTTTAGAAATAAGCACATGATCTGATCTTTGTAGAGCAAGGCTCATTCCAGCTAACAGCAGTAATCAAATGGTGTCACTGGCCATATTAAAACATGAGGGGTAGTTTAGATCATACTATTCTTTAAGGTATTTGAAATACTCCTGCAGTTGCCACCTACAGAAGATGGGGTTTGCCATTGTTATTAACTGGTGGTTATAACTTCTGAAGAAAAAAGCCCTGTATTTTGAAAGAATAATTACATCATTTGAAATAGTTACACTGCAATGGGACTGAATTTTGGTCATCTTATTCCTGTGCATGGAATTCCTTGAACTTGAATGGCCTGGTAAGTTACTAATAGTTCAAGGACACAGAGGTCTTTGCTGGGGAGGAACTCTTCATTCAGGGACTGTAGCAACAGGACAAGGGGTGATGGGTTCAAACTGAAACAGGGGAAGCTCAGGTTAGATCTAAGGCAGAAGCTGTTCCCTGTGAGGGTGCTGAGGCGCTGGCACAGGGTGCCCAGAGAAGCTGTGGCTGCCCCATCCCTGGCAGTGCTCAAGGCCAGGTTGGACACAGGGGCTTGGAGCAGCTGCTCCAGTGGAAGGGGTCCCTGTCCATGGCAGGGGTTGGAACAGGATGATACCTAAGGTCCCTTTCAACCCAAACCATTCTGTGATGCTGTATCACTCATGATACAGCTTCAGACACTCCTCATGAACAAGGCAAACAAAAAACCAGGGTGCAGCAAGAGCTAGATAAAATAAACACTCAGCACAAGGTTGTTCCTCATTCATGGACCAGGCAACAATCTGCCTCTCCACGTCATTTGGGATGTATAAGCTGAAGATAAAGAGAGGACTTGGGTGATAGGCCAAGTATTTTGACCTTCCACATTCCACAGAGGCAAAGAACCAAATGGGACTCAATATAAGCTTTTATACAAACTTCATGTGGTTTTCTCAAGGCCTCCCCATCTAGAAGTAGGCAGACTGGGTGAGAATTCATTGTGTGTTGGTGTGAAGTAACCTCCTGTGGCTGTGGAGGAGGCAGCTTGAAAATACAGGCACAAAGAGCTGGATGTAGTTAACATTCAAACTACATGACCAACTCAGTGGCAAAACAGCATCACAGTTTTAACCATCTAGCTCCTGCAAAGGCTTCTGAACAGGAGTTATGAGCTACTGCATCAAAGGCCCCACACTTGACGTTTATTGGCTTTTTGATGAATGCTGGGGTAATTTTCCTGTCAACAGTCTCTCATTAGGAGCCTGGCAATGTTCTTTCTGACCATTATCTTGCTCAGTATCACATTGGGTTGCTACAAAGAGCAGAGATGTTCTGTACATCCCATCTATCTCTGTAGCTGCAAAACCTTCCAATCATTCTGCATTGAAATAATCCCATGGAAATGTGGCTGTCTTCTCGAAGCAATCAGGGGAATGAACACATGGTTAAATGTCCATGCGGGCCTAAAGCTGTAGGACAAATCTCATACTGCAATGAGCAGGACTCATTTGTCTTGATTTCATTGGCACTGCACCTCAATTATACTGTTCCTGAATGTAGCCACCAAATAACACATCCCCATCCTGTAAGCTCTCAAAGGAGAGAAAACCCATCAGAGCTGTACCTTTCACTGTAGGATGTACCATCTCCTGGCTGCTTGCTGTCAATATTACAAGTTACTTTTTCTCAAACCCATAGCTTTTATAAAAACCAAATAACAGAAATATCCCCTTAATACCTCTGTGGATTTGGAAAAGCTAAAATCATTCATTAAACTTTGATGTGGCCAATGGTATTTTCATGATATGACCTTAAAGGAGTTCATACTTATTTCAGTATTAGTATCCTGGATCATGGGAACATCCCAGGGGTATGGTATATTTTATTGATTATGTTCATAATAGAAACAAAATCAAAACCAAAGCCAGATGATAAAATAACAGGTTGAATTTGTACTGCTAAAATCTCAGCCAGATTCCTGGGTTGGATCCATGGCTGTTGTTCATGGCTACTTAATACAAGAGACTTTCATTTTCCCTCCTTAGGTAGGACAGTGTTTTCAGCCTGCTGAAACCAAAACTTGTCATGTGAAGTTAACTGAGAATAAGAAACATTCCCATAGCCTAGATTAAAACAGAACCAACTCTTTACACTTTAACTGCAGCACAAGCTCACCTGCTCATACGAAGTTCAATCCTGATTTTCCAAGAGGTTGCACTTGGTGAAAACCATTGGCTTGAGGAGCTTTGCATGCGCAGGATCTGGGCACTGGGGCACAAAGGAATGAACAACTGTTTGTAGCACCCCAGGCCTGGGTGAGGGTGTGTGATACTTCCTGTTCCCATGGGTTCTAGTACCTGTAGTAAAAGCTGAGGAGCTCTCAGGCTTTGCTCTCAGCTGTTCGTGGAGCTGAAGCTCGTTAGCTGGGGGAGATGTGAGTTTCCAGTAGCAGCTGAGGCAGATCCCTGCAGAGCATTCACATGGGTGCAGGATGAGCACATCCTACCCCCTGTGCAGGCTCATCCCTCCTGGGCTTCCAGCAGAAGCTGGGAACTCCCCCAGAGGCAGCTGGAAGCCAAAGCTCATTTTCCAAAGTCCCTTGTCTAGAACAATGTGTGTACATAGAGGAGAGGTCCCCAAAGGCCTTCTTCAAGCCAGGCACAATACTGTCATCACAGCTTCCCATGACTACCTTCCCTTCTAACTGTACATGTGTTTCCCAGTGGTGAGGCAGTGCATGTGTCCATGTGTGTGCCCAGTTTGCACAGGCACCAGAGACTTTGACCAGAAGTGTATAGCTTTTGAATCATGGAATGGTTTAGGTTGGAAGGGACCTTAAAGCCCATCCAGCTCCAACCCCTGCCACAGGCAGGGACCCCTTCCACTGGAGCAGCTGCTCCAAGCCCCTGTGTCCAACCTGGCCTTGAGCACTGCCAGGGATGGAAGTTTATGCAAACTGTGTTGGAACCTCCCGGCAGTGAAGATGGTTGGGCCCAGTAATACCGGTCATATCTCCTGGTCTGATAAAGCTGAAGAGTTTGGACATTCATCTCATGCACTAGGGGTGGTTTGATAGCTCCGAAAGCATTGCAGTGTTGTGGAATGAGAGGAGTCTCTGTTTTGAGTGACCTCCAATATTTACAAACTTGGTGGTTACGTCGCCAAATTTGTCTATGACATTGAATTTCGTGAGCACAAAGGAAGATTGTCCTGGCTGTTGTGTTGGGAAGCCCCAGTGGGCACAGCTGTGGGTGGCATTCACAAGTTGTTTGTGCTGGGTGCTTGTCCATTGTGAGAAGAGACGTTTCTGGACCAGCATTCACTTGCTGTTGGAAAATGTGTTCAAGTGGCTTTGAATCAGAGCTGGAAAACTCCTGATTCCTTCTGGAGTGGGAAGTATTAGAGATATTAGAGGAAGAACTCCCCTATAAAGGAGGTGAGGTGCTGGCACAGGGTGCCCAGAGAAGCTGTGGCTGCCCCATCCCTGGCAGTGTTCAAGGCCAGGTTGGACACAGGGGCTTGGAGCAAGGGGGAGGTGTCCCTGCCTGTGGCAGGGGCTGGAAGTGGTTGAGCTTTAAGGTCCTTCACCACTCAAACCATTCCATGTGTCTATGATCTGCTTGCAGAGCTTGAGACTACGCCAGACAGGCTCGGGCATCCCATTTTGCCCCCATTTGGGGGTACACGCTGTGCAAGGGGTTGGAATCTGAGAGACATGCCTAAATAACATATCCAAAGGAAAAAAAACAGGATCTGGTGTCCAGAAATCAGCCATTGGGCTGTACTTGAATCATGATTTATCAGTGGCATCACTCTGAGCAGCTCTCAGTGCCATCACTAGAGGTTTACACCATACTCAGCTCCCTACTCAGCCTCAGTGCCTTGGTTTCCCTCCTGCCCCATTGGAGCTGTGCCTGCATGTGGAGCCCAGGACTTTGCAGCTTACTGTGGGTCTTTGGAGTTTTATATCTCTTCCTTTGCTTTTCTATTTTCCAGCCTTACCCATCTTCTGTCTTATTTTTGTCAGCATTTACTAGGAAGGTTTCTTTTCTTAGACCTTCCATTGTGCTGAGCTCTGTCTTACTGCAGGAAGACCCTTGATTTCCTCAATTCTTTGCTATATCTGCTGCAGGAAACAGCTGCCCCATGACAGAGTCCCTCATTTCTGCCAACATTTAAGGCTAAAGTAAGTTGGCTGTCACAGGGGAAGAGTCACAACAAGCTCTTGCATCTACTCAGACCATGCAACGAGGTGTCCCCATGGAGAGGAAGGTCCTGGATGCCAGATTAATGATACTTGATAAATAAGACCATTTGATACTTTTGCAGTGTAATATTGGGCTTTTTGATGCCAGACAGCAGCTCATCCTGCTCTTTTTGGTCCTTTCAAGAACAGGATTTATTTCCCTCTTTCTCTTCCCAAACAGCGATCTCGCCCTGAATCATGCTCAGAAATGACAAGTGATTGTGTTGTCACAAGAGGTTTTGGTGTCATTAAACAGGAGACAAAGTGAAAGCTGTTGTTACAACAACATGTTGGTGTCCTTTGGTTTGTTGGGGTTTCTTTAGCATCAGTTCTCTCTGAAATCCTCCCTGCCAGTTCTCTCTTTCCTAAAGCATCTTCAGCCTCGAGCTCTCACAAGGCAGGTGGATGCACCATGTGCTCCTGCCGACCCCAGCCTGAAAACAGAACATGTCGATGCTTCTCCCTGAAATTCAGTTCCCTAATCCTACCCCATCCCCTTGGTGTTAGGGGAGAGCATTCCATAGGGGAAAGCACTGAGGGGGGTGTGCAGTACAATGTGGGTTCGTGATTCGGGAATGTGGCTCTTGGCTTCTCTGGTTTGGACACCACAAGCAGCCAAACAGCTGCTTGTGAGGAGCTCTTATTCTGTTCTGTTGTGTGGGATGGGGGCTTGACCTCAGAAAGAGCTGCAGGAGCTGCTTGATCTCATAGCAGCTTCCAGTGTCTGAAGGGGCCTGCAGGGATGCTTGAGCCTTTGAACAGACCTTTCTTTCCTTCCTAAAATGAATTGGCCAAAGCACAGGATGGGAGAGTTCAAAGGACTGGGGACTCCTTTGTTTGCGTTCACAGAGTTCCTTCATGTGACACGTGTGCTGTTAATCTTTGATTCATTTCCATCCCTTGCATCACATCCCTCTCTGCCCTTTTAAAGCTCAGGGTATCTGCTGGAACATGACCAAGGAAAGGCATCTGTGCTCACGTAGCTCCCACCAGCTCCTGCCTGGGGTTTTATCTTCAGTTTGGCTCATTTCTCACACTTTCATACTTTACCTTTTATGGTGTGAATCCACAAGAGCATCCTTCCCTGCCTGCCTCCCCAGAAGCTTTGTCACGAGATCAAGGCAGAATTGCACCATCATCCAAGTACGTGCGCTGTCTTTCTTGCTCCGAGGTGCATTGGCAGCATCCACCATCACTGCTCTGATTGAATCCTCCTGTGGGGTTGGGGATGCCCTGGCTGGGTCATGGTTGTCACCCCATTCCCCTCTGGGGCCCCATCCTGCTCCAGCATGGAGCTCACCCTCCTGGTGTTCCAGCTGATGACTGAGTGCCCTGGAAGAACTCAACAGCCTCTAGGGCAAGCCAATGATCAGCAGTAAGAATTCCAGCTCTAAAAGCACTGGGTGCCTTTGGTTTAGTTCAGAGTCATTTCTTCTCATTCCAGCTTTGCAGCCAAGTCATGTTTCATCTCCAGACAGGCAGGAAGTAGGGAAGGAGAACATGATGCACCAAAGGACCCCAGTGATCATTTTCCAGTACCCCACTGTTGTTCTGAGTGTCTTATATCCATCCAGATCCCAGCAAAAGGTGTTTGTGTTCCTCATGTTCTTCTTTCTCTTCATCCTTCCCAGCTTGTACCACTTGGTGCATCCCTTATATGCCCCTCCAAGCATCCCAGCTGAGCCCCAAGGTTGTCTTCATCAGGGGCTGCACTGGGGACTCTTCCCTTCTTCCATGGGCTTTTGCATGGAGCCAGACCATGGACTTGAGGAGCATTAGAGAAAGAGCTTGGGAGCTGGGTGATGATGCAGCATCATCCTCACCAACCAGCGTGCTGGTATTTCACAACAGAGGAGGAAAGGAATGGCTTGGGAGTCAATACCTTCAAGCAGAAGGTCCATGGGCTGCCCTTGAGGATGGGCCTGTGCGAGGAGAGCAAGTTCCTTCCCATTAAGGATGATGGAGATTATGAGATGAAGGCTCCTTAAGGATGATGGAGATAACATCATGAGGCTCCTCTCCCTACGGGATGATGGAGATCACACGATGTGGGATAGCTCAGCAGAGCATCTAGCGTGGAGCACTAACAGTGAATTTGATGTGTGTCCCCCGTCCATCCAGAATGTTTCGTTGGTGTCCACCTGAAGACTGTACATTGAGTTTCTGCTTCAGGCCTTGGGGAAATTGTGCTGAGACTCACCTAGGAACTGATGATACATGATTTTGTGTTGAAATGGAACTAGTTAATATGAAATATTTTATTATTTAACGTGTAATTTAAATGAAATCCTCATTTTGCATGTAAATATTTTCCCTTCTGAACTATAAATATCCCTCCTCTGAATTCTGCTTTTTCAAATAGGTTACTGGGATAGAGAAGAACTTGGGTATTCACTGAAGCTGTTCTGTCGCGTTGGTGGCTTGCAGGTCTCACTGGGTGCACATCACTGGTGTGACATCCCTCATCCTTGGATATTCACCGGTCCAGCCTGGGAGCATCCCTATGAGAGGCCTCTGCTGGTCTGTAATGACCCTGTTGTTAGCGCAGAGCTCAGGCTGTGATGAAGCACTAAAACCATGTCTTGGTCTTGTGTCTTTGGCAGTGGATGAGAAGCCACCTCCCCACCTTTGACTGCGGCCAGAGGGAGCTGAGGGGCTCCCCTGGCTTGGGATGTGCTGGTGCTTGGCCAGGCTGGAGGTTCCTACTGAGCCTCAGGGAGTCCAGCAAGGAGCCATGGGATGGGTCTGCTCTGGAGCACAGGGTGAAGGAGCAGCCACCACACGGGCAGAGCATCCATTGGGAAGGCTCCGGGAGCAGGGGCTTAGGGTAGGTCTGTAACCCCCCCTAAACAAGAGCTTAAGTTGGGCTTTCCTGGCTGGGGTGAAGGTGGGTGCCCTGCGGTGCATTTGAAGCTAAGGCAGCACAATGCTTGTGTTGGAGCAGCCTGGAGACCGCTCGGTCCTCAATGCTGATGGACTCATGGCCAGTTTGCAAACGCTTGGTCACCCCATGGATCTTATCCCAGCATCCATGGAAGTGTTACCTTGTCCCACTGCTTCTGTTTGCCTAAGGACATGAGCAACCCAAGACTTGTGTGCTTGAGCCATGACACAGCAGAGAACAGAAGAGACTTTGTGATTAATGGGATTATTGGGCTTTGAGTCCTAGGATCATGGACTGGTTTGGGTTGGGAAGGACCTTACAGGCATCCAGTTCCAACCCAATTGGAGCAGCTGCTCCAAGCCCCTGTGTCCAACCTGGATCTGTAGCACATCCCCAGCCATGGTGCTGGGAAGATGAAATCCTGGCTCATTCTGGTTTATTCTGGTTTATTCTGGTTTATTCTGGTTGCTGCTTCCCCTGAGGAGTGCTCTCAGCCCTGCAATGGATGTGCTCACAATGTCCCCGTTCAGTGTCTCCCCAGAGAGGCTCATGGTGAAGGAGGCTGCTGGGTGTAACTTGTGCTGCATCCCCTTCTGTCTCTCCTCTTGCAGCCGCCCAGGCAGGGCCGTGGTTGTGGCTGAGCAGCTCCAGCTCAGATGTGGGCTTTTACTGGGAGCTGGGGTTTTCTAAACCTCCTTCACCACAACCCCCTGTCCTGGCCCCAGATCCCGTCCGCACTGCATCCCTCTGGTCCCCAGATGCTTCTTTAAACTCAAACGGAACCAACCTGGTTGTCTCTGTTACAGAACTGGTTATCTGCAGGAGGGCTGGGGGGCTGTGGGCTACAGTGGGGCTGGCTGGAGCCTGGGGACAGGCTGCTGCATCCAGCAGCTCCATTGGGAGCAGAGCTCTGGCTGCAGGGCCCTGCTCTGGGGCTCTGCTCTGTGCTGCAGCCTCTCATGTGGGGATCAGACCATGGGGACCCTGCAGCCCCTGTGTCACAGCAGGGCAGGGCTCAAGGCTGGGCCATGGGGATGTGAGGTGAAACCTTCCTGAGGCCTGGAGCAGGAGACCCCTTGGATCCAGCGGTGCAGGATGGGGAAGGTGCTGCAGTGCAATGGGGGTTGATGCACTGGGATGAGCTGGGTTGTGCAGTGCTGGGTGCCTGACATGATCCCAGCACATGCTCCTTGGCTGCTGTGTCCTGAGGGCCGTTTCCCTGGAAATCTGCCTGTTGGGAACCAGCCAGAGCTTCCCAATGGATCCACTCTGGAGGGGCAGGAACAGCAGCATCAGGTGCTCAGTTGATGCCTTTGCCCAAGCCCAGCACATGTGCAGGTGGCCATGGGGGTGATGACTCTATAGCAGTAAGCACCAGTGACTGTGGCAGTGGCCCTGGGTGGCACTGGGGCTGCTGTGGGGTGGGAAGGGGGCCCTGGGTCCTCCATGGATCCCACTCTGGCCTCATGCAGCCTCTCCTCTGAGCTGGGAAGGGCAGGAGATGGAGTTGGTGATGGAGTGCAATGACATGAGGGGACCTTTACTCTCATGATGCCGACTGCCCCTAACTGCTGAGCTGGGTCCTCATGAGCTCCATCCCTGTGTGTAAATACAAGGGACAGATTTGAGATTACTGCTTTTCCCCCCTTGGTTTTGGTGTAATTCCAGATGTACTCTTAGCCTCTCTCAACTGTTGGAACTTTTCTATTGTCAGTTTGATACTGGTGCCTTTTGGTTATTTTTGGTTTCGTTTTTTTTGTAAAACAGAGGGAAAACAGAAAAGAAAGAAGAAAACCCCAAACTCTGCATCTCGGTGTTGTCAGTTTTAGGCTGTAAATCCCACCTATCAATAAAAGCTCAAAACTCACATGATGGTGATGGAGTCTTCCATAGAGCCACAGCATCAACCACAGGGGAAGAGCCCTTTAAGCTCATCCAGTCCAACCGCTCCCCAGCACTGCCAAGGCCACCGCTGCCCCATGGCACTGAGGCCTCCTCTGCATGGGGTTAGAACACTTCCACCCTGCAGGACACACTCAGCCCTGCCCGTGCCATGCATTGCAATGGCCTCATCCAGCAGCGGGTGCGGGCAGAGCACATCAGTGCTGTGAGCCCCATGGCTGCGGTGCTGCTGTGGGGTTGCTGGTGCTGGATGCACCCCCAGTGCCTGCAGCTGATGGGTGAGGGGCTGCAGGGCTCATTCTCCCCCCACCTTCAAGGGGCTGTCACTGACCCCATTGGGTCAGCAGCAGCTTTGGCACTTGCTGGCTCTGCACATCCCAGTCCCTTGTGCTGGCTCCACTGAAGCAGAGCAGTCCCAGGAGCCTTGTGCCCAAAGCCCCACTCTTCACCCCACAGAGGGGCTGGCTGAGGCCACAAGAGCAGAGCAGGGCTGGCCCCAGGCACTCATCCCCTTGGCTCAGGCCTGGGCATCTTTCCTTTGTGGTGGCAATGAGTCCTCCTCTTGTGCCCATCCTGGGGGCTGTAGCCAGCAGCAGGTTTGCCATTAGAGCTCCTGGAGCCACTGGGCTGCATTTACTGAAGCAGTTGGGGTGATTGGTCAAGGGAAAGCAAATGGTGCCTCCTGTGCTGGACTCACAGAGCCCAATGTCATCCATCCCCCCCCAGTACCAGTGATAAGGGGAGCATCAACTGGTACCAGGGTTTGGGCTCCTTTCCAGCTTTCCTTCCACATCAATTCCCATCCCCTGCTCTGCAGTGAGGTGATTTCCAGTGTCCCAGCCCCATGTTCCCTGTGTCCTGGTGGTGCTCCTGGTCCCTGGGACCAGCACTTTGCTCAGCAGGGACACACTGGCTCTCAGGATCACCCCCCATGGCACAGCCTGAGCTGTAACCCCCCTTTTACCACAGAAGAGGTTGTGCTGTACACCCTGACACTGGGCAAACCAGCCCAGCTGAGCCTGGGTGGCACTGGGTAAAACTGGGTGGGCACTGGGTAACACTGGGTAACACTGGGTAACACTGGGTGGCACTGGGTGGGCACTGGGTAACAATAGGTGGGCACTGGGTGGGCACTGGGTGACATTAGGTGGCACTGGATGGACACTGTGTGGGCACTGGGTAACACTGGGTTTGCCCTGGGTGGGCACTGGGTAACCCTGGGTGGCAGTGGGCAGGACACAGGTCCCTGGCACAGCGGTGCAGGACAGACCCATCCATCCCCAGTGCAGTGCAGCCTCCCGGTGTCACCGGGCAGCCCCATCCTCCCCATGCCCCCCCATGCAGTGGGGCCGCTCACTCTGTGCCTTTTTTTATTAAACGGTTATTTGCTCTGTGGGGCAGGCGCCGGGGCCAGGCCCCATGGACACAAACCTCAATCATGTACACCTGCTGCGGCTCCGGCTCCGGCCCCGGCGCGGCCGCGACTGTACAAGGGGGGGGTAGGACTGTACAAAGAGCTCTGCACTGAAATAAAACATTGTACTCCATAAAAACAGACAAGAACGAGCTGGGGGGACACACACAACATGAGCCCCCTCCAGCGGTCACAGCGGTGCTGGGGGGAGAGATGCTGCAGGAGCCGCTTGTACCGATTCCCCTTTGCACCGGCATGGGGCACGCAGGGAGGGGGGGTGAGACCTGCAGCCACCCCCGGGGCACCCCCGCTCTGCTCAGAGCCCCCCAACAGCACAAACAGGGGGGACAAGAGGAAGGGCCCTGAGGTGGTGGTGGGGACATGGGGCAGCACTGAGTGGTGCCACCCGGGGTGGGGGGGGGTTTGACCTGTGCAAAGAGCCTGGGTGGCACCAGCCGGTGGCAAAGGGACTGGAGTGATCGTCCCAGCACAGGGACCCCAGGGCCAGGGCTGATCCCCCTCTTCCATGGGGAATGTGCCCCCCCCACGACAGCAAACCTGACCGTGGAGGTAGAGCCTGTGCCCAGCAGGGACACGGAGCCACAGCCACATCCCTGAGCCCAGTGCCCAGAGCTCCAACCACCACCAGCCATGGGCAGCGGCTCCTGTGCAAGACTGGGACCCTCTGCCCGCAGCACCCAGAGGACACCGGATGGGCACAACGCGTCACCCCCACCAACACCAGCACCTGAGCCGCAGGTCCCTGGGTCCAGCAAGGTGGGAGCGGGGTGGGTGCTGCACTATGAGACATGGGGAGCAGGGCTGGTCCCCTGGGTGCTCGGTGGACATGCAAGCCATGGGGAGGGTGAGGAGGGCAGCTCCTGCCTCCTCCAGCAGTGCAGGGGCTGCAGTGGGGTGCGCAGGGGACACAATAATTACAGGGCTCAGACAGGCCTGGGGGGACAGAGCAGGAGCAGCTCCTGATCATCCCAGCTCGTCCCAACGCATCCTGGGCCCGCTTCAACGCGACGGGATCCTCCACCAGCGCCTCCCAGCGCGGAGCCACAGCTCCAGCCCCGCGGCCACCCGAGGCCAGGGCCTCACCCGCAGCCGATCCCGGCCCCGGCTCCAGCGCTGCCGCTGCTCCGCGGGCCCGGACCCTGCACCCGGACAGGGGCTCACGCGTCCGACAAACAGCTCTGGATGCGGTCGATCCATTGCTGTGCCCCCGGCACGTCCTGGGCACAGAAGTTGTAAACGCGCTTCGTGGTCTTCAGCTGCAAAGGAGGAGGAGGGAGGTGAGGGGAGATGGGGCACCGCACGCTGCAGCCCAGCACAGCCCAGCACCACACTCACATCGAAGAAGGCTTTCTCATCCACCGTCTTGGGAGCCCCCATGGTGGGGGTCCCTGGGGTGATGGACTCCACCTCGGCCAGGTCAATGACTCCTTTGCACTCCGTGTCCATCCGGCTGTCGTAGTACCGCAGCTGCAGGGAGATGGTCCGAGGGGTCAGAGCACACGGGAGGGATGGAAGGAGGGACAGGATGGATGGATGGATGGATGGACGGGTGGGTGGATGGGTAGATGGATGGATGGGTGGATGGATGGATGGATGGGTGGGTGGATGGATGGGTGGGTGGATGGGTGGATGGATGGATGGATGGATGGATGGATGGATGGATGGATGGGTGGATGGATGGATGGATGGACAGGTGGATGGATGGATGGACGGGTGGATGGGTGGGTGGATGGATGGATGGATGGGTGGATGGATGGACAGGTGGATGGATGGATGGACGGAGGGACAGAGAGAGGGAGGGAGGAATGAAGAGAGGGAGGGAAGAATGAGTGGACAGATGGAGGACTGGAGAGATGGATGGATGGATGGATGGATGGATGGAAGGAGGGGTGTAGAGGGATAGATGGAGGAGGGAAGAATGGAGGGAGGAAGGGATGTGTGGATGGATGGATGGAGGGAGGGAGGGATGGAAGGATGGAAGGAACAATGGAATGATGGAAGGATGGAAGGACAGAGGGATGGAGGGATAGAGGAATGGAAGCACAGACAGACCCCAGGCCTCCCCACTCCTCCGTACCTGATGTTTGGTTTTATCCAGCACAAACCAACGAGGCTTCCAGGGTTTCATGAAGGCTCCTTTCTTGTACAGAGACCCCTCATAGGACCTGCAGGGAGGGGGCAGCATCTTAGGGTGGGAGGGAGAGGAGGGATGGAGCACAGCTCGGCCTGTGGCATCACTGGGGACAGGAGGTGACCATGGTCCCACAGAGCACCCACAGAGCATCCCCCAACACCCCGGGCCCTGCTCCTGCCTGTTCTCGCTCTCGGACGTGTGGAACTGGCTGTAGAGGGTGCTGGTGCTCCTGCGCCCACCCGGCTTCCCACTGGACGGGGTGGACGTGCTGCTGGTGTCACTGTCCAGGCTGAGGTTGAGTGTGGAGCCCACACCGCTCTCCTGCAGGTACACCCCGAGCGAGCGGCGGTGGTGGGACAGCCCCGAGGACATCAGCAGGGAGCTGGGGGTCTGCGGGAGCAGAGACCACAGCGTGAGGACAGTGCCCAAACACCAGCACCGGTGCGTGGGGCACAGCTGCCCCTTCAGCCCCTCCATGCACCTACCCTGCTGCCCTCCTGCCGCGCCTCGGTGCGCTGGGAAGCTTTCACCTTGTCCCATGTGTCCTTCCAGCGCTCTGGAATCTGCCCCAGCTCCATCTCCAGGTTGTGCAGCTCCTGAGGGAGGGTTCAGGCTCAGACCAGGAGGGGACAAGACCCCTGGGACCCCCATCAGTGTCCTGGGGCTCAACCAACACCAACCCCACCACAACCCCACTGCTGGGACACCAATGGTGCTACCCCAGGGGCTGTGCTCACCTCCAGCAGTTTGGAGATGGCATCGGGCTCCACGCGGCTCCGGTTGTCGTAGCAGGGCCAGATGATCTTGCGCTTGGTCTGTGGGGCTCCAGTGTCCTGTCGATCCGCGTCCTCCACCGGCTCCGGCTGCCCCTGTGCCAGCTCCCAGTCATAGGAGGGGCCCTCGGAAAGCGTCTCCTCCGTGTAGTAATCCCACACTTTGAGGTTGGAGATGTTGCTGTACGGCCTCAGCACCTGCAGGAGCACAGGGTGATGCTCAGGGAGGGCAGGACATGGCACTGGCCATGCTGCTGGGACACAGCCTGGAGAAGGCTCCTGAAGGGGAGACCTGAGAGCAGCTCCAGTGCCTAAAGGGGCTGCAGGAAAGCTGGAGAGGGGCTTGGGACAAGGACCTGTAGGGACAGGCCAAGGGGAATGGTTTGAACCTGCCCAAGAGAGGGGAGACTGAGCTGAGCTCTGAGGCAGAAGCTGTTCCCTGTGAGGGTGCTGAGGCGCTGGCACAGGGTGCCCAGAGAAGCTGTGGCTGCCCCATCCCTGGCAGTGCTCAAGGCCAGGTTGGACACAGGGGCTTGGAGCAGCTGCTCCAGTGGAAGGGGTCCCTGCCCGTGGCAGGGGTTGGAGCTGGAGGAGCTTTAAGGTCCCTTCAATCCAAACCATTTTACGACTCTCAGTGGCCTGATTCTGCTCATGCTTCCCAGGGTGGCAGACAGCCCCTTGATGGGCAAACACCTTGGTCCATCCAACAGGGGACTGCTCCCTCAGCTCCATGTAGGTGCTGGGGTGTACAGAGCAGGACTGAGTTCTCACCTCCCCATCCTCGGGAGCATACATGTAGTTGAAGAAGATGGGGGCCTTCTTGTTCAGGCGGTCGATGTAGTCCCAGATGGACTTGTAGACCTGCTGGCTCTTCCTCTCCCCCTTCTCCTCATACAGGAGGCCTGAGGGGAGCAGAGAGGGGATGAGGTGTTCTGTGAGGACACGGCTCTGTGCTGCCATCCCTGTGTGCCCACACACTGCCCTCACCCAGCTCGATGCGCTCGTAGTCCGAGTCCAGCAGGAATGTCCGGAAGCGGTTGGAAATGTAGTGGTAGCTCAGGAACTTCAGGTAGTACTGGCTGAACTCGAACTCCATGGGGAACTGCAGGTGGATCTGCAAGGAGAACATGGGTGAGACCCCCAGGACACAGGATGCTCTAGGACCATTTCCTGCTGCAGGAGGAGCTCCTGCCCCCAGTGCTCCCAAGATCCCAGTGCTCGGAGCTCACCTGGTGCACACAGTCCAGGAACTGCAGGAAGATGGGAGCAAAGCCACTGCTCTGCCCGGCCAGGGTCTGAGCCCCGCGGTGGCTGAAGCGGTGCCCGAAGCTCAACCACTCCTTCTCCACCAGCAGGCGGAAGCCTTCCAGCGTCCGGTAGTAGGGGTCGGACAGGAGCTGCACCAAGGACACGACCTGCAGGGACAGGAGGGGCTTGAGATGCTCCATGGAGGGGTGATGGCCACATACTGTGTTCAGCATCTGGAGGGCTCCTACCTGCGTGGTGATGTCCCAGCCGTCCTCCAGGCTGACCAGCACTGAGGAGCCCGTGTCCAGGAGCTCCACCACCAGCACCGAAATCTGCAGGATCTTGTGGATCTGCAACATGAGGGACAAGAGTCACCAGAGTGCAGGAAGTTCCTCTGCTGGTCCCTGTGCAAATGGAATGTTCCTCCTAGAAGGGACTGAGCCAAACGGAGCAGAGCCCAGGGGTTATACAGGGCTGTGACACAGAACCTGATAGAGCGAGGCCAGAGGAGGCCATGGAGCTGCTGCGAGGGCTGGAGCAGCTCTGCTCTGGAGCCAGGCTGAGAGAGCTGGGCTGGGGCAGCCTGGACAAGAGAAGGCTCCTGAAGGGGAGACCCCAGAGCAGCTCCAGTGCCAAAAGGGGCTGCAGGAAAGCTGGAGAGGGGCTTGGGACAAGGGATGTAGGGACAGGCCAAGGGGAATGGCTTGAACCTGCCCAAGAGAGGGGAGACTGAGCTGAGCTCTTAGGCAGAAGTTGTTCCCTGTGAGGGTGCTGAGGCGCTGGCACAGGGTGCCCAGAGAAGCTGTGGCTGCCCCATCCCTGGCAGTGCTCAAGGCCAGGTTGGACACAGGGGCTTGGAGCAGCTGCTCCAGTGGAAGGGGTCCCTGCCTGTGGCAGGGGTTGGAGCTGGAGGAGCTTTAAGGTCCCTTCAACCCAAATCATTCCATGATCCTATGATTCTGTGACAACTGACCTGTGACAGCCACTCGGACTCCTCCAGGGAGCGCAGGTAGGCGATGCTGGGGTCCGTGGAGGGGCAGCCGGGCACACAGGCCTTCATCAGCTTCTTGAAGCTGGCCTTGACCTGCCGCACGTCGAACACCTCAATGGGAACCACCTCCCAGTGCTGCAGTGGGTCCGGCTTCACGCCCTGAACAAGGAGACAATCCGTGCTGTCCTGATACCACAGCAGACCCAGCACCCCAAATACAACACTAGAGCAGTGTGCTCAGTTGTGGGCCCCTCACTACAAGAGAGATCTTGAGGGGCTGGATGGGGCCAAAGAAGGGCAATGGAGCTGGTACAGGGCCTGGAGCACAAGAGAGATGGGGAACGGCTGAGGGTCCTGGGAGGTTCAGATGGAGAAGAGAAGGCTCAGGGGGGACCTGATGGCTCCCTCCAAGTGCCTGCAGGAGGATGGAGCCAGGAGGGGCTGGGCTCTGCTCCCAAGGAACAAGGGATGGGACAAGAGGAAACGGCCTCAAGCTGCACCAGGGCAGGTTTAGATGGAGCTGAGGAACAATTCCTGCCCCACAGGGTGCTCAGGCATTGGAACAGGCTGCCCAGGGCAGGGCTGCAGGCACCGGCCCTGCAAGTGTTCACACAGCGTGGAGACGAGGCCTCAGTGCCATGGGTTAGGGGTGGCCTTGGCAGGGCTGGGAATGGTTGGACTGGATGAGCTTAAAGGGCTTTTCCACCCTGACTGGTTCCATGCTCCTATCAACCGGTGCTGCCGCTGGGGTCACCTTGAGCTGGGACTTGTCCCCAATGATGTAGAGCGAGGCTCGGTGCGGGCGCAGGAACCCAGTCTCAGCAGTGCCGTTGTGGTGTGTTCCCAGCAGCTCCTTCCCCGCCAGCCGTGAGCCGATCTCCACGTTCAGCCCATAGCTGCTCATGCGCCCGCTGGCGCGGATGCTGCCCCACTTGCCTGCGGGACAGCAGCATCAGGAGGGGTTCTGGGGGTCCTGGCAGTGTTGGTGTCCGTGTCCCCCCCCCGGGCTGGCGCGGGGGGCAGCAGCCTGTGGCACCACAGCATCCAGCTGTGGCCAAGCCGCTGCCCCCCTGCCACCCGCAGCACATGCAGGAGGCGCTGGAGCCAGGTTTGCTTTGCTCCTGTGTCCTTGCTGGGTGCTGTGGGTGTCCTGCCTGGTGCAACCCAACCCAACCCAGCCCTGGCACCCATGGCCCAGCCCCACCACCACCACCCGGCACCAGCAGCGTGCAAGGAGCCCAAAGCAAACCTGAGCAGAGCAGTGGGACGGGCTGGGATGGGCTCAGTACTTACCCCAGCGCCGGGAGCCAGCGGCATGCTCAGTGAGGTGTTAGCGGCCCAAGGGGGGGACTGGGGTGTTAGTGGGTGGGGGTCAGTGATGGGATCAATGTGGTTAGCACTGGTGTGCAGTGTGGAGGGGGTCAGCATTGTGGTCAGCCCCAGTGAGGGGGGTGTGTATGGGGTGAGTATTGTGGTTAGCACCGTGAGGGGTGTTTATGGGGGTCAGTGACTGGGTCAGTGTCATGGTTAGCACTGGTGAGGGGTGACAGGGGGTGCATGGGGGTCAGTGTTGTGGTTAGCACTGGTGAGGGGTGTGCATGAGGGTCAGTGTCATGGGTAGCACTGGTGACGAGTGACAAGGGGTGCATGGAGGTCAGTGATACGGTCAGCACCAGTGTGGGGTCTGTGGATGTCAGTGGTGCGGTCAGTGTCACGGTTAGAACCAGTGAGGGGCAACAGGGGATGCATGGGT
The DNA here is from genome assembly GCF_012275295.1 of Melopsittacus undulatus. Classification (NCBI taxonomy): domain Eukaryota; kingdom Metazoa; phylum Chordata; class Aves; order Psittaciformes; family Psittaculidae; genus Melopsittacus; species Melopsittacus undulatus. The sequence continues at coordinate 2,597,638 of NC_047531.1, forward strand.
GTCAGTGCTGTGGTTAGCACCAGTGAGGGCTGCATGGGGGTCAGTGCTGTGGTTAGCACCAGTGTTGGGTGCATGGGGGTCAGTGCTGTGGTTAGCACCAGTGAGGGGTGCATGGGGGTCAGTGCTGTGGTTAGCACCAGTGAGATGCGCATGGGGGTCAGTGCTGTGGTTAGCACCAGTAAGGGGTGCATGGGTGTCAGTGTTGTGGTTAGCACCAGTGAGGGGTGTATGGGGGTCAGTGCTGTGGTTAGCACCGGTGAGGGGTGTATGGGGGTCAGTGCTGTGGTTAGCACCAGTGAGGGGTGCATGGAGGTCAGTGCTGTGGTTAGCACCGGTGAGACATGCATGGGGGTCAGTGCTGTGGTTATCACCGGTGAGACGTGCATGGGGGTCAGTGCTGTGGTTAGCACCAGTGCAGGGGTGCATGGGGGTCAGTGCTGTGGTTATCACCGGTGAGACGTGCATGGGGGTCAGTGCTGTGGTTAGCACCAGTGAGGGGTGCATGGGGGTCAGTGCTGTGGTTAGCACCAGTGAGACGTGCATGGGGGTCAGTGCTGTGGTTAGCACCGGTGCAGGGGCTGTCGGTTCCGTACCTCGAGGGGTGTCGCGGCCCTTCGCCGACGCGCACTTTGGGGTGGACAGGGTGATGACTTTAGCTCGGTGACCGAGCCCTGGCAGCACAGACAAAGCGATTCAGCGAGGGGACCCACACTGCCCGGATATGGGGCAGCCGGGGCCCCAGGCACAGCGGCTGCAGCGGTGATGGGGATGAAGGAGATGGTGGCTCCGGGTGCTCAGAGGGTCCCTCCCTCCCTCCCTGCAGCTCAGAGCTGGGGTGAAGGAAGCAGCTACTCTACACCATTGCCCCGAGGCAATGTGTGAGGCCCTAGAGGCAGTTCCCTCACACATCCTCACCTCCACGGCTAATAGAACCAGGCCCTTCGTCCTTCCCTCCCATCACCTGCTTCATGAGCGATCCCAGCTTAGGCTGCCTCTTGTCGGCGTGATCTGTAGCACCAACAGAACGTCAGCTCTCGTCTCACTGGGCTGCTCTGGGGTCCTCCCACCTCACCCCCCAGCACTGCTCAGGATGGAGGACAAGGGACCAGGGGAAGCAGCACAAGCAGGAGCGCTGGGGTTGGGACCCAGCATGCAGGGACACCTTCCAGTGGGAGCCACACCACGGCACCCACTGCAGCAGCACAAAGGGGGGCTCAACCCTCCTGCAGCTCTGCTTCAGCATTGGGATCACCCAGGCACTGCCACAGCGCTGCAGCCCCTGCTCAGCTCCACCACCACCATGTCAGGTCTGCCACCCCAATGCTGGCCCCACAACCCCTCCTTTAGCCACAGCTCTGGGTATGTCCCCAGCATGTGCCAGAAGGGGCTTTTGGCACATCCTCTCCTCCCCGGGCTGCAATGAGCACCTAGCTGGGTCTCCACAGTCCCTCTGGCCCCCAGTGAGCTCTGCAGCAGTGATGGAGTGGAATGGTTGGGACAGAGGATGAATGACAGTGGAGTGGGACAGTGATGGCAGCTCTGCCATAGCTGGAATGGGCAGGATGCTCACAGAGCAAAGGAGACACAGACTTACCGAGGCTTCCCATGACAGCACCGGGTGCCAACGGTGCTGAGAGCTCAGCTGGCAGGGCCTGTCCCACCAGGTCCTCAGCAAGCACCCAGATCCAGTGCTCACAGATCCCAGGCCATTGGGGTTCCCAAAACCAATCCCAACCTCATCCACGGAGGCCCAGGTGGAGTTGGGAGCTGTGGAGCAGCCTCTGCTGCTCCTCTGAGGTGAGCCATGGGGACCAGCAGCTCACCCACTGCCCAGGGCGTGGGATGGACACCGTGACCCATGGCTGCAGCCCTCCTGTATCCCTGTCCCCAGGCTCCTCACCTGAGCTGCTCATGTGAGCCGAGGTGAAGCCACTGAGCGTGTTGCGCCCGCTGGCATCAGCATAGTGCGGCATGGAGTTAATGACAGCCTGCAGGTACTTCTCCTGCTCCAGGCTTGTGGAGTCTGCCTGCGAGGGGCCTGGTGGAGAGCACCAAAACCACCGTGAGACATGGGGAGAGCTCTGCAGCACGGCCCCGGCACAGGCAATGCCCTGGAGATGGAGGGGATGGACAGAGGGAACGGAGGGCACAGAGGGGATGGAAGGCACAGAGGATACAGGCACCTGCAGTGGGAGCATTCTGGGACTTGAAGAGGCCCACGACGCCCTTGCCATGCAGCCCCCCTGAGCGCAGCAGCACGGCTTTGGTGCGGGAGTTCCTCCAGCACACCACGGGGAAGCGGTTCTGGCGGTAGCAGCGGGAGATGCGCTGGATCGTGTTGTCCTGGATGCTCTGCGGCACGATGAGCAGCCCGGGGTAGCTGCAGGGGAGAGCAGAGGTGCTGTGGAGCTCGGTGGGGTGCAGGATGAGCCCCCCCAGCGCCCACAGCCCAGCTCTGAGCCCGCTGCCCTCCCTGCCCTGCACTCACCTCCGGCATATGGCGTACATGCGGTTGACGGTGGAGATGCGGAAGGGCTCGCTCTTGGAGCGGGTGAGGCTGCTGCTGAGGGTGCCCAGCCCCAGGCGCTGGTAGTCCCGGCAGCAGGCCCGCTCCACCAGGTGGTTGATGGTCATCTTGTCCGAAGGTTTCATGGTGGTGGTGGGGGTCAAAGTGCTTCTGTCCATCTCTTCAGACACTGCGGAGACAAAGGGGTCAGGGTCCAGCACTGGCAGTGTCCCATGTGCTGCTGGTGGAGGTGAATGGGCTGGAGGCACCTCCCAACCCACCACAGACAGGGCAGGGCAGGAGCTCCATCCCACCACCTCCACCTGAAGTGGTGAAGCTCAGCTGCCCCAGAGGGCTGGGCATTGGACTCTGGGGCAAGAGCCTTCACTTGTGAGGTTAAAAGCACAGAGAAAAGTCAGCTGCTGCCTGGGGGCTGGTGTTAGAGCAGGTTTCTTTGGTATCAGTGAGAGATGAGGAACAGCCCAACACTGACCGGCCAGAGCTGCCCCACCAATGGGTCTCATCTCCTCCCTTAGAGGGGAGCAGCTCCAGAGAAGCTGTGGCTGCCCCATCCCTGGCAGTGCTCAAGGCCAGGTTGGACACAGGGGCTTGGAGCAGCTGCTCCAGTGGAAGGGGTCCCTGCCCATGGCAGGGGTTGGAACTGGAGGAGCTTTAAGGTTCCTTCCAACCCAATCCAACCATTGTAGAATTCTATGATCTCCACGGCATACAAACTATCTCCATGAACAGAAGGGAAGATCCCAAATCAGCCGTGTCCAGTCTGCTGGACAAGCCCCACAGCGGCAGGAGGGACAGGTCCCTGCAGGCACCATTCCCAACTGAACCCCTAAATCCCATCCACCACATCTCTGACCAGCCTTTCCCCCCAGGAAGGTTGTCACCTTCCACAGAGGACTCCTTCCTGCCCCTTCTCAAACCAATCACACTCTTCTCATGTCTAACCTAACCTGACTGCAGCTGAAAGCTGGGAATTCTCATCTGAAGAGCTGGGACCAAAGAACTCCCTCCTCTCCACAGGGCTTGCTGGGTACTGGAAGAGTGTCCCACAGCAGATGAGAGCTGGTGGACCATTGACAACTGGGAGAGGTGACCACGGTGGCACCGCAGGGCAGCACCTGTGCCTGCTGCCCTGCGGAGTGAGGGCCATGGCCTGGGAGAAGCTCCTGCCCCATTCACCAGCCAGGTCCCAACCTGAGATCTCATCCTCGTTGTCCTCGGGGAAGTGCTGGCTGCCCCTCTGCTCCCACATGGGGGGGGTGTACTTCTTCCGTGTCACGTACTGCCGTCCGATGGTCTTCTTGGCGTTTTTCACCAGGTTTTTGGAGAGCGTCCTGGGAGCAGAGAACAGGCTGAGACCCCAACACCACCTCCATGGCCACAGCCCCGGCACGAGTGGCCCCCAAGGGTTGAAGACACCAAACCTCGGTCACACCGAGAGCGAAGCAGCAGAGACAGGAGCATCCCACACCACTGCCTGCAGGCACCCCAGGAGGGGAGATGTCACCCCACGGCTCCCTGGCAGGAGGAGCCGGTGCCTTGGATGGGGGGCACAGAGCAGGGGCAGAGCTCCAAGGTTTGCCTGTTCATTGATGGAGCTGCGAGGCTGGGCAGGAGCCCCAGGCTCCCATCCCAAGGGAAGCCTTGTCCTGGCTCTAACCCTCACCTCCACACTGGAGCTCCGGCAGACACCAATCCAGCTTGTCCCTGGAGGCTCTAGCTTATGGCAAAGGCCAGAGCCACCACAGGGAGGTTTCCAGCCCATCCTGGACATGGGGTGGCTTGTGGAAGGTGACTTGTTCCACACCAGGTAGGACAGGGAGAGCATGGCTGGGTTCAGCCATTTCTTAGGGCATCCCATGGAAAGCAGGAAGGGAGACCTTCCAAAACCCTCGGAGATAAGGCTGCATGGTCAGAATAGACTCCACTGCTGATGTGGGACTATTCATTAGGGACTGTAGTGATAGGACAAGGGGTAATGGGTTAAAACTGAAACAGGAGAGGTTTAGATTGGATATAAGGAAGAAATTCTTTACTGTGAGGGTGCTGAGGCACTGGAATGGGTTGCCCAGGGAGGTTGTGAATGCTCCATCCCTGGCAGTGTTCAAGGCCAGGTTGGATGAAGCCTTGGGTGCCATGGTTTAGTGTGAGGTGTCCCTGCCCATGGCAGGAGGTTGGAACTGGATGATCTTAAGGTCCTTTCCAACCCTAACTATTATATGATTCTATGATGGAGCTCCAGAAGGCAGGAATTCCTGAACACAGGAATGTGTCCTGCCCACACACAGGACCTCATGCTCATCACCTCTTCACTGAGCTTATGGGCTCAAAGGGGAACAAATGAAGGAGACATGGGATATACATCCCATAGGGAATGGCCACAGCCAACCCAGGACAAAGCTACACTGATGAATGATTTCTCAACATCCACCTGATCAAGACAGGGCTCAAACTGAGACCTTCAGGTGCCTTGTTTGGCTTTGTAAAGTGGGTGGTGAAGGGCTCCAACTGCTCCCTGCACGGACCAAGGGAGGGAGAGCCTCAGGACAGAGGAAAAACGTTGTCCTGGGAATGAATGCTTAAAACATGGAGACTCGGAACAGAGAACCAAGGTTTGTAGATAATGTGGGGCACTGGAAGCAGCCTTGGGGAGAGGTGACAAAGCCCATCTCTCAAGTTCAGACACTGGACACTGTGCCCAGGCCTGGCAGCTCTAGAGGTCTCTAGAGGTAGAGGCACAGCTCCATGTCGTGGGGCCACCACAATGGCATGGAGCACAAGGGAGGCTGCTCAATGGATCAGCCACCTCTGAGCATGGTGCTGCTGTGGGGAGAGCACACCCTCAGACCTGGAAAAGGGCATTCCCAAGAGACAAGCCCCAGGCCACCACATGCAGAGCAGTGAGAGGAAACCCTGGGAGCAGCCAGAGCCAATGCCACCTCGCAAGCTCCCACCCAAGCTGAAGGCATCTTACGTGCTGGAATGGCCAAGGTGCCCGAGGGACATGACCCCCACTGCCAGGCCCTGGAACATATCGGTGACCTGCTGGGAGCTGAGTCACAAACACACGGGAGAGGGGCTTAGAGCAGGGCACAGCAAGCGAGCAGAGCAGCACCGAGCCCAGCCGGGCCTGCCCCTGCCACCGAGCGCAGGGTAGGGGCTGGCTGTAGGGCAGCACCTCCAGAGCTCCACCACCCCCAGTGCTCCTGTCCTGCAGCACAGCACAGCCTGGGCCCTCACACCCCTGCAGCCTCTCCCTTGGACACCTCCTCAGGGCTTGTGGGCTGGGAATGGGGCAGGGATGACCGGGTCTCTGCTGGGTGTGCAGCACGTCCCCCCCACAGGGACAAGGGGAGACCCTGCGCCAGGAGAGGCCCAAAGCAGAGGTCCCAGGGACCTTCACCCCCAGCCTGGGGGTTGTGCCCCTCTCCCGAGCGAGCCCCACTCAGCAGCTCCCTGCAGGTGTACAGAGGAGGGAGAGGAGGAGCCCTGCAGCTGTGCCCACCATGGTACCTGAGTGAGGGGTTCTTCTCCTTGGCCTTGGGCTGCATGGCCTGCTTGGGGGACTGGCCCACGGTGAAGGCGAAGGTGCCACGCACGTGCTGGGGGTAGCGCAGCTTGTGCAGGTGCTTCCGGAAGATCTCGGCGCTGTCTGAAGCCACCTCCTCGTCGAAGGCGATCTTCAGCAGCTGCAGGACACAGGCACTGCGTCAGCCTGGGACAGGGCTCTGGAGAGGGCTCGTCCCACAGTGCAGGGCACAGCTCAGGTCCCAGCTGGGAACAGATGTGAGGCTGCTCTGCTGTCCCCCTGCGCCAGTTCCTCTGTCCCATGCTCCTTCCTGCTGGAGACAACTCCAGAGCCAGCACTGCTGCTCCTCAGCATCCCCAGTGTCAGTCACTGGCTGACAGCACAGAAGATGGGCAGGAAGGAACAGGCAGTGTGGTTTAGGTGCTTCCCTCCAAGCACAAGTCCCTCCTCGTGTTGTTACACCTCTCCCTGGTGTATTTCTCTCCCCCCATAACCTGCTGCAAGGGTTGCAGAACCACCTCCTAGAGCACTGTGCTGGGGATGTCTCAGCCCTTCTCAGAGCTCCAGCAGACACTGGAGCAGTTGGAAAGAAGTTTACAAGCAAGAAGTTGCTCCTTCTTACAAGAGGATTGTGACTGGAGCAGCTCTGGAGCCAGGCTGAGAGAGCTGGGCTGGGGCAGCCTGGACAAGAGAAGGCTCCTCAAGGGGAGACCCCAGAGCAGCTCCAGTGCCTAAAGGGGCTGCAGGAAACCTGGAGAGGGGCTTGGGACAAGGGATGTAGGGACAGGCCAAGGGGAATGGCTTGAACCTGCCCAAGAGAGGGGAGACTGAGCTGAGCTCTTAGGCAGAAGCTGTTCCCTGTGAGGGTGCTGAGGCGCTGGCACAGGGTGCCCAGAGAAGCTGTGGCTGCCCCATCCCTGGCAGTGCTCAAGGCCAGGTTGGACACAGGGGCTTGGAGCAGCTGCTCCAGTGGAAGGGGTCTCTGCCTGTGGCAGGGGTTGGAACTGGAGGAGCTTTAAGGTCCCTTCAACCCAACCCATTCCATGATTCCATGGTGCTAGGGAACAACCACAGCTGGGTAGTGCCTTGTCCCAGTGATGGTGGAGTCATGGCCACACACCAGTTCCATGCACAGGAGCACCCAGAGCCCCTCATGGCCTCACCTGGAATGTGCACGAGCGCAGCTGCAAACCCTCCTGGATGAACTGATCCACCTGGGCCTGGACATTGATCTTCTTCTCTTTGGTCAGCGAGGCGATGGGGAAGGACCTGATCACCACCTGCTCCCCCACTGGGCACAAGCATGGAACAGGTTAGACACAGCCTCAGCCCTGTGCAAGCCCAGACTACACCAGACCCTTGGTGCCATCGCCCCAGGGAGGATGAAGTGGCCAGAAGCAGGCTGGACGTTCAACAGCCAGCCCACGGTGACTTGTACATGATGCCTTGGATGGGCATGAGCAATCATCATCTACCACACGTGGAGAGCTACAGCAACCACCTCCTTTGTAGCAGTGGGGCACAACCATCAAGCCTGTGGTGGTTGCAGAAGCCCCCAGCAAGGCCAGTGTTGGCTGGGAACCCACTCCAGGGAACCACTGCAGTCCTGAGCTGCAGCCCTGCTCCAGGACTGCTCCAGCCACCTCCTCCCCAGGCACCACCAAGCCCAGGAGGCAGAGGACACAGGACCTTACCCAGGGGGTCGGTGGGAGTGCCTTTGAAGATGATGCGGTACGTGGTGAGGAAGATGGCTCCTTCTGCAGGGAGCAGAGGGGGGCCACCAATACTGCCTCCAGCAGCCTCCTCCCGCCCATCAGGCATGAGGTACACGCGGAGCCCTTCCATCACACACTCCTCTCCCACCAGCAGGTTGGGGCGCAGCAGCTTTGGCTACAAGGATGTACAACAGTAAGTTCAGGTCCATGTGTACTGTGAAAGGGGACTTGAAGGTTCCCACAGCACCAGAACCTTACACAGCAGCAGGCTGGGTCCATACCTTCTGTATGGGAGGAAGCCTCTTGCTCTCCCTGTGCACGGCATCCAGTGTCTCTATGTGCATCTGCACGATGTCTGTGGACAAACGTGATGTTAAGAGATGGAGAGCGAAGTCCTGTCCTACACAGCACTCAAGCACGCTGCCAATCCACCCTGTAGCACCTTCTCTTGCCCTTCCTACTGCTTGTTGCAGAACCATCTCCTACGCAGCCCCCTGGGGTGATGTGGAAGGATTCCCAGTGCTACCACGGAGTTACCCATCCCCAGCACTGCTGCAGAGTGTATTACCAGGGATCATGACGTGCAGCCCCTTGAGGTGCTCGTTGGTGACTCCACTCTCGGTGCAGACTTTGTCCACGAAGCGGTTGATGAACCTCACCACATAGTTGGCCACATCCGAACTCTCTGCATCCTCAAAGCCACTTTCTGTGTCATAGCTCTCGGCCACGCTGCCAGCAATGCTGCCATTCAGAGCAGGGAAGAGTCAACCCTCAACATCTCCTCTGCTGTGTCCTCACACCACACAGAGCCCAGGAGAGCTCCTGCTCTTGGTACGAACCCAGGAGAGCTTCCATCATTGACATGAAGCCAGGAGAGCTTCCAGTCTTGATATGAACCCAAGAGAGCTCCGACTCTTGATACAAACCCAAGAGAGCTTCCACTCTTGATATGAACCCAAGAGAGCTCCAACTCTTGATATGAACCCAAGAGAGCTTCCACCCTTGATATCAACCTAGGAGAGCTTTCACCCGATATGAACCCAGGAGACTTCCCACCCCTGATATGAACCTGTTACAAACCCAGGTGAGCTCCCACCCTTGATATGAACCCAGGAGAGCTCCCACCCCTGATATGAACCTGTTATGAACCCAGGAGAGCTTCCACCCTTGATATGAACCCAGGAGGGCTCCCACTCCTGATATCAACACAGGAGAGCTTCCACCCTTGATATGAACACAGGACAACTCCTACTCTTGACGTGAAACACCCTTGGGCTCTGCAAGCTGCTTGCATCCTGCTAGCCACTGAATGATCCCAATGCCCTGAGTGCTGTGTCCCAACCCACTTCCCAGCCCTGCTGACCTGTTGGTGACGAAGCTGTTGCTGACGCTCTCCATGTCTCCCAGGCCAGAGCTGCGGAGCAGGCGGTTCTTGCTGGTGTCCAGGGGCAGCAGCAGGTAGCTCATGCGGTTGGCATAGTGGATGGCCTGGCTGAAGACAGTGCTCTCCTCCTTCTGGATCAGCTCCTGCTGCTTCTCTCTGCTCATGGTGGGCCAGAGCCTCAGCTGCTCTGATGCTATCTCCAAGGCAGACTTGGCTTCCTGTGGCTCCTCTGGGCTCTCCTGAAGGAGATGGAAGAAGATCAGTCACCTTCATGGACAGAGCTATCAGCCTTCCCCCAGTGTTCCATAGAAACCTCGCAGAACCTCAAGCCTGTTCACCCTCCTCAGCCCATGGACCACAGTGACCCTGTGTCAATGCTGTCACCTCCTCACCTCATCCGTGTGGTTCTCCTCACTGTTGTCCAGGTACAAGGCTCGGATGTGGTTCTGCACATCACAGTAGAACATGGCCTCCCAGAACTGGATGTTGGTCCACACCACGTGCTCCTGCACACAGCTGTAGGCGAACTGTGTGATACCCGGGCTCAGCTTCTGAGGAAGCACAAGGTGGAACAGAACCTCAGTACAACCTGCCCTCAGTCCCCACTCCTGCAGCCTTCAGGGACCCCAGAGCCTGTGGGGGCTGTGCAGGGTCAGGACATGAGGACACTGCAGATACTCACTCGGCAGAAAGCAGTGACCAGTGGCAGGAGAGCAGCTGCAATCCCATGTTCATCCATGGCAGTGCAGTCCTGGAGTGAAGAGAGCAGAGCTTACAAAGGCTTCACCACAAGACCCCCAGACCCCTGTGATCCCTGTGCTGTGCTGTCCCATAGAATCATGGAATGGGTTGGGTGGAAAGGAGCCCTAAAGCCAGTTCCAACCCCTGCCACGGGCAGGGACCCCTTCCACTGAAGCAGCTGCTCCAAGCCCGTGTCCAACCTGGCCTTGAGCACTGCCAGGGATGGGGCAGCCACAGCTTCTCACGTGGCTGGTGTAGAGTGCAGAGGGAAAAATCACTTTTTAATGCCATTTCCCTTGTCCTGTCCCTACATCCCTTGTCCCAAGCCCCTCTCCAGTTTTCCTGCAGCCCCTTTAGGCACTGGAGCTGCTCTCAGGTCTCCCCTTCAGGAGCCTTCTCTTGTCCAGGCTGCCCCAGCCCAGCTCTCACCCTGTCTGCACGGGCAGACAAGCTCTCCCCGCCCTGCCCTACCTGCAGGCAGCAGTTCATCATGCGGATGATGAAGTCAAACTGCTGGTGGTCCAGCACTGCCCTGTTCTGCTGCACGTGCAGGTTCAGCTCCTGGGTCAGGCAGTGTCGTGCTGCTCGGCCCTTCATGGCACGCAGCACTGCGGGGAAGAGCTGCAGAGAAAGAAGTCATGGAGGAGAAAGAGGGGTTCAGTGGAGCTCTGGTCACAGAGTGAGCTCAAGGACAGCCCACAGTGAGGGGGCTTCACATTCTGGCTGTTGGCTGGCACCAGGGTGCTGCAGGCAGCTCACTGCACTTGCATGGGGAGGCAAAGCCACAAACCCACACAGAGCAAGGTGAGGAGGACCCAGCCTGTTATTTCCCCAGGTCAGACCCTGCAGAGCAACCTCTGTCTCTCCTCTCCTCCCCCACCAGCTCCTCAGGACCCCCCTCACCTTTTTGGCTTCCAACATCTTGTTCTCAAAGACGTAGGAGATGCAGTTCCTGACCACCTCCAGGCGCCGGGCGCTGTTGGCCAGGGCATTGCCATTGCGTTCCATGATGGCAGCTGGGGGGAGAATCACCCATTAGTGCAAGCAGGGGAGGACCTTCACCCATGGTGGGGAGAGAACATGGAATTGTGGAATGGTTTCGGTCCAACCTGGCCTTGAGCACTGCCAGGGATGGGGCAGCCACAGCTTCTCTGGGCACCCTGTGCCAGCGCCTCAGCACCCTCACAGGGAAGCACTGCCTTATGTCCAAAGTTAACCTCTCCTCTTTCAGTTTAAACCCATTCTCTCTCATTTTATCACAACTTGCCCTTGTTGAAAGCCCCTCTCCAGCTTCTTCCCCTGTTCCGCACAGGCAGGAACTCATCCTGAAAGAATACTATGGGGTCTTCAACCATCCCCTCATGCTGGCTTATAGAGCCCAGGGAGCTCTAAGCACCCCAAGGGGGCAGAAGCAAATGTGGACAGTGCTGCTGCTTCTTCAAAGCACATTTTACCCCTCACATGGGACCCTCAGACACACCACAGTGTGCCAAGGAGCTGGTACACCCCAGCAAAGCTCCTGCTGGGCAGGGAGGTCCCTCTGCACACACGCACCGATGGGGGGCCCCGATGGCACCATGCATTTCTTCTCCGCCTTCACAGCAGGAGGAGCTGTCTGCAGCTTGGCGGTGGCCTGGTCGATGATCCACTGCACTGTGCCCTCATCCAGCCGGGGGAACGGCTTCTGGTGCAGGCGCAAGTGACAGCCCTCCGTGGGCTTCTGTACCTTGTGCATGGTCACTGCGGGGTACGGGTTCTCCTGGAACACCAAACACAGCCTCTGGTCAGGTCTGTGGACACCACGGGTCCTGTTGCAGGGCAGGAGCCCCAGGAGATGCCCCCATCCTTCCGCAACCTCCAGCGCTCCCCCAGCTGGTATCTACAGTCCCTGGACACCCCCCAGGCCTGAGGGCAGGTGCCCGGGCAGTGATGTTGGAAAGGAGCCTCAAGGACAGGTCACTTTGATCCTGAACACAGCAGGGAGCTAAGTACTGTTCAGAAGCTCCATCAGGAGATGGCTAAAGGCCCCACAGGTGCTGCTCTGCTTTCAGAAGACCTTTACTGGCCAGCCCTGGATCAGACAACAAGGAAATGGCTGCTCCAGAGCAAAGGCATGGAGTGCTGGATGCCCATGTAATCCAAAAGTGAGGAATCCTGCTCCTGGGAGTAGCTCACACCAGGCCAGACACTGCTGGGTACATCACAGAACAACAGAATGTGTGGGGTTGGAAGGGACCTTAAAGCTCCTCCAGTCCCAACCTCCTGCCATGGGCAGGGACACCTTCCTCTAGAGCAGCTCTGTCCAACCTGGCCTTGAGCACTGCCAGGGATGGGGCAGCCACAGCTTCTCTGGGCACCCTGTGCCAGCGCCTCAGCACCCTCACAGGGAACAGCTCTCTTATCTCCAGCCTGAACTTCCCCTGTTTCAGTTTGAACCCATCACCCCTTGTTCTATCACTACAGTCCCTAATGAACAGTCCCTCCCCAGCATCCCTGTAGGCCCCCTTCAGATACTGGAAGGCTGCTATGAGGTCTCCACGCAGCCTTCTCTTCTCCAGGCTGCACAGCCCCAATGTTCTCAGCCTGTCTTTGTGTGGGAGATGCTCAAGCCCCTGATCATCCTCGTGGTCTCCTCATGACAGGTCCCTCCCTCCACAGCATCACACACTGTGAGCATCACTTCCAGCAAGACCTTATGGAGGAAGCACAGAGCAATGGGGCTCAGGCCTGAGCAGCTCCCCCTGCACTGGGACCTCCAGGACTCACGTTCTTGTAAAGCTTCTCTGCCAGCTCCTTGATGTGCCTCAGGATCTTCTGCTTGTTCCCCTCCTCTGCACGCATGCGCTTCACTTCGTAAGCCACGAGCTGGGGGAGGAGGACACAGGTGAGAGGAGCAGCTCCCGCAGGATCCGGACACCATTCCCACATCCCAGTGCAATGCTGCAGCCGGAGCACCACGGCACATGCCCAGCTCAGGCCACTGGGACAGGGAGAGCAGAGCAAGCCCAGGCAGGGCAGGCAGGAGGCAGCTCCCGAGCTGCCCCTCTCACCTCATCAAACAGGTCGATGGAGCGGTATGGAGCTCCTCGCTCCGTGACGAAGCCGGCGAAGGCCATTCCCTCCAGCACCTTGGTGAGGAAGTCATCCTCCGTCAGCCCCCTCTGCCCAAGGAATGCTGCCTGCAACAGGGGAGAGCACTGTCAGCAGCGTGTCTGAGCAATGGGTGCCCATCCCACATCATCCCCAGCATGGCTCTGAAGGAGCCTCTGGCCGGCACCACTAAGGGAGAAGTACCAGGTCTGCTGTGTCTGTTGAATGCTACTTGGACCCTTGGCAGCTGAATGGGGGACCTCATCCCACCCCAGAACCACCCACTACAGCTCACCACATGCCTTCAAGCCACACGGAGGGCTCCAGAACATTTGCCCTCCTCACCTCTATGGAGCAGCCCCTTGCCATGGGATGGAGCTGAGAGGTGCAGGACTTGGTGCCAGAGCCAGAGCACTGCACCACGGTGGGTGCCGAGTCCTGTGGTCCTGAACCCGCAGTGGGCAGCACAGATGTTGCAGTGAGCAAAGCAGCTAAATGAGAACTACAGAATCCCAGACTGGTTTGGATTGGAAGGGACCTTACAACTCCAGCTCCAACCCCTGCCATGGGCAGGGACCCCTTCCACTGGAGCAGCTGCTCCAAGCCCCTGTGTCCAACCTGGCCTTGAGCACTGCCAGGGATGGGGCAGCCACAGCTTCTCTGGGCACCCTGTGCCAGCGCCTCAGCACCCTCCCAGGGAACAGCTTCTGCCGCAGAGCTCAGCTCAGTCTCCCCTCTCTTGGGCAGGTTCAAGCCATTCCCCTTGGCCTGTCCCTACAGGCCCTTGTCCCAAGCCCCTCTCCAGCTTTCCTGCAGCCCCTTTAGGCACTGGAGCTGCTCTCAGGTCTCCCCTTCAGGAGCCTTCTCTTGTCCAGGCTGCCCCAGCCCAGCTCTCTCAGCCTGGCTCCAGAGCAGAGCTGCTCCAGCCCTCGCAGCAGCTCCATGGACTCCTCTGGACCCACTCCAACAGCTCCAGGTCCCTCTGGTGCTGCTGCCCCAGAGCTGGATCAGGGCTGCAGGGGGGGTCTCACAGAGCACAGCAGAGAACACAACCCCCTCCCTGACCTGCCTGTTATGACCTGGAAGTTCATCATTATCTTTCACTCACTTTATGGCATTTTATGACAGGCATTTTCAGTTTATTGCAGGTTTATGATTTCATGGAACCAGTGAATCTTTGCTGGGCACCTGCTGGGAAAAGTACAGCTCACAGCCCTTATGAATGTGCTGGCAGGGACCAGGAGATGTTTTGAAGCTATTTCCTGCTCTCCCTGCCCTGCCAGCCCTTCTGGTAGAGCTGCCACAAGAGAAGCAATAGGGAAGGCAGCTCCTTCCTCCTTCCTCTCCCCAGATGTAGGGAAAATCCTCAGCCAGGACATGAGGGACACATTCCAGGAGGCTGTAATGCATCAATATGCTGGCAGCAGTGCACTGACCACACATGGGTATAAACCAGGAAGCGCCACCTGATCCTCAAGACCTTGGGATGGCCAAGGACAAACAAGGGATGCAGGTGGAGCTGGGAGTGATGCAGAGGTCACTGTGCAAACACAGCACTGTTTCTAGATAGAGCTGTATTTGTGCAAAACTCCTCCCCAATGTACCTGGAAAGGTGTTATTCCAGAGGACAGTTTGGAACAATAATTCTGTGGACAGGTTGGATGGGGCTTGGAGCAAGCTGCTCTAGTGAAAGGTGTCCGTGCCCATGGCAGGGGTTTGGGACTGGATGAGCTTTAAGGTCCCTTCCAACACAAACCATTCCATAATTCCATGGTTCTATGGTAGGAGACCACAGAGGAGATGGAGCTGAATTACGCCCAAACCAGGCTCCCTGATGGGCTCCAAAGGATTCCTCCCTTTCCCATCCCAATGCTCCCAGCTCAGCCCGGATCCAGTTGCAACACCCAGAGTGCCAGTGCTCACCTTATGGAACCTGATGACGGGCTCGGGATGGATGCGGATGATGTGCAGGCACCAGCGGTAGCCCTGCAGCAGCTGTGCAAACAGGCGGAGGAAGACAGCACGGATCTCCTTGTCCTGTGAACAGGGAAGGACAGCATGGTCACAGCGCGGTCACAGCACAGTCACAGTGCGGTCACAGCGTGGTCAGGCTGAGGGTGCACATGATCCAGCTCATAGGGGTGGGAGTTTACAGCAGCACAGAGGTGAAGGGATCAAACCTCGTGTTAGGGTCAGTGTCTGCTGAGCAGGGCAGGAAGCTCAGCAGATTACAGGGAAAAATGGACCCAGCAGGACGGGTTCACTGCTCTTTTGACTCCCTATGGAGCCAGGCTGAGAGAGCTGGGCTGGGGCAGCCTGGACAAGAGAAGGCTCCTGAAGGGGAGACCCCAGAGCAGCTCCAGTGCCTAAAGGGGCTGCAGGAAAGCTGGAGAGGGGCTTGGGACAAGGGCCTGTAGGGACAGGCCAAGGGGAATGGCTTGAACCTGCCCAAGAGAGGGGAGACTGAGCTGAGCTCTTAGGCAGAAGCTGTTCCCTGGGAGGGTGCTGAGGCGCTGGCACAGGGTGCCCAGAGAAGCTGTGGCTGCCCCATCCCTGGCAGTGCTCAAGGCCAGGTTGGACACAGGGGCTTGGAGCAGCTGCTCCAGTGGAAGGGGTCCCTGCCTGTGGCAGGGGTTGGAGCTGGATCAGCTTTAAAGGTCCCGTCAACACAAACCAGTCTGGTATCCCATGATTGTGTCCTCTTCCCAGCCCCCCTGACACTGTACAGAGAGCCCAGGGTTTGCTGAAACACCCAAATATTCAGTGTCTGTCTCCAGTAAACCCAGCAGCTACTGAAATGGCACCACTAGTTCCAGGCTCAGAGCTGTGGCCTCAGTGCCCTGCAGTCCTGTGCTCTCTTTGCCTCTTAACCTCAACAGCACTGAGATGGAGCAGGCTGAACTGCCTGCCCACTCCATGCCCAGAAACGAGGTGTCCCTCAGGAATGACAGCCCTGCCAGCTCCACTCACCTGCATTTTGAGAGAAGAGACAGAAATTGTTGAAGGGGGGAATGCAAGATCTGCCACCTCCAGCTCCGGGTCCAGGACCTGCACAGACAAGGCACAAACCACCCTCAGGGACCTTTACCTTCACAGCTGGAAAAAGCAAAGCAGCATTGGGGAGACCTTCTAAGAGTCTTCTAGTACATAAAGCGTCCTACAGGAAAGCTGGAGAGGGGCTTTGGACAAGGGCCTGTAGGGACAGGCCAAGGGGAATGGCTTGAACCTGCCCAAGAGAGGGGAGACTGAGATGAGCTCTTAGGCAGAAGCTCTTCCCAGTGAGTCTAGTGAAAGGTGTCCCTGCCTGTGCAGGGGTTAGAGCTGGATGAGCTTTAAGATCCCTTCCACCCAAACCAGTCTGGGATTCTGTGATTCCTCAGGGACCCAAGAGCACTCACAGGACAGGTCTGTGGGTGTGGAAATGACCAGGGCTGGAAGCAGCAGACAGCAGCACCACTGGTGCTCTGCTTTTGGGGGCAGTGGGAAGGGGGCACCTCTCCAGCTCTGGGATGATCCCTGTGGAGGGCTGGGGCTGGAGCTGAGCAGCAGGAGCTGCGGATGCAGCACGTGTGTGGTGCAGCTGCCCTGGGCACGCTCCGATGGCCACAGGGCTCTGGGAACACAGCAGCAGCAGGAAAGCTCCAGGGCTGCAGCTGCTTCCTCCCATCCATGGGCTGGGAGCCAGCACCCCATTCCCAGAAACCTTTGGCAGCAGAACCTTCCTCCGGCACTGCCACGCAGCAGAGGCTGTCAGCACGGGGACAGGTCTGCTGTGAGATGCTCACTGGGACCCCGAGGTGCGGAATTATGCTGTCAAAGGAGTTCCTGCTGCTCCATTCCCAGCTCCTCCTGGAAATACGTGTCATTCCCAAGGTCTGGCACCCTGCCGATGGGACAAAGGGACACACTCACCATGGAAAGGGCTTCCCGGGTCTGCTGGAGCAGAGGCTCAGGGAGCAGGGAGATGTGCACACACTCGGGGACATTCACTGTCCCACCATCCAGGTCCGCAATGACAACATCCAGCTGGAAGAGGCAGGACAAGGCATGAGACAAGGCCAGGCTTCACTGCACCCTCCGCACCACCTCCAGTGGGCTATGGAGAGCTGGGGGGGGAGCCCCATTGAGGAGGAGGGCTTGGGAATGCTGTGTGTCCCCTCTCCATCTCCTGTGGGCACTCTAAGCCTTCAGTAGTTATGTTCTTTATCCACTGCCACCAAACCCAAGCGTTTGCCACCACACACCCTAGAGATCACCACCTCCTGGGGTAGTGACGGGGAGGAGAACCTGGCCGGGGAGGGGACACAGCTCTGCTCAGCAGGCACCAGACTGTGGCTCGGTGCCTGTTATCAGCCCCTGCCCTGCTCCATCACAGCAGCCCTGGGATGGGGGTGCTCCGGAGGCTGCACAGAAGCTGCTCCCGTTGGGACTGGCCCCGGTACATTTTGGTTTCACTCAGCTCCTGCAGCCTCAAGTGCCAGCACAGCCTCTTGGAGCAGCGCTCAGCTCCCAAAGCAATTCCCTGGCTGATCCCAAGCTTGGCACAGCCCAGCTGGAGCACAGCCCGGGATCAGCAAGGCAGGCCTGAGCAAGCTCAGCCTAAGGACAGTGCCTGCTGCCAGCTGAGAGCTGGAGCTCGACCCCTGCTCCTCCCTCCCAATCCCGATCCTGGTGCAAGGAACGGGGGTCCTGGCGTCTCACCAGCTCCTGTGTCTCTGACTGGAAGATGGAGTGCACTCCGATAATGAAGGGTGTTGGTGTGCTCAGCACCTCCAGGAGCTGCGCGGGCAGGATGGGCACGTACGTGAAGCTGCAACCAAAGGAGAGCATCACTGCAGGCAGTGAAACCCTGCTCTGAACCCATCCTCAGCATTGCTAAGCCCCCCTCTGGAGGTGGGGGTGACCGCAGGCCTTCCCCCAGCACGCTCAGCCATGGAACCCCAGACTGGTTTGTGTTAGAAGGGACCTTAAGGCTCATCCAGTTCCAACCTCCTGCCACGGGCAGGGACCCCTTCCACTGGAGCAGCTGCTCCAAGCCCCTGTGTCCAACCTGGCCTTGAGCACTGCCAGGGATGGGGCAGCCACAGCTTCTCTGGGCACCCTGTGCCAGCGCCTCAGCACCCTCACAGGGAACAGCTTCTGCCTCAGAGCTCAGCTCAGTCTCCCCTCTCTTGGGCAGGTTCAAGCCATTCCCCTTGGCCTGTCCCTGAGCACCTCCAGAGCAGAGCTGCTCCAGCTCTCGCAGCAGCTCCGTGGCCTTAATGATGGGTAAATAACTGTGTTTTGGGCCCTGCTGGCAAAGGGGCAAGGAGGTGAGTGCCCACAGGTCCTGGCTGTGCTGACATCTCCTTTCCTGACACCTCTGGTGTGCAGAGCAGTGTAATTCCAGTGTCCACAGCACTGAAGAGGTGTGAACCCTCCACCCCTTCCTCCCTATGGCAAGCTGGAGCTCTGTTAGTGGAAGCAGGGACCAGAGCATCACCAGCAGCGTCTGTAGCTCCAGGACCTGCTGCCACGTGCTTTCCCAGGCTGTGGCAATCGCTGACAGAGAGAAGCAGCCCACCAGGCTCTTGAACTGGTCCAGCAGTGTGTTATCACCCCATGGAGCTTACCTCCCCAGAATCCATCCCATTCCCCTTCTCTGAGCTGCATTACAGAGCACGGAGCCCCAGTGCATCACTTCCACTGGCACCCATCCATCCCAGCCCTGGGCATGACACTGGGAAACTTCCAGAAAGCCTGGTGCAACCTCTGCCCACCCTAGATGGGGCCAGGCACATAACAGGGCTCTTGTTAAGGTGGTGGCAGTGGTGGCCAAGCCACTGTGGTGGCTCCTGTGGACACTGGCACCCCACTCACTAGGCCATGGACTGGCCACTACCGGGGCTGTCTGCACGTCCCCCAGGTAGGACAGCTGAGATAGATGGGCCATTGTGCTGCAGCTCCTGCTGTGCTGTATCCATGCTGGCCTGCAGTACCCCCACCTGCAGAAAGGCTGATTGTATCCCAAAGAAAGCTTCCTTTGGGAGTTCCACTGCTCTGCTGGAAACCTTTCCCTTGGTTGGACTGAGATTATAACTCCAGGGCCAGAGAATGACCATGGTCAGCGTCTATGAGCTTTCAGGAACCTTGTGAGGCTGTAGAACATGTTCTGCCTGAAGGGCTCAGAGAGCTGGGCTGGGGCAGCCTGGACAAGAGAAGGCCCCTGAAGGGGAGACCCCAGAGCAGCTCCAGTGCCTAAAGGGGCTGCAGGAAAGCTGGAGAGGGGCTTGGGACAAGGGCCTGTAGGGACAGGCCAAGGGGAATGGCTTGAACCTGCCCAAGAGAGGGGAGACTGAGCTGAGCTCTTAGGCAGAAGCTGTTCCCTGTGAGGGTGCTGAGGCGCTGGCACAGGGTGCCCAGAGAAGCTGTGGCTGCCCCATCCCTGGCAGGGCTCAAGGCCAGGTTGGACACAGGGGCTTGGAGCAGCTGTTCCAGTGGAAGGGGTCCCTGCCTGTGGCAGGGGCTGGAAATGGATGAGCTTTAAGGTCCCTTCCAACACAAACCTGCCTGGGATTCATCCCATGATGCTGTGACTATGGCCTGGCAGCAGCTCTTGGTGGCTGTGGAGGGCTGAGGGCTCGGGGTGCTCTGGGTGCCCTCACCTGTACTTGAGGGGGAACATGAGTGCGAGCAGAGCCCGGCAGGCGTCCGTCAGCCGCTGGTAACTGCTGGACAGAAACAGGATCTTGTGCTCGGTCAGCGCAGCGCAGAACAGGTACAGCACATTGGTGATGCCTGGCAGAAAGCAGAGGAGAGCTCAGAAATGAGGGTCACCTCCTGCACCCACCAGAGAGCAATGACCCCACACGGATCCCACCCCTCATCTCCACCTCTGCAGCATAGAGGAGCTCAGCATCACCCAAAGAGCCACTTCTGGGATGTGCTTCCAATGAAAGCCCCTGTCCTGGGAGAGAGGTGTCTTCCTGAGGTGCTGGTGTCATCAATCACAGGCATAAGGCCAATGGCAGCACACTCTGGGCACCCCTTTTTGCCACCCAGCCCAGTTCCCATGGGATCTGGGCACACATCTTTATGTGGAGCATTCTGTGCAGTTCTGGTGTCCTCAACATAAAAAGGACATGGAACTGCTGGAACAAGTCCAGAGGAGGCCACGAGGATGATCAGGGACTGGAGCAGCTCCTGTATGGAGACAGGCTGAGAAAGTTGGGGCTGTTCAGCCTGGAGAAGAGAAGGCTGCGTGGAGACCTCAGAGCAGCTTCCAGTACCTGAAGGGGGCTACAAGGATGCTTGAGAGGGGCTCTTCATCAGGGACTGCAGTGATAGGACAAGGGGTGATGGGTTCAAACTGAAACAGGGGAAGTTCAGGTTGAAGATAAGAAAGTTCCTCCCTGTGAGGGTGCTGAGGCGCTGGCACAGGGTGCCCAGAGAAGCTGTGGCTGCCCCATCCCTGGCAGTGTTCAAGGCCAGGTTGGACACAGGGGCTTGGAGCAGCTGCTCCAGTGGAAGGGGTCCCTGCCCATGGCAGGGGTTGAGGCTGGATGAGCTTTAAGGTCCCTTCCCACCAAAACCATTCCATTGTTCCATGATCCAGTCCCTGCCCTGCTGGGGAAGGGGAGAAAAAGCAGGATCAATAGGGCTCCACCTGTGGCTGGAGGAGCCCAGTGTGACACACGGAGCTGGGCAGCAGGGCGGCATCTCCAGCCAGGCTGATGCAGGCAGCTCTGTCCCAGCCTGGGCAATAGGGCACCCAGTGGAAGGGGCCCTACAGGCACTGGTGCAGGGGTGCGGGGTGTGCTGGTGTGGGGGCTCCGGGGTACATGAGTCTCACCGAGCTGGCGGAAGAGCAGTGCCACGCTGCAGCTGCTGACAGGGAGCGAGTCACTGATGGGTGTCTGGATCACCTGCCGGTCCCCAGCGCCCAGCGAGATGGTTCTCTGCAAGGGAGCACACGCACGTCACCGGGCACAGCCACGCTCCGAGGGCAGAGCCACAGCCTGAGTGCCCCCCAGAGCAGGGCTGACACCACTGCGCCCTCAGCACCATCCTGACGGGGTGCAGCATGTCCCACCACAGCACCATGGCTGCTGCAGGAAGAGGGAGGAGAGCCCCACAACACCACACGCTGTGTTTGACTGGGGACATGGGCTACAGGGGGGAATGGGAGCTCCCGAAACAGCCGGCACTCCTGGACAGCACGAGCAACACTGTGATGGCAGCAAGCCCTGGAACTGCACAGTGACAGCACATGAGGACCTTCAGTAGATCTTGGAGCAACCTGCTCCCAGGGAACGTGTCCCTGCTTGTGGCAGGGGAATGGAAGTGGGTGAGCTTCAAGGTCCCTTCCCACACACACCACTCTGGGATTCCATGAGAAGCAGATGGGAAGAGCTCACCTGTGCCATGGCCACCAGTGCTGCCTGGCAAGGGAGCAGCACTGGCCTCTCCAACCAGCCAGGGTGCTGATGGCTCCTGGGCTGGGGACGGACACCGGACACACTGGACACACTGGACACACTCTCACTGCTTCTCCCCCAGTACAACTTTTTCCCCAGTGGCACAGGGAAGCCTTCATGTGCCCCAGGCTGCAGCTCACTGCCCTCTCCTCCTCTTTCTACATCTCTCCAGGGAGGACACGCCTGCAAGAGCAGCTTTCACCACACAACCCACTGCGACAGCCACGGATCTGCTTTCCACATCCCTGGCAGTGTCCAAGGCCAGGCTGGACAGGGCTCGGAGCAAGCTGCTCCAGTGGAAGGTGTCCCTGCCTGTGGAACTGGATCTTTAAGGTCCTTCAACCCAAACACCTCAATGACTCCATGATTCCGAAGCTGCAGCCCTGGAAGAGCTGATCAAACACCCCTGACCTCATCCTCCAGAGCAGCTGAGGGTGTCTACACCACCCCAGCTCACAGGGTGGCTGCTGCAGAGCAGGACTGAACCGCCCAGAGCCCACTCACAGCAGTGCTGCACCAGTGCAACACACACAGACACATACACCAGAGGCACTAGCAGTGCCCAGGCCTCCAGCTCTGCCCCAGCCACAGAGTGGGTCACCCTCACAGACAGTTAGAGAGGTTGTTAAGCAGGAGACAGACCCCAGGAAGGAAAAGGTGTGCGTACCGCTGCTTCGTCCTCCGCGTCAGGCTGGGACAGAGACAGAGATGGCACAGTCAGTTAGAGACAGCACAGGAGATGGGAGGAAGGGAGGACACAGGCAGGGCTGACAGCAAGCTGGGAATGATCCCGGAGTGAGGAGAGGCACAAACACACACATGGAGCCAAAGCAACAGGGACCACAGAGGGATGGAGCACTGGGATGAAGCAGGAGAACAGGAAAGTGCCCCACGAGCTTGTTCCCACAGCACAGAGACCTGCAGGAACTGGTGGTGGCAGTAACTGTGCCAAGGAATGCCACACAGCGAGGCACAGCAGCTCCAGTGCTGCTGCTGGTGCACTGGGAGGAACCAGACAGAGTCAGACGGAGCTGGGCAGATCCCGCAGGAACGCCACAGTGCAGAGCCTATGGTGCCTGGCACACAGCCTGCGACAGGCAGCACCCTGCTCCTTCTGCAGAGGCACCCATCCTCTCCTGAGACACCTGCACCAGGGTCCAGCTCCAGGCAGCAGCACAAGAGGGACATGGAGCTGTTGGAGCGAGTGCACAGGAGGCCATGGAGCTGCTGCGAGGGCTGGAGCAGCTCTGCTCTGGAGCCAGGCTGAGAGAGCTGGGCTGGGGCAGCCTGGACAAGAGAAGGCTCCTGAAGGGGAGACCCCAGAGCAGCTCCAGTGCCTAAAGGGGCTACAAGGACGCTGGAGAGGGGCTCTTCATCAGGGACTGTAGTGACAGAACAAGGGGTGATGGGGTCAAACTGAAACAGGGCAAGTTCAGGTTGGATCTCAGGCAGAAGCTGTTCCCTGTGAGGGTGCTGAGGCGCTGGCACAGGGTGCCCAGAGAAGCTGTGGCTGCCCCATCCCTGGCAGTGCTCAAGGCCAGGTTGGACACAGGGGCTTGGAGCAGCTGCTCCAGTGGAAGGGGTCCCTGCCTGTGGCAGGGGTTGGAGCTTTAAGGTCCCTTCCAACCCAAACCAGGCTGTGGTTCATTAAGCACCAGGACCACTGGTGTTCTCCCAGTTGCTCTGGATGATTAGAGGGACCTCCAAGCCTGTGCCAGGCAGTTACAGCAGCTCAAGGGGCATCAACCCTGCCCAGCAGAAAGCACCAACCCAAGAAGCCTTCACAGATACCAGGGTCCAAGAGAGCAGCTTCTCCCCAGGGTCACGGGCTGCAGCAAGGGAAGAAAGCTCTGTCTGTGGGCCCCAGGGAGCTGAGGTGCTGCCCCAGCCCTGTGAAGGCTCCTCCATGGGGTAGGGGGGAATTTAATGGTGGTTTTTTGCTGGGGGAAGTGGAGCTCAGCTGGAAGTGAAGCCACCACAGCAAACAACACGTCTATGGCTACGTCTGAGGTGCTGGCATGGCACAAGAGCCGCAGGGCATTAGGCTGCTGCTTCCAAACACCTCCTGCCAGAGGGCCCAGCTGGGCTCTCTCCATTCCTGCCACCTCCATCCTCCTCCTCACCCATCTGCTGAGCAAGGCTGAGCCCATCTGGCCCTGCCCCAGCAGGAGGGGGACACATGGCTTGGAGGGGACAACAGGAGGTTGTCTGTGATGGCCTCACCTCTGGGCACAAGCAAAGCTGCTGCTTCCCAAGCCCTGTCCATCAGAGCTGCTGCCTGCACAGGCACAGGCCAGTGGGTTAAGGAGAGAGCCCCAAGCTGCTCATTTGGCCAATGCTGGCCTTGCTTGGCCCGTCCCCCTGCTCTCACAGATGGCCCGTGACCACTTGGCTCTGAAGCAGCTCTCCAGGCACTCAGATGGGGCTGAGTGGAGCAGCAGGACCTCCCCGGTGCAGGAATGAGCATGGACCATGGCAACTGCGTGCACAGACCCATCAGTGACTATGCAAGTGGAGAGAGCAAGGAGCCAGGGCCAAGCTGCCCAGCCATGGCAAGCTAAAAGGCAGCAAAGCAGCAGGATCTCAGCTGCTGGAGGAGCTGAGCTCGGAACCACAGAGCTCTGTTGTTTCTGCTCTCAAGAGCTTGGGAAAGCATCAGCCAAGCACTTCAGCAGCTCCTGGTTGCCAGCACACGTCAGCCTCGCTCAGCTCCCCCAGCACAGCACCAGATAGAGCTGAGGAATCCCTCTGCCTCTCCCAGAGCTGCTCAGGGGGCAGAGGCATGAAGAGCATGAGGAAGGGGCTGAGCACCCACCTGAGCTCCACCAGTGATGGGGATGGTGCAGGTCAGCAGGTTCCCAATGACATTCTCCAGGGACACGCTCAGTCCGTCCACATAGATGGTGTAGATCAAGCCCAGGCTGTTCTGCAGAGGGAAGCACAGCACACTTGAGCAGCACAGCACCACGGAGCATGGATCCCAGCGGGGGGAGACCTCAGGGATCATCTGCTCCAACTCTTCCAGGCAAAGCATCATCTAAACCAGATGTTTGAATACCCTATCCAGCACAATATTAACAGTGTCCAGTGCTGGGGAGTCACCACTTCCCCAGGGAGATAATTCCAATGGCTGGTGGTCCTCAGTGGGAACATTTTTTGTCATATCTATCTAGTCAGAACTGGGACATGGGACTCCTGGTACAATGGGAGTCTCCATCTTCTTTGTAGCCACCCTCAAGTAGTGCGACATGGAGATAAGGTCTCCCCGGAGCCATCTTTTATCCAGGCTGAACATTCCCAATTTTCAGCCTTTCCTCATAGGCTGCCCAGCCCTCTGGTCTTCAAACCTCAACTGGAAGCAGTTCTTCCCTGTGAGGGTGCTGAGGCACTGGCACAGGGTGCCCAGAGAAGCTGTGGCTGCCCCATCCCTGGCAGTGCTCAAGGCCAGGTTGGACACAGGGGCTTGGAGCAGCTGCTCCAGTGGAAGGGGTCCCTGCCTGTGGCAGGGGTTGGAACTGGAGGAGCTTTAAGGTCCATCCCAACACAAACCATTCCATGGCTCTATGACCCCCTGGACAACCTGCTCCAGCCAACCCTGCTCAAGCAGGAGTTGGACCAGGGACCTCCAGAGGTGCCTCCAGCCTCGGCTGTGTGTGTTTTCAGGGCTGTGAGTCTGCAGAGCTCAGGTTTTGTGCTCTCTGCAGCAGCTGCAGCCAGAGCTGGGAGTGATTCTTTACCCCTGTCAGTAATTAATGCCCTGAGCACTGCGTGTCCCACGGGAACAGCTTGTGCTCCATTCACAGAGCTGGTGTGAACAAGATGTGCAGGAACAGGGCAGAGCCCAGCGCTGGGATCCCACAGCGGGAGGGGAGAGCAGGCCTGGAGCACACTGCCCTCCTCTGAGCCACCATCAGTCCTGGGTGGGCTCCTCCTCTGCAGCATGAGGAGGGCTCAGTGTGAGGGCTCTGGGGAGGTGACCACCCCCTGTCCAGCCATGGAGCTGACACAACACAGAGCCCAGCCTGCACCCATTCTCACACCCCTTCCCCAAGCACAGAAAGCAGCAGGGCTGGGGAACATTCCCATGGAAGGAGCGATGTTCCCACAGGAATGGGCTGCCAGTTATGCTGCTTCTGCTGACAAACCAGGTCAAGGCTGCCAGCTGCCTGGTGAGGCCGAGTCCTTGGGTTGATGTTCAGGTGCGGCTGCTGGACCAGGATGCAAGGGGCAGGTTGGGAACAGGCTGCTCTCCCATAGGCACTGTGCCAGGATGCTCCATCACCTCCTGCTCCAGCAGCGACCACATGGCTCCAGGTTGCTCCCAGAGCCAGAAACCCTTCACCACCATTGTTCTCCTCTCCACACCCTTCTCCCCCTGCCCAGAGCACTTCAGACTTACCCTGAACACCTCCGCATGGTCCAGCCGTGACACCAGCACCAAGCTTTTGGGAGCAAAGAGCTGCGCAGGTTGAATGGGAGATGATGGCTCTTCCTCCTCCCCCCCATCACCATTCCTGGGGTGACTCTGAGGCTACGAGACAAGGACCCAGGTGAGGAAAAGGAGCTCTTCCCTCTCCCAGGATCTACCACCGGGGCCTGGCTTCCCCTGGCACAGGCACAGCCGAAGCCAGAGGCTGCCTTCATCCCTTCCCACCCGCAGTACCTGGGCGCTGTCGATGGGCTCCCAGAAGGTGAAGCAGGCGCAGTAGTGCCGCTCTGAGTTGATGTCTGTCAGCACAGCCACGAAGAAGGTCGGGGGGTTCCTCTCTGTGAAGAGCTGCCAACCACTGGGCTGGCAGAACTGCAAGAGAGGGCAGGGGCTGTGTCAGGAAGAGGTCAAACAATAGGATCCTGCCCCTCTGCTCTGCTCTGCCAGACCCCACTTGCAGCACTGTGTGCAGTGCTCGTGTCCCCATCATAAGGACGTGGAGCTGTTGGAGCAAGGCCAGAGGAGAGCACGAGGATGATCAGGGGCTGGAGCACCTCCCATATGAAGACAGGCTGAGAAGATTGGGGCTGTTCATCCTGGAGAAGAGAAGGCTGTGTGGAGACCTCAGAGCAGCCTTCCAGTATCTGAAGGGGGCTATAGGGATGCTGGTGAGGGACTCTTCATTAGGGACTGTAGTGACAGGACAAGGGGTAACGGGTTGAAACTTAAACAGCAGAGGTTTAGACTTGATATAAGGAAGAAATTCTTTACTGTGAGGGTGGTGAGGCACTGGAATGGGTTGCCCAGGGAGGCTGTGAATGCTCCATCCCTGGCAGTGTCCAAGGCCAGGTTGGATGAAGCCTTGGGTGCCATGGTTTAGTGTGAGGTGTCCCTGCCCATGGCAGGGGGGTTGGAACTGGATGATCTTAAGGTCCTTTCCAACCCTAACTATTCTATGATTCTATGAAACAGGGGAAGCTCAGGTTAGATATAAGGCAGAAGCTGTTCCCTGTGAGGGTGCTGAGGCGCTGGCACAGGGTGCCCAGAGAAGCTGTGGCTGCCCCATCCCTGGCAGTGCTCAAGGCCAGGTTGGACACAGGGGCTTGGAGCAGCTGTTCCAGTGGAAGGGGTCCCTGCCTGTGGCAGGGGTTGGAGCTGGAGGAGCTTTAAGCTCCCTTCCCACCAAAACCATTCCATTGTTCCATGCCCCACTGGCCGAGATGAGCACCCCCCACACCTGCAGCCTTCATAAAGCCTCAGGAGCTCCCAGCACAGGGCTGGGATGGGCTGGGCTCTGCTCTGCCCTTGCAGCCATGGAGGTGCTGGTGGTCACACCCAGACGCTGGAATAGCACCAGGAATGATGGAGGGTGACCCCCATGCAGCCAGGGCTGTGTCCCAGCCCCATGTCTGCTCCAAGAGGTGGCACCGCTCCCTTGGGAGCAGCAGCTGGAGAACACCTGCACCAGCTCCACAGTTCAAGCAGCTCCAGACACAGCTCTGTGGCACTTTCCACACACCAGGGCTGGGGGGGGGGGCTAATTCCAGCATCAGCCCAGGACTCCTTGGGGGGGTTCAAGGTCTCAAGGGGTTTTCCTCTGTTTCCTCAGCATTTGGCTGCTGAGGACTGTGGAAAATTCCCATCACTGGAGGAGTCGCCAAGAGTGGGACAGCCCCAGGACAGAGCTGCTCCTTCTGATGGATGTGTCCTCAGGACATGGAGACCTGGGCAGCACTGAGGACGGGAATAAGGTGGTGATGAGGCTAGAAAGGGCTGACAGGAGCTGAAGGCATCACTGCAGAACCTGAACCATTGTGAATCACGGAACCTCACACTGATGAGGGTTGGAAGGGACCTTAAAGCTCCTCCAGCTCCAACCCCTGCCACAAGCAGGGACCCCTTCCACTGGAGCAGCTGCTCCAAGCCCCTGTGTCCAACCTGGCCTTGAGCACTGCCAGGGATGGGGCAGCCACAGCTTCTCTGGGCACCCTGTGCCAGCGCCTCACGAAATCCCCCCAGTTTTAGCAGGATTCCCTGTCCCCATCCTGCTCACCCGCTCAGCACCACCCCTGGGGGCTGTCAACACCCCATGGCCTGGCTCCTGCTCTCCCAGTGATCCAGCACCCGCCCTGGGCTCAGGGCTGCCAGTGGAGGGGAGGACACTGCACGGGGACACGGTCACATCCTGTGTCTGTCTCCAGAGCAACTTCCACCCGTTGCAATGGGACAGCTCTGGTTGGAGCTGCTGTCAGAGCGACGCCAGGGCAAGAGCTCTGGGGTCAAGCTCCCTCCATGCACCAGAGAACCTTCACCCCACACAGCGCTGGCTGCACCACAAGGATGTGGTTATGGTACCAAACACCACAGTGGGCTCCATCCGGCTCTGGGGAGCTGCTCTGTCGCATCCCTACATCCCGCTCCCCCAACCACCTTCCAATGCTGCGGAAGCCTCAGAGCCCTCCAGGCTCCCAACAGGACCGGGCTCCAATTGTTTAAATTCCAGGGATGTTTTGGCTGGACAGTCTGACCCTTGGGGTGGGGGGAGCAGCTTTCCTCTTGCTTGGGACGGTTCCCAAGTGCCCTGCAGACAGCCGGGAAACACAGCCCAGAACATGAATACAGAGTCTGCCTCGGGACAGAACAGTACAGAAAGTCCAAGACTGTGATGGAATTCTGGCAACAGGATGAGGAGATAACAAGGGTGATGATCCCCGTGGCTGCAGCGGGAACTGCCAGAGCCAAGAGCCCAGGACAGGGCAGAGGAATGAGGATGAGGATCGGAGCCACGCTCTCACGGCTGATCCCAAAGGCACCACTCACGTGGAAGTTCTCCAGCACCAGCACAAAGATGGAGATGACCACCAAGTCTGGATGGGGGGGCAGCCAAAACTGGCTCCCAAGGGCAAGGGCATTCCCTCAGTGAGGCCCAGGAGAAGCACAGGGAGCTGGAGTGGAAAGCCGGCAGGTCACCCTTCACCACACCATGGAATCATGGAACCCCAGGGTTGGGTTGGGTTGGAAGGGACCAAAGAGCTCATCCAGTGCCACCAGCCCAAAGAGGAGATCAGCTTGCAAGGCAAAGCACTTGGGAGAGGCTTAACTGTGGCAGAATTATGCTATCTGTGATGAGGCTGTTCATACTGGTACTGCATCCATTCAGCTCCTCTAGGATGCTCTGGATGTTCAGGATGTTCCAGCATCCCAGCCAGCTGATCCCAGAGCAGGATGGGGAGCACAGCAGCCAGGACAGAGCCAGCCCCAGGCAGGGCATACAGCATCCTCTGCATGGCTCAGCACACTGGATCTGTGGCTTTCCAGAGCTGGAGCTGTGTCATGGGGCAGGAGGGACCCCAGTGTGGTGGCTGCCCTGCTCAGACCCTGCAGTGCCCATTGAGGGGGGTGCACACAGTGCCACGTGTCCCCCGCCCCACACTTCCCAGTGTCCGGATCCCGAAGGATGACACATCACCAGCTGTGATGGATGGCACTCACCAGCTCGATGCCCTGGGGAAAGGGGTTGTCCTCCCAGTCCTTCTCCGGGAAGCGCTGCAGTATCTGTCCCTGCCCATCCCTGCTGCCTGCGGAGACAAGGGCAGGGTTAGAGCGCAGGTTCCCAACAGCTTCAGTGCCTGGGAGCAGCACAGGGAGCTCCAGCACTGTGCCAGCCCCCCATGGACATGGGAAGCACAGAGTAGACCCCAGTCCCTCCACAAACCCACTGCACAGCCCCTGCCACAGGGAAAAGCAGCGATTTCCATAGATGTGGAAGCAAACAGCAAAAAACCTCATCATCTAATGGTGTGCAACAGGCAAAGCACAAGTGCAGCACATCTCTGGACAAGTTCACGTTACAGTTCCCTTCCTTGGGTCACTAACACAAGATCAGACACACAGATCACACATACAGCTCTGTGGAGAAGGACCTGGAGTGCTGGTCCATGAGAAGCTCCCCGTTACCCAGCTTCAGTGTGTGCCTGAGCCCAGAACCCCCCCGTGTGCTGGGGGCACCCCCAGAGCATGAGCAGCAGTGCAGGGAGGGGATCCTGCCCCTCTGCTGCTTGAAGGGGAGACCTGAGAGCAGCTCCAGTGCCTAAAGGGGCTGCAGGAAAGCTGGAGAGGGGCTTGGGACAAGGGCCTGTAGGGACAGGCCAAGGGGAATGGCATTAAACAATGATTTTCCCTCTACACCAGCCACGTGTAATGTGCTGCTTCAGTGGATGACGCTGGAATTGGGGACATGGAAACCCTGAGGAGCACTTTGCTCCTACCCCCGGCTGGGCACAGGTAGAGACAACACACGGAAAGGGGGATGCCCCATCCCCATATGGAACTACTGTGTGGTTACTGCAGCCACAGCATCATCCCAGGGGATGACTGTGTCTGCCCCTACAGCAATGCCACATTGGTTTGGGAGCTGGGTTTGGCTCCAGTCCTGCTGTTGGGGCCAGGTAGCAGGAGGAGCCTCCCCAGGGGATGTGCACCACAAAGCACTATTCTGAGCACCCAACCTGTCTCCACCACCCCTCACCACAGCTGCATTTAGCTGAACACGGCATCAGGAACACCACCAACAGTCTGGGGACCAGAATGGAAAGGTCAGGGGAGGAAACAGCATCAGTGTCCCGTTGACCAGATGTGCCTGTGCTCAGACACCTCCTCACACAGCCAGGTCCTGGCATCACCAGCAGCACCAGTGCTGGCTGCATCAGGTCCTGCCCCCTCTGAGCACCATCGGCCTGGCTCCCGCTGCTCCAGGCAGGATTCCCAGGCACACACGTGTCCCTCTGCTCCCCTCTTCCTTCCTGCTGCTCCTGCACTGTGGAGGGACCACAACACAGGCTGACCCGAGGCAGCGGTGATGGCCCCAGCAGCACCAGGATATATTTGGAAGCTGAGGAGATGTTATCAGGAGACAGGAAATTCTGAATAAGCCAGAAGTTAAACACTCACTGACACGACACAAGAGCTGAGTTGGGCACTGGGGCAGCGGGAATGCCGGGAACGCTCACCGGGAACAGCCGGGTCCCAGTGTCATGGACAATGGAGAGGATCCCCATCATGGCCCTCACATTGCTGTCTCTGACCTGGTGCCTTGCCCAGAGAAGCTGTGGCTGCCCCATCCCTGGCAGTGCTCAAGGCCAGGTTGGACACAGGGGCTTGGAGCAGCTGCTCCAGTGGAAGGGGTCCCTGCCTGTGGCAGGGGTTGGAACTGGAGGAGCTTTAAGGTCCCTTCAATCCAAACCATTCCATGTCCTGTGACAACTCAGCCACCACCTCACAGGGAAACAGGCCAATGAGGAACCCAAGCATGCAGCAGCTCCTCCAGCCTCATGGACCTTCTCCATGGCTCCTGCTGTGCTGTCACAGTGAGGGGAGATGCAGAAGGGAGTTTTCCTGAGGTTTGCAGGGAAAAGGTCTTGTTTGGAGCAAGCCCTTCTCCACCACTCACTCCCAGAGCCTCTGCTCATGGGTTGCTGAGAGCACGGGACCATGTTTCACCTTGGTACAACCAGTCCAGGCAGTCCCAGGGGATCAGACCTTCTGCAGGCCCAGACACGGCTCCCACACCCCCAGACCTCAAACATTCCATGGGATATGGCACAGGAAACACAGAGCTCACAGCTCCCAAAGCCAGGATGGACACAGGGGCTTGGAGCAGCTGCTCCAGTGGAAGGGGTCCCTGCCTGTGACAGGGGTTGGAGCTGGAGGAGCTTTAAGGACCCTTCAACCCAACCCATTCTATAATGCCCTGATTCTGTTCCAAGTGCTGAGCCCATGAGGAAGCACTGCTCCAGCATTCCCCCTCTCCCAGCGTCTCCCTCTGCCAGGACAGAGCAGGGCTCACTGCAAGCCCTGAGTGTTTCACCAGCTCCCCCAGTACAGGAGCTGGAAGCTCCGAGGTGTCACTGGAGGCTTCCAGGAGCTGCTGGAGGTCTCAGAGCCAGGATCCCGTCAGGAGCTGTTGTAAATCACAAACCACTGCGTGCTCCCGAGCACCGACTGTAGCTGTGGCGGTGCCTGCAGAGCAGAGCAGCACCAACCCCAGGGCACCAAGCCACGAGGCCCTGGTGCTGCTGCCAAGAGCTCTCAGTGCCGGGCTCTGCGGTGAGGCAGTGATGCAAGGAGCCCAGACCGTGCCGAGAGCCTCATCCCTGTGCCGCACACCATTCCCAGGCCAGCGAGCAGGTCAGGGCTGGAAGGAGCAGGGATCCACGTCACCCTCATGGATCACCTCCAGCCCCGCAACAGGTAGGAGCTGTTGCATCAACCAGAGCTGTGGCACAACCAAGCTGGCAGCAGGGCCTGGAGCAGTGCAGTGCCCATCAGGGCAAGGAGCTGGCTCCTGGCAGAGACACAGTGGGGCACAGGGAACATGGCATGGGGCTGGGGGGAGAACAAGGGCTCTCCAGAGACACCCCATGCATGGGAAAAGCAGGAAGGGATGGGGAGGAAGGGTTCCCAAGAAGCTGTGGCTGCCCCATCCCTGGCAGTGCTCAAGGCCAGGTTGGACACAGGGGCTTGGAGCAGCTGCTCCAGTGGAAGGGGTCCCTGCCTGTGGCAGGAGCTTTAAGGTCTTTTCAACACAAAGCTCCTGGATTCTCCCTGGGTGTGAGACCCTCACATCCAGGCTGCTGCCTTCATCCCACTGCTCTCAACGTTTCCTACAACAAGACTCATCCATCAGACTGTGCTGATGAGAAAGGCAGGACCACCACATACACTGCTGGTACCCAGAGTCAGCACTCACAGGAGTGGGATGTTGTAGCCCATGGACATCAGCTCCTCCTTCCCGGGGAGCAGGAAAAACCTTTGGGTGATTTATAACAACAGAGAGGGAGAATCAGGCAGAAACAGGGATTGAGACAGAGCCCAACCCCATCCATGAGACTCACGTCCTTCCCCGTCCCACCAACTGCAGCGCACCGGCGGGCACAGCGGCCCCGGACAACAGAGTTGTGTCTGCGGGGGGACAATGACAGCTCTGTTCCTCCTTGTGTCCCTCTGCAAGCAGCACAAAGAATGGCCTTTCTATGGAGGAGAACAAAAGGGCTGTGTGTGGGGCTGGGATGCCCCCCCCTCCCTGGTCACTGCACAGCCCATCCCTGAGCCCACCCTGGCCCAGTGTGAGCAGCAGCTCAGGGAGGGGATCCTGCCCCTCTGCTGTGCTCTGAGACCCCCCCTGCAGCCCTGATCCAGCTCTGGGGCAGCAGCACAAGAGGGACCTGGAGCTGTTGGAGTGCAGAGGAGGCCATGGAGCTGCTGCGAGGGCTGGAGCAGCTCTGCTCTGGAGCCAGGCTGAGAGAGCTGGGCTGGGGCAGCCTGGACAAGAGAAGGGGAGACCTGAGAGCAGCTCCAGTGCCTAAAGGGGCTGCAGGAAAGCTGGAGAGGGACTTGGGACAAGGGATGTAGGGACAGGCCAAGGGGAATGGCTTGAACCTGGCACAGGACATGCAGCCGGATGCTGCAGGACCAGAGCAGGACACAGACACCCTGGGATCTTACAAAGGTCTTTTCACAGAATCATGGAATGGTTTGGATTGGAAGGGACCAATCCCAACCCCTGGCCCAGGCAGGGACACCTTCCACTAGAGCAGAGATTTAAGGCAAAAGCCTCTCCTATGAGGCACAGCCGCACCCAAGCACAACTCCTGTCCTGCGTGCACGTAAGAACAGAACTTAGGGGAAGATGACCTCAGTGTGTGCTTAGTGATGGCTGGGAGATGTCTGAGGACGTGGCTGCTCTCTGTCAACACGGGACGATAGTGATCAGAGGGACACACACTTGGGATGGACCCAAGGCAGGAGTGGGTGGTGAAGGAAATCGTCTACATGTGACTCCCATCAAAACCTGACCAGCTCATAGCTGGGAAAGCTCCATCCAGCAATGGAACATCTCCCAAAGGCAGGCGAAAGCCTCCACTTCAGGATCCCTCATGCCCATCCCTGAGCAGATCCTGCAGGAATGCAGCTGCCAGCGGGACCAGCTCGTGTTTCCCAGCACAGAACCTCACTGACTCCTGGGGGCACCTCTGGATGAGCCTCTTAGGGATGAGCTGTTCACAGGAGAGCTAAAATTAACGCTCCTGGATGGAAGTGGATGGTGGTGATCCTCACCTGCTATTTTCACACCATCCCTTCCCCGGGCCCTGCTCCCAGCCCTGAGCTCTCATTACCCTCCTTAAATCTGCTCCTATTCGCTCTCAAATTAAGGCTGACAAGTGCTGGTGAGATCCCATAGTGAGATCCCATCCCTCCGGCCAGTGGGTACATGGCACCAGGCAGTAGGTGAGCAGAGCTCCTCAGCAGCACCTCACTGCAGGCAGCAGCAGGACCTGTGAGCTGCAAACCAACAGGGTTGGATGTGCTGCAGGGCAAGGGCTTGGGGCTGGAAAACACCAGGAGCCCCCATGGACCTGCAGGGATGTGGAGCTGGTTCCTCTCTCACTCCCCTGGATCCCCATGAAGAGGTCCACTTGGATCTCCCTCTAAGGCAGAAACTGCCGTGCTTCCCAAGCATGATGCTTCCAGG
The DNA here is from genome assembly GCF_012275295.1 of Melopsittacus undulatus. Lineage (NCBI taxonomy): Eukaryota > Metazoa > Chordata > Aves > Psittaciformes > Psittaculidae > Melopsittacus > Melopsittacus undulatus. The sequence continues at coordinate 2,632,036 of NC_047531.1, forward strand.
ATGACCCTCGGCTGCCTTGCTGCATGTCCAGGGCAAACATGTGAATGGGTCAGGAGGGATCAGAGTCATGGAATGGTTTTTGTGGAAGGGGCCTTAAAGCTCCTCCAGCTCCAACCCCTGCCACAAGCAGGGACCCCTTCCACTGGAGCAGCTGCTCCAAGCCCCTGTGTCCAACCTGGCCTTGAGCACTGCCAGGGATGGGGCAGCCACAGCTTCTCTGGGCACCCTGTGCCAGCGCCTCAGCACCCTCACAGGGAACAGCTTCTGCCTAAGAGCTCAGCTCAGTCTCCCCTCTCTTGGGCAGGTTCAAGCCATTCCCCTTGGCCTGTCCCTGCAGGAATCCCCTCCTGTACCAGCTGCTCCCACTCTGGAGTGCAGCCCAGGATGGTTCCTGGGGGTCCAGCTGGTCCCGCTCAGCACCTCCCATTCAGCCTGGAAGAGCCCATGCAGGTCAGGAGCTGCAGGGAGAGGTTCACCCCTGTCTCTGCAGGCATCCCCAGAGCCGGAGCCCAGGCTGGACCAGGGCCAGGCTCTGCTGTCCTGGCACGGCCGCAGGAGCCTGTTTATCTTTAGAAACACAAGAGGAAGTCATTAAATGAAAAACTCCTCCTGCTTCCGAGAGCTGCTCCCGGGAAGCACAGCCCGGCCCGGGGGGCAGGAACTGGGGCAGGAGCAGGAGCAAGGGTACGAGCAGGGGTAGGAGCAGGGACAGGGGCAGGAGCAGGGGTAGGAGCAAGGGCAGGGATCACAGGGAGTTCACAGCTCCTGCCCTTGCCCTGCCATGGCCGTGCTGGGAACCTGCTCCCTGCCAGCGCCCAATGGCCCTTCCCAAACCCCTCCCATCATAAATACCTGGGGCCTGACACAGCATCCGAGCCACAGCCACCCAGAGCATCACAGGCACCATGCCATGGAGAGCTCCGGATGCTCCAGCCCGCACTGGGGCTGCATCCCTTTGGATCAGCCTCCAAACACCAGCCCCAAATGCCAACAGCACAGGAACTGCATCAGACTGAGTGTAAGTCACTGGAGAATCCCGTTTGCCACAAAGCAGAACAAAACTCTCTCGGGGCTGCAGAGGGAATCTCCCCACAATGGGAACTCCTCAACCCCAAGTGTCTGCAAATGTTGCTTGAGAAGGTCCCAGAGCAGCAGCAAAGCATCAAACCTCACCCAGGGACCTGCAGAGGACTCATGGTCCCCAACTGCCCCACTCCAGCACTCTCCATCCACTGTGCCCTTCCTGAGGTGACAACAGTGCTGCAAAGGATGAGACCACCCCACACAGGACACCTACACATTCACATTCACACAGCCCTGGTTCTCAGTGACCCACAGCTGTCATGGGAAGACTGCACAAATGACACTTCTATAACAGCATCCTCAGATGGGCTCAGGGGGGACCTGATGGCTCCCTCCAAGTGCCTGCCAGGAGGATGGAGCCAGGAGGGGCTGGGCTCTGCTCCCAAGGAACAAGGGATGGGACAAGAGGAAACAGCCTCAAGCTGCACCAGGGCAGGTTTAGATGGAGCTGAGGAACAATTCCTGCCCCACAGGGTGCTCAGGCATTGGAACAGGCTGCCCAGGGCAGGGCTGCAGGCACCGTCACTGCAAGTGTTCACACAGCGTGGAGACGAGGCCTCAGTGCCATGGGTTAGGGGTGGCCTTGGCAGGGCTGGGGAATGGTTGGACTGGATGAGCTTAAAGGGCTTTTCCAACCTCTTTGGTTCTATGATTCCATGACTCCGTCTCCTCCCAACTGGAGGGGGCTGGTGCCTTTACCAGACCAGGCTCAAGCCAGGAGTTAATACCACTGAGCACACCAGAGCTGGGCCAGGCTGAGGCTGAGGTACCGGACACTGGGAGCAGCTGAGGGACAGGGCAGGGCAGCTCCATGCTGCTGATGTCTGACAGACACAAACCTCATCATTTGTGTTAAGGAGATTAAAAAGGACGTGGAGCTGTTGGAGTGAGGCCAGAGGAGGCCATGGAGCTGCTGTGAGGGCTGGAGCAGCTCTGCTCTGGAGCCAGGCTCAGAGAGCTGGGCTGGGGCAGCCTGGACAAGGGAAGGCTCCTGAAGGGGAGACCCCAGAGCAGCTCCAGTGCCTACAGGGGCTGCAGGAAAGCTGGAGAGGGGCTTGGGACAAGGGCCTGTAGGGACAGGCCAAGGGGAATGGCTTGAACCTGCCCAAGAGAGGGGAGACTGAGCTGAGCTCTTAGGCAGAAGTACATAAATATGCTCAGGAAGAACATGTAACTTCAGTCCTTCACCTCCACAGTGACACTCAGTGCATGAAGCCCCATGAAGTGCCACCATATTCCATAACCTCCCAGAGGATTCCCTGAGGAGCTGCACGGATGCCAGGACACAGCTGGGTCTCATCCCGCACCAGCAGCACCCCAAGATGCTCCCAGCTCCCGGCTCATCCAGGCCAGGCTCAGGGCTCAGGATGTGCCCATCTGCAGCCTCACAGCCCGGATATGTTCCCCCAGCACAAACCACCCTGGAGAGCTGGATGGGAGGGGATGGCAGTGAGAACCACAGCCGGTGCAGCCATGGGGCAGGAACGCTGCCCATAGCCCTGGGGAGCGACCCGGCTCCCATTGGGAGCACTGGAGAGCCGCGTGTCTGGGTGCAGGGATGGAGCTGGATTATCCTGCTCCCATTTCATCCCACTCCGTGCCACGGCAGGGCCAGGAGGAGGCTCCCACCATCGGCACTGTCACAGTGCCCATGTCCCTATGGCACAGCGCACACGGCACAGCTCACACACGCATGGCGGGTGTGTGGCGAGGGCTATAAGCGGTACTGGGAGGAACCGGCTCTATTTTTACCCACTGCCACATTCCAGCAGCTGCCCTGGGAGCCGGCACCGGCCCCACTGCCCCCGGGCCTGTAATTACAGAGCCAGGGCACTAAAAACAGCACGAGGAGCCCCACGGGGCTGCCGCAGCCCCACCATGCACGGGGCATTAGGGAGCATGGAGAGAGGCACACACACCTCGGGTGCTGTGAGCATCCCAGTATGAGGGGATGGAGCCAGGAGGGGCTGGGCTCTGCTCCCAAGGAACAAGGGATGGGACAAGAGGAAACGGCCTCAAGCTGCACCAGGGCAGCTTTAGATGGAGCTGAGGAACAATTCCTGCCCCACAGGGTGCTCAGGCATTGGAACAGGCTGCCCAGGGCAGGGCTGCAGGCACCGGCCCTGCAAGTGTTCACACAGCGTGGAGACGAGGCCTCAGTGCCATGGGTTAGGGGTGGCCTTGGCAGGGCTGGGAATGGTTGGACTGGATGAGCTTAAAGGGCTTTTCCAGCGTGGTTGGTTCCACATTTCTGAGTGTGGAAACAGGAGGAAACATTCTCTCAAACACACTGCTAACCCTGCAGGGAAGCTCTGCTGTTATCATACTCACTCTGCTGGCCCCATGTGTGCCCAAGTGCTGCTCATCAGCCATCAGTCACGGCACAAGCTGCCATCAGCAGGCAGAGCTCCACAGGGCACTGGAAGGTTCTTCCAGAGACCACCATGCTCAGCCCAACCATCAGCATTCCATCCACCCTGGAGCCACAGTGCAAAGCGGCCGTGGATGCGGTGCCAGGCTCCAGCTGCAGCACCAGCACCAGTGGAGGTCACTCACAGGACTCAAACAGGAAGCTCAGGTTAGATATAAGGCAGAAGCTGTTCCCTGTGAGGGTGCTGAGGCGCTGGCACAGGGTGCCCAGAGAAGCTGTGGCTGCCCCATCCCTGGCAGTGCTCAAGGCCAGGTTGGACACAGGGGCTTGGAGCAGCTGCTCCAGTGGAAGGGGTCCCTGCCTGTGGCAGGGGTTGGAGCTGGAGAAGCTTTGAGCTCAGTTCCAGCACAAACCAGTCTGGACTGTGTGATTCTAAGGGTGGTAACTCTGGTGGAGGGGGGGCAGGTGGAGGGCTAAGGAGAAGCGAAGCAGCTCGGTTCCTGCAGGAACCTCTCCATATGAGGAATACAGCCAGCCCCGAGCAGGAAGCGCCTGATGCTGAACAGAACTGAGAACACCCCCGTTCCAGACTGCTCTGGGATGCAGAACCAACACCCGCCCTCGAGCTTCAGCTCTGCACCCACAGCTCCTCACTGGACTGGGCTTTCTGCTGTGGGTCCGGCGCTCACAGGGCTCATGTCCCACAGAGCCACAGCAGCCCCAGCCCTGGAGCTGACACAGGGACCCCGGGAAAGGAACCAGCTCCTGCTTGGTGCTAAGGATCAACCAGGCTGGAAAACACCTTCAGGATCATCTCGTCGAGCCGTTCCCCAGCACTTAGAAGAAGCCTGCTCTAGTGGGAGGTGTCCCTGTCCATGGCAGGGGCTGGAGCTGGATGAGCTTTAAGGCCCCTTCCAATCCAACCCATTCCATGACTCTGATTCACACACATGGGTATCCATGTTCCAGGCGCTGGCTGCAGGCACCAGCTGGGCTGTGAGGGTACTCCAGCTCTGGAGGATGCACAGAGGGGTCATGAGCAGGCAGCACGCAGGGATGCTCCTCCTGCTCCTCCAGACCCTCTCCTTGCCCTGGGCACTGCAATCACCATCAGTAAGTGCATGGTTGTGGCTATATAAGGTAAAAAGGAGATGTGCTGCCCGTCAAACCCAGCTTCCTGTGGGGCACCTCCAGCCCTCAACAATGAACACCCTTTGTCTTCAGAGTGACAAGAGCACCAGGAGCAGAACTTGAGGCAGCAGAGCACCGAGATGGGCAAGGAGCAGTGTGTGCGCTCACCAGGACCCAACAGTGGGTACAGGAGCAGGCACAGGCTCCTCTGCACAGCCAGCACCCAGAGAACCTGCTCCTGTGGCACCTTCCCACTTCCTGACACTTCACCACCACACCCAGGAGTGGCGAGGGCCATAAATCCATAGGAACACTCCAGCGAGGTGGTGGCACCGCTGCTCAAAAGCTGTTGTTGGATAGCACAAGGGAAGGAGCTGCTCTGACTGACACAAGTTCCTGGGGAGATTTCAGCTGGAGCCAAGAGGAAAATCAGTCCCAATGAGAACCACCAGCCATTGGAATGATGTCCTCAGGGAAGTGCCAACTCTCCAGCATCAGACACTGTTAAGACTGGGCTTGACAGAGCGCCAGGACATCTACTCTAGGTCATGCTGTGCCTGCAGAGGTTGGAGCAGATGATCTTTGAGGTCCCTCCCAACCTGGGATTCATGATTCCACGATGGACATTCACATCCTGCCAATAAAGGATCCCCTCAAGCAGGTTCAAGCCATTCCCCTTGGCCTGTCCCTACAGGCCCTTGTCCCAAGCCCCTCTCCAGCTTTCCTGCAGCCCCTTTCTGTGAACACGATGACTCCGCGGTGGCAGCAGGCCAGGGGGATAACCATGGGCTGTCATGGGGCTCAGGCTGCAGTGAGACAGCTCTGCTCAGTGGCTGCGGGTCTGCTGCGAGGTGCAGTCACGGGATGAGTGTTCCATGGAAGCTCAGGGCTTTGGTCTGTGAATCATCAGCTGTGGGATGCAGCAGGACACGTGCACAGAGCCAGGGCTGTTCAGTCTCTGAGCAGCAAAGAGGGTGAATCCCTGCACGCCACACAGGGAGGGATGATGCTGCCTGGCTCCAACCAGGAGCATCCGTTACAGCCTTCACCAGAACATGGCTCATGGTTCATTGTTTGTGAGTCTACATCCAGGGGAAGGTGAGAAGTTCCCTGTTGCCCAGAGAAGCTGTGGCTGCCCCATCCCTGGCAGTGCTCAAGGCCAGGTTGGACACAGGGGCTTGGAGCAGCTGCTCCAGTGGAAGGGGTCCCTGCCCGTGGCAGGGGTTGGAGCTGGAGGAGCTCTGAGGTACCTTCAACACAAACCAGTCTGGGGTTCCATGATTCCAGTGGGGCGGCAGCACCTCACCAGGCCTTCCCAACATCACCACAGGTTTTCTCATCCACATAAAGACCTAACACATCACTAGAGGTAATGTCTGAGCCCTTTGCTTCACTGATAACCCACAGGAGTCACTCCTGCAGGTAACTACTGCACACACCAGCACAGGCCTCCTTCTTCTCCGTAGGAAGCTGAGCTGGAGCAGGCTCTCCCTGGTACACCACACTCCCCACACCCAGTCTGACCTCTTTCCTAAACAGGTCTGCTAAGGTCACATCCATGTCACCCGCAGCTTGGCTCTCATTTCATATCACCACCTTCCCAAAGGAACCCCAGTCGTCCCAGTCCAAATCCAAAGTGCTACCCAAGGTGCTGCTTCTCCACCAGCAACACTCACCCATGTGTCTTGGGTGGTGCTCCTGTCTAAACCCACCCCACGACACATCCCTGGGGTCCTCCCACTGCCACCACAGCCAGCAGCATCCTCCAGCCTCAGCAGGGCAGAACTGAATGGAGCAGACATGGTCCCACTCTGTGCTCACCAGGCAGGGATGTCCCAGCCAACGCTCCCACCGCAGAGACATGGCACAGCACCCCTTGGACAGACCCATTTCCAGTTCTCAAGCCTCAGACCACCCCAACCCATGTGCAGGACCTTGCCCTTGGTGTGTTGCACAACATGAGGTTCACACAGTCCCACCTCTCCAGCCTGGCCAGGTCCCTCTGGATCCCATCCCTTCCCACCAGTGTGTCACTCCACCACACAGCTCCATGTCATCACAAACGTGCTGAGAGTGCTTGATCCCAGTGTCCATGTCACCAACAAAGATGCTGAACAGGATCGGTCCCAACACCAATGCCTGAGGGACATCACTGGTCTCACTTGGGCATTGAACCATTGACCACAACTCTCTGAGTGCAACCATCCAACCAATTCCTTATCCAGCAAGTAGTCCATCCATCAAATCCATGCCTCTCCACCCTAGAGACAAGGATATTGTGCAGGACAGTACCGAACACCTTCCACAAGGCCAGGCAGATGACATCAGTTGTTCTTCCCTTATCCACCAACACGATGGCCCCAGCACAGAGGGGGTGACCAGGTACGATCTGTCCCTGGTGAAGCTGTGCTGGTGTCCCCACTTTGCTGTCCCTGTGCCTCAGCAGATACCTGTGTAATCAGCAGGGAGGCCCCAGCCTGGGGAGGAAGATGCGTGCAGAGCACAGGCAGTGGGACCAGGTTTCTGCTGCGCTTCCCCCAGCTGCCCACAAGACAGGAACAGGGCCAGGGAGCTCAGACACAGACAGACCTGGGGGTTTCCTCCTCACAGAGCTTCCTGCTGCTCACAAACACACAGTGAACATGCAGGGACCTGAACGGCAGCTGTGGGGCAGCAGCTGCCCAAGAGGTTGGGCTGCTCCTGCAAACCCACCTCGGCACTTGAGAGCCACAGCAGAACACCCACTGCAACCAAAGGCCTTTGCTCTGGGAGAGGAGAGGTTGGACAGGGCATGGAGCAGCTGCTTGAGTGTGAGGTGTCCCTGCCCATGGCAGGGGACTGGAACTGCAGGAGCTTTAAGGGCCCTTCCAACACAAACCCAATCCATTCCAGATGGCCTGCATCGCCTGCCCTTCTGCTCACTAACTGCTACCACCACTGCCAAACCCTCCGTGCCTCCTGTTACCAGTTGCTGAACTGGAAGAGGGAGAAACAGGACTGCAACACGGCATAGGCACATTCCCAGGAGCAGGAGGATCCTGCCGCAAGGTGCCTGCAGGCTCTGCTTTGACATCACCAGAGCATTTAGTGGTCAAGAAGAGCTGTAGCCACATAGAGGAAAGCCAAGCACCCAGTGCCGGAGGGCTCCACACCACAACCATGGTGAGAGGTGGAGGAGAAGCTCTCAGGGTAAGGAACCAAAGGGGTTTGAGGGTTAACTCCTCCTGCCTGGAGCACAGGGAACTCCAGGGCATGCTCCTACCTGGGGTTCTGTTTGTGGTTCTGGATCCCTAAAACCGCTGCTGCTTTTCCAGCCTGGCACATGCCAGCACTGGGAATAGGAAAAGGGAATGTGGTGCAGTCAAACCTCAGGATTCCGTCTCCCATGGAAGGAAAAGAGGGAGAAATGTGACAGATCCCAACTGGCAGCCGAGTGACAGTAAGAGCTGAGGAACGTGGTTACAGCATCTCTGCAGACAGGAGCTGCCTCCTCCTGCTCCCCACAGCCCCACACTGTGACCAATGTGTCTCACACACACCAACACCACCCACAACAGCCACACCAACACCAGTTCCTGCTGAAGCCAGCCCGGGGGGGGACACCCTGCTCACAATGGGGGGGGAACAACTCAACCAGAGCATTCAACCATTGCAGGCTGTTCATCCAGCACAGGTAATGCTGCAGTGACCCAGCCCACATGGACACCAAACACAGCTGTGGTGCATTACCCAACATGGGGCAGAGAGAACTATCCATTTGTCTGAAGCAACGTCATCGAATCAGGGAACTGTTCAGGTCGAAGCGACCTTAAAGCTCCTCCAGCTCCAACCCCTGCCACAGGCAGGGACCCCTTCCACTGGAGCAGCTGCTCCAAGCCCCTGTGTCCAACCTGGCCTCGAGCACTGCCAGGGATGGGGCAGCCACAGCTTCTCTGGGCACCCTGTGCCAGCGCCTCAGCACCCTCCCAGGGAACAGCTTCTGCCTAAGAGCTCAGCTCAGTCTCCCCTCTCTTGGGCAGGTTCAAGCCATTCCCCTTGGCCTGTCCCTACATCCCTTGTCCCAAGCCCCTCTCCAGCTTTCCTGCAGCCCCTTTAGGCACTGGAGCTGCTCTCAGCTCTCCCCTTCAGGAGCCTTCTCTTGTCCAGGCTGCCCCAGCCCAGCTCTCTCAGCCTGGCTCCAGAGCAGAGCTGCTCCAGCCCCTGCAGCAGCTCCATGGCCTCCTCTGCACTCACTCCAACAGCTCCAGGTCCCTCTTGTGTTGCTGGCCCAGACCCGGGGCTGCAGCTGCTCTGGGGACTGCCCCAGCCCATGCCCAGGACACTGCAGATTCACCACTTGCAGCAATGAGCCCATGGAAACCTTTACACCAAGGTGCTCCTGGTGCCTTCTTCAGAGCGTTTCAAAGCCTCAGCCCCCTCAGTGACCTTTGGGAAGGGACCTGCCGGTGCACAACCCCCACAGCGAGCACAGGAAGCGGGCGCAGGAGGAGACCCATGGGAGGAGATGTGGGGAGGGGAGAGCAGACACCCCAGTGCTCCTGTGCACACCACAGCCCATCCGTGGTGGCAGGTGCACAACAGGGAGATGATCCCTGCTGTGTGCACACAGCACCAACTGTGCCTTTCAGGAGTGGTTGTCTCATACAGGGACCCCAGGATTGATCCCTGCTGATGTCCCTCAAGGAAACTGGCAGTGATGGGACCTGTCAACCAGGCCCTGCAGGACCAACCCCAGCTCCCAGTCCATCCAGCAGGATCTAATCCCATCTGCAATGTCACCCTGAGTCTGGCTCTGCAGCACATAGAGCTGCTCCTGAGCAGGAGTTCAGGAGAGTAAGACAAGCATTGAGTTGTCAGAGAAGCTGTGGCTGCCCCATCCCTGGCAGTGCTCAAGGCCAGGTTGGACACAGGGGCTTGGAGCAGCTGCTCCAGTGGAAGGGGTCCCTGCCCGTGGCAGGGGTTGGAGCTGGAGGAGCTTTAAGGTCCCTTCCAACCCAAACCATTCCATGGTTCTATGATTAACAGAGGATGTGGGACCAGACCTGCAGTTCCCAGATGAGCCAGCACCACTGGGATGCTGTGCTGTGGGGTGACCCCCTTTGACAGGATCCACACTGATTGCTCTAACACCCTCATGTTCCACACCACCAGTAACTGCCACGCGCAGTGCTGCACATGGGATGCACAGGGATTCATCCCCTTTTCCCAACGTCCCCCCACAAGTACTTATCCAGCAAACAGAGCTCCCCAGCAGCAACCGCTCCAGACACCTCAGCGTGGGGTCTGGGTTTATGTGCTGGATGTGAGCATCACAAGAACCGGTTTGAGTCAAAGCCATGAGTCACTTGCTCAGGCCACACATGACAGAGCGATGGGTATTTTTACTACCAGTTGGAAACGCCTCCCACCAGCGCGAGCAGCACAGACACCCGGAGCAGCACAGCCAGGGCTGCAGCACAGGGACTGGCACCAGGGCAGAGCAGGATGGGACCGAGAGCTCTGCTCCACCTGGGGTTAGTGCAGCACCGGCCCCAGCCATGGAGGTGCAGGAGCTGGGAGCACCTCAGGGAGCGCAGGATGGATCCTGCTGAACCTGTGCACCCAGACGGAGGGAGCACAGGGACAGAACCTGCATCACACACATCTCAGGACCAGACACCGAGCACGGGGCTGGCTTCCTATGAGCAGCAGCCCCCACGTCCACCCCAGCTCAGGAGCAGAGCCCACGTGCCCAGAGCACAGCCCCAGCGTGGGAACAGCACTGAGCTCTGCAGGAGCCACTGAGGGCAGAGGATGCAGAATGCGCTGGATGCTCCGGGATGCACAACTGCAGCGGGACACGGGACACTGCAGCCACTCTGCTGAGCTCCATGGGCAGCCAGAGCAGCCCCAAACCCCCCCAGCTCTCTCTGCCTGGCTCCAGAGCAGAGCTGCTCCAGCCCTCGCAGCAGCTCCATGGCCTCTTCTGGCCTTGCTCCAGCAGCTCCACGTCCCTCCTGCGCTGGGAGCAGCAGAACCGCACGTCTCCAAATCCACACATTTGATTTCCCTGTGTTTGTAATTCCCCACAGGAGGGGGCTGAGCCTCATCCTGCTCCATAAACCCCTCCCAGATGAGCCCTCCATCCACACTGAACGTGTTTGAGGTTGAGCTGTTTGGGGCTCTCAGGCCATGGGGGACACACACAGAGGCAAAGAGCAGGCACAGGCCCTGGCTTTGCAAAGCATCATTTGTGTGCAGCTGGATGAGAGCCAGGAGATGGAACCCATCCATTTACACAGAATATGTGGGCAATCATCACACAACACAGCCAACCCTCACCTGTGAAATACCCACTGCGGGGCACACTCAGCTCCACACATGTACCCAGAAGCAGCCCCTCTCATCAGACACATGGATGTAGATGCAGGAGCTGATCGAGGTGCAGTGACACCAAGCAGAACACAGGGACAGCGCGGTCACATCCTGCAGCATCTCTACTTTCGGTTTTGGATTCATAAAACTGCACTGAGCAACATTAACACCTCCTGAGGGCACAGAGAGAGCTGGGCTGGGGCAGCCTGGACAAGAGAAGGCTCCTGAAGGGGAGACCCCAGAGCAGCTCCAGTGCCTAAAGGGGCTGCAGGAAAGCTGGAGAGGGGCTTGGGACAAGGGTCTGTAGGGACAGGCCAAGGGGAATGGCTTGAACCTGCCCAAGGGGAGACTGAGCTGAGCTCTGAGGCAGAAGCTGTTCCCTGTGAGGGTGCTGAGGCGCTGGCACAGGGTGCCCAGAGAAGCTGTGGCTGCCCCATCCCTGGCAGTGCTCAAGGGCAGGTTGGACACAGGGGCTTGGAGCAGCTGCTCCAGTGGAAGGGGTCCCTGCCTGTGGCAGGGGTTGGAGCTGGAGGAGCTTTAAGGTCCCTTCCAATGCAAACCATCCCATGATTCTCTCTCTGAAAACAACACAGAGCTACCTCAGATCCCACCCCCTGCAGACCCTCCCCACTCCCCATCCCCAGCTCCAACCCTATGCCTCCCAGGCCATTAACCCTATTGACACAGGAACTCCACAGCACCTCATCACATGCAAACCCATCACTGCTGCTGCACACATCCAGCTGTGGGCAGAACTGAGCCCCTTCCCCACTGCTGCAGAGGGTCCCATCCAGCCCTCACACAGCTGACACCCCCAGTGTCATGTGGGACCCCACAGCCCTGGTGTGTTTACAGCCAGCAGAGCACAGCACAGCCTGTGCCCAAGCTCCAGCTCTAAGGGACCAACCCAACCTGTACAGCAGTTAGTCACTGCCAGAGGAGCAGCCTGTCCTTCCTGCAAATACCATCTGAGCTGCAGCAGGGAGGAGATGTGACAGCAGGAGCGCAGAGCAAGATATACATAGACTCATGGGGTGGTTTGGGTTGGAAGGAGCTTAAAGCTCCTCCAGCTCCAACCCCTGCCACAGGCAGGGACCCCTTCCACTGGAGCAGCTGCTCCAAGCCCCTGTGTCCAACCTGGCCTTGAGCACTGCCAGGGATGGGGCAGCCACAGCTTCTCTGGGCACCCTGTGCCAGCACCTCAGCACCCTCACAGGGCAGAACTGCCTGAGATCTAACCTGAACTTCCCCTGTTTGAACCCATCACCCCTTGTCCTATCACTGCAGTCCCTGATGAAGAGCCCCTCTCCAGCATCCTTGTAGCCCCCTTTAGGCACTGGAGCTGCTCTGGGGTCTCCCCTTCAGGAGCCTTCTCTTGTCCAGGCTGCCCCAGCCCAGCTCTCTCAGCCTGGCTCCAGAGCAGAGCTGCTCCAGCCCTCGCAGCAGCTCCATGGCCTCCTCTGGCCTCTCTCCAACAGCTCCACGTCCCTCTTGTTTTAGGCAAACACAAGATGCAATCCAAAATATCCCCAAAAGCAATAACCAGTATCAGTGTTCACATCACCGCAGGCAGATCGGGGCGGGAGGTGTCAGAGCATCACTCTGACACACAACTTGATCCACAGCACCCCTCACACAGCTCAGACACCTGCAGATGGGGATGGGAAAGGGTCTGGCTTTAGCTGTCAGTGCCCAGAACATGCACTGGTGGTTCTCTGGAGGGGATGCCCCAGTCATGGGTTCCTCACTCCATGACAGTGCCTCAGGCTCTGCAGCAGAAGCTCCCCACAGTTTACAGGACACCTCTCCTCACCTCAAGGCTTTCCTGCCTGTATTCTGCTGCCAGCCATGGCAGAGCTGCCCTGTTCTCTGCTGTGCAGCAGCACGGGCAAAGCACCCACTCAAGACGTATCAGAGCAGCTCTGACCATGGGCAGACACCTCTGGCTGCAGGTAACCCCCGAGGCTGTGCCCATGTCTCCATCCATGGCACCAGGAAGCCCCACAGACCTCACTGCTCAGTCAGAGCAGCCTGGGGAAAGGCTCAGAGCCCTGGTTCCAACAGGGCTCATGAGATGAGATCGATGAGCAACCTGCTCCAGTGGAGGTGTCCGTGGCAGGGGCTGGAGGAGCTTTAAGGTCCCTTCCAACACAAACCATCCCATGGTCCCATGACTCCCTCTCAGCCGGTGCCTGCACTGAGCTCAGTTCAAACCCACACACATACTAGCTTTACTGGGACAGGCATCACCAGACACGTGCTGTGGTTTTCCACTCCCAATGCCTGGATATGGGCTCCCAGCTGAGGCTGATGTCCTGCCAGGTCTGTGACCAGCACCAGCCCAGCCCCTGTTCTGTATGTGACAGGCGAGATCTGAAGTCAGAAAATGAATACTCAGTCAGAGGAACACAATTCATTACGGGTCAGCTCTTCCCTTCCTCATGTCCCGTTCAATGAACCACATCACCGAGGAGCAACATTCTTCTGCCCCAAACCACTCCTAGACAGCACTGGGAGGATGTGGGCAGTGACTGATGCCTCCTCAGCCCCAGGAGCCTCAGGACAAGGAACACAGGTGAAGTGTTCACCTTGTGAAGGCCAGCACAGCCTCAGGCAGCCCATGTCCTGCAGCAGCCCCAGGCTGGATCCGAGCGAGGGCAGCGGGAATGCGGCTCCTTCCCACCCCGGTGCTGTGGGATGCTGTGACACAGGGAAAACACCTGCAATAGTAACAGCATCACACCCACCACAGGACCAGAGAGTGCAGGGTGCACCAAACCTCTGAGCTGGCTGCCTGGGCCTTGGCCTGCCTGCTGTGGGCCTGCAGAGGAGCTGCACTGTGCTTCCCAGAGCTCCCGGCCCCATGCAAGAGCCCCCGGAGCTGGGATCTGCACCCACACAACGGTGCAGCCGCTCCGGGTGGGAACTGAGCTCCCAGCCACAACTCCTGTCACCACCGACCCACGGGTGGGTGGGGAAGGATTCCCCATCCCTGGCTCCAGCGCAGGCTCAGAACCACCCAGGCACCAGCATCTGTGAATGAGCATGTTGGGAACCGAGTCCAGCTCTGGGGCAGCAGCACAACAGGGATGTGGAGGTGATGGAACGAGTGCAGAGGAGGCCATGGAGCTGCTGCGAGGGCTGGAGCAGCTCTGCTCTGGAGCCAGGCTGAGAGAGCTGGGCTGGGGCAGCCTGGACAAGAGAAGGCTCCTGAAGGGGAGACCCCAGAGCAGCTCCAGTGCCTAAAGGGGCTGCAGGAAAGCTGGAGAGGGGCTTGGGACAAGGGCCTGGAGGGACAGGCCAAGGGGAATGGCTTGAACCTGCCCAAGAGAGGGGAGACTGAGCTGAGCTCTTAGGCAGAAGCTGTTCCCTGTGAGGGTGCTGAGGCGCTGGCACAGGGTGCCCAGAGAAGCTGTGGCTGCCCCATCCCTGGCAGTGCTCAAGGCCAGGTTGGACACAGGGGCTTGGAGCAGCTGCTCCAGTGGAAGGGGTCCCTGCCTGTGACAGGGGTTGGAGCTGGAGGAGCTTTAAGGTCCCTTCAACCCAAACCCCTCTGCGGTTCCAGCCTGGATGCTCCCGGTGGGATCCATCAGGATACCCCTGCTCCAGGCGCACTCCCCCTCTCTCACTGACACCACCGCTGTGCCCCAACCGCGGGGCAGGGGAAACATCACGGACACAGCCCCGAGACCCACACAAACCCGGTCCCACACAACCGAACCGAGGCCTGCAGGACCCGTGCGGCGCTTCCCGGTGAGGGGGGGGCCGGTGCCGCGGCCTGCGCCCTGCCCGGTGCCTGCCGAGCCGCGTTCGGGGCAGGCCGCGGGGCCAGCTCGGCCGCTGCCGGTCTCCATCCCCCTCGCTGCCGCCGCCGGTCCCGGCTGCGGTCCCTGCTCCGGAGCGCGGCCCCCGGGCTGTGCCGTGCCCGGTGCGGGTGCCCATGCTCCGTACCCCATGCTCCGTACCCCATGCTCCGTACCCCATCCCGGCCCCATCCCGGCCCCATCCCGGCCCCATCCCGGGCTCACCGCGCTTGCCGGGGTCGTATCCCACGAGGACGAAGTAGTCGGCCAGGCGGGCCATGACGGGATCACCTTCGGGGTCAGCGGGGGTCACCGCGGGGTCACCCGGGAGGGGGTCACCGGGGGTCACGGCCCCGCCGCCACCGCCCCGCGCCCCGCCCGCCCGTGTACCCCGCCGACCGCCGCCATCTTGGCCCCTCTCACGGCCGGGCCCGGCCCGATCCGCCGCGCATGCGTCAGCGCCGCGGGGAGGGGCGGGGCGAGGCTGCTGATTGGGCGAGAGGGGAAGGGGCGGGGCCACGGCGGCACCGGTGCCCGGGACCCCATCGGTGTGCGGGGACCCCCTCCGGGAGCACAACCGGATGTGAGCGGGACCCGCACCGGGGGGGGGGGGGAACCCCCGTGCTCAGCCCGAGCCTGTTTGTGACCCCCCCTTTGCACACGGCCCCACCCGCGGGGGGAGCACTCACCGGGGCCGTGGGCACCCGTCCCGTTCGGTGCCCGGTCACGTGGGGTGCCCGGTCACATGCACCCCACTGGTGGTGGGAGATGCTGTGGGGTTGGGGGGCCCCATGAGGAAATGGTGTCAATCCCACATAGATCACTTGCAGTGGGATCACCCCATCCCGTGCCATCCCTATCCCAACACCATCCCATCCCATCCCTGTCCCAACACCATCCTATCCCATCCCTATCCCAACACCATCCTATCCCATCCCTATCCCAACACCATCCTATCCCATCCCTGTACCCATCCCCATCCCATCCTCATCCCTATCCCAACACCATCCTATCCCATCCCTATCCCAACACCATCCCATCCTCATCCCTATCCCAACACCGTCCTATCCCATCCCTATCCCAACACCATCCCATCCCTGTCCCTATCCCATCCCTGTTCCCATCCCCATCCTCATCCCTATCCCCATCCCAATCCCATCCCTACCCCATCCCACGCTGCCTTTCCCCACCTCATCCCGCACCTCACACCAGAGCACCGCGGTCCATGGCGTGCCCATGCCTGGTCCCGGTGCAGGCCCAGCAGCCATTGGCACCCATTCCATGTTGGCTCAGCTAGAGCCAGGAATGGTTCATGACAGGAACTCCTTGTTCACACTCCCACATGGGACTGGGACTTGGAGCAGGGGGAGAGGTGGGAGCACCTCAAGTCACCGGACAAGGCCCCTGATGCGTAAACCGGGATCTACACTGGTTTATGGTGGGGGCTCCCATGGGCACCCTTGCCTCTCTTTCCCAGTGTCACCAGTTCACGCCTGTGTCTGCACTGGGGACACTGGTCCCACGGAGCTGGGGCAGTGGGTGCCCAGTGTCCTGTTCCCCATCCCCAGGTGTCAGTGCTGTGTCCTTGTGTCCGTGTATCCCTGCATCCCTGCTTCTCTGTGTCCCCCTATCCCTGCATCCTTGTGTCCCTGCAACCCTGCATTCCTGAGTCTTTGAATCCCTGTTTCCCTGAATCCCTGTGTCCCTTCCTCCCTGCATCCCTGGGGCTCCAGGTCCATCCTTGACACTGGGGACCCTGGGGATACTGGGGCCATGAGGACAGTGCAGATGCTGGGGACACTGGGCGTACTGGAGACGCTGGAGATACTGGGGATACTGGAAACACAGGGAATGCTGCAGATTTTGGGAACACGGGGGACCCTGTGGATGTTGAGAACACTGGGAAGCCTGAGTCCACTGGGGATGCTGGAAACTGTGGGATATCTGGGAACACTGGGGACCCTGAGGACACTGTGCCCCTCTCCTCCCCCTGTGCTTGCAGGGATGGAGGACACATCCCTCCCATCTCCCTGCTGTTCCCTGCTGTTTTCCATGCCAATGGCACAGTGCAGAGTGTAACCCAACGGCTCCACCACCGTGTTCCTATGGGCTGGGAGCTGATGACCCCGAGTGTCCCCATGGGTGCCACAGCAGAAGGGAGAGCTCTGGGAGTGCTGCAGGGACACAGCGATGGGCACAGGGATGGACACCCTGGGGGTGAAAGCACCTACACCTGGGTGGGAGCAATCCCAGGCACAGCTACAGGTTGGGCAGAGAAGAGATTCAGAGCAGCCCAAGGAGAAGAACTTGGGGGTGTTGGTCAATGAGAAAATGAACATGAGCCGGCTGCAGTGTGAGCTTACAGCCCAGAAAGCAACCGTATCCTGGGCTGCATCAAAAGGAGCGTGACCAGCAGGTCAAAGGAGGTGATCCTGCCCCTCTACTCTGCTCTCGTGAGACCTCACCTGGAGCATTGTGTGCAGTTCTGGTGTCCTCAACATAAAAAGGACATGGAACTGTTGGAACAAGTCCAGAGGAGGCCACGAGGATGATCAGGGACTGGAGCATCTCCTGTATGGAGACAGGCTGAGAAAGTTGGGGCTGTTCAGCCTGGAGAAGAGAAGCTGCGTGGAGACCTCATAGCAGCCTTCTAGTATCTGAAGGGGGCCTACAGGGATGCTGGGGAGGGACTCTTCCTTAGGGACTGTAGTGATAGGACAAGGGGTAATGGGTTGAAACTTAAACAGGAGAGGTTTAGACTGGTTATAAGGAAGAAATTCTTTCCCATTAGGGTGGTGAGGCACTGGAATGGGTTGCCCAGGGAGGTTGTGAATGCTCCATCCCTGGCAGTGTTCAAGGCCAGGTTGGATGAAGCCTTGGGTGCCATGGTTTAGTGTGAGGTGTCCCTGCCCATGGCAGGGGGTTGGAACTAGATGATCTTAAGGTCCTTTCCAACCCTAACTATTCTATGATTCTATGGCAGCTCCCAGTGCTGCTCCTCTTCCTGCTCCTGCAACTATTCCTGCTCCTGCTCCTGCTCCTGTTCTTGCTCCTATTCCTGCTCAGCCCGTTGGGTTTGTGCCGGTTTCTCTCTCTCTTTGGGAATAATCCAGCAACAACCAAGCGGAAGCACCGGGAATGCCGCAGAAATTCCCTCTGGGAAGAGGTCGGAAGAGCCAGAACCCGCGTCCCACACAGGGGTCAGTGCCCCCGACCCCATCAGGGGCTGCCCCAAACCCGTGCCCGCAGCTTTCGTGTCGGGATCAAGCGGAAGATCCCGGCGATTCCAAGAGCCGGAGCCCGGAGGGGGCGGGCGCCTTCCCGGGCACCCTGCGGTGCTGGGGGGGCCTCGTCCCGTCCTTGCGGCGCAGGCATCACCCGGATAGCTCCCTCCTCCCATCCCTGCTCCATCCCAGCTCCCCAGGACGTGTCCCGGCCCCATCCCAACCCATTCCGCCTCCCCGACCACTCCCCATCCCCATTCCATCCCAGCTCCACCCCATTTAAGCCCCCGGACATGCTCCAGCTCATCCCAGTCCTCCCCAGGACGTGTCCCAAACACATCCCAGCTCCCCCAGGACATGTCCCTGTCCTGTTCTATCCCGCTCTAGACCTCCAGGACAGTTCCCCCATCCCATCCCAGTTCCATCCTATTCAACCTCCCAGGGCCTGTCCCAGTCCAATCCTATCCCATTTCCCCCTCCCAGAACAGCACCGCCAGTCCCATCCCAATCCCCTTTCCCAGGATATGTCCAGACCATATCCCATCTCCTCCCGGACATGTCCCGGCTCCATCCCATCCCCATCCCATCCGTCCCTCCTAGGACAGCTCCCCCAGTCCCGTCCCACCCCAGCGCCCGATGCCATGTCCCGGTCCCTTCCATCCTATCCCAGCCCCATCCCATCCCGTTCCTGCCGGGCCGGGGCCGGTGCCGGGTTCCGGTGCGGGTCTCTGGGGCTGCCCCCGCCCGTGGCTCCTCCCGCGCCGGCGGCTCCTCCTCGCCCGTGGCCCGGTGATATTTAACCTGGGCCGGGGAGCGCCGGCCCCAGCGCCGGCCTCGGACCCCGGCACCCCCCGGACCCACCGGAGCCCCTCGGAGCCCCCAGAGCCTCCGGTCCCCAGCGCCGGGACCCGCACAGGTACGGACGGAACCCCCCGGAGCCCTCCGGGAGCCCGCATCGCCCCACGGGCTGCGGGACCGCACGGGACGGGACGGGCGGAGAACAGCGGAGGGCACCGGGAGGCGACGGGCGGGTACCGGGAAGCATCGGGAAGCAGCAGGGAGACACCAGGAGACACCGGGGAGCAAGCGGGGCCAGCGGGGGGTGCCGGAGCCGGGTCCAGCCGCTCACCGCTCTCCTCTTCCCGCAGCCCCGGAGCCGCCGCCGGGCCGGCCCCGCCATGAGAGCCCCGGTGCCGGTGGCGCTGGGTTGCATCAGCTTAGTGCTGTGTGTGCTGGAGCTGCCCGCCGGCCTGCCCCGGCCCCACGGCAGAGCGCACAGGCGCAGGTGAGACCGGACCCCCCCACCCCGCATCCCCTCCCCATACAGTGGCTCTGTGCCCCCTGCCCGTCCCCTGTGTGGGGCGGCTCTGGGACCCCCCTGCTCATACCGCTGCCTGCCCCCATGCACAGGTATGAGCATGGGGCAGCTCTGAGCCCCCCTGCCTGCCCCCCCCCCAGGTAGGTGTAGCGAGGATCCCCCTGTGTGGAGCATCCCTGTAGCCCCTGTTCACCCCCTCCCACACGGGGTGTTTCTGTGTCCCCTCTACCCACCCTCCTGCCTGCCCCCTGTATGGGGCATCTCTGTATCCTCCTGCTCACCCTCCCTGCCCTCTCCCTTATGCAGGTATGAGCAGGGGCCCTTGGCTTGGGGCAGCCCCGTGCCCCCCTGTCTGGGATGCCTCTGTGCCCCCCTCTCGATCCCCAAGAGCCCAGCTCCTGCCCCAGCCCATGTCTGCCTGTCCTGCCAGCCACGGGGCTTGGGCAGGGCCCAGTCTGCCCATTGTCTGCGTGTCCCGTGTCTGTGTGTCCTGTGTCTGCGTGTCCCATGTCTGCATGTCCCGTGCCTGTGTCCCGCTGCCCATCACCCCCAGAGAGATGGACACTGGGGGGTCCCCGGACCCCAACCTGCTGTTACTACCTGCCCCATGCCTGTCCCTATGGGGACACGGGGCTGACAGGAGTGGGGAGGGGGGGTACCATGAGCTAGGGGGGTCCCTGAGACTGTGTGTGCACGGGGCATGCAGGGAACACGCATGTGCGGGGTGATGAGGACCGTGTGTGTGGGTATGTATGTGTGTGTATGTGTATGTATGTGTGAGGCATGTGGGGTGATGAGGACCGTGTGTGTGTGTGTATGTGTATGTATGTATGTGTGTGTATATGCATATGTGCGAGGCATGTGCCAGGCAGAGCCTGGGCTCCAGCCGCAGGAGGTACATGCATGTACATGTGTGTGTGGGGTGATGAGGACCATGTGTGTGTGTATGTGTGTGTGTGCATGTGTATGTGTGTGGGTATGTATGTGTGTATGTATGTGTGTGTGCGTGTGTATGTGTGTGTGCGTGTGTATGTATGTATGTGCGTGTGTATGTATGTATGTGTGTATATGTGTACGTGCCAGGCAGGGTCTGGTCTCCGTCCGCAGGAGGTACATGTGTGTACACGCGTGTTCCGGGCTGCGTGCGTGTGTGCGTGCACGGCTGCGTGTCGCTGCCTGAGGAGCAGGCTGGGGTTGGGATGCGCCTGCTCCATGCCCAGATCTGCAGGGATCGGCCCAGCCGATGCGGGGGGGGGGCGGAGGGGGACCCATTCCAGTGCCGCAGCATCCGGGGGTGCGGGGCGGACCCATCCCACAGTGGGGATGGATGGGGGGACCACGGGCACCCCAAATCCTGGGCATGGGCTGGGAGGTCAGGGTGGTGTGGGCACAGCTCCATGTGCTGGGGATGGGGGTCCCCAAGACAAGGGTGCCTGAGACATTGGGTGCCTGAGGACATGGGAGTCTGAGAGACACAGGGACACTGTTTAGGGGACACGGGGACCCTGTTGTGGGGACCCCAGCAGCAGGTACCAGCAGTGGGGATCGTGAGTCCAGCTCTGTGCTGGTGCTGAGCCCATGGGAATGCTGCGAGCAGCAGTGGGAATGGGGCAGGAGCCACATGTGGGAGCTGTGGGGTCCCGGGGTTGCTAGGTGCCCCACAGTGTGTCCAGTGACACCCATGAAGTGCTGGGATGTGGCCCGGGAAAGGGAGCAGGAGCAATCCCATGTGCCAGGGCAGATCCCGTGTGCTGGGGCAGGAGGGGAACCCCGCAGCCAGCGGCGATCCCATGGGATGCTGGCACTGATCCCATGGGATGCTGGCACTGATCCCATGAGATGCTGGCAATGGGGCTTGGCTCCAGGACACGGGGAGGCTGCTGGAGCTTCCAGAATGGGAGCGGGACGGGAATAGAACTGGAATGGGCAGCAGGAGCTGGGAATGACCTCGGGAGTTTCCTGAGCTGCAGCACCAAAGGAATGTGGCCTCTGGCCCTACGGAAGGCGGCGTCCGGCCCTGACATGTGTGTGCTGCGTGTGCGCTGGGGTCATGGGATGTGTGTGTGTGTGTGTGTGCTGGGACATGTGTGTGTGTGCTGGGACATGTGTGTACTGTGTGTGTAGGGGCCCACAGAACGGGTGTGTGGAGGGAGGAGCAGCTCCTGCCATGCTGCTGTGACATGGGGCATGGACACGTGTGTTGGTGCCTGCAGCAGCTCCTGTGCCCCGGTGCTGCTCCGTCCTCTCCTCCTGCTCCTGCCCAGGGCAAGGGGGGGATCTGGGCCTATGGCCCCATAGATCATGGGATCAGCCCAGTGGGAAAAGCCCTTTAAGCTCAGGCAGCCCAACCATTCCCAGCCCTGCCAAGGCCACCACCTAACCCATGGCACTGAGGCCTCATCTCCACGCTGTGTGAACACTTGCAGGGACGGTGCCTGCAGCCCTGCCCTGGGCAGCCTGTTCCAATACCTGAGCACCCTGTGGGGCAGGAATTGTTCCTCAGCTCCATCTAAACCTGCCCTGGTGCAGCTTGAGGCCGTTTCCTCTTGTCCCATCCCTTGTTCCTTGGGAGCAGAGCCCAGCCCCTCCTGGCTCCATCCTCCTGGCAGGCACTTGGAGGGAGCCATCAGGTCCCCCCTGAGCCTCCTCTTCTCCATCTGAACCCCCCAGGTCCCTCAGCCATTCCCCATCTCTCTTGTGCTCCAGGCCCTGCACCAGCTCCATTGCCCTTCTCTGGCCCCATCCAGCCCCTCAAGGTCTCTCTTGTAGTGAGGGGCCCAGACCTGAGCACAGGATTCAGGTGCAGCCTCCCCAGTGCCCAGGGCAGAGGCACAGTCCCTGCCCTGGCCCTGCTGCTGCACTGGTGCTGATCCAGCCCAGGATGCTGGAGGCTGCCTGGGCACGAGCCGCTCACCTCCCCCCATTGACCACCCCTGTCCTCAGTCCCCTCTCCATGAGCATCTTCCCCCCCCATCACCCCCTCCATGCCCCCCCCACCTCACTGACGCTGTCTCTCTCTTGCAGGGACCCCCCGGACCACATCCCATCCCTGCTGCCCCCCTTTATGGACCCTGCATTGCCGCACGCTGCGGGCACTGCCCGGCACCGGCTGCCTGCACCATGGCTCCCGCAGGCACATGTACCACAGCACCGGCTGCCTGCACCATGGCTCCCGCAGGCACATGTACCACAGCACCGGTACAGGCACACACGTGGCCGGCGGCACACGCAGCTCCTGCGCGTGGGCTGTGTGCTCGGCACCTGCCAGGTGCAGAACCTGAGCCACCGGCTGTGGCAGCTGCGGGGGCAGCTGGGGCGCCAGGACTCGTCCCCCATGAACCCCCACAGCCCCCACAGCTACGGGTGATGGGGACCCCCAGCCCTCGCCCGCAGCCCCCCCGCGTCCCCACTAAAGCACTTCCAGAGTCAAGTGTGGCTGAGCTGCCTCTGCACACCTGTGGGGCCATGGAGCATCCCCATGCGGGCTCCCACCCCATAGCCAACAGCGACCCCATGGAGCGGACATGACATGAAGTTGGTGGCCCATGGTGACAGCAATGGCCCATGGTGGCCCATCTGGGGCTGGCGACATCCGGTCCAAGGGGCACCAAGGATCCTGCTGACCACAGCAGCCTTGTGCAAGAGCAGCAGCTGCTGACTCAGCACCTCAGCACCCTGCCATGGGGGGGACACAGCCTGCTGCAGCACCCCATGGCACTCCTATGGCACCCTATGGAATCCCTATGGCACCCCATGACATCCCTATGGCACCCCATGGCACTTCTATGGCACCCTATGGAATCCCTATGGTACCCTATGGAATCCCTATGGCACCCCATGACATCCCTATGGCACCCCACAGCACCCCCTTCACCCAGACCTGAGCACAGCACATGGGTCCTGCACGGGGGACCTCATCCTCAGGGATGGTGCCAGTCCAGGCTCAGCACCATGCAGGTCCCTTCCTGTGTTGGGTGCTGTGAGGAGCAGCAGTGGGTCCTGTCCTTGGAAAGGTGCTGTCCCCTTCCCCAGCACCCTGTGCCCCACACGGTGACACTGGGGCCAGGTGCTGTGGGTGTCACCCCATCTCCATCCCCATCCCTGGTGCCATGGTGTGGACATGGGATATGGTCCCAGCCCCACTGCTGACACATTGGGCCCCCACGGGCTCAGTGGTGTCCCTGTCACCCCATGCTGTGACACCCCATGAGCACCCCACTCCCACTGAGCATCCCCCCCCCCCCAGCCCTCAGCACCCACCCATGGGTGCCTCTGATGCTGTGCAGAATAAAGGGTGTGAGGAGGGGTCCTGGCTTGGGAATCCCATGGGAATGGGGCATGGAGAGGGGTGGGGGACACGACTGTTCCCAGGCAGTGGGACAGCCAACAGCGTGCGTCAACCCATGCATATGGTGTGTGTGTCACCCCATGCACACAGCATGTCACCCCATGTATATGGTGTGTGTCACCCCATGCACCACCCACATGCCCATGGCCTGGCACGTCCGTGTGTCCCCAGAGGGGCCGTGTCCCCCACACCACCCCCAGCCCCATTGGCAGCTCCCTGCTGGGTCCTGCCTCCACCCTGCTGCGTGCAGCCCCCCCAGCACCCCCTGCCTGCTGCCCCCCCCCCGAGCCCCTCACTGCACCCCAAGTCCTGCTCCCACATCCCCATCAGGGTCACACCGCAGCCCATTTGCTCCCCATAGGCAGCCCCAGGGTCACCCACTGCAGGGGGTTCCTAACCTGGGGGTCAGGGGTTGGGGCTTGGGGTCTCCGCTCGGGGCTGCCCAGCCCAGGCCCGGCCCCTGCCCCAGTTGAACCATTAACACGGGTTAACCGGTGACCCATTGTCCTGTGGGGATAAAGCTGGGGGAGGTCGGGCAGGGCCAGAGCCCAGCACCCACAGCCCCGCCGCCATGAGCAGCCAACGGGTGGTGAGTACGGACCCACATCACCCCATGCATGGGGGGCAGACCCCCCCCGCACTGCCCCACACATGGGGGACAGAACTCCCCCTGCACTGCCCCACACATGGGCGACAGAGCCCCCCCGCACTGCCCCACACGTGGGGGACAGAGCCCCCCCGCACTGCCCCACACGTGGGCGACAGAACACCCCCTGCACTGCCCCACACGTGGGAGACAGAGCCCCCCTTCACTGCCCCACACACGGGGGACAGAGCCCCCCCCTGCACTGCCCCACACGTGGGCGACAGAGCGCCCCCTTCACTGCTCCACACATGGGGGACAGAGCCCCCCCTGCACTGCCCGACACACCGGGGCAGACCCCCCTGCACTCCCCCTCTCGGAGGCTCAGCCCCACAAGTGTCACCCCCATGGGACCCGTGCCACAGGCAGCAGCCCCAGGGACCCCCACCCCAGGGCTGGTGCCTTTTGGGGGGTGGAGGAGCCGCCGGGACCCACGGCTGTATCCTGCCTGCCATGGGGTGAGAACCCCCAAGTGGGTTCCAGCCAAGTGACTTGTCGGGGGGAATGGGGGTCCCACAGTCCTGGGGGGTGCAGCACATGGGGGGTGCTGGGCAGCACCCTGGGGTTCAGCTGTACCTTGCAATGCTGTGACACACGGGGCAGGGCTGCACAGCCCCATGGGTCCTCCTGCTCCCACCATGTCACCGGCAGCACAGGAAGGGCCCCCCCACACTGAGCAGCCCTTTCCCCCCCCCCCAGGAATCCAACTGCCCCACGGAGCTGCCCCACGGCACAGCCGAGCCCCAGCACCAGTACCGCAACTACACGGTGAGGGGGGGGCTGAACTGGGGAGGGGGGGGGGGGGGTGTTCTCCTGCACCAGTTGGGCTGTTTGGGGGGTCCCTGCACCAGGTCTGTCATTATGGGGGTCCCTGCACAAGCAGGGGGGGTCCAGCAGCACCCAAGCATCCAAGCTGGAGGGGGGGGGGGTCCCATCCAGTGCTGTGGGGGTCGAGGGGTGCTCTGCCGTGTGGGGGGTGTCCCTACACCCTACCCCCCCCCATCGCACACAGGAGGGGAAGCTGCTGGAGCGGGTGTACCACACGTACCGGCTCATGCACACACACCAGACCGTGGACTTCGTGCGCAAGAAGGTGCGACCCCCCCCCAGCCCCAGTACCCCCAGTCCAGCCCATGCACTGGGGCACCCACTCCCTGCACACTGCAATGGAGGCCGGGGCTGAAGGTCCCCCCCAAACCCCATTGCATCCCCCCCACACCAGTGTGCCCAGTACGGGCCGTGCTCCCAGCGCCGCATGACGGTGATGGAGGCCCTGGAGCTGCTGGATGAGCTGGTGGACGAGTCCGACCCGGACGTGGACTTCCCCAACTCCTTCCATGCCTACCAGACAGCCGAGGGCATCCGCAGGGCCCACCCCGATAAAGGTAATGCTGGGGGGGGTCCTGCACCCCCAAACCCCCCCCCGGGTCACATCCATTGGGGGTGACGGCCCCGCTCACCCCCAGACTGGTTCCACCTCGTGGGGCTGCTGCACGACCTGGGCAAGGTGCTGGCGCTGTTTGGGGAGCCCCAGGTGAGTGGGGGGACGCTGGGGGGCAGGAGGGGATGCAGGGGGTCCCGGTGGTCAGTGACCCCCATGCACCCCCACAGTGGGCTGTGGTGGGGGACACCTTCCCCGTGGGCTGCAAAGTGCAGAAGTCAGTGGTGTTTGGAGACTCGACCTTCCATGACAACCCCGACACCAAGGACCCCCGGTACAGGTGAGGGGCTGCACCCCACGTTACAGCCCTCATTGCACCCCACATCACCCCCGGGGTGGGGGGGTGCAGGCACCAACCCTGAGCCCCCCAACCCGGCTCCATCCCCAGCACTGAGTATGGGATGTACCAGCCCCGCTGCGGCCTGGAGAATGTCCTCATGTCCTGGGGGCACGATGGTAAGGGATGAGGAGGGAATGAGGGGGGTCCCTGACCCACAAACAGGGCACACGGACCCCCCTCTTTCCCAGAGATTCAGGCCTGGAGCACCTTTGTTGGGGGGTGCAGCTCTTGGGGTGCTCGGCCCCATTGCTGCACCCCACTGCTCCCCAGAGTACATGTACCGGGTCATGAAGTTCAACAACTTCGCCCTGCCCAAGGAGGTGAGGGATGCGGCTGCAGGGATGGGGATGGGGGGGCAGTAATGGGGTGACACATGGGCCCCCCCCATGCCCATCCCCGTGCCCTCAGGCCTTCTACATGGTGCGGTTCCACTCCTTCTACCCCTGGCATGCACACGGGGACTATGAGCACCTGTGCAGTGAGGAGGACCTGCGCATGCTGCCCTGGGTGCGCGAGCTCAAGTGCGTGAGCGGGGGGGACACATGGGGCTCCAGGGGGGGCTCAGCCCCAGGTGACCCCCGGGTACCAATCACACTGACTCCTCCACAGCAAGTTTGACCTGTACACGAAGCAGGAGGAGCTGCCTGACGTGCAGCAGCTCCGGGGCTACTACCAGTCACTCATTGACAAGTACTGCCCTGGGGAGCTGTGCTGGTGAAGGGGGGGCACTCGGACCCCCCCCAACCCTGGGACAGCGCTGGGATCACACCAGGAGACCCACAGCACCGGAACTGTCACTGCACCAAAATGGGACCTCCAGTACCACACTGCATCGGGATGCCCACCACCATACCCCACCGAGACCCCCAGGGCAAGGCACCGGGACCCCTACCACAAGATACAACCCACTGGGACCCCCAATGTAGTACACCAGAACTACCACTGGGACCCACGGTACCACACTGGGACCCCACTGCACCACCCTGACTCTCAGCACACCCCAGCCCCTTCGCCATGGGGGACACTGGGGCCATACAATAAACCTGCTTGTCGCACACACCCAGTGGCACCTGCACTATAGGGGGGACATGGAGCAGCCCCCCCCAGGCAGGACCCCCATGGGGGCACACGGGGGACTCCTCCCCAGGCAGGAATCCCAGCAAGAGCCATGGGGCTGGAATGTCAAAGGCTTTATTTAGAAAACATAGCAACCTGCTGAGCAAACTGGTGGAGCATGGGGCAGCCCAGTGACGGGGGGCAGCACCCAAACTGGTCTGGTGGTGGCTAAGGGCTGTAAATGATAACTGGACAGGCTGGCGCTGCCCAAAGCTGCTCCCACCAGCACTGAGCATGACCCCACCAGTGCCAATACCCACCCCACCAGTGCCAGCATCACCCCACAGCTGCAGCACAGGGGTCAGAGGCAATGGAACCACCCGGGGTTGCTGGCACGAGTGCAGCACCCTGGGGTGCCTTCAGTCCAGCGGTGGAAGACGAGACCCAGGCCAGCGGCTCCGGGTGCTACTTCTTCCTCTTGGTGCCATGGCGGCCACCCCCGCCGGGCTCGGGGCCGCTGCAGGCCTGGCTCTCAGCCCTCTCCTGGGGCTCCCTCCTCCGCATGTGCCCGTTCTTCTCTGCACCCCCCCTGTCTGCAGGGTCCCCGCGCCGAGGCCCTTTGGGGCAGGTGGGGGGAGCCCCCGGCCGGCACCGGCGGCGCAGGGCTCGCAGGAGGCAGGCGGTGGCCACCACCAGGTAGAGGGACCAGAGGATGGTGGGGCCGGGCACCGGGCGGCAGAGCTGGCGCAGCCACCGGAGCGCCTGCGGCAGCACCGTGGTCAATGGGCGCCTTGCCGGGGTCGTGTCCTGCTGGGGTGAGGAGGGGGTCAGGGGAGCACTGGGTGATTGTAGGGTGACCATGGGGTGACTGTGGGGTAGGGTCCTACCTTCAGCCCATGCTGGTTGAGCAGGTTCTCCAGCACGGGATCACCCAGGGACACGGTGGGGAAGAACTCCTGCACCCACTGCCGCCGCCACCATGACTGGCTGTGGGGTGGGAGAGCTCAGCACCTTGCCTGGCCCCCCCCACAGCCGTGGGCAGCTCCTGACACCCCCAGGCAGAGCCCAGGGTGCTGAGGAGCTACAGGGCAAGTTAATGATCCCAAATCCAGCCTGTGCCACCCCCTGGGCACTCACGTAACTGTACCATCTGCAAGCAGATGTGGTGTCACATCAGATCTGGGGTGCACAGGGGTGCAGAGGGGTCCAGTGCCACTCACCTGCCCTCGGCGCTGTGGGTAAACCAGTACTTGTAGAGCTGAGCACGGATGTAGACAGGGGGCCGGCCGCTGAAGGGATACTGGGACTCATGGACCTGCACCAGGCGGATCACTGTGGGAGACGTGGTGTTAGCTGCGGCTGGGAGCCTGCACCCATGGGTGCAGGGGCACCCCGAGGCACTGCCATAGCCCCACTCACCGTCCTCCTGGCCCTGCAGCAGGCGGTGCACGAAGCTGCTGAACCAGGGGCTGCTGCTGTGGTGTCCCAGGGCCGCAAACCACATCTGCCAGTCAAGCCGGGGCTGGTGCGGGGCCACCACGGGGGGGGCCCTGCTCACGTTCCCTGGCTTGTACATGAACTCGATCTCCTGGGGGGCAAAGAGAGGGATTGGGGATGTCAGCGGGGGTGAGGAGGTGGCCCTGGAGCTCCCCCAGCTCTGCTGGCATGAGGCTGAGTGCACCCAGAGTCACTTCTGGGGTTACCATGTGCTTCCAGAGGGACAACCCCCCCCCCCCATGGGACAGGCCAGTGAGACACAGATGCTTGGATCCAGTGGAGTTGATTCCTCAGCCATCCCCCACCTGCCTGTGGCACTAAACACAAGTGTGAGACACCCAAGCTCAGTGCGTTCAGCTCACAACAAACACAGCAGCACTCCAGGCGTGGGGAGGGCCTGGAAAGCTGCCCAGGAGAAAGGACCTGGGCAGGGGTGGTTGACAGTGGCTGAATGAGCCAACAGCAGGCCCGGGTGGCCAAGGAGGAACAGCACAGCAGTATGTGCCACCACCAGTGCAGCAGCAGGGCCAGGGCAGGGACTGTGCCCCTGCACTGGGCACTGGTGAGGCTGCACCTGAATCCTGTGCTCAGGTCTGGGCCCCTCACTACAGGAGAGACCTTGAGGGGCTGGAGCGGGGCCAGAGAAGGGCAATGGAGCTGGAGCAGGGCCTGGAGCACAAGAGAGATGGGGAACGGCTGAGGGAGCTGGGGGGTTCAGATGGAGAAGGGAAGGCTCAGGGGGACCTGATGGCTCCCTCCAAATGCCTGCAGGAGGATGGAGCCAGGAGGGGCTGGGCTCTGCTCCCAAGGAACAAGGGATGGGACAAGAGGAACCAGCCTCAAGCTGCACCAGGGCAGGTTTAGATGGAGCTGAGGAACAATTCCTGCCCCACAGGGTGCTCAGGCATTGGAACAGGCTGCCCAGGGCAGGGCTGCAGGCACCGGCCCTGCAAGTGTTCACACAGCCTGGAGACGAGGCCTCAGTGCCATGGGTTAGGGATGGCCTTGGCAGGGCTGGGAATGGTTGCACTGGACGATCCTGAAAATCCTTTCCCACCCAAGGGCCCTGTGACTGGGGACCAGTGCTCACCGTCCAGTTCTTCCCATTATAGCTGCCTTCCAGCACCACCTCGGGCCGTCCCCCGACGCCTGTCATCCTGCGGAACAGCCCATAGGAGTTCACAAGCTGGAGACGCTGCACCGCACCAAACGCCTCGTGGATGCCAGGCCACAGCTTCCTATGGGACTCAGACTCTATGTAGGTGAAGGGCACCTGGGGAGGGGCAGAGAAAGGCTCCAGCACCACAGCATAGGGGGCCCAGACCATGTCCTTCTCCCCAAACCCCATCCCTGCACTTACCAGGCTGATGGCAAATAACCCCACGGCCGCAGTGGTGAAGATGACCCATTGCAGCGTGGCCCACAGCTTCCAGAAGCAGCCACGGACACAGGCACAGCTACAGAGGGCAAGAGATGTGTCAGACTCATTTGGGTTGGAAGGGTCCCTAAAGCTCAGGTCCCTCTCCTCAGGCTGCTCCATCCAGTCTCCCCCCAGCCTGTAGTTGTGCTTGGGTTTAGTCCCCCTCTAATGCTCCCAGCACCCATGACAAGGCTCCCACTCCACACAGCCCCAGGGTCCAGCCTTCCCACCCAGCTCCACCAGACCCCAGTGTCCCTCCCTGCAGCAATCCCATCCCCAAGGACCCCAGAGCAGCCCCAAGTGTCCCCCGTCACACACCGGTACATGGCAGCCAGGATCTCCCAGGACAGCGACAGGAAGGCCAGTCCCACCAGTGGCAGCGTCACTGCCTGCAGCCACGTCGTGAACTCGTGGAAGGTGAAGTCTGGAGCGAAGGAAAACCCATGGAGGGTCAGGGAAGAGCCTCTTCCACCGTGGGGACACTGGGACCCTGCAGCCCCTGCTGCAACGTACCCACTTGGGACTCCAGCAGCCTATTCTCCCAGTTGATCTCCAGGCCGAAGTACTGAATGCTCCAGTAGAGCAGGAGGCTGTAGGTGCTCAGCTCCAGCAGCATGGACAGGAAGGACCCGAGGCTGGGGGGCCAGGCTGTGGCATGACACAGTAGCTCAGTGCCACAGCAGCCAGAGGCAAAACACATCCCTGCAGCAGCAGCCAAGCCACCACCCCTCGCGGTCACAGCGGGGCAGGGCAGACATGGGAGCCCACCCCACACTCACAGCGTGTGTTCCTCCTCTTGCTGCACCCTGCTGAGCGCCCCACATGCTCCTCATCCAGCAGGGAGAAGGCCAGGACGATGGTGAGCATGTTGAAGAAGTTGTAGTTGCCCGTGAGGATAATGAGGACCTGCAGCAGGACCTGGTGAGAAGGGAAGGGTTGGGGTGTCGCAGTGGTAGGGGGCAGAGGGCATCAGGCACCCCATCACCACCATGGCCACCCCAGCTCCCACAGGGGCCCTGTTCTGCCCACGGCCTGAGCTGGGCTCCCCATCCTGCGGAGCCCCATGGCACATGGGGTTACAAGGAGCAGGATTGGACCCGTCCCTGTCCCCCACCCCCCAACCTGGCTGTAGAAGGCGAAGAGCCGGAGCCGGCGGATGGGAGCGAAGAAGAGGACGGGGACAGCGATCTCGATGATGTAGGTGGCCACCACACTGAGCTTCTGGAACCACACTGGGAGCTGGTGCGCGAACCACGCGGCTGGTGTGGGGATGCACTGGGTCTCGTAGTGGTGGGTGAGAGCTGGGGGGGGACATGGGGGCCACACGGATGCAGCATGGAGCGGGCAGAGCCAGCACACAGCTATGCCAACACAGGAGAGGGGCCCATAGCGGCTCCCTATGGGCATGGGGAGCCCCAGAGCCACAGCCCCCCCTCACCTGTGAGCCCCCACCATGTGGGGCAGCGGCTGGTGAGCTTCACCACCCCCGAGGCGAACATGAGGCGGAAGAGCAGCCAGCGCACGAGCCAGAAGGTGATGCTGTCGTGGGGGTGCCAGGCCGGGCCCCCCCACGAGAGGAGGCGCAGGGGGGCCACCAGCACGGCCAGGAACCCCGCTTCCAGCAGCAGACTGTCCCTGGGGGAGCATCAGCACTGTGGCCCCCCTTGCCACCCAGGCAGGCTGGGCCCCCCAAAGGGAGGGATGAGGTGGGGGTGACTTACCACTGGAAGTAGAGGAAGACCTGTCCCACCTGCAGGAGAGAGGGAGGCTGGTGAGCAGGGAATGGGGGCAGGATTGGGCCTTAGTTTATCCCCCATGGCCCTGGGGTGGCCACAGACCCCCACATGGACCCCAGTGGTGCTGGGAGAGAAGAGTCCATGGTGTGTGCAGGAACACAGCCAAGCCCTGTTCAGCTCCAGCACAGCAGCATCACTCATGGAATCATGGAATAGTTTGTGTTGGAAGGGACCTTAAAGCTTCTCAGCTCCAACCCCTGCCACAGGCAGGGACTTCTTCCACTGGAGCAGCTGCTCCAAGCCCCTGTGTCCAACCTGGCCTTGAGCACTGCCAGGGATGGGGCAGCCACAGCTTCTCTGGGCACCCTGTGCCAGCGCCTCAGCACCCTCACAGGGAACAGCTTCTGCCTAAGAGCTCAGCTCAGTCTCTCCTCGGGCAGGTTCAAGCCATGAGGAGCAGCAGGAGGAGGAGTAGGGCAGTGGTCGGGAGCAGCTCTCACAGCAGCCCAGGCTCGGGGCTGAGCCTGCTCCAAGCAGGAACAGGGACTTTCTCTCCAGCATACCCTTAAAAGGGAGTGAGAAGAAGGAATTCTGGCGCACATGGGCTGGAGGAGGCAGAGCCACACACGGCACAGGAGCCACGCAGGGACAGAGCCCCCATGGGTGGGGGTCCCCCAGAGCCCCCTCCCACCCCAGAGGTGCTGCTCCCTCCCTTGCCAGGGCACTGAGCTGCTCCGAGCCCCAGCTCCCACCGTGGCTCTCCTGGGACACACGGATACAGCTCAACAGCACTGCCTGTGCCATGCAACAGCTCCCCATGGGGTGCAACTGGGTGCCGGGGAGACTGTGGGGTGACAGCACTGCAGGGGAGCCCCCCCCACACAGAGGAGCCCCCTTCCTACAGCCAGCTCTTCACCTTCCCAGCTTCCCAACGGCATTCCTTGCAGTGCCAGACACAGCCCATACCCCAGCAGGAGGGAGCAGTGAGGGCTGGGGGGGTCTGTAAACAGAGGTGGGATTTCCTCCATTCATTCCCTGGTGTCAGAGGAAAGAGGATCCTTCAATCCCTCCTATTGCTGCCTGCACAGCGGGATCTGACTCACCAGCAGGAAGCGGCTCAGGAGGGTGCATTCATGGCTGGGGGACACAGATCTTGTGGGATAAAGGGATAGGGCCTGGAGCTTGGGATAAAGGCCCTGGCAAAGCTTGCAGGGAATCAGCTCTGCAGGCAAGTCCAGGGGGGTTTATCCTAAGAAAGCACCAAGAACTGGCACAAGGATGGGGCTGTATCCACCAACATGAGCCAAGGAGGTATCAGCACCTTCCCCACAGCAACAAGGGGGAGGCTGAGAATGCCAGGAGTTCATGGGATGGCATTAATGGAACAATGTCACCTCCCTGCCCTCCTAGATCCCATTCCAACCCCTCCAGGGCTCCACAAACCCCTTCCCATTGGATCTCATACCTGGTAGAGCGAGAAATAAAGCACCCAGAGGAAGGCAAAGACCAGGCTGTCCCTCAGGGGCTCCAGCAGCAAGGCACCGAAGGAGCAGAGCACTCCAAGGAGGCAGAGCAGCTCCATTCCCAGCTCTGTATCCAAACCCAGCTTGGGCCCGAGCCACAGTAGGGTGGGAAAATCCCGGAATTGCTCCCATAGACTTTGTCCACTGAGGCGCAGCACTCTGCGAGCAGGCAGGATTCCATCTCTTCCATAGAGACCTAGAAAAGGGATGGTGGGAAGTGGGATAAAGGCACTTTGAGGCTGGTAAAAGCGGGGCAGAACATTGGGATCCCACCGTGTCAGTACCTGGAAGAGCTGAGGGCTGCTTGACCCCATTCAACACTGGCTTCCCAGTTTCATAGGCTCATTGAATGGGTTGTGTTGGAAGGGACCTTAAAGCTCCTCCAGCTCCAACCCCTGCCACAGGCAGGGACCCCTTCCACTGGAGCAGCTGCTCCAAGCCCCTGTGTCCAACCTGACCTTGAACACTGCCAGAAGAGCTTCAGCCTTATCTCCAACCTGAACTCCCCCTGTTTCAGTCCGAACCCATCACCCCTTGTCCCATCACTACAGTCCCTGATGCGGCTCCCTCCCCAGCACCCATCCTCAGCATCCTCCCGGTGTCCCCTCCACCTCATCACACCCGGTGTCACCAGCACACCCGCTCACAGCACACACTGCCGCACTCTCCACAGCTTTAACACCAAGCATTAAAGATCGCTGCCCGCAGCACAGAGCCCCGAGGGCCGCCGCTGGTGTCCCTCAGACACGGAGCCGTTATTCCCTCTTGGAAAACCCATTTCCTCTCGGGCTGGGCACGGAACAGCCCTGGGATGAACCCAAACAGCGGCCGGACCAGGGTGAGCCACGTCGGAGGCCGGAGGGGCCGCGGCCACCACAGCGTGCAGCGGGCCCGGAGCCCGACGGGGATCCCGGGACAGGGCTGCGGGAGGGGAGAGAGCCCCGCACCCCCCACCCGAGCCGCGCCGTACCGGGGACCTGCACGTAGAGCGAGGTGAAGGCGGCGAGGAAAGCGGCGGCCAGGCCGGTCAGAAACAGCTCCCGCACTCGCCGCGGAGGCTCCGCCATCAGCGGCAACAGCGCTACCAGAGCCCCCCCGCGCACTGCGCCTGCGCGCACTGACGTCAGCACGCTCCTCCCCACGCCGCTTAGGGCGGGAAGTGCAAAATGGCGGCAGGGAGGAGAGGAGGAGACGAGCGGCGGTGAGCGGCGGAGCGGGAGAGGGAATGGGAATGGGAATGGGAATGGGGATTGGGATTGGGATTGGGAATGGGAATGGGAATGCCGGGATCAGAGGCTCCCGGGGAGCTGGGCTGGGATCGGCATGACCGTGACTGGATACTGGAGGTTGCTGGGAGCCGGGTCCCCTGCGCTGCTGCTGCTGCTGCCCCGGGGGCAGTTGGAGATCATTGTCCCGTCGGGGCCTGAGGGCTGCTCCGCGTGTGCGTCTCCTGTGGGGCTGAGGAGAGCTCAAAGCTCAGCCCCGGGCCTCACGGTGCAAGTAACGGGGTGTCCGGAGGGGCTGTGGCTGCCCCATCCCTGGCAGTGCTCAAGGCCAGGTTGGACACAGGGGCTTGGAGCAGCTGCTCCAGTGGAAGGTGTCCCTGACCGTGGCAGGGGTTGGAGCTGGAGGAGCTTTAAGGTCCTTGCCAACACAAACCTGCCTGGGATTTTATGAAACGAGATCTTGAGGGGCTGGATGGGGCCAGAGAAGGGCAATGGAGCTGGTGCAGGGCCTGGAGCACAAGAGAGATGGGGAACGGCTGAGGGAGCTGGGGGGTTCAGATGGAGAAGAGAAGGCTCAGGGGGGACCTGATGGCTCCCTCCAAGTGCCTGCCAGGAGGATGGAGCCAGGAGGGGCTGGGCTCTGCTCCCAAGGAACAAGGGATGGGACAAGAGGAAACGGCCTCAAGCTGCACCAGGGCAGCTTTAGATGGAGCTGAGGAACAATTCCTGCCCCACAGGGTGCTCAGGCATTGGAACAGGCTGCCCAGGGCAGGGCTGCAGGCACCGGCCCTGCAAGTGTTCACACAGCGTGGAGACGAGGCCTCAGTGCCATGGGTTAGGGGTGGCCTTGGCAGGGCTGGGAATGGTTGCACTGGCATCTGAAGCTCATTCTCAACCCCGCTGATTCCATGATGTGTGCTCACTGCAGGGCTCTGTTCAACTCCAGGTTTCCATCAGCTGCTCTCTGTGACCTGCCCTGCTCCGATGCCCCCTGTGGGATCAGCGGCTGGTAACCGGGGGGGGGTTTAACCCCATTCAGAGCTCAAGATGCCCCTCAGCAGGGGGGAGCTGGAGTCCCGCTTCATGCAGCTCCTGCAGCCCATCCGCGACCTCACCAAGAACTGGGAGGTGGATGTGGCCGCGCAGCTCGGCGAGTACCTGGAGGAGGTGAGGTGACGGGGGGGTCCCAGCAGGGTCCATCCCAACCCCGCTCCCCCCTCACCATTCCCATCACTCCTGTTCCCGGCAGCTGCAGCACGTCTGCATTTCCTTCGACAATGGGAAAACCACCATGAACTTCATGGAGGCAGCGCTGCTCATCCAGGGATCCGCCTGTGTCTACAGCAGGAAGGTGAGGAGCTGCTGGTGACGGGGGCTCCGAGAGTCTGCTGGGGGTGTGAGCACTGAGAAGTGTGGGATTGAATGGGATTTCACTGCCAGGTCCACTCCATGATGTACAAAAGAGATGAGGTCAGAATTGGTGATGTTTTGTATCTGGTTGAAGTGACTTATACAGCACTGGACTGGAATGCTGTGTATAGACACCAAAAATCCAAAGGGATAAGGGAGACCCTCCTGTTGAGGATTACAGATGTCATAAAATCACAAATCCCAGACTGGTTTGGGTTGGAGGGACCCATTAAGCTCATGCAGCTCCAACCCCCTGCCATGGGCAGGGACACCAGGTCCCAGCTTGCCCAAACCTGGCCTCAGAAGGGCAGAAACAGGGAAAAGAAGAACAAGATGAGCCAGAATCTGACCCCCAAGCACTGGGATCAGAGGAGGGTGGTAGTTCCCCTCATATCAGCTCTTCTGGGAGCTGCTTCCTCCCTCTCCTGAGCCTGGTTGTTTTCCTCCCCAGGTGGAGTATCTCTACTCCCTGGTGTTCCAGACCCTTGACTACATCTCCAACAAGAAGTAAGTAGAGCTGCAGCACCTGCTGCTCCTGCACTGCTGCCACTCAGCAATCGTTGTGTTACAAACCCAAACATGCCTCTTGCAGCGCTGGTCTTGAGCCCATGCAAAGCACTTTGGGGGGCTGCAGGAAATGTCCCCGGTGGGATGGATTTCAGAGGCTGGGGCCATGGTTGTCCCCATGTGCTCTTCCAGTGGCACCATCCTGTGGTTCTCCTGCCTGCTCTCAGTGCAGGCCAAGGGGAATGGTTTGAACCTGCCAGAGAGGAGACTGAGCTGAGCTCTCAGGCAGAAGCTGTTCTCTGTGAGGGTGCTGAGGCGCTGGCACAGGGTGCCCAGAGAAGCTGTGGCTGCCCCATCCCTGGCAGTATTCAAGGCCAGGTTGGACACAGGGGCTTGGAGCAGCTGCTCCAGTGGAAGGGGTCCCTGGAACTGGAGGAGCTTTAAGGTCTCTTCCAACCCAACGCATTCCAGGATTCCCTGATGCTGATCCTGTTTTCTGCTCCCTGATGCAGGCAGGACAAGCTGCCCAGCTCTCTGGATCCGGATGGGAGAGATGCTGACGCCACTTTTGGGGAGGGGGACATTGATGAGAAGGTGAGAGCTGCAGCTCCAGTGCCTCTGGTGCTGGGTCCATCCCACCCGTGTCCTCATGGCCCCATAGATTGAGCTGGGTGACCACATGTGGGTCTCTCTCTGCAGTTCCTCTCCCTGGATGACATCAAGGACACCAGCCAGGCCAGCGTGGACATGAAGGATCACCAGTCCAGCGTAGGAGCCATTTCCCTCCTTTGCTCTCCCTCCCTCTGCTGGGGTTTCCTGGGATGAATCCCAAGGTGCCCCCATCCCACCTGTTTTTCTCTGCAGCCCGTGCACATCGTTCCCTCGACCCCCATGTCCTTGGTCCCACCAGAAGATGATGAGAAGAGAGAAAACCCCCTGCTCAGGTGAGACCCCTCAGCCACTCCTATGGCTTTCCATATGCCTCAACCAGGGAACTGCTGCCCTCCTGGTTAAACTGGAGGGATGATCCCGGAGGCTGGGAGCTGCCTGTGGTGCAGGCAGGGTACAGGGGGATGGGATGAGCAGGAGTGGGCTGGGAATGACTGTTGGGAATGCCGGGGCTGTCCCCCCCCCCCGCAGCAATGGGGCCATCCCCTCCCGCAGGCTGCTTTGGGGTCCCTGATGGGGCTCTCCTGGCAGCTGCAAGGGGGAGGTCCTGGCAAGCCGCAAAGATTTCCGGATGAACGTGTGCACCCCCCACAAATCCGGAGCGTTCCTGCTGGAGCTGGCAGGGCAGTCCCCAGCCTGGCCCCAGAGCCCCGGCCCTGTCCCAGGTACGGCAATGGGTACAGGGCACGGAGCAGGATGCTCCTGCCCAGGGCAACCCTGTGCTGGTGGCTCTGGTGCCAGGGCCACTGCCGGTGACCTGTGGCTACTGTCACCCACAGCAGCTCCAGCTGGTGTCCCTGGCAGCAGCAGTGACCACAGCAGCAGCCGTGCAGAGGCTCCTGTCCGGGCACTGAGCTTCTCTGAGGAGGGAGGTGAGATCCTGGGGCCCTGTGTCCTGTCCATGTGTCTGTCCCTGTGTCCTGCTGCTGTGTGTGTCCTGCTCACTGTGTCCATGTGCTGTGGTTTAACCATGCTGGTAACTCAGAGCCATACAGTTGCTCACTCACTCCCTCCCACTTCTTCCCCCTCCGTGCTCCTGGAGGCATGGGGAGGAGAATGGAGAGAATGTAACTCCTATGGGTTGAGATAAGAACAGTCCAGTAACTAAGGTATAACACAAACCACTGCTGCCACCAGTAATAATAATGATAAATAACAAGGGAAGAGAATACAACCACTCAGCGCCCTCCAACTGATACCCAGCCTGACCTGAGCAGTGATCTGGGCCTCCCAGGTGATTCCCCCCAGTTTCCATGCCAAGCATGATGTGCTGTGGTATGGAATAGCCCTCTGGCTAGTGTGGGTCAGGTGTCCTGCCCCTGCTTCCTCCCGGCTTCCCATACCCCTCCTCGGTGCAGAGCATGAGAATGAAAAGTCAGGGTAGGTGCTACTGAGCAGCAGCTAAACCCATGGTTGTGTTTTATCAGTGCTGTTCTCAGGCGAAAGCCCAAACCCAGCCCTGCACCAGGTACAGGCTGTCCCTGGGGTTTGCTGGTGTCTGCCTGTCCTGCCCATACATCCATGTGTCACATCTTGTGTGTCTTGTGCACACGTCCGTGTGTCCTGCCTGCGTGTCCATCTGTGCCACAGCTGCTGTGTCTCTGTGAAGCCCCTGGGATGCTCCTTGGGAAACAGGGAATCCCAGAGGCTCTACCCGGCTCATTCCCATGCAGGACTGGAGGATGATGGTGCTGGTGGGGATGATCCCATGCAGGAGGACGCTGCAGTGCTGGCTCCAGGGGATGCCAAACACACGGAATCACAGCGGGTAGGTGAGCACTGAGACAGCGCCTGGCTCCTCACCGGAGCCTTGGCTCATCCGGCTCATCCTGCCCCTCCAGAGCACCCCGAGATATGCGCTGCGGGAGCGAGCCCCTGCCCAGCACCCCCACACCCATGTCAAGGTAGGGGGGACCTGGAGCATCCCAGGGCTGTGGGATACCAGGAAGCTCTGGGATGGCCCAGCCCAGCCCTGTCCCTGGGAGCTGTGGCTGCATCAGCACCTGCTCCCTGCAGGAGCTGCTGGATCCATGGCAAAGTCTTGACCCCTTCGCGGACTCCGAGGACAAACCCCTCAGGAAAGGTACATGATGGGAGCTGGGGATGGGGCTGCTGCCCTGGCTCTGTCTGTGCAGCACCAGCTCATCCTGGTTCCATTCCCCATCCTCTTGTCCTTTGGCATCTCTGGAGCCACAGTGGGTTTATCCTGGCTCCTTTTCCCACCCGCTTGTCCCTTCCCGGCTCCTCGACGGGTCTCTTCTGGCCCCATGGTGCCCAGAGGGGCTGTGCCAAAGGCCGAGGCTGGAGCCACCCTCCGGTCTGACACTTCCTGCTCCCAGGGAGACCGTTCCTGGTGCCGCTGGGCCTGGAGGACATGGTGGGGGGGAAGCGCAAGAGGAAATCCCCCCGGAAGCTCCAGAGCTTCATTAAGTGGTTCGCCATGTCCTGTGAGTACCGCAGCATATCCCATGGGATCCGGCTGGGATCCAACGGGAGGGGTTAGCTGAGCCCCATGGGGGGACCTCAACAAGACACCTCAGAGGTGGCTCTGGAGGTGACAGCCCCGTGTGGGGTGTGTGGTGGTGGCTGAGGGGTGGGTGCTGCTGTCCTGGGGGGTTCTTCCTCTGGGATCCCAGTTCCCTGGTGGGAATGGGCACCTCTGAGAGCTTCAGCCCTCTGGTTCCCCCAGATGACAAAGTCTCGGACGGCAGGAGAGCCAAGAGGAACGGCCTGACCTTCGCTGGTGAGTGGTGGGGCTGGGGGAGACGCTCTGTGCCCTGCCTGCGGCTCCCGGCCCCCCCTGCCCCTGTACTGTCCCCCTGGGGGGGCAAAGCCAGGGCAGAGGGGACCCTGCACCCCAAAACCATGAGTGGAGCCTGGGATGGCACCAACGGCCACCCTGTGGGGTGAGCTGGAGGGGCTGGACCCCCCCGTGGTGCAGGGCCCCCCCTCAGGGTGCAGAGGTGCTGCCCTGCACCCATCCTGCTGCAGACCTCGAGATACTCTACTGGAAGCAGATGAAGGAGCGGGTGGCGGCGCAAAAGAAGCTGCAGCCCAGGGTGAGTGGGGCTGGAGGGGGGGGCACTGGGCTGGGGGGACCCCCCCTTGTACCCCCAGGGTGGGGGCTCAGGCCTGTTCCTTGCAGGAGCCACTGCAGCTCGATGAGGAGCCGGAGCTGATGGAGGCAGAGCGAGGGGCTGAGGACGATGAAGCAGAAGGTGCTGCAGCCCCAGTCCTCATCCCACCCCTATTGGGGGCCCCGTCCCACTGTGACAGGGCCTGGGGAGGTCACTG
Source organism: Melopsittacus undulatus (assembly GCF_012275295.1). Classification (NCBI taxonomy): domain Eukaryota; kingdom Metazoa; phylum Chordata; class Aves; order Psittaciformes; family Psittaculidae; genus Melopsittacus; species Melopsittacus undulatus. Next base: position 2,672,430 of record NC_047531.1, read on the forward strand.
AGCACATTCCCTCCCCATAGGTGACTTTGGGGAGCATGAGGACATTGAAGTCCTGGAGGAGCAGGAGGAAGGAGCCCCCAGTGAGTGCATGGCCCTGCCGGGAGGGTTTGCACCCCATGTCCCTCTGTCTGTCCATCGTTGGCCATGTCCCTGTCCCTGTGCGTGTCCCCATGTGCCCTCACTGCTGCTGTTCCCCCTGCAGGTCCCCGTCCCTCCAACTCCCTGTGCTACGAGGAGCTGGTGCGCAGGAACGTGGTAGGTGTTGTGTGGAAGGGCCTGGGTGCAGGTGTTGGAGGCTATGGGGTGCCCCCACGCCGGAAGCTGTACCCATGTACCCCAACCCTCCCTGTGCCCCCCAGGAGCTGTTCATGGTGGAGTCGCAGCGCTATGTGCAGGAGACGGAGCTGTCGCAGCGCGTGCGGTGCTGGGAGGAGCGGATGGTGCCACTGCTGCAGGAGCAGGCATGGATACGGGAAGGGCTGGGACCCCTCTTTCCTACCTCCTTTTCTCTCCCCCCTTTCCTAACCTCCTTCTTGTCCCCTTGTTGCTTTTCCTCCCCTGCTATTCCTTCCCCCTTCCCACTCTTTTCCCTTCCTCTCCTTCTCACCTCGCCTTTTTCCCCCCTTATTTCCCCCTTCATTTTCTCTCCCTTCTCCCCCTTTTGCTGTTTCCCTCTCCCCCCCCACTGACCGCCCCCCGCAGGAGTCCCGCCAGGCTCTGGATGTCCGTGGCTATGGGCAGGCACTGGTGCAGGGCTGCAGCAGCGTCGGGCACTGGTGCTCCTTCGCGCGGCTTGTGGCAGGGCAGCCCCCGGCCGAGGTGAGCCGGTACCTGATGGCAACGCTGCAGCTGGTGAGTGATGGGGGGGCTGTGCCATGGGGGGCTGTCAGTGCCCCCCAACCTGCAGTTCCTCAGTGCCAGGGGGGCTGCAGGTGTTCTGGGGCTCTCTGTGCTCCCCAGACCCCAGCGTTCCCTTGTCCCCTGCAGGCCAATGACTACGTGGTGGAGCTGGCACAGGAGCCGGGGCTGGAGGAGGCTCTGGACACGCTGCGGCTCCGGCTGCTCACACACCAGCAGGCACATGAGCGCTTCCAGGCCTTCCGCCTGCCCTCGGCATGCCCGTGAAGGGGGGGACACCTCCCGGGCACCCCAACCCCACCTCCAAGCCCCTTTTGTACCCCCTAAAACCCCCAATGCCCATTTCGTAGCCCCAACATTCCTTTGCACCCCTCTTCATACCCCAGCCCTCCCCCTTCTGTACAATCTTCAGAGCCCCAAGCAGCCCCTTTTGTATCCCTAAAGCCCCTCCTATGTCCTCAACCCCTTCTTACTCACACTCAGTGCCCCTTTTGTACTTCCAAACCCACCCTGTGTATCCCCAACCCCCCCTTCTGTACTCCCCCCCCCCCCCCATGACCTCAGCTCCCTCCATGGGCTCCCAAACCCCCCTTTGTCCCCTCCCCCCGGCAATAAACCCTCTTTTGGTATAATGAACAGCTCTGCTGCTGTGCAGGGACAGACCCCAACCCCTGGGGATGCACTTGGAGGGTTTGGGGGGTATCAGGAGGTGTTGGGGTTCCTACTGCCCATACCCAATGCCAAAGGAAGCATCAAAGGGAGTTGGGGTCCCCCTCACCCCAGGATCTACTGCTTTTGGGGGTTCCCACTACCATGGGAGCCACTGGGGGGGTCGGGGTCCCCCCACCCTGGTCTCTGCCACTGCTGCTGTGGGGGGTGCTGGGGTCACCATGGGGGATGTTGGGTCCCCCTTACCCTGGTTCCCACCACCCCAGAAGCCATTGGGGATGTTGGTGTCCCCCATCCCTATACCTGCCATTGCAGGTGTCAGGCTCTGGGTCTCCATCACTCCCCACTGCCATACGGGTAGTGGGGCTGTTCTGGTCCCCATCCCATAGTTCCTGCCACACTGTGAGGGCTGTCGCGTACTGTGTCCGGTACCCACCACGACAGAAACCATATGGGGTTGTCAGAGTCCATGTTTCCCCCATAACCACCCCCTCGGGGGGTGTCAGCCCCCATGCCCCAGCACTCACACGTGTGCCGCCGGTGCTTTATTCCAGGGGCTGGTACGTGCGCATGTGTTCCCGCACGCTGCGCTCCAGCTCCTCCGCGCTCTTGCCGCTGCCGTAGCAGTCGAGCAGGAGCCCGTCGGGCCCCAGCAGGTAGATGAGCACGCTGTGATCCACGATATAGTCCCCGTCGGCGTCGCGGGGTCCGGCGCTCGCGTACACGCGGAAGGCGGCGGCGGCGGCGCGCACGTCCTCGGCGGAGCCCGTGAGGCCCAGCAGGCGCGGGTGGAAGTCGCGCAGGTAGCGGCGCAGCGCGGCCTCGTCGTCGCGCTCCGGGTCCACGGTGACGAAGAGCGGCTGCAGCGGCGGCAGCGCCGGGTCCCGTTCCAGGGCGGCCGCGGCCCGGCCCATGCGCTCCAGCGCGGCGGGACACACGTCCGGGCAGTGCGTGAATCCGAAGTACAGCAGCACCCACTGCCCCCGGAAGTCGCTCTTGGCCCGGGGCGCCCCCGTCTGGTCCCGCAGCCGGAAGTCGGCGTGCGTCAGGGCCAGGCCCCGCAGCGCCTCCCGGCGCCGCCGCTGCCGCTCCTGCTCCCGGCGCTGCCGCAGCCACAGCCACGCACCCGCCGCGGCCCCCGCCGCCCCCCCCGCCACCAGCGCGCGCTGCCACAGCGGCAGCGGGGCCTGGCGCCGGGGGGGGGGCACCGGGGGGCGGCGGCGCAGGAAGGAGAACAGCGAGCGGAGCATGGCGGGGCTGGGGGGGAACACACACCGGTGACCTCTGACCCACGGGTGACCTCTGACAACATCCCGGCCTCCCTTCACCCCCCTCCCTTACCCTTCTCCCCGCCCCCTCTGACTCCGCTGACCTTTGCCCTCTGTCCCCGCCAAGCCGCTCCCCTCCCGCACCGCTCGCTGCGGGCCGCACCCGGAACCGGAACTCTCGGGGCGGGGCTTGTACGGAGGGCGCGTCCGCCGAGGCCGGTGTCACGCGCGGCAGCGCCCCCTGGCGGCGGGCGGACCCACAGAGCGCCCCCTGCTGCACCGGGTGACACGGGGGGGGGGGGATGGGGGTCACGAGGTCATCCGGGGTCATGGGGACAGGGCAGCTGTGGAGGTCATGGAGGGTCATCGAGGTCATGGGGTCATTGGGGTCATAGGTATGATAGGGTCATGGGTGATTTGGGGTCATCATTGGGGGTCATAGAGGATGGGGCTCATTGGGGCCATGGGGTTATGGGGCTATGGAACCTTGGGCTGTGGGGTTATAGAGCCATGGGGCTGTGGAGCTATGGGGTTATGGGGCTATGGAGTTATGGTGCTGTGGGGCTATGAGGTTATGGGGCCATAACCCTGAGCCAGAGCTCAGCCCCACTTCCCGTGGCCTCTCCAGTTCCTCCTCCTGCAGAGCAGGGCACAGGCTGGGTATGGGAACGGGGCACCCACAGCGTGCGGGAGGCTCTGTCCAGCACAGGGCACGGGCGGCGCAAGGACACAGCTGGAGCCGGGGGTGCCTCTGAACACATCCTGTTCTGTTTGCGACCGGAGCCCCCTCCTGCCTGGAGCCCGTTCCCAGCTCCGGCCCTGCCGCAGGCTCTAGTCGGGCACGTCCACGATGAGCGGCGCCAGGTACTCAGAGTGGCGGATACCAAAGGTCACTCCCTGGGGCCGGCTCTGTGGGGTGGGCACACAGTGAGGGGGGGTTCTGGTCTGTGACCCCCATGGCTCCCCCCGGGGGTCCCTGCTGACCTGTTGGGGGCTGTAGGCGGCGGGGCCTGGTTTGGCGGTTTTGTCCCCCGGCGGCACGTTCCGCGCCACCATGGAGAACCGCGGTGCCCGGTGCTTGTACACGTCTGTGTCCACTGTGCGGTACCGGCCTGGGCCTGGATTCTGCAGGCATGGCAGGGGAGCATGAGGTGGGTATCAGCACCGGCACTGCACCCAGAGCCTGCACCCAGAGCCTGCACCCAGCACCCTGACACCCAGCACCCTGACCCCTGGTACCCAGCCCCCTCACCCTCCAGCCCCACAGCATCCTGACCCCTTGGTTCCCTGACTCCCTTTGACCCCCAGGCCCCCATCCACCTTGCACAGGTCCTCATAGAAGCTGCCGACAGTGCTGCGCCCCGTCATGGAGTAGCTGGGGGCTGAGGTCTTGCTCACAAGATGTGGGCCCAGCATGGGGGGCAGGTGATAGGCAGAGGGGCCTGCGGACGGGGGTCAGTGGGTGACACCGCTCAGGAGGGAGGGACCAGCCCATCCCAGCCTGTGGGGAATATGGGGGGGGGGGGGTCCATCCCATCCTGGGGGGATTATGGGGTCCAGTTCAGGGATGAGGGGGCTCCCATCCCATGGGTGATGGTGGGGGAATCATAAGGGTCCCATCCCATGGGGGATTGTATCCCATCCAATCTTGCCCTAGCCCATCCCATCCCATCCCATGGGGATCATGGGAGTCCAATCTTATCCCATCCCATAGGGAATCCCACCCCATCCATCCCATGGGGGATCATAGGAGCCCTATCCCATCCCATGGGGGATCATATCCCATCCAATCCAATCTTGCCCTAGCCCATCCCATCCCATGGGGATCATGGGGGTCCAATCTTATCCCATAGGGAATCCCACCCCATCCATCCCATGGGGGATCATAGGAGTCCCATCCCATCCGGGATCATGGGGGCCCCATCTCATCCTATGGGGGATTAGGGGGACCCTGTCCCATCCCATCCCATCCCATGGGGGATCATGGGGCCCCCATCCCATCCCAGGGGTAAGGACTGGCTCCCCCCGCTGCGGGTCCCGCTCTCACCCGGTGTGTGCTGCACGGCCTCGTGCCGGGTGCGGGGGCTCAGGGAGCAGGCGGGGGCCGTGGGGAACACGATCCTGGCTGCGCGCTCCACCGAGTACCGGCCTGCGGGGGGCGGTTGGGGGGGGGGGGGCTCAGCGCGGGGCCTCGGCACTGCCCGGCCCGGGGGGGGGGGGGGGTGCGGGGTCGGGGGGGGGGCTCACCTGGCCCGGGGGTGCTGAAGGGCAGCAGGTCCCGGGGCCGGCCGCAGATGGAGAACGCGGGGGCCCCGCCGAGGCCGCGGGCGGTGCTGCCCCAAGGCAGCAGGTACACGGGGCCCGGGCTCCGGTGCTGCGGCAGCTCCGCCGCCCGCAGCCCGAAGCTGAACGCGGGAGCGCGGGTCCGGCACGGGTCGTGCTCGAAGAAGCCTGAGGGGAGGGCACGGGGAGGTGGGACCCGAACACCGCAAACACACAGACCCCAGACCCGGACAGCACAGACCCCAAACCCGGACAGCACAGACCCCCCACAGCCCCCCCCGGACAGCACAGACCCCCCACAGCCCCCCCTGGACAGCACAGACCCCCCACAGCACCCCACATCCCGTTCAGGCCCCACACCGCACTCACCGACGCTGGAGGGGAGCCCATACTTGGGCCCGGGGCTGGTGTAGAGGGCGGCGATGGGGGCCCGAGGGCGGTGGGGCCTCCAGCTGCCCACCCAGGGGCCGTCCGACATGGGGGACACTGCTCAGTGAGCGCCTGCCTCAGCCGCACCTGAGCCTGCGGGACTGGGGGTGTGGGACACGGCACCGGATCCTCCGGGACACGGGACACAGTACCAGACCCTGCAGGACACAGGCGGCTCTCACAGGGAGGTGGCACCAGCACCGTGTCAACTGTTTCACCAGGGAGGAGTTCTAGAATTCTGCAGCCCCTGGAATCCCCCTGCTCAGCACACCCATGGGGTGTGGTGTGCTGGGTGTGCTGGGCACACCCAGCACCCCATGGATACAGGCCCCAGGACACTATGGATACAGGCCCCAGCACCCCATAGATACAGGCCCCAGGACACTATGGATACAGGCCCCAGCACCCCATGGTTACAGGCCCCAGGACACTATGGATACAGGCCCCAGCACCCCATGGTTACAGGCCCCAGGACACTATGGGTACAGCCCCCAGCACCCCATGGACACAGGCCCCAGCACCCCATGGATACAGCCCCCAGCACCCCATGGTTACAGGCCCCAGGACACTATGGATACAGGCCCCAGCACCCCATGGTTACAGGCCCCAGGACCCCATAGTTACAGGCCCCAGGACACTATGGATACAGGCCCCAGCACCCCATAGATACAGGCCCCAGGACACTATAGATACAGGCCCCAGCACCCCATGGTTACAGGCCCCAGGACACTATGGATACAGCCCCCAGCACCCCATGGTTACAGGCCCCAGGACACTATGGATACAGCCCCCAGCACCCCATGGATGCACCCCAATAGCGTCCCCCATCCCGGGTGCAGGTCCCTGTGCAGCCCCTCACCCTGCACAGTGCAGCTCCAGCCTCTCTCCTCCCTCGGTTACCGGGACACCGGCACAACAAAACACTGGGCAGCACGGGGCAGGGTGAGGGGGTACAAGGACATGGGAGCATAGATGGGGACATACAAGGGTGTAGGATCTGGGAATGTACGTGGGGATGAGGAAAAATTCAGGCTGAGAACACTGGGGCTGTTCAGCCTGGAGAAGAGAAGCTGCCTGGAGACCTGAGAGCAGCTTCCAGTGTCTGAAGGGGGCTACAGGGATGCTGGAAAGGGGCTCTTCATTAGGGGTTGCAGTGATAGGACAAGGGGTGATGGGTTCAAACTGAAACAGGGGAAGCTCAGGTTAGATATAAGGCAGAAGCTGTCCCCTGTGAGGGTGCTGAGGCGCTGGCACAGGGTGCCCAGAGAAGCTGTGGCTGCCCCATCCCTGGCAGTGTTCAAGGCCAGGTTGGACACAGGGGCTTGGAGCAGCTGCTCCAGTGGAAGGGGTCCCTGCCTGTGGCAGGGATTGGAGCTGGATGAGCTCTAAGGTCCCTTCCAACACAAACCGTTCCATGATTACCAGCTCCTCCTCCAGCCCATCCTGCTCCATGGCCAGCACCCCCTCCCTCGGGCACCCGACTGGGTGGCACTGGGTGTCTCTCAGCCCTGGCACGTGCCACCGGTGACACAAACGTTACCGCAAGAGTCAGGAACAGTTTGACTGGGCTGGAACCATCCGCAGGGCAGAGCCCTGCTGCTCCAGCCGGGCCTGACACTGCATCCCCCTGCCCAGCATGTCCCTTCCTGCAGTGGGGAATCACAGCATCATGGAATGGCTTGGACTAGAAGTGACCAGAAAGCTCATCGATCCCGATATTGATACTGATATTGATATTGATCCCGATCCCAGTCGCAGCCCCTGTGGCTCAGGGGGCTGGAGCACCTCTGCTATGGAGACAGGTGGAGAGAGTTTGGGTTGTTCAGCCTGGAAAAGAGAAGGCTCCAGTGAGACCTTGTGACAGTCTTCCAGTACCTAAAGGTGCCAGCACTAAGTCTGGAGAGAACAGCAAAGCGGTCCTAATGAGGTAGGCACCAGAAGAAAGCCTCAGCCAGCACAGCAGGACAACTCGAGACGATATAGTAATGCAGCTGCTAATCAGAATTCTAATGCTGCTTCAAATACTAGAAGGGAATTTGTACCTAAGTGGAATAAGCCATCTGATATCAGAATAATTGAAAAGACAATGAAACTTTCTGCAGAAGTGAAAGACAGGCCAGTAAACCAGTCGGTTTCAGGCCCACCACCAAGTCCTGTAGACACACAGCCTTTGAATGTAAAGCAAAAGACGAGGGGTTTGGCTGCTGATGAAGGTAAGCGAGGGTCGAATGCGTCTCAGTATGACAACGTTCTGGAAGCTGAGAATGAGAATCTTGTTGAAGAGGTGCTTGAGAGAGCTCAACCCCAGAGCCTGAGGCATGTAGCATATTCTAATAGTCCAGGAAAGCAAGCTGACAGAAACCCAGCCCCATTAAAAATACCCAATTACACCTTCACTTCACAACCCAGATCTCCAAAATACTCCTTGCAATCCGATGGACCACCTCATAGACTGAATGCAGAACAGCCACTGCCCTGTTACAGGAATCCACCTTCTTACCATGGAAATTCTCGAACACACGTTTCCAGTATAGGCAATATGAGTTCTGTTCCTCTACATTATCATGGGAATCAAAGCAGCCCTTCTGGGAGGCCATATGGTTCTTTTATTTCAGTAGATTATTCTCCAGATAAACTACCAATGAATTCCTATCCTGCCAGTCGCCAAAATCCTCTTCCGACAACCCCTGGGCAGACAGAAGTAGCCCCTGTTGATGCTTATAGCAGCAACTCGAGATCCCCCCCAGGGGTCAGATTCATAACCCCTCCAGTGGATTATTTCCCAGAAGATAGAAAGTGGCCAGATGCTGTTTATATTTACAGACACGAACCCTACAGGCAGCCCTGGAGCCAAGATGTTAACAAAGGCCACTTGGAAGATTTCCAGGTATATCAGCATTTTCAGTCAATGGATTTTCAAGACCATAGTGTTCATCCTGTGTCGGTGGATAGTCCACTAAGATACAGGACTTCCCCAGCCTTTGAAGACCATGGCTCACCATAGGACCAATATTCAAGCCCATCTGCACAAGCCCAACACTCTCAAAATAGAACTGATGGATTGTCTGTGCATGAATCTGTGCCTCTCTGAGAACCTTAACTGTACTCAATAAACCCACAAAGCCCAAGCGCAATCAAACATTACTGTGTTAGCAGTCAGTTCTGTGAAATCCAGACAGTTCACGTGCATCTCAAAAATGACACTATTTCAGAGATGTTTCAGACTTTCACTGAAGGTTAGTTGAGTTCTTAGGCTTGCATTGAAGCTATTGAAGGTGTTAAGATGCACATAGACATAGCAATAAGATTGTATGTGCAGTGCGGCTAATAGTCATTGTTCTTTATGTTTAAATAACTCGTGTAACAATCCTGCCCAAAACCTGTAACACATTGACAAGTTTTATGTTGACCGACAGACATGGTTAATGCACTGTATAATGTGTGTGTGCGTGTGCGAGTGTGCACTTACAACACATCGACATGTAGGGGAAGAGCTAAAGAGTTTAAATGTAGATGCATTTAACTTTGTGCAAAGCTTGTGAAGTACTTTTATTTCATATTAATTTTTCTTTGTAATTTATTCTAGAAGCTGTTCGTTTTGAATGGGATTTTCTGTCATTTATAACACAGCTGCCTCAGCATCCCAGTATCTGTTCTGGGCAGGAGAGATGCTTTGGGATTAGAATCATAGAATAGTTAGGGTTGGAAAGGACCTTAAGATCATCCAGTTCCAACCCCCCTGCCATGGGCAGGGACACCTCACACTAAACCATGGCACCCAAGGCTTCATCCAACCTGTCCTTGAACACTGCCAGGGATGGAGCATTCACAACCTCCCTGGGCAACCCATTCCAGTGCCTCACCACCCTCACAGTAAAGAATTCCTTCCTTATATCCAAACTTCCACTGTTTGAGTTTTAACGCGTTACCCCTTGTCCTATCACTACATAGTCCCTCCCCAGCATCCCTGTAGGCCCCCTTCAGATACTGGAAGGCTGCTATGAGGTCTCCATGCAGCTGTTCTCCCTTTAACCCTGACCCACAAACTCTCTGTTGACTGCTCAGCTGTCCCCAGACAGAGTTCCACTCTCCAGCCTGTCCCTAACATAAAGAGCAACTCCCCCTCCCCTCCTACCAGGCCTGTCTTTCCTAAAAAGCCTGCATCCTTCCATTCCAACACTCCAGTCACAGGAGCCATCCCACCATGTTTCTGTGATGCCCATTATATCATAGCCCCGGAGATGTGCCCCCATCTCCAATTCCTCTTGTTTATTCCCCATGCTACGGGCGTTTGTACAGAGGCGTCTGAGCCGAGCTCCAAATGAAGCCGGCTCAGTGGCTGGAGCGGCTGGAATATCACTACATTGCTCAGAGTATTTATTACAGGTGCTGGCAAGTGCCTGGGTGTGTTGGGATGGAATGATGCTCCCCTCCCCCAACACATCTAGTTTAAAGCATCCTTGACCAGCCTGGCAAGCCTCCCAGCAAAACCACTCTTCCCTTTCTTTATCAGAGCAGTTCCACCAGACCCCAGTAGGCCTGGCCTACAAATGTGGGCCCTATGTCCAAGACACCCAAACCCTTGACTATGACACCACTTTAACCATTTATTGACCTGTCCAATCCTCCTTGCCTTTGGAAGGTCCTCCCCTGTGTCAGGGACAGCCTGAGCTCCACAACCCCTGACCACCTCTGCCAGAGCTCTGTAGTCCTTTATGTTCTCTAGGCCACTACTATCTATATCCCTAGCACCCACATGTATCACTAGAAGTGGGTAATAGTCCGTGGGGCTTACTAGAGCAGGCAGCCTCTCCACAACATCCCTGATCCGTGCCCCAGGTAGGCAACACACCTCCCTTGCGACCGGGTCAGGCCGACACATGAGCGCTTCTGATCCTTTCAAGGCAGAGTCCCCTACTACTACAACCTGCCGCTTTTTCCTGGCGGCACCAGTAGAGATCTTCTGTACCAGTGCCCCAGCCGGGTGTTCTGGTGTGAGTGCGTTTCCTCATCAGCCCCCTGCAGGACAGCAAAGCGGCTCTGGGTGGGTACAGCACACTCAGGAGGAAACCCCTTGCTTTTAACTGCCCTCTTCCTCCTGTTTGTGTTGGTTTTGTTGTTACTAGTTCCCAGCTTCCCTCGTTAACGGCCTCCTTCTTTCCTCCATGAGCTTCAGGGGATGCTTGAAGCCCCTGCACAGCCTGGGCCTGCAGCAAGCAGTCCTGCTCCCTCTCAGCTCCCCTGACACCCTGCAGTCCGTTAATGGCGTCCGCAGCTCAGCCCTGCAGCAGCAGGACCTGCACCAGGGAGCACCGAGTGCAGCCCTGCCCATCGGGCCCCGTTCCCTGCCCAGCCCAGCGCAGGCGCTCTCTACACCCCGAGCTCTGCCCTGCAGCCTCCCCTCTCCTCGGCTCTGTCCGGGTGCCTGCGCTGGGCACCGCCGGGGCCATGAGGGGAGAGCTCCCAGAGCAGGCTGCGGCCATGAGGGGAGAGCTCCCAGAGCAGGCTGCGGCCATGAGGGGAGAGCTCCCAGAGCAGGCTGCGGCCATGAGGGGAGAGCTCCCAGAGCAGGCTGCGGCCATGAGGGGAGAGCTCCCAGAGCAGGCTGCGGCCATGAGGGGAGAGCTCCCAGAGCAGGCTGCGGCCATGAGGGGAGAGCTCCCAGAGCAGGCTGCGGCCATGAGGGGAGAGCTCCCAGAGCAGGCTGCGGCCATGAGGGGAGAGCTCCCAGAGCAGGCTGCGGCCATGAGGGGAGAGCTCCCAGAGCAGGCTGCGGCCATGAGGGGAGAGCTCCCAGAGCAGGCTGCGGCCATGAGGGGAGAGCTCCCAGAGCAGGCTGCGGCCATGAGGGGAGAGCTCCCAGAGCAGGCTGCGGCCATGAGGGGAGAGCTCCCAGAGCAGGCTGCGGCCATGAGGGGAGAGCTCCCAGAGCAGGCTGCGGCCATGAGGGGAGAGCTCCCAGAGCAGGCTGCGGCCATGAGGGGAGAGCTCCCAGAGCAGGCTGCGGCCATGAGGGGAGAGCTCCCAGAGCAGGCTGCGGCCATGAGGGGAGAGCTCCCAGAGCAGGCTGCGGCCATGAGGGGAGAGCTCCCAGAGCAGGCTGCGGCCATGAGGGGAGAGCTCCCAGAGCAGGCTGCGGCCATGAGGGGAGAGCTCCCAGAGCAGGCTGCGGCCATGAGGGGAGAGCTCCCAGAGCAGGCTGCGGCCATGAGGGGAGAGCTCCCAGAGCAGGCTGCGGCCATGAGGGGAGAGCTCCCAGAGCAGGCTGCGGCCATGAGGGGAGAGCTCCCAGAGCAGGCTGCGGCCATGAGGGGAGAGCTCCCAGAGCAGGCTGCGGCCATGAGGGGAGAGCTCCCAGAGCAGGCTGCGGCCATGAGGGGAGAGCTCCCAGAGCAGGCTGCGGCCATGAGGGGAGAGCTCCCAGAGCGGCTGCGGCCATGAGGGGAGAGCTCCCAGAGCGGTTGTGGCCATGAGGGGAGAGCTCCCAGAGTGGCTGCGGCCATGAGGGGAGTGCTGCCCATCCCGCTCGCCTACAAACTGCCTCAACCCTCCCCGTTTGCCCCCCCAGTCTCTCGCTCTCCCTGCGCCGGTTTTCATGCCCTCAGGGCCAGAGCTGCCCCTTCTGGCTCTCCCCCCGTGGGTCCCTGCTCGCCCCAGCGGAGGTGCCGGCTCCTGGGCGAGGCCCGGGGAGGACTTGAGGCTCCCTGGGTGGGTGCTGCCGCTCTGAGCTGAGGCTCCTGGGCGCTGAGCTCCGGTGCTGAAGGCCTCTCTCGAGCTGCTCACCTCAGCAATAGGATGAAAAGCCGGTTCAATCCCTTCTATCCTGGTTAAAGGGACAAGGGCTGACTGCACATTCTGCTATGGCCTTCCAATTATGCATTTGGGAACAAGGAAAGGAAAAACTATGGGATGCTGCTTCTCGAGGGGATAGCAGAGCGGTGCCGTTAATGACAGCTTGGCGTTTAATATATGAGGCGTTGAAGCAGGTGCATTGTCATACCGATGACCCTAATGGAGCGACAGCAGCTCCAGCCACTGCGGGTGCGCTGGCTTCCACTAAAGCCTCTAGGCCTGACCCTCCCATGGAGCCTGTAGAGTCTGCACCGACCGCCAGCACTGCCTCTGTCCTTCCTGCATGGCAAAAGTTCTTGACAGAGACAGGGGACTATGATCCTGCTGCTCGCTGGGGCCTCTTCAATGCCAGTCACAGCTGAAGGGGAGCTGTTGAATTTAACGTTCCCTGTAGTTGTTTGCAGTCAGGCACCTAACACATGGGAGTCAATGTGCTGGGAACTGCTAAAGGAGCTTAGAAAAGCCACAATGCAATATGGCATAGCGTCATCTTTTACAAGAAGCTGATTATAAACAGCCACGAAAGGCAAACTCATGACTCCTTTTGATACATTGGCTCTGGCTGATTTAATGTTTACACTCATACAAAGTGCAATGCACTTCAAGGTGCATTGGCGAGGGGCTTGCAATGCCTCTGCCCTTGAACATTTGGCAGGAACAGGCCTTCCAGAGCTTATGGGGGAAGCACCCATAACAACCCCACAACTGCAAGCCTGTTTGGCTCTGGAAATTCTACGGCATCAGCCCACTTCGCTCTCCAAGCTATGCTGAAGGTCCCGGATACGGGAAAGATGTCAAAAGTGTTCACAAGTATCCGGCAAGGCAGGGAAGAGCCATAAATGCAGTTTGTTTCTTACCTCCAGCATGCAGTAGATAATGAGACAAGGGGGGGCACAAAATTACAAGATGGAATATATAAACCTTTAGAATCAGTTTTAAGTAATGTTAAATCTGATGGCTTTGTAACAGTAGCAATGGAAAATTACTGAGGTGCGTGGTACATAGAAAAAACCAACAGAGTACAGCTGGAGAACATCCTGAGGATTCTTGTACAAGAGACATCGGTAGAGGTGACATAGTTTTAAGAAAACCAGTCTAGAAGAACAGGATGCAGGGATAAGGAGTATCTGGGGATGGTAGGTGTCCAGGATGGGCTACAGTTAAACTAACTGAGAAGTAGGAGGACAGGAGGATTATGATGTCTCTGGTGCTAATGAACCAGTTAAACTGGTATAAGCACCTAGTGCACGTGCTTCAAAGGCTGCCAGAAGTGATGAAGATCGTTGGAAGAAGTAAACGCCCCTCAGAGACCACCACGTTTGTGTACGCATGCAGGGAGCTTTCTGAAAAATGATGTAATCCATACGTAGCCCATGAATATGTATGTGTGCCCAGGAACTAAACAACGATGGCTTGTGTAGCAATAGGGAGACACACGTTAGGAGGAGCTATCCCCCGTGTCTCCTGGAGTTGCAATAAAGAATACCTGCTTGTCAGCTTGAAAACCTTGTTAGTGAGTTTGTTCCTGCAGTTTTCTCTGAATCAAGAGACAAGGATGTCGTGTGGGACAGTGTCGAACGCTTTGCACAAGCCCAGGGAGATGACATCAACTGCTCCACATCCGTCAGTTCCATAGCCCATCATAGAAGGCCACCAGATAGGTCAGGCAGGATTTCCCCCTAGTGAAGCCCTGCTGGCTGTCAGCAAGCACCTGGTTGTTTTTCATGGGCCTTAGTGTGCCCTTCCAGGAGAAGCTGCTCCGAGATTTTGCCAGGCATGGAGGTGAGACTGAGTGCTCTGTAGTTCCCTGGGTCATGCAGGACACAGGACACTTTGGGGAGCAGGTCAGTGCCGTGCAGGGTGAGGCTCCTCTCCAGTCCCCCCCAGGTCTGGGTTTAGCCCTGGGCCGAGCCAAGGAGACTGGAAGAGGAGATGAAGCCCCTGAGGTCCTTACGGTGCCTCTCTGGTGCCTGAGGTGTGGACAGGGTTCCCATCTGTGGGCAGGAGTGGGGAAGGGAGGGATGGAGAGGATGCTGCGGCCAGAGCTCCAGGGCTCCTGTGGAGCCCCGGGGACTCGGGAGAGCCCCTACCTCAGAGCTGCTGCTCTCCATGGCTTCCAGATCCTCAAGCTGCCCCACACCGGCAGCCTCGGCGTCAATTTGGGAGCTGCTGGCGGTGCCTTGCAGCGGGGCTGTCCTGGGCTGCCGCTCGCCTGGCTCCGGGGGCTGCTGCCCCACATGCTGGGCCCAGACCCTGAGCCCCTGGCCAGGCTGTCCCCAGTCTGGGACAGGCAGGTCCCCAAGGCCCAAGAGCCCCAGCACAGCCCGCAGCAGGCTGTGCAGCTCTCTGATATTTACACGTCCTCCATCGGATGGGCTGACAGCAACGTCCAGCAGCTGAAATAGGCTGAGCGGTGCCATGGCTGCTGCGGCGTTTGCCAACGGGAGTCTGCCCTGTGGGCAGCAGAGACAGCGGGCAGCCGGCGGCCTTCCTCCTGCCCCAGCACCCCTCCTGCAGCACCACACCTGCGGCAGCCACTGATGTCAGCTTTTGGGTTCCTGATGGGGAACAGTTGGATGCAGTTGCTTTTCACAGCACTGCCAGGCAGGTGCGGTGTGAACCGGTCCCATCCATGCAGTTAATGGCCAGTGCCAGCAGTCAGAGCCAGGCCGGAGGAGCTGCTGCTCCAGGCTGACCTTTCAGTGCTGTGCCAGGGGCTGAGCCCTCAGCCCGGGGGTGGCAGAGACGCAGAGATCAAGCAGCCCTCGCGTGTTGCCGCTGGCCGGAGCGGTGCGTGCTGCCTGCGGGTGCCCGAGCAGTGCCTGTGCTCTCCGCTGCTCTCCCGTGCCTGTGCCGCCCGCTGCTCTACAGCGCCCATCGCTCACAGCCGCTTGAGGGGCTTCAGGGGGTTCCAAGGACCCCGCGGGGGGGGGGGCGCTGCACGCGCCGGGCTCGTGCCCCCACCTCAGGGGCGGGTGGGCGGGAAGAGGGGGCGCGTGAGGGGTTACCTCAGGAGTGTGAGGGGGGCGCCTGAGGCAGACGGGAGCGGGACCCGCCGGGGGATGGGAGGGAATCGGTGCCGCTGCCTTGGTGGGGAAGGGTCTGGAATTCCGTGAAGTACTTTCATTTCATATTAATTTTTCTTTGTACTTTATTCTAGAAGCTATTAATTTTGAATGGGATTTTCTGTCATTTATAACACAGCTGCCTCAGCATCCCAATATCTGCTCTGGGCAGGAGAGATGCTTTGGGATTAGAATCATAGAATAGTTAGGGTTGGAAAGGACCTTAAGATCATCCAGTTCCAACCCCCCTGCCATGGGCAGGGACACCTCACACTAAACCATGGCACCCAAGGCTTCATCCAACCTGGCCTTGAACACTGCCAGGGATGGAGCATTCACAACCTCCCTGGGCAACCCATTCCAGTGCCTCACCACCCTCACAGTAAAGAATTCCTTCCTTATATCCAAACTTCCACTGTTTGAGTTTTAACGCGTTACCCCTTGTCCTATCACTACATAGTCCCTCCCCAGCATCCCTGTAGGCCCCCTTCAGATACTGGAAGGCTGCTCTGAGGTCTCCATGCAGCTGTTCTCCCTTTAACCCTGACCCACAAACTCTCTGTTGACTGCTCAGCTGTCCCCAGACAGAGTTCCACTCTCCAGCCTGTCCCTAACATAAAGAGCAACTCCCCCTCCCCTCCTACCAGGCCTGTCTTTCCTAAAAAGCCTGTATCCTTCCATTCCAACACTCCAGTCACAGGAGCCATCCCACCATGTTTCTGTAATGCCCATAATATCATAGCTCCATACATGTGCCCACATCCGCCCGCTGCCTGAGGTGATCATAGGCGGTGTGAAGAGCCTCGAACTCAGCCTCCTCGGTATCCATGGACGAGGTAGAGGAACTGCTGGAGACTGAGGATTCCCCCCACCAGGACACCCCCACGGCGCCGGGATTCACACTGGAGCCCGGGGCTATCGGCTGTGTCCCTGCTCCCTGGGGGTCTGCCCAGGAAACCTTTCTTTTGGGACGCATCCATGGGCTCCTGGTCTGGCTGGGAACAGGCCAAGACTTTCTCCGTGGAGTCTCGGCCTTGGCGACAGCAGCTCCAGGCCATTCCTCTGTGCTGCCGGCCTGGGTGGCAGCGGGACAAGACATTCGCTGTACAGCCCTGTCCTCACGGTCAGCACCTCCAGCCCTTCTCTGAGAGATGTTGGCTTGAACATTGTGCCTTGCAGACCTCCTTGTGGAGCTGGAGCACTGAGTGGTAGGGGCTGCACGTTGTGTCCCTGGTTCCTTGAGACTCAGCGCTGAGCTTGCCCCGTGCAGGGTGTCCGTGTCCGAAGTGGAGAGCTCGGTGGAGGCAGAGTGGGCTCTGGTGTCCTCTTGGGAAGAGGCAGCAAAGGGGAGCAGGTTTGTGGACAGAGGTGCAGCAGCAAGGGCAGAGCCAGGGATCCCCGCACTGTCCCCAGCTCTGTCCTCAGCCGCCCCGAGCTGAGCTCTCACACTTCCTGCTTGGGACCCCCTTCCCACTCCTCCCTCGCTGGGCGGCACCCAGGGCCGCAGGGTGATGGACGCAGGGTTACGCAGGGAGGGGGCGAGGGCAGCAGGGACCCCAGCAGCAGCTCAGCAAGTCAAGCCCCTTCCCGACTGCCTCGCTCATGCTGCCGATCCCCTCCGGGAGAGCCTGGGACACAGCCACATCCTAGGAGAGGAGGGCGGTGGGGGTTGAGCCCCAGGGGATGGTCCCTGCACACCAGGTCCTGGGTCCCCAGCCCTGCCCCTTGGGACACCCGGGAAAAGCCTGCGCCTGAGCAGGTCAGTGCCGTGCAGGGTGAGGCTCCTCTCCAGTCCCCCCCAGGTCTGGGTTTAGCCCTGGGCCGAGCCAAGGAGACTGGAAGAGGAGATGAAGCCCCTGAGGTCCTTACGGTGCCTCTCTGGTGCCTGAGGTGTGGACAGGGTTCCCAGCCGCGGGCAGGAGTGAGGAAGGGAGGGATGGAGAGGATGCTGCAGCCAGAGCTCCAGGGCTCCTGTGGAGCCCCGGGGACTCGGAAGAGCCCCTACCTCAGAGCTGCTGCTCTCCATGGCTTCCAGCTCCTCAAGCTGCCCCACACCGGCAGCCTCAGCGTCAATTCGGGAGCTGCTGGCGGTGCCTTGCAGCGGGGCTGTCCTGGGCTGCCGCTCGCCTGGCTCCGGGGGCTGCTGCCCCACATGCTGGGCCCAGGCCCTGAGCCCCTGGCCAGGCTGTCCCCAGTCTGGGACAGGCAGGTCCCCAAGGCCCAAGAGCCCCAGCACAGCCCGCAGCAGGCTGTGCAGCTCTCTGATATTTACACGTCCTCCATCGGATGGGCTGACGGCAACGTCCAGCAGCTGAAATAGGCTGAGCGGTGCCATGGCTGCTGCGGCGTTTGCCAACGGGAGTCTGCCCTGTGGGCAGCAGAGACAGCGGGCAGCCGGCGGCCTTCCTCCTGCCCCAGCACCCCTCCTGCCGCACCACACCTGCGGCAGCCACTGATGTCAGCTTTTGGGTTCCTGATGGGGAACAGTTGGATGCAGTTGCTTTTCACAGCACTGCCAGGCAGGTGCGGTGTGAACCGGTCCCATCCATGCAGTTAATGGCCAGTGCCAGCAGTCAGAGCCAGGCCGGAGGAGCTGCTGCTCCAGGCTGACCTTTCAGTGCTGTGCCAGGGGCTGAGCCCTCAGCCCGGGGGTGGCAGAGACGCAGAGATCAAGCAGCCCTCGCGTGTTGCCGCTGGCCGGAGCGGTGCGTGCTGCCTGCGGGTGCCCGAGCAGTGCCTGTGCTCTCCGCTGCTCTCCCGTGCCTGTGCCGCCCGCTGCTCTACAGCGCCCATCGCTCACAGCCGCTAGAGGGGCTTCAGGGGGTTCCAAGGACCCCGCGGGGGGGGGGGGGGTGGGGGGGGCGCTGCACGCGCCGGGCTCGTGCCCCCACCTCAGGGGCGGGTGGGCGGGAAGAGGGGGCGCGTGAGGGGTTACCTCAGGAGTGTGAGGGGGGCGCCTGAGGCAGACGGGAGCGGGACCCGCCGGGGGATGGGAGGGAATCGGTGCCGCTGCCTTGGTGGGGAAGGGTCTGGAATTGCCTCAAGCCGGGGTGGGGGGGGGGGTCGGTGCCTTCGTTTTGGTGGGGAAGGGTCTGGAATTGCCTCAGGACGCATGGGAGTCGATGCCGTTATCTTGGTGGGGAAAGGTCTGTAATTGCCTCAAGCCGGAGGGGGGGGGGGGGTCGGTGCCGTCGTTTTGGTGGGGAAGGGTCTGGAATTCCGTGAAGTACTTTTATTTCATATTAATTTTTCTTTGTAATTTATTCTAGAAGCTATTAATTTTGAATGGGATTTTCTGTCATTTATAACACAGCTGCCTCAGCATCCCAGTATATGTTCCGGGCAGGGTTAGGGTTAGGGTCTCCATGCAGCTGTTCTCCCTTTAACCCTGACCCACAAACTCTCTGTTGACTGCTCAGCTGTCCCCAGACAGAGTTCCACTCTCCAGCCTGTCCCTAACATAAAGAGCAACTCCCCCTCCCCTCCTACCAGGCCTGTCTTTCCTAAAAAGCCTGTATCCTTCCATTCCAACAATCCAGTCACAGGAGCCATCCCACCATGTTTCTGTGATGCCCATTATATCATAGCCCCGGAGATGTGCCCCCATCTCCAATTCCTCTTGTTTATTCCCCATGCTACGGGCGTTTGTACAGAGGCGTCTGAGCCGAGCTCCAAATGAAGCCGGCTCAGTGGCTGGAGCGGCTGGAATATCACTACATTGCTCAGAGTATTTATTACAGGTGCTGGCAAGTGCCTGGGTGTGTTGGGATGGAATGATGCTCCCCTCCCCCAACACATCTAGTTTAAAGCATTCTTGACCAGCCTGGCAAGCCTCCCAGCAAAACCACTCTTCCCTTTCTTTATCAGAGCAGTTCCACCAGACCCCAGTAGGCCTGGCCTACAAATGTGGGCCCTAAGTCCAAGACACCCAAACCCTTGACTATGACACCACTTTAACCATTTATTGACCTGTCCAATCCTCCTTGCCTTTGGAAGGTCCTCACATGTGTCAGGGACAGCCTGAGCTCCAGAACCCCTGACCACCTCTGCCAGAGCTCTGTAGTCCTTTATGTTCTCTAGGCCACTACTATCTATATCCCTAGCACCCACATGTATCACTAGAAGTGGGTAATAGTCCGTGGGGCTTACTAGAGCAGGCAGCCTCTCCACAACATCCCTGATCCGTGCCCCAGGTAGGCAACACACCTCCCTTGCGACCGGGTCAGGCCGACACATGAGCGCTTCTGTCCCTTTCAAGGCAGAGTCCCCTACTACTACAACCTGCCGCTTTTTCCTGGCGGCACCAGTAGAGATCTTCTGTACCAGTGCCCCAGCCGGGTGTTCTGGTGTGAGTGCGTTTCCTCATCAGCCCCCTGCAGGACAGCAAAGCAGCTCTGGGTGGGTACAGCACACTCAGGAGGAAGCCCCTTGCTTTTAACTGCCCTCTTCCTCCTGTTTGTGTTGGTTTTGTTGTTACTAGTTCCCAGCTTCCCTCGTTAACGGCCTCCTTCTTTCCTCCATGAGCTTCAGGGGATGCTTGAAGCCCCTGCACAGCCTGGGCCTGCAGCAAGCAGTCCTGCTCCCTCTCAGCTCCCCTGACACCCTGCAGTCCGTTAATGGCGTCCGCAGCTCAGCCCTGCAGCAGCAGGACCTGCACCAGGGAGCACCGAGTGCAGCCCTGCCCATCGGGCCCCGTTCCCTGCCCAGCCCAGCGCAGGCGCTCTCTACACCCCGAGCTCTGCCCTGCAGCCTCCCCTCTCCTCGGCTCTGTCCGGGTGCCTGCGCTGGGCACCGCCGGGGCCATGAGGGGAGAGCTCCCAGAGCGGCTGCGGCCATGAGGGGAGAGCTCCCAGAGCGGCTGCGGCCATGAGGGGAGTGGTCCCAGAGCGGCTGCGGCCATGAGGGGAGAGCTCCCAGAGCAGGCTGCGGCCGTGAGGGGAGAGCTCCCAGAGCGGCTGCGGCCGTGAGGGGAGTGGTCCCAGAGCGGCTGCGGCCATGAGGGGAGTGGTCCCAGAGCGGCTGCGGCCATGAGGGGAGTGGTTCCAGAGCGGCTGCGGCCATGAGGGGAGTGGTCCCAGAGCGGCTGCGGCCATGAGGGGAGAGCTCCCAGAGCAGGCTGCGGCCATGAGGGGAGAGCTCCCAGAGCAGGCTGCGGCCATGAGGGGAGAGCTCCCAGAGCAGGCTGCGGCCATGAGGGGAGAGCTCCCAGAGCAGGCTGCGGCCATGAGGGGAGAGCTCCCAGAGCAGGCTGCGGCCATGAGGGGAGAGCTCCCAGAGCAGGCTGCGGCCATGAGGGGAGAGCTCCCAGAGCAGGCTGCGGCCATGAGGGGAGAGCTCCCAGAGCAGGCTGCGGCCATGAGGGGAGAGCTCCCAGAGCAGGCTGCGGCCATGAGGGGAGAGCTCCCAGAGCAGGCTGCGGCCATGAGGGGAGAGCTCCCAGAGCAGGCTGCGGCCATGAGGGGAGAGCTCCCAGAGCAGGCTGCGGCCATGAGGGGAGAGCTCCCAGAGCAGGCTGCGGCCATGAGGGGAGAGCTCCCAGAGCAGGCTGCGGCCATGAGGGGAGTGCTGCCCATCCCGCTTGCCTACAAACTGCCTCAACCCTCCCCGTTTGCCCCCCCAGTCTCTCGCTCTCCCTGCGCCGGTTTTCATGCCCTCAGGGCCAGAGCTGCCCCTTCTGGCTCTCCCCCCGTGGGTCCCTGCTCGCCCCAGCGGAGGTGCCGGCTCCTGGGCGAGGCCCGGGGAGGACTTGAGGCTCCCTGGGTGGGTGCTGCCGCTCTGAGCTGAGGCTCCTGGGCGCTGAGCTCCGGTGCTGAAGGCCTCTCTCGAGCTGCTCACCTCAGCAATAGGATGAAAAGCCGGTTCAATCCCTTCTATCCTGGTTAAAGGGACAAGGGCTGACTGCACATTCTGCTATGGCCTTCCAATTATGCATTTGGGAACAAGGAAAGGAAAAACTATGGGATGCTGCTTCTCGAGGGGATAGCAGAGCGGTGCCGTTAATGACAGCTTGGCATTTAATATATGAGGCGTTGAAGCAGGTGCATTGTCATACCGATGACCCTAATGGAGCGACAGCAGCTCCAGCCACTGCAGGTGCGCTGGCTTCCACTAAAGCCTCTAGGCCTGACCCTCCCATGGAGCCTGTAGAGTCTGCACCGACCGCCAGCACTGCCTCTGTCCTTCCTGCATGGCAAAAGTTCTTGACAGAGACAGGGGACTATGATCCTGCTGCTCGCTGGGGCCTCTTCAATGCCAGTCACAGCTGAAGGGGAGCTGTTGAATTTAACGTTCCCTGTAGTTGTTTGCAGTCAGGCACCTAACACATGGGAGTCAATGTGCTGGGAACTGCTAAAGGAGCTTAGAAAAGCCACAATGCAATATGGCATAGCCTCATCTTTTACAAGAAGCTGATTATAAACAGCCACGAAAGGCAAACTCATGACTCCTTTTGATACATTGGCTCTGGCTGATTTAATGTTTACACTCATACAAAGTGCAATGCACTTCAAGGTGCATTGGCGAGGGGCTTGCGATGCCTCTGCCCTTGAACATTTGGCAGGAACAGGCCTTCCAGAGCTTATGGGGGAAGCACCCATAACAACCCCACAACTGCAAGCCTGTTTGGCTCTGGAAATTCTACGGCATCAGCCCACTTCGCTCTCCAAGCTATGCTGAAGGTCCCGGATACGGGAAAGATGTCAAAAGTGTTCACAAGTATCCGGCAAGGCAGGGAAGAGCCATAAATGCAGTTTGTTTCTTACCTCCAGCATGCAGTAGATAATGAGACAAGGGGGGGCACAAAATTACAAGATGGAATATATAAACCTTTAGAATCAGTTTTAAGTAATGTTAAATCTGATGGCTTTGTAACAGTAGCAATGGAAAATTACTGAGGTGCGTGGTACATAGAAAAAACCAACAGAGTACAGCTGGAGAACATCCTGAGGATTCTTGTACAAGAGACATCGGTAGAGGTGACATAGTTTTAAGAAAACCAGTCTAGAAGAACAGGATGCAGGGATAAGGAGTATCTGGGGATGGTAGGTGTCCAGGATGGGCTACAGTTAAACTAACTGAGAAGTAGGAGGACAGGAGGATTATGATGTCTCTGGTGCTAATGAACCAGTTAAACTGGTATAAGCACCTAGTGCACGTGCTTCAAAGGCTGCCAGAAGTGATGAAGATCGTTGGAAGAAGTAAACGCCCCTCAGAGACCACCACGTTTGTGTACGCATGCAGGGAGCTTTCTGAAAAATGATGTAATCCATACGTAGCCCATGAATATGTATGTGTGCCCAGGGACTATACAACGATGGCTTGTGTAGCAATAGGGAGACACATGTTAGGAGGAGCTATCCCCCGTGTCTCCTGGAGTTGCAATAAAGAATACCTGCTTGTCAGCTTGAAAACCTTGTTAGTGAGTTTGTTCCTGCAGTTTTCTCTGAATCAAGAGACAAGGATGTCGTGTGGGACAGTGTCGAACGCTTTGCACAAGCCCAGGGAGATGACATCAACTGCTCCACATCCGTCAGTTCCATAGCCCATCATAGAAAGCCACCAGATAGGTCAGGCAGGATTTCCCCCTAGTGAAGCCCTGCTGGCTGTCAGCAAGCACCTGGTTGTTTTTCATGGGCCTTAGTGTGCCCTTCCAGGAGAAGCTGCTCCGAGATTTTGCCAGGCATGGAGGTGAGACTGAGTGCTCTGTAGTTCCCTGGGTCATGCAGGACACAGGACACTTTGGGGAGCAGGTCAGTGCCGTGCAGGGTGAGGCTCCTCTCCAGTCCCCCCCAGGTCTGGGTTTAGCCCTGGGCCGAGCCAAGGAGACTGGAAGAGGAGATGAAGCCCCTGAGGTCCTTACGGTGCCTCTCTGGTGCCTGAGGTGTGGACAGGGTTCCCATCTGTGGGCAGGAGTGGGGAAGGGAGGGATGGAGAGGATGCTGCGGCCAGAGCTCCAGGGCTCCTGTGGAGCCCCGGGGACTCGGGAGAGCCCCTACCTCAGAGCTGCTGCTCTCCATGGCTTCCAGATCCTCAAGCTGCCCCACACCGGCAGCCTCGGCGTCAATTTGGGAGCTGCTGGCGGTGCCTTGCAGCGGGGCTGTCCTGGGCTGCCGCTCGCCTGGCTCCGGGGGCTGCTGCCCCACATGCTGGGCCCAGACCCTGAGCCCCTGGCCAGGCTGTCCCCAGTCTGGGACAGGCAGGTCCCCAAGGCCCAAGAGCCCCAGCACAGCCCGCAGCAGGCTGTGCAGCTCTCTGATATTTACACGTCCTCCATCGGATGGGCTGACAGCAACGTCCAGCAGCTGAAATAGGCTGAGCGGTGCCATGGCTGCTGCGGCGTTTGCCAACGGGAGTCTGCCCTGTGGGCAGCAGAGACAGCGGGCAGCCGGCGGCCTTCCTCCTGCCCCAGCACCCCTCCTGCAGCACCACACCTGCGGCAGCCACTGATGTCAGCTTTTGGGTTCCTGATGGGGAACAGTTGGATGCAGTTGCTTTTCACAGCACTGCCAGGCAGGTGCGGTGTGAACCGGTCCCATCCATGCAGTTAATGGCCAGTGCCAGCAGTCAGAGCCAGGCCGGAGGAGCTGCTGCTCCAGGCTGACCTTTCAGTGCTGTGCCAGGGGCTGAGCCCTCAGCCCGGGGGTGGCAGAGACGCAGAGATCAAGCAGCCCTCGCGTGTTGCCGCTGGCCGGAGCGGTGCGTGCTGCCTGCGGGTGCCCGAGCAGTGCCTGTGCTCTCCGCTGCTCTCCCGTGCCTGTGCCGCCCGCTGCTCTACAGCGCCCATCGCTCACAGCCGCTTGAGGGGCTTCAGGGGGTTCCAAGGACCCCGCGGGGGGGGGGGCGCTGCACGCGCCGGGCTCGTGCCCCCACCTCAGGGGCGGGTGGGCGGGAAGAGGGGGCGCGTGAGGGGTTACCTCAGGAGTGTGAGGGGGGCGCCTGAGGCAGACGGGAGCGGGACCCGCCGGGGGATGGGAGGGAATCGGTGCCGCTGCCTTGGTGGGGAAGGGTCTGGAATTCCGTGAAGTACTTTCATTTCATATTAATTTTTCTTTGTACTTTATTCTAGAAGCTATTAATTTTGAATGGGATTTTCTGTCATTTATAACACAGCTGCCTCAGCATCCCAATATCTGCTCTGGGCAGGAGAGATGCTTTGGGATTAGAATCATAGAATAGTTAGGGTTGGAAAGGACCTTAAGATCATCCAGTTCCAACCCCCCTGCCATGGGCAGGGACACCTCACACTAAACCATGGCACCCAAGGCTTCATCCAACCTGGCCTTGAACACTGCCAGGGATGGAGCATTCACAACCTCCCTGGGCAACCCATTCCAGTGCCTCACCACCCTCACAGTAAAGAATTCCTTTCTTATATCCAAACTTCCACTGTTTGAGTTTTAACGCGTTACCCCTTGTCCTATCACTACATAGTCCCTCCCCAGCATCCCTGTAGGCCCCCTTCAGATACTGGAAGGCTGCTCTGAGGTCTCCATGCAGCTGTTCTCCCTTTAACCCTGACCCACAAACTCTCTGTTGACTGCTCAGCTGTCCCCAGACAGAGTTCCACTCTCCAGCCTGTCCCTAACATAAAGAGCAACTCCCCCTCCCCTCCTACCAGGCCTGTCTTTCCTAAAAAGCCTGTATCCTTCCATTCCAACACTCCAGTCACAGGAGCCATCCCACCATGTTTCTGTAATGCCCATAATATCATAGCTCCATACATGTGCCCACATCCGCCCGCTGCCTGAGGTGATCATAGGCGGTGTGAAGAGCCTCGAACTCAGCCTCCTCGGTATCCATGGACGAGGTAGAGGAACTGCTGGAGACTGAGGATTCCCCCCACCAGGACACCCCCACGGCGCCGGGATTCACACTGGAGCCCGGGGCTATCGGCTGTGTCCCTGCTCCCTGGGGGTCTGCCCAGGAAACCTTTCTTTTGGGACGCATCCATGGGCTCCTGGTCTGGCTGGGAACAGGCCAAGACTTTCTCCGTGGAGTCTCGGCCTTGGCGACAGCAGCTCCAGGCCATTCCTCTGTGCTGCCGGCCTGGGTGGCAGCGGGACAAGACATTCGCTGTACAGCCCTGTCCTCACGGTCAGCACCTCCAGCCCTTCTCTGAGAGATGTTGGCTTGAACATTGTGCCTTGCAGACCTCCTTGTGGAGCTGGAGCACTGAGTGGTAGGGGCTGCACGTTGTGTCCCTGGTTCCTTGAGACTCAGCGCTGAGCTTGCCCCGTGCAGGGTGTCCGTGTCCGAAGTGGAGAGCTCGGTGGAGGCAGAGTGGGCTCTGGTGTCCTCTTGGGAAGAGGCAGCAAAGGGGAGCAGGTTTGTGGACAGAGGTGCAGCAGCAAGGGCAGAGCCAGGGATCCCCGCACTGTCCCCAGCTCTGTCCTCAGCCGCCCCGAGCTGAGCTCTCACACTTCCTGCTTGGGACCCCCTTCCCACTCCTCCCTCGCTGGGCGGCACCCGGGGCCGCAGGGTGATGGACGCAGGGTTACGCAGGGAGGGGGCGAGGGCAGCAGGGACCCCAGCAGCAGCTCAGCAAGTCAAGCCCCTTCCCGACTGCCTCGCTCATGCTGCCGATCCCCTCCGGGAGAGCCTGGGACACAGCCACATCCTAGGAGAGGAGGGCGGTGGGGGTTGAGCCCCAGGGGATGGTCCCTGCACACCAGGTCCTGGGTCCCCAGCCCTGCCCCTTGGGACACCCGGGAAAAGCCTGCGCCTGAGCAGGTCAGTGCCGTGCAGGGTGAGGCTCCTCTCCAGT